>NW_022631032.1:1538609-2138609 GCF_010015895.1 Lontra canadensis | reverse complement strand
TATGTGTGTCAGACTCTGATCTAAGTTTTGCATAAGTTATCCCATTTCATACTACAAGAAACATATGAGGTGAGCTCTGTTATCATCTCTACTTTGCAGATGATGAAGCTAAAGAAGCAAAATTAAGCAATTTGCTCTACATTATATAATGTAGTACAATATTTCTAAATATACAGATTTGGAAAACCAAGTTACAGAATGATATGTATATATCTCTCATTTTCAATATGCATGTCTGAGCTAAATAATACATTAATTAACATATAGGATTAGTTGAACAAAAATATATCAAATGCTTAAAAAAGAGATTATCTCAGAGAAAAAAATGTTTTAAAAAGACTTTCAATAACCTTTCTGTATATATATATTTTTTTAAGATATGCCAGAATTATTTTGTAATCACAGATTTTTTTTTTTTAAGGTAAATAACTGAAAATGAGAGAGCAGTAACTTTGGAAAAGGAGTGCCAGAAGCCAGGTTACAGTGTATTAAGAATGAGAAGGAAAGAAAGAAAAAAGGTAAATTACTTTTTCAAGAAGAGAAGGTAAGCTATCAGGTCCTACTAAGAAGCACCTTTTTGTTTTTATTTTAGGAGAATATCTGAATATATTTAGAGGATAAAGACAGGTACAAAGGCCTGAGAAAGAGAAAGAAGCTACAGATATTAAATGAGAATAGAGAATGAGATTCCAAAGAGAAAGGGATCAAGAGCAAAAGAAGCTATTAGTGCTAATTATCTGACAAGGTGACTGTCCATAATTGAAAACATACTTCTATTAAGTTAGGAATTTTTACAATAAGCACGTATCACTTTGCCAGTTCAAAAAGGGGGTGGGCAGGGTTTAAGAGCACATGAGGAGATATCACTGTTCTAATACTGAAAATAGTAACAGATGCCAATATGGAACAATCAAAATTACCTAAATTAGCTATTAGAAACATCATATAATCATACTCATAATTCAAGACATATTGGGATGCCTTCTTGCAGCATATAAATTTATAACCACTGTGGCACACCTAAACTTTAACAAAGACTTATTTTCTCAGTAACTGGATAACATTTTGCCAAGCTTTCTCCTAGATTAACAGTGTGACATAATATGGCAGTTGTTTCACTTCCTTCACAGCATTTCTTTATACTTTGTTTCCATTTCAAAGTTACTGACTTGGGGGTATATCCTTCAGTTCTTGTACTTGCAAGTATCATTTAAATGCTGGGATAAGACTGTCCTAAGATATAAACATGAAAATATAATGTAATAGTGAATGTAAAATAACAGCAGAGTGGTCATCGAAATCACCTGCAGATATATCATGTACAATTCACTCAGTATACCTACTAATTTTTTCATTACAAGGGCTCTGCACAGGGGTTGTGCATTATTTCAAATTTAGTGCTTTTTATTTACTATTTCATAACATATTGCTTAAAAATTGGAATGAGAGAACACTAAATTTGGTGGTGGGTAGAGTGATGGAGAGGTCAAACTAGTGTCTTTGTGTCATATTATCTCTGAGAGAGAGAGACGTCTGCTAGAAAAATAGAACGTCAAGGAGAAGAACCTTGAGTTCTTCTGATAAACAGGAAAAGGCACCAACCACCAATACATGATTGCCAATTATTTCAAAGGCAGGAATTCAAAATTGTGACAGTTCATAAAGCTGTATTATAAAATTTTGTCAGCTCTCTTCCAAAGTCCATAGTAAGAACCAAAGTGGAGGTCTGCTTCAGGGATACAGAATTATAGGATAGGTAGTGCCAAAGACTAAAAAGGTACTGAATTTGAATATGAACTGATAATAGCACTGTATAAATAATGGCATTATATTAATTTTAAATATCCTGTCATAATTGTATACTAGGCACTTTTAGATATATTCATAAAAAAATAAAAATTTTTTATAACAATATCCTTGTTCATAGGAGATACATGAAGTACTTAAGGGTAAAAGATTCACAATGCCTGCAATTTGCTCTCAAATGGGTCAGCAAAAATAAAAGCTTGTTTGCGTACAGAAACAAGAAAATGTGACAATACGGCAGTTTATCTTACTATTCTTTCAATTTTTCCAAAGACAGAAATTTTTTTCAAAATACTAAATTTTGGGGGGGCGCCTGGGTGGCTCCATTCGTTAAGCGTCTGCCTTCGGCTCGAGCCCTCCATCAAGCTCCCTACTCAGCGGGAAGCCTGCTTTCCCTGTCCCAATCCCCTGCTTGTGCTCCTGCTCTTGCTGTCTCTGTCAAATAAATAAAATCTTCAAAAGAAAAATTATAAAAAACAAAAAACGAACAAAAAAAACCCCTAATTTTTTTAAAAAGAGACTGAAATAGAGCCCAAATAACAGTAAAATATTAAGTCCCATAAGAAAAGTACAAAGTGCTACAGGTATTCAGAAGAGATTAGTTTTAGCTAAAAGATGGGTTGATGACCTTACATGGAAGATTTCTGAGCTGGCCATGCAAGATGGAGTTAAGATAATGGACATTCCAGTTGAAAGGAATGGCATAAAGAAGGACCTGGAAACAGAGAATTTCAGGAAAAACAAATACTCTACTTCAACCCAAAAGTAAATCTATAAAAGGTAGTGCTGGTAGTGTTTGTGTAACTTTAAATGTTTTTACCAAGAAATAGAGGAGTTGAGCAATTAGTTATTTCCTTTAAAAAAGGAATAAAGCAAATGAGATAACTATTTAAAACTTTTCTTTTTCATTCTTTCTGAAAACAAACCAAAACGGCAGTTTACTCTAACATAGAAATTATCAGTCTATGGACAGCATTTTTTTTTTTAAAGCTTTTAGTTATTTATTTGAGAGAGCACACAGATGAGTAGGAACAAAGGGAGAGGGACAAGCAGACTCCCCATTGAGCAGGGAGCCCTACATGGGGCTCAATCCCAGGACCTTGGGATCATGACCTGAGCCAAAGGTAGTTTAACTGACTGAGCCACCCAGGCACCCTGAACAGTATTTAGTAATTCTATCTTTTGGTGAAAAATAAGGCAGTGAAAAGTGAATATATATTGCCCATTCGTGATGTAAACTAACAACTAAAAACCTTAACAATTACTGAAAACTTTAATTGGAATTTATCTATACCTGCTCAGAACTTGATGAGATTTAAAAACATTACTGTAAACTAATGACCGAGCTCTCAACACTGAAGTAGTTTTCGTTAAGAAAAATGAAAGAGTGGTAAATGATTAAAAATAAAATAGTTCTTGCTTTCTGGGTATTTTTTTTTAAAGATTTTATTTATTTATTTGACAGAGAGAGAGAGAAAGAGAGAGCGATCACAAGTAGGCAGAGAGAGGGGGGGGAAGCAGGCTCCCCGCCAAGCAGAGAGGCCGATGTGGGGCTTGATCCCAGAATCCTGAGATCATGATCTGAGCCAAAGGCAGAGGCTTTCACCCACTGAGCCACCCAGGTGCCCCTGGGTATTTTTAAAGCAAAAACTTTAAAAGCTAAATTTAAAAAAAAAATCCCACCTTATTTCAGAAAAGAGATTAAAATAAATATTTTTAAATCAGTCTAATGTCTATTATCAGAAAAAGATCTTAGAATAAAATGCTCAAGTTTTCTTAATGGCTCAAATACAATTAAATAACTGGCTCCAGGTTCAACTTCAGCAGTTGGTAATTAAAGAAATAGGTCAAATGCCTATCAAAAAAGAACAGTATCTAGAAGAATACCAGGCAGCAATCAATAAGAATGTGACAAATGTGGCTAGATATAAAAAGCCAGTTAAAGCATTATTAAGACATGCTGAAACACAAAGCTGCAAAAGCACAAGCTAAGAAGTATTAGTACGATTATTTTTAAAATTAATAATAAATATATGGAAAGAAAAATATGGCAGAATTTATTATACACCAAACCATTTTCAGCAGCCTCTGGTACACAGAGGATTTCATTTTCTTATGTCAAATATTTCTGCAAATATTTTTAAACAAACTATCTTGTTATATTTCTATCTCTATTCTAACTAGTTCTTTTCTTTCCTTATTTTAAGTTTATTATGATATTTTCATTTGCCTAGGTAACAAGTCCAATTCCCAAGAAAGTTATTAAATAAAGATAGAAACACCTGCCTTGAAACCTGAACTTCTGAGTTCTAATCTCTTTTTCTATATGGTAACAATGTAAGTTTGGGCATTCACAACATTTCTGAACAACAGTTCGCTGAATTCTAAAGTGAGTATTAGCTCCAAATATTTAAGAACAAACCCTGGTTGTCTCATATACAATAGGATAAGAATCCATGCTCCTATGGCATTTCAAAATATTATCATGTCTGTGAATGTGCCTTTTTAAAATTATGCAATTTGAAAATAAGGTTATTATTATTATTACCCATTCTTATGAAATACATGAGAGTCTTTCAAAGAAAGGAAGAAAGAATATATTAAATAGTTTTAAACTATTAATACCATAATATGTTTAGAACAGGAGTATTTCTCAAATTTAATTTCACCAGTTCTGTGGCAAAAGGCTATAGTTAGAAGACTGTCATCTGCCTCTATATTTGCTTATCTCTCAAAGATAATGTCTCAAAAGGAAAGGCAATCTCGTGAAACACAGAAACAGAAGCCATTATGCTGGCTGATTCTAGTTCTGAGACAGTGAAAGCTCAAAATGAACTTGGGAAAACTGTGCCAGAAAGCAAGGACATGCTCAAAAACTCAGGCAGTCATGTCAAAAGGACCCAGACCCTTCAAGGGATTCCCCAAATGTGGAGTAATTTGAGTAACCTATAAACACTGAATAAATAAAAATCTCCCAGTCACTAAATTAGTGATAATTTTTTAAAAGGCGAGAGCAACAGAGCACTCAACTAGTTGGTTAGGTGTCTGAATTTGGCTCAGGTCATGATTTCAGGATCCTGGGACTGGGCTGCGTTGCACTCCTCACACTGTGGGGAGTCTGCTTCTCCCTCTCTCCCTCTGCCCCACCCTCCACTCATGTACTCTCTCAAATAAATAAGTAAAATCTTAAAAAAAAAAAAAAAAAAAAAAAAAGAGCAACAAAAAAGGGAAAAACTTAATACCCAATTTTGAAAGGGAATATTGCACAAACTTTTACTCTATATACTAGCATTAAAAGAAAATACAAGCTTTACCCTGCCCATCTTTTCTTTCCTTTTTTAAATGACATTTACTTTTTGAAGAGACCACATCAGCTGTCTTACAGAATACCACATATTCTATATTTATTGAATTTGTCTCCTCACACTAAGTCATTCCACAAAGTCCTGTATTTCCAGTAACAGGAAGTTAGACGTAAAGGATGATTAGACTCATTTTTGGTAGGTAAACTTCATAATGATATATTGAATTTCATACTGTATCCCACCAGGAAGTGCACACCATTTCATTGTAGAGGTATGTTTTTTCTTTGTAATTATTAAGCAGCTATAGGTAGGCACTTCAGCAACTTGTATTGAGTAAATTTTTACCTGACTCATTAATAATCTTTCCCTGAATCACTTATTTCATTAGGTTTCAAAATATTGATTCCCCACACCCAATTTTATCATCTCATTTGTATTTATTAGCTGTTATTCTTCTGTAAAATACTTTTCCCTGGAAAAGGAAAAGGAACCTTTACAAGGGCAGGGTAAAAAGCTTATTTATCTGGGGACAGTAGTAAAAATGAATTGAAGAGAAAATAAAATATTATTAATTTTGTTAGTAGTAATAACAGTACTAGGGTTATTTACATAGAAGAATGTTTAACTTTTTTTTTTTTTAATTTATTTGAAAGAGAGATTGAGACAGAGCACATGAGCAGGGGGAGAGGCAGAGGAAAAAAGCAAACTCCCCGCTGAGCAGGGAGCCCGAAGAGGTGCTTGATCCTGGGACTCGGGGATCATGACCTGAGCTGAAGGCAGATGTCAACTAAATGAGCCACCCAGACATCAGGACGTTTGACTCTTCTTACTCATTGGAAACGTATACTGAAGTTTTCATAGTTTAAGTGCTTGATGTCTGCAACTAATTTTCACATAATGTACCAAAAATACACATACACAAAGAAAGCAAATATGACAAAATGTTAGTAATTGTTGACTCTACGGATATTCAGAGGTTTGCTATACTATATGGACATTGTATTATTTCCTTGATTTTATTGGAGTTGGAAGATTTTTATGATAAAGCTAGAAAAAAATATAGCCTCCTTTAGCCTATTACGTAATTACAGTATGAAAGAACCAAAATTCTCACTTCATTTGGTAAGTATTTACTGAATAGCTACTACATACAAGTACTACATATATTTTAGTAAAGACAAGTCTCTAGCCTGAAGGACAGTCTACTAGAGACCAAAATAACACAAAATCTGTAATTTCACAGCATTTAATTACAATACTGATGAGTATTATCAAGCAGAAGCAGAAAGTGCTATAACGGAGGCTCTGATAATCTGAGAGGTAAAGAAAGGCTTCTACCAGGAAGTGACCACATAGTTATCCTTAATTCTCTTGTAGTGATCTCTATCTTACTCTCACAACCCATTTCCAATCTGTCCCAAATCCTTGTGTTCTACTTTAAAATATCCATAATTCAGCCACTTAGCACCTCCATTATCACCACTCTGGTTCACGCCTACATGCATCCTTAACTGGATCACTGAGACAGACTCCTTAATAGGTCTCCTGCTTCTACTCTTACCACAAACTATTTTCAACAAAACAGCCCAAGTGATCCTTTTAAAGATTAGGTTAAATGTCATTCCTCCAGTCCAAAACCCTGAAGAAGCTTTACATGATCTGCTTCTGTCTTACCCTCTGACCTCATCTCCCACTACTCATTCCCTTACTTACAACCTTCTAAACATACTGGCCATCTTGCTATTTCTCAAACAATCCAGCCTTACGCCTTATAATCTTTGCACTGATTATTTCCCCAAATAGCTGCATCAACTTCCAACTCTCTGTACAAATACCATGTTCTTCAATCAGGCCTACCATGAATAACCCTAGTAAAAACTGTGAAGTGTACGGGAATGTACTTTGTAAAATTGCAAAGGAATCTGACATTCCTGATACCCTCACTCAGCTCTCTTCTTTTTCCCTTCCATATCACTTATCACCTTCTAACACACTAAATAATTTATTGTTTATTACCAGCATGGCCACTAGAATGTATGCTCCATGAGGACAAGGATCTTTGCCTTTATTCAAGCACATTGTTCAGTGTGTGATACATACCAGATGCTCAATTATTTGTTGGAAGAACTGATATTTAAAATAAAATGCTAAAAATAAGCAAGAGTTGGCAAGAAAGAACTTCCTATGCAGAGGAATTACGTGGGGACCCTGAACGAAGAGGAACCAGTAGCCAAAGAATGAAAGAGTTTTACAAGAGTGGAAAAACAGGCAGTGGTCAAATAATTAGGATTTCTGAGTCTCATTAGAGATCTCCCACTTCATTCTGAGAGGAACAGAAAGCCAATGAAGGGTAATGAAATAATATGCATTTTATAAAAACAATCTTGGAGGCAAAGTGGTCATAAATGGAAAAGGTGCAAATGTGAATGCAGATAGGCCAAGGAGACCATTACAATAATCTAGGCAAAAAATGAGGGTGGTTTAGACTAAAATGCAAGAATGGAGATGCACTGAAATGCTGATTCATGTGAAATTTTACAAACTGCAGTATGGATTACAGATGTAAATGTGGAAAGTAAAAAAAAAGTTTTTAACAAATAATAAAGTAGGATAACTTTATGACTTTGAAGCTGAAAAACATTTCAGTAGGCATAAAGAGCATTAACCATTAACCATATATTAGATTTAAGAAATAATGAAAAGGTATCATTAGTAAAAGCATGCCTCAGAGTGGGAGAAAATGTGTATTATACATATATCCAACAAAGGAGTCATATCCAGATAGAGATCTCCTACAGATCAATAAGATGAAAAACAATGGGGGGATGAGAAACTTAGACACTTCACAAAAGATAGCAAAATGAATAATAAACATATGAAAAGGTGTTAACTATTAACCTTGTTAAGATAAGGAAAATGCAAATACAACAATATGAAGTACCATCGCACATCTACTGAAATAGTTTAAATTATTAATAAAAAGACTGACAATAACAAGCAATGGTAAACTTGTAAAGCAACCGAAACTTGCATGTATTGGTTGTAATTATAAAAATCAGGCATAACCATTTTGCCAAACTGCTGTTATTATGTTCCAAAATTAAACATAAGCATGTAATTTTCACAACTGGGTATATAAACAACAGAAACACATACACAGGTGCACCAAAAAATATACACACGGTTCTACCATAACATTTTGAAAAAGCAAATTTGTTCCAATACGATTGACGTATTAGGGAACAATGGTAGCTAACACAAATTTCATGTTTGCTTAAGTCCAATCTTGTCCATGCGAAACACTAGGTGAGAACAGAAAATTGCACTCAGATGAAACAAACCATAGAGAAATACACAAAAACACACATTTCAGACCTTAGTTTATTGAATGTTAGGATTCATAGTCACCCACACCTGTTAATAACCCTATATCCAATTTCAGATAAATTCCTGGGCCAGCACTGGGCAATAACTCACAAGCTGAATCTTAACACACACTCCTGTGTGTTTAGAAACTGTGCTGCCATTTTTATCAAGATACTATCTTTTTTAATATGTCACTCACCAAGTTTTGAGCTTTGAGTCTCTAACTCCATTTTCCACATAAGCCCTGTAGTTTTTATTGCACAATTTTGCATTTTGATTTTTAAGAACATATTATGTTGTGCTATGGCAGAACTTTCTATAAAATAATGTTCAAAGCAGCACTAACCCAAAACTGAAAACAACACAAACAGCCATCACCAGAAAGGATAAATATACTGCAGTATATCTACAATGGAATATTATACAGCACAGAGAAGAAAAAAACTTCCACTCTTGGAGGAAATTCTCAAATATAAGAAAAAAGTTAGACGTAAGAGAGTACATACTATACGAATCTGTTAAAATATAGTTTTAGGAGAGGCAAAACTCATCCATGGTGTTAGAAATCAGGATGGTTCTTTGAAGAACAGGATACAGGTAGTGAGTAGGAAAGGTACAAGGAAGATTTCTTTTGTAAAATGAGACATAATGTACATACCAGAAAATTTACCAAATTTTAAAACATACAATTCACTGGTGTTCAGTATATTCAGAGTTGTACAACCACCATCACTATCTAATTCCAGAACCCATTAGCAGTCATTCCATTTTCTTTTTCTTGACTGGGTATATCCACAATGCAGTAAGTAATTCATCAAGCTATACATTTACGATTTGCGTAGTTTTATGTCATAAATACTACCCAGTGCTTCAATAATTTAAGTCAATGTTCAGATTCAACCGGGTGGACTGAATACATGCTTTTAACTCTACTATCTCCTAAAATTTTACTTAAATTAAAGCAGATAGAATTTTTTAAAGCACTAAATCAAAAGGTCAAAGAGAAGGGAAAAGAATCTATATTCCCTACTCAGAGAATTTCCTTCCCCTGAAGATGAACTCAGAAGTGCTGAAACATGGAGCTTGGAGATAGCAGAGATAAATGAAAATGAGGACATTACTGAAAAGACTAAGTGTGTATTCTTCTAAACATACCTGACAATATTTTTTTTCTTTTTACAGTCATACTATACCTCCTGATATGTAATCACTTAATAACATAGAGAGGATATAGAATCTGTATTTTTATGCCTGCTTTTTCATATTGCATTAAGTGGCTGTACCATAATGTGTTTATCCAATGTCCTTTTTTATATAATTTTTTATAGTAATCTCTACACCCAATGTGGGGCTTGAACTCACCACCTCAAGATCAAGAGCTGGCTACTCTACTGAGCCAGCCGGGCTCCCTTAACCAGTTTCTTACTGATAATAATTTAGATGGTTTCCCTGTTGATTTTTATGAATATTACAAGTAATACTGGAACGAACATGTGTATATATATAGCTAAATATATATTAATTTGTGTAATTATATCTGGAACATATAGCTAGATCAAAGGATAAGAATATATACTGTTGTCTTGCAGAAAGGTTGCACCACTGTACCTCCTACCAACAGTATAAGAGTTTGTTTCCTCACATTTAATTAATCTTTGACAAGATTAGTTAAATTAGTTAAAAATACTCCCCTTGTCAATATGATATGCATGCTTTTGAAGTGAGGTTAAGCATCTCTTCAAAGGCTTACTTGGTCCATTGGTAATTCTTTTTCTCTAAACCGCCCATTCACTTCCTTTGGTCACTTTTCCATTGAATGTTAATGTTTTTCTTACTGTTCTGTAAAGAGGTTTTTTTGAGTTGGGGGGGGGAATTAGTCCCTTTTTATAAATGTAACAAATTCGCCCATTTCTCAATTGTTTAATGTACCTTTTCAAGATATAATTCTCTAACTAAACTTCAAATAATCAAACTTTGTGATGATCACAAAGAAATTCCACCAAGTCAGCATTCTTTTTTTTTTTTTTTCCCTTCCATTTTACTAAGTGGAGCCACACAGGTTTGAACTCATGACCACAAGATTGAGACCTGAGCTGAGATCAAGAGTCAGACACTTAACTGACTGAGCTACTCAGGTGCCCCCAAACTCAGCATTCTTAACCTTTTAATTCTTCTGGATTTTGATTGCTGTCATGCTTAGAAAAGCTTTTCCTACCCAAAAATCATTAAAATGGTCATTTTTATGGTTTCACGTCAAAAAAAAACAACAAGCCTTTGACTCTTTGGTGTGCTTGCAATGTACTATCAAAAACAGAACTGCCACAGACTGAATGTGTCCTCCCCAAAATTCACATGTTGAAATGCTAAACTCCAATGTGATGGTATTAGGAAATGGGGACTTTGGGAGGTCATTGGGCCGTAAGGGAGGCTTTGTGAATGGGATTAGTGTCCTTATGAAAGTGTCCTTACAAAAGAGACCATGGTGAGCTCCCTCACCCTTCCTCAACATGAGCACACTGAGAAAAGGGCCAACTAGGAACTAGGAAAGTATATCTACCTGTGACCTGATCTTGGACTGCCGAGCTTCCACACTGTGAGAAATAAATTTGCGTTGTTTATAGGCTACCCAATCTGTGATACTCTGTTACAGGAGCCCAAAAGGACTAAAATAGGATACTGCATCCTTTTCTGTTGGAATTTCTCATTAAATCAGGCAATTTCTCCTACTCTTGCCTCTTGGTTCCTTTTAAATACTCTTCCTTACCATCTCTAAAATTCACTCTTATTTTAGGATAGATTTGTTTCCGTAAAAATGACATGTGTTCATTATTTTTTTAAAGTAACAGAGAAAAGTACTAAAAATAAAAAAGTCCCCATCACCCAGAAACAATCATTAATATTATGCAAACATTATTCCAAACAATATACTAGGTATATGTTCAAAGTAGAAGACAGATATACCAAACACAAAAAAGTTCTAAGAAAATGGGATACTGCCATGTCACTGCAAAAATAAATGGCATTAATTTTCATTTTACTACATCAGAAGAAATATAGGAAATGAAGTTACAAGGGCACAAATTAACTGACAAATGAAGATCTGGCAAGTTAGATCAGTTAATAACAAAACGAGGACAAAACAAAAAGGACAAGAAAGAAAAGTGAACAAATGTTTTACAAGACAAAGATTTTCACTTTAAGAAAGTAAGAGAAGCATGCCCTGGAAATTGTTCTATCTCAAATACTTCTTTTGCAAAAAAAAAACCCTCTTTATGATAATCCTAAACATGAAGTAAAAGAGACAGTAAGATTGTGTTGCAGACAACTTTGTCACAAAAACATTACCTTTCTTTCTACTACCTACCTACCTACCTATTTTAAGGTGGGGGAGGGGAGAGAAGGGGAGGGAGAGAGAATCTTTAGCATGCTCCACACCCAGTGCAGGGTCCAACTAGGGGCTGGATTTCACAACTCTGCGATCATGACCTGAACTAAAATCAAGAGCAGACCCTTAACCAACTGAGCCACCCAGGTGCCCACATTACCTTACTTTTTATCCAAGAATTAATGCACAAGTACAATAATAACCTAAAATTTGTATGAGATAAAATATTTTCATGATTTTCATATTATTTTTTAAGTTATAGTCAAATAAAAACTTCCTCTGCATTTGTTTAAATTTGGGTCAGTGGACTCTCTTCAACTACAAAACTTTAAATAAGGTGAATTAAATGTTCGAAGTCTCTTTTCAGTCCTAAACATTATCCTCCAAGTGTCTAAAGCGATCGAGTCAAATGCCTCTTAGCCAAGTTTTCTGTCCAAATTAAGCATACATAAATGGGGAACAGGGGAATATACTTTCCTTCTACTCTCAAAAAAAGTAGAAATGAAACCTATAAACATTACAGGGTTTTTTTTGTTTGTTTGTTTTTTAAGACCTTAGGACTGTCATCCATCAGTGTGTTTCAAAACTATTTACATTTTCAGGCAAGCATCTATCAGGGTATTCTGTTCTCTCTACAAAACAGTACTTCTTTTGAACTAAACTTAGCTCACTATCGATTTGACACACACAGATCTTCCCTTTTTTAAAAAAATCTGGTACTTGATGGACACATCTCCATGATCCCATTACGAAGTTTAAACGTGAATGGGTATAAATTTCAAGCACACTAGAGCATTTTCATGTGCCATGCCCTAAGCAACATTTTAATCATAATCCCTTCTCATCCATTTTCCTAATTAGACCTCCCATTTACAGTCTGAAAATTCTTATTCTATTTTCCTTTAACATGTCCATAATACACCCTTTAGGAAATGCAGAAACCAGTACTGCACAGGGCCTTTCTAAATACCAGTGCCTCACTTTACGCAAGTTGAAATCTTCTGATACTCTTCTTTTTTTTCCCTTAAGATTTTATTTTTAAGTAATCTCTACACCCAACATAGGGTTCTACCTCACAACCCTGAGATCAAGAGTCACACGCTCCACTGGGCCAGCCAGGCACCCCTGAAATTTTCTAATACTACTCATGATGGAATTCAACGCCTTCCTGATCTTTCTGACTAAACTCTATATAGAAATTAACTTCCACTGTGCAGTATTATCCACTTATTTAACCTTAATGAACATTTACTTTTATTGGCTACATTGAGCCAGCCATTATCTAAACAATCTCCTATAAAAATAGGCAAATCAACTATAAGAACTCTATGCTTTATACTCATACTTGAACATAATCAATGAGACAATAGAAAACAATAGTTAAGTAATTAAATAAGAAACTCAATTCTCTTAAAATTTAACATGTCTCCTCAAATGCAAAATTTTTAAGCTAGGAAAATAAATGTGAAATAAAAACTGTACTAATAGTTAACATTAAAAAAATCTATTTGGAATTGATCATAAGTGCAAATGATTTATCAACAAAAGGGAATGAAAATGGAAATGATCCAAGAGTGATAAAAAAGAGATTAAAAAAAAAAAAGATACAGAAACAATAAACATACAAGTGCAGAACAGGATCAGTAAAGAGAACTGTGATCTGTTACAAGGTATGAAATCTAAGGGTAGACTTGCCCAAACTAGCTAAATAAGCTGGGTCAAGTCATTCCTTTTCTTTTGGATCTCAATTTCCAAATCCTTAAAATGAAAAAGAGGGCTCAGATGTGCTGCCTGCTTTAAAATTTTACAGTTCTATGTGACATAATATAAAAAAAGAAAACTCAGAAACTGTCTGCTTCATTACCAAAGGGTTGTCTGGTTGCTGCCCACCACTACTTTTCCCTGATTTATTACTCACCAAACAGAGGCTGATTCAATTTTCCAAGCACTTCTCTAGTACAAACTAGAAGGGACTAGAATCAAATTCAGTCAGACAACCACATTCAAATGACTAATGTTTGTCAGATAGAAGCCTCATTACAAAATGCTTCATATATCTCTGTTCTATCTAACTTTACCAGCAACAGTACGTTACAACCAAAAATAGAACATTACTAAAACAGTTCTTAAAACTTGAAGAAATATAGTTTTAACTACAGAAAAATGCTGAAACCAATGCTAACCTTAAGATTTACTGATCTTTAGTGAATTGTATTAATGCAATCTTCAAGTCAAATAAACAGAATCACTGGAGTATATGTAGCAATTAATCGGCCCAGCACAATAAAACTATATTCTATTTCTCAAAACAAACAAAAAACCGGAGCAAAATCACCTTTTCAAAATACAATTTCACTAAGGTGTCTCATGCAAAGTGTTCTTTTAATAGTCTAAAGCCAAGTATTTCAGACCTCAAACCATTTACAACATGTTAAGAAAGGGGCACCAGAGATTCTGAGCTTTTCTCTTCAAAAATATTTGTAATCTCATGGTATTTCCACATAATATCCATTTTAATAAAGTGAAAAAACTTAGCAGCCCCAATAAATTGATTACTAAAAAACAGCTTCAGGAAAAAAATTTATCTTACCTCTACACTAGGGCTAAGGCTGCTTGGCAGTGTTTCTGAAGTCACAGTAGTGCTTGGAAGGCTGGAAATTTCCCAAGTATTCACAGGCTGTATTGGTTCAGATTGCTTTGAACGATCTACACATTTTGGATTATCCAGTAAGGTCACTTCATAAAATTCTTGAATATCTAGAAGTGAAGAAAAGGAAAAAAAAAAAAATCAAAGTATTTAGATTTTCTAATTAAACTATGCATTGCTGAAACAGCATTAACTCAAAAGCAAAATTTTGGTCTGGATTAGTAAAATAAGCCCAATCTTATAATGTACTTAAACAGTGAATATTTTCTCATTTTATTATGTCACAGTCACATCAGAACTTGCAGGGCATAGTGTAAAAAAAGTCACAGGCTTTTTACACTTCAAAGTCAGTGCCGAGTTCAAATCTCTATTCCATCACAAATTAGCTGCCTGTTTAGGCAAGTTACTTAACCTCTGATAACTTGCCTCTTTATCATGTGAATTGTCACAAGTACTGAGTGTAATACATATGAAGTGCACAATAGCACCTAACAGGCTCCTAACCAACAGCAGCTAATATCACTACTATGAATTTTGAAGATGTGAGTCATTACTGATATTTTATCTTTATACCACCAATATCTCCTCAATATAAATAAACCCCTCACATAGTTTTAACTGTCCTTCTAACCAACATGAACAAGAAAGTGAAATACTAAATTAAATATTTTATATTTTAGAAATAATCAAACATAACAAAACTAAAAAAATCCATAAATTTATTTAAAGTAGCACAGGACAATTTAAAAGATCAATTTACTTTGCTATCAACTGGAATTATATAAACTTAGCATATTAACACTGATTTTTCATGCCATTCAGAAAGCTCGGACAGTTACATAATGCTTAAGTTCACCACTCTCAGTTATTTATTCACCTAGTTGTTTATTTTGAGTTAGTTTTTTAAATGGGAGAAATTATTGTTTTAACAGCAAAGGTGGGAGAATATCCTGTACAGTATCATGCACAATTTCAAGTAACATTTAAACAGAATAATTTTTACTTATTTCTATGATGAAAAGATTAATATGTCCTTTAAAAAAGTCAGAAAATAGTAGACACAAAATAAGTCCCTTATAATAACCAGTAGAATTGTAAAACTTTCTAAGTAAAGAGCTCATAAAAACTAAATCAGCACAGTGAAGATAGTATCAACCCACTTTACAAGGTGTTAAGAATGTTACTAGAGAAAACTGCATATGAAAGTATTTTATAAACCATGAGTTAACTACAAAAAACTGTTCACATAACCATCATGAAAAAAATAATAAACTCAAATTAAGAGCATCAGCTACAGAGTGTTCTTACCAAAAATCGCTTAACCTGAACCTAAACCAAACCTTCAGAACCAACTTGTAGTTCACAGGAAATAAAGAGGCTAGAGAAACAAGTAAAATGACACCAAAAGAGCCAGGGGGAAAAAAACAGATTCACAAGGGGACATTCCATAAGACAAATGCCAGTTTCTTTACCAAGTCAATGTCATGAAAAGGAAGAGAAATTATTTGAGAGGAATTTTTTTTTAAATAAAGGAAATGAAAAAAACATAGCAATTAATTGCAATAAGTGAGGCTTGACTGGCAGGGAGGGGCAGGGGGATATAAAAGACATTGTGATAATTAGGGAAATTTAAATATGGACTATTTTCCGAAAATACTACAGATTTTTTTTTTAGAATATATATATATATATGAGAATATGTATACATTTCTGTGGCAGGACATATACTTCTACATATATAAGAAACACATATTTATTATACGCAGAGGATATATATTCGTAGATCTATAGAGAAGAAGTATCTTCTGCAAAAAAATAAAGATATCAGAGCTCCTAGTGTAATTATGCTCCCCAAAAGCGCTGAATATTGAGTAATTTGAGTAACTGGATGATTACCAATCTCAAGGTAAATAGCCCACATCACTACAAAAAAACTTCATTATATTTTCCATTATTGCAAGTCGAGTTTGAAATGTTAACCTTCTGTGACCTTTTATTCTACCCTTAACAGAAATACTGCTGTATTATCCTTCAATAACATCTCTAACAAATATCTCTATCAGTGCTGTCCAAAAGAACTTTCTACAGGAATGAAAATGTTCTATAGCTGCACTCTCCAATATGGTAGCCACTAGCTACACATGGCTATTAAGCACTAAAAATGTGACAAGTGTCACATTTTTGTGAGGAACTGATTTTATAATTTTATTTATGTATAATTAAATAGTCACAAACAGCTAGTAGTTATCATATAGGACAACAGAGATCTAGACTAGTATAATTTGGAGTAACATTTTACTATCTAGGAAGATCAAGGAATAAAATGCTCCCTTATGTGAATTTTTCAAAAGTCCACTCACATCTTGCTACTTACTGTCAACTGAAATGCCTCATCTCTTAAAAAGTCCTTTCTTATTTGCTGTACCTGAGCTCTTATGGACTGGAGAATCAAATATTCATATTATTTTAACTATATCAGGCTTAAGACAACATAAGCTGAGTAAACACTCATTAGAATGACTATTATCAACAAAACAGAAAACAACAGGCTTTGATGAAGATGTAGAGAAATTAAACCCCTGTCCACTTATTGGTAGGAATAGAAAATGATACAGTCATTGTGGAAAACAGCACAGTGATATCTCAAAATATAACAACATAAAATCACCTTTTGATCGAGCATGAGATTCTGGATATATGCCCAAAAGAAGTGAAAGCGGGGACTCAAACGGGTTATGTGTACATCAATGAGCACAGCAGCATTATTCCAGGTATCCAACAGGTGAAAACAACCCAAATATTCATCCACAGATGAATGGTTAAAAAACAAAACGTGGAACATACAAACAATGTAATACTACTCAACTTTTAAAAGGAACAAAATTCTGATACATTCTACAAAATGGATGGATGGATTTTGAAGACATTATGCTAAGTTTAGGGTAAGTCAGACACACAAGAAAATATTGTATAATTCCACTTATATGAGGTACTACAATAGTCAAATTCATAGAGGCAGAAAGAACAGTTGTTACTGGGGTAAGGAAAGAATGGATTAAGGAGGGACTGGGTGAGGAGGAAATGGAGAGTTATTTTCTAACGAGTACAGAGTTTCAGTCTGGGATGATGAAAAGTTTCAGGAGACAGAATGAGTGATGGTCACAAAATAATGTGAATGTACTTAATGCCTCTTAACTGTACACTTAAAAAAATGATAAACTTTGTTACATATATTTTATCACAATAAAAAAGTAAGCTGGATATGTCAGCTTATTATCATTTTCCTTTATTTATATTTTAAAGGAAAGTGATAATAAGCTCACATATCCAGCTTATAAATATACACATCCCTTTAATTTTGACCCATATCCCATCTTGACCAACATTCCACACATTTTATTTAACTTATCCACCACACTGCTTCATCTTTAGGGTATCTCGAAGACTATAAAGATCAGTAACATAGGAATACCTCTTCAGAAATTATTTCTCTATCACAAATTTACTCAGTTGTATCAGTAAAGATTTTTCAAAGCTGCACTTCATCAAAAAGGGTACTCTGGAAAAACTGGACAGAGCTTTTCTTATGAGTCTAAAGTACTCATATTTTATATTTCCCATAGTATCAGCAGTCATTGTTCTTTATAATCTACATTTTATATGTCAGAAGATAATTATATCACTGATCATAACTATAAAGATTTAGCAAAGAAAAAAGATTATTACTGGGACAGGAGTGTTTCTACAATAACATTCTAAGATTCAAAACATTACTTTCTTTTCCTTTAGATTTTTTTTAAACTGGGGAGTATAATACTGAGTTCCATAAGCTAATGAGCCTAAAGTAAAATCAAAGCTACTACTATTAACAGAAGTCAAAAATATAAAACAAAAACAAGTTCTAGTATAATCTCCGATTCTCTCCCAGTTCTTGAAAATCTGTTTAAAATGCTCAAGTCTCAAATTCCAAGTTATTCTCAACAAACTTCATGAAAATAAAGAATTAAACTAATGAGTTCACCCTGAACACTTAAGACATTCAAACAATGAATACTAATAGAGAATACATTTTGAAGAGGAATAAAAGAATTTAAAAAATGAGATATAACAATGTCTTTGAGAGATGGAGAAAATTGAGGGAAAAAATACATTAACACTTAAAAACCAAATAACACCATTTAGAAACACTTAAAAAGGTAGAGTTCTATAAAAATGTGATGGCTATATTTTAAGGTGCTATAGAACCTTACACATCTATTTCAAATTTCTATTACTGCACATGTATTAAATTTTTTTAAAGTCAAATTAACCAGCTCTGACAAGGAAAATTCTTTTATAATTCTGATTTATATAATTCATTTATATATTTCTACGCCAATTATATCCAACATCACTAATAATGGCTACTCATAATTATACCAAAATATATAGACTACAAAAAATGTAATCACAGGGGACGCCTGGGTGGCTCAGTTGGTTGGACGACTGCTTTCGGCTCAGGTCATGATCCCGGAATCCCGGGATCGAGTCCCGCATCGGGCTCGCAGCTCCACGGGGAGTCTGCTTCTCCCTCTGACCTTCTCCTCGCTCATGCTCTCTCTCACTGCCCTCTCTCAAATAAATAAATAAAATATTAAAAAAAATGTAATCACAGCAAAATAATATTTCAATAGTCATCTCTCTCAATACTATTATATTAGAAATTGCTAAATTTACTATCACATGTAAGATGACAAGGTCCTGGGACACCTGGGTGGCTTAGCTGGTTAAGCAAATGTCTTGGGTGCAGGTCATGATCCCAGGATACTGGGATGGAGTCCTCCATCAGGCTCTTGGCTCAGCAGGGAGCCTGCTTCTCCCTCTGCCTGCCCCACTCACTGCTTGTGCCCTCTCTCTGACAAATACATAAAGTCTTTAAAAAAAAATGACAGAGTCTTTCAATAAACCTATGCAAACATTTTACTTGCATCAACTCTAAACTTAAATCTTTAATATGAAAATGTACAGAAAATGGGAAGAATACAGAAGTAGTCAAAATGACTGCCACTTAAGACGGGTAATTCCGTACTCATCTGAAAATCCATATAGTTCACCCAGATATACACCATATGGAATTAAAATGACTACATTTTTATTTACTACCCTGAAAAAACTTATTTCCTTTTTAAAATAATGATGCACTAAAGCAAGAACATGAGAAAATGCGGAATATTAAAACATTTAATAGAGAAAACTAACATTTAGCTGATTCACAATTGAAAACATTAATTTTGTTGAGCCTACTGGATCAGCCTTAACACAGTCTATTCCTATTTGCTGCTTATAGTCTGGCAAGTGGTTTCTCTGTTTTGAACTAAAATGGGTCCCCTGAGGTACAGCTCCTGAACAAAGATCTATGTTATAAAAGCTACAACAGTTACAATATGTATAATAAGAGATATAGAAACAATGGAACAACAGAAATTTTCTACAGAACTGAAAATTCTAAATTAAACTTAGACACAATTAGTCCAATGGAACAGAGAAGACTCATTCCTACTACCAAAAAAATACGTATTTCAGGGAAATCTCTTAGGATCACATATTTCAGAACTTTCTAAGTTTAAATAAAACTTTAAAATATTTTCATTTTACTTTTGTTATTTTTTGCAGAATTCAAAGTTTGCAAACAGTGGGATTGCATAAAGGAAGTATAAAATTCCAGAAACACCCTCAAAGGAGGTTGGGAAAAGTTTTCTAGCTTTTAGTTACCATTTTTATCATCCTAAACAGTAAAACTCACAAACATTTCTCAAACTAAAAAAATAAGGATCAGAGTAGGAAGTCTAAATAGTCCAGAATTTGTAATAATTTAACACAGTATAGAAAACATCTCTAATCTATGAGAAAATAGCCTTATTTCATAGGGAAAATATTAAGAAAAGACCTTAACAGAATGATTTTACACTTCTAAAAAAAAAGGGGGGGGGAGTTGTAGGAGAGGGAAAATGACCTGAACAAATAATTCACAAAAGAAATTTAAATGATATAAGAAAATTCTTACATAGTTGAAAGTTCTTTTATCATTGGTTGTTTAACCAAATAAATATATAATAAAACATCAAAATGACTAAAAGTATATTCCACATATCAGAATAGAAAATATTAAAAAGGATGATACCTATATTGCTTAAAGTATAGCGAATTAGTCAGTATCCCACATACGGCCTAAAAAATTAAATTGAATATAACCTTTCTGAGAGTAATTTAACAAATGACACCAAAAACCTTTTTAAAATGCAAATCCCCTTTTGCCAAGCAATTAATTTCTAGGAATTTATCCAAAGGTTATAACAAACAATGTAGAACAAAGAGGCATATACACTTGCAATGTTGTTCAAAATTCAGAAAAATTATATACCTAAGTGCTCCTAGGAAATCATTAGTAAGACTACACCACATCCATAGAATGTAAACAGTCATTTAAGATGGTACAAACATACGGATATGGAAAGATATCCAATGCTAAATTTGGGGATAAAAATAGTTAATTTGTGTATGCACATTACATACACTTAGGCAAATCTAACTTCAGCACCTCCCTTCACCAAAAAAGGCAATTCTATCTATTAGTCCACCCAATAAGTCAACATCACAAATAAAAAATGAGAAGGGAGAAAACTGTTCCCTCAGGTAGCCTCCGTTTCCATGTGCCTCTAATGTGAGCATCTCTATAGACCTTATGTACGGAGTCTGATTCTAGAATTACGAGCTTTTTTTTTTTTAAAAAGATTTTATTTATTTATTTGACAGAGAGAGATCACAAGCAGGCAGAGAGGCAGGCAGAGAGAGAGAAAAGGGGAAGCAGGCTCCCGCTGAGCAGAGAGCCCAATGCGGGGCTCGATCCCAGGACCCTGGAATCACGACCTGAGCCGAAGGCAGAGGCTTTAACCCACTGAGCCATCCAGGTGCCCCCAGAATTATGAGCTTTTAGTACAAGAGATCACTTAAACACAAGCCAACTATGTCTGCTGCCCAACTGAAGAAACAAAGGTTTCTTTCCACTAGAGAAAAAACAACTCTACTGTATCTAATGAGAGTGTTAAATTCTAGAAGGAATTTCAAGGGTAATTTTAATCTGATGGGATTTTTCATTTTACACACTGATTTTAAGTATCAATTCCTTATGTAGGAAACAATTCCATTATGTTTTACTTGTGTAGGGAATTTGTTTTACAAAGGAAAGTGTGTATAAATACATAAATAATAATATTCTATAAGGATGTTCACCCTATGGAAGAAGTAGGTTACCTTTGCTGTGAGAATTTTCTTGATTATAGTATTTTATATAAAGTACATTTAACTGATCTTAAATTCTTTACATGGAACATGCCATTTTTTTTTTTAAATAAATTCTGTTTTGGACTTAGAAAGAAAGCAACTAGAAAGCTGAAAAACACTGAAATATAACCTGGCCATTTCAGAGGGAATTTTATCAGTTGACTAAAAGCAAGTATAATGTTTCATAAACTAAAATATACAATTGTCAAGCCTACTCAAAAACAGATACTCAAAAACAGATACTCTGCTTTCATCTAAACTTAAGTACATTTAAAAAGCCATTTTGATCCCCCAAAAGGGTATCATATAAAATTTTTAAGTACGTTATCATAATTTGTGTTTTGCACTAGAAACAAGAAAAAAGTCAAGCCAATGTCCAAAAAAGTTACTTCCACATCTGAAATACTATTTGACTAACAGTCATAGAGTATTTTCACAAACATATTTTTGAGAACAAGGTATCAACAGAAACCAGACCTTCTCAGAGAAATGGCTGATTCCAAGGCTGGGGCAATATATGTACAAGATGAACCTGGAATATCTTGTTATGTCAAAATGTGAGAAAGTACTCAAAGTGATAGTGGCATGTCTTAAGGACAGAAAAGCAAGCTGGAAAGAGTTCTTACGAGAGGATCTAAAACAATCTGAGCACCGAAATCATGAAGGTTGATAATACACTATCAATGATTAAAAGAAAAATGACACAGACACATACATAGATACATGGGGAAGGAGAGCTCTTACAGTAAAATGCCAGGTATTAAACGGAGAACGTAAAAGACTGCTACTGTTACAAAACTGTCATTTTTCGATTGTCATTTTCAACATAGTAAAAACTGGTTCAGACAAGCATCATCAATGGATGCTAAGTCTAGAGGGAAATTTTGCTAAAGAGCAGGGCATGCCCATGGTATTAAAGTCGCTCCCACATATTGCTTACAAAATGCAAGGAAAAAAACACGAACTATAGAGAAATCAAGTACCTTAATTGGGTGATCAAAATTAACAATGCCAATAAAGAACAGAAGACATCTTGTACCTCTGAATGTACAGAACCCTAGAGAATACATAACCTGAATTTAGTCACAGGCAAGCATCAGACAAACCTAAAATTAGAAACAAAATGGTAATGTCCTAAAAGACCAAAAAGGACTGTGGAAATGTGTCCCGACTACAGAGACATGACAAATAAATGAAATACCTGGTCTCAGACTGGATAGTTACTGAAAAAAATAATTAGAAAAGAAAAAATATAGTGGAAAAAATCTGACCTTACACAGATGAAATAAACTAGAAAAATTATTTACAGATGCTTTTACAGTTCTATTGATGACAAGGTTCCAAAGAGAATTCAACCAGATTCAACATAATCAAAGCACTACATCAGAGAAGTAGTAAGCAAAACTACTAGCAAATAAATAACAATCCAGGTTCAATCAAAATGACCAACCGAAAAGTTAATAAAATTTTCCTCCAATAAAGTTTTGGTCAAGAGAATGATCCATATACTGTCATAAACGTTTTCCTTTCTAAAACCTAGCCTGCAAAGTCACACACATGAAGTTAGCAACAAACTAAAATATAATATGACTGGAACCAATAATAAACAAACAAAAAAAAAATCTAAGAAATTTTGACATTTTACCATTACAGCTAGAAGTTCATAAACCTTAATTACTAAATAAATACATTTTTCAAAATGTATAAATTCCATAATTACAAGCATCATTCCATCATAAATATTCTCCTTCAAAGTAAAAACTTCAAAAAAAAAAAAAAAACCACTGACACTACAGATCAACATCTATCTTAAACACACTTGTTAGTGTTCTTTACCAATTAAAATATCTTATAATAACTTAAAATAACTTATAATAAAGAATATCCTAGTAACTGAACATGAGGAGAAGCTATGGATTCAGATTAGCTAAATTCAATCTCTGGCTCGACAATTTAGTACCTGAGGGTTCTTGAACAAGATACGTAATTTGTCAGTGCCTCAGTTTTCCAATCTATAAAAGAGTATAATCACCTTAAAGGTGAATATACACTTCATAGGATTATGATGACTAAATGAGACACTTGTATTACACAGAAAAGTGCTTTTTAAATACACTCTTCAGGGGTGCCTGGGTGGCTCAGTGGGTTAAGCCTCTGCCTTTGGCTCAGATCACGATCCGAGGGTCCTGGGATCAAGCCCCGCATCAGGCTCTCTGCTCAGCAGGGAGCCTGCTTCCCCCCCCCCCGCCGGTCTCTCTGCCTACTTGTGATCTCTCTGTGTTAAATAAATAAATAAAATCTTTTATAAATAAATAAATACATTTTTTACATGCACTGGAAAAAGTCAAAATCTCACATCCATTAGGATGGTTATTATCAAAAAAACTGAAAATAACAAGTGTTGGCAAAAGTATGGAGAAACTGGGATCCTTGTGCTCTGCTGGTGGGACCGTAAAATACTGCAACTGCCATGTGAGGCAGTAGGGCAGTTCCTCAAAAAATTAAATATATAAATACCATATGATCCTGCAATCTTGCTCTTGAGTATCCCAAAAATTGAAAGAAGAGTTTCAAAGAGATATTTGCACACCCATGGAAGCACTATTCACAATAGCTAAGAGGTCAAAACACTCCAAACGTCCATCAATGGATCAATGGATAAACAAAATGTGGTATATACATACAGTAAAATAAATCCAGTCTTAAACAGGAAGGAAATTCTGTCACATGCTACAACATGGAGTAACTTTGAGAACATTAAATGAATTAAGTTAGCCACAAAAAGATAAGTACTGTGTGATTCCCCTTGCATGAGCTACTTACAGTAGTCAAAATCATGGAGACAGAAAGTACAATAGTAGTTACCAGGTGCTGGGGGTAGAACGAAAAGGGAAGTATTGTTTACTGGGTAGAGTTTTGCTTTTGCAAGAGGAGTAAGTTCTGAACTGTTTTTGGAACAATGTGTATATACTTAACACTATCAAACTACACATTTAAAAGTGGCTAAGATGGTAAATGTTATTTTCTTTTTACAATAAAAAAAAAAAGAGACATTCTTTTGAAACCCAGTATCTACAAATTTAAATGTCCTTTACCATGTTTACAAGGCCCAGTGAAATTTAGTTAATAAAGTAGCAAAAAATGAATGAGCCAAATATCTCAGAAATGGTCAGTGTTACTACATAATCCACCTTCATCTTGAAAAATTTCAGAACTAAAATAAAAAATGCATTAAAGTAAGCTTGCTATTTATTGCAGACAAACTATACAAATCTCATGATTCAACTTACTCAAGTCTCTAAAGGCAGCCTGATCTTTAGCACAGGTTTTTCTCCTGTGAGCAAGAAAAGCAGATGAATTCTCTGACCCCCTAAGTAACTCCAGGGATCTAGCTTAGTAAGAAATCTTTGAAGACTACCAAAGTCGTCTCAGAGATTCCAGACAAACCTAAGTATCATAAATGACCTCAAACCAATATGGACTTGAACACCTGGGCTCTGACCTGTAATCAAACCATATCAAGTCTACTTTACTTACAAATTTTCAAATATAAGTACAGAAAATGAGAATACAAAATCAAATATATTAAGTTTTCAAATTGTTCTCACCTAAATCACAGAGTAAAATTAGGCAGACTTTATCTTCCATTTATATAAAAATGATCACCACATACTTGGGGAATAAATTTTAAAGAAGTATATATAGCTCATGGCTTTTTTTTTTTTACATGTAACTTTAAATATTCAGCTCTAAAGAAATAACTTGTCAGCTGAAACTCAAAATTAATAAAAACTGCTCTGCTTTCAATAACTTTTAAATCTTAAAGACACCTTTCAATGTCACTAACAAACATCAGAGCTATGACAATGATTGCCATGTTTCACTGAATTGACGATATCGATTCTATGATGCACCATTATTTCTTGTGCCACTAAGAATGTAAAATCACTTCCAAAACACATCAGTCATAAAATGTGTCCCAAATTCAAAGATATTAAAATAAATTAAAAATTGTTATCTCAGAACAGACATAATGCAGTATGTACATGCCTATTCCTCTGAATAACACCCAGGTAACCAGAACAGACCTAATCTAACGAACATATTTCAAGTACAGAGGAAAGGAAAAAATAAATCAACATTTCTGTAACGCCAAAATCCCAGAGCCCTACCCAAACTTCTTTTAAATGCATGAAAACAGTCAATACAAACTACCAGCTCAAACAATCAATAAACAATTATGCAGACACCAAATCCAAAGAAGTAACTACATAATTCACTACAGCCTAAGAAAATGATTTCCAAACTCAGGCAGTCAAAAACCTAAGCACCAAATGACTTTCAAACAACTCAGATGGTCAAGTCCCATGTCTCCTTAAATCCAGTGGTCCACTAATAGCAGCTCAGAAAAGAGAGTGCCACCTACTAAAGGAAGAAACAGTTAATCCAGAATTTTCCAGCACATACTATGAACACAACAGACTCTAGTTTAGCTTAGGACGAGGTACAGGTTTAAAGTATACTAATATGCTGTTTCAAGAACAATGGTACAGGTGCAAACCAAAAAGAAAATCTTACTGACCTAAAAGTTTTCCACAAGCTGACAAAAGTTATAAAGGTTAATAAATTAACCCAATTTCAATAAATACCAAAGAATGCGTTTAATAATTTAGTAAACAATTAATTCAATTACAGTATGGAAACACATAAAAATCTCTACTAAAAATTACCCATTTCAAAATTCCTAAAATCTATTACTTTTCTTACACCAAAATTTGATATCACTTCCTATAAAACACTAAAATATATGTAAATCTAAATATCAAGGTAAACTGACAACCAATGAAATTATACTACTAAGAAGATTGACAAACTTATTAAAAGACTAATTCTCTTTGAATTCAATTATGTATAAGAACAGATAAACAGTCAAAAGGGGCAAGGCAGAATGTATTTTAAAAATCCCTCCAAACATACCCTCCAAATCTACCTCCAATCTACAAAGAAATCTAAGAGGTGTAGATTGTTTACTTTACTGACCATTTAATTTTCTTAAGCTGCAGACTTCACACAGAGAAGGACTAGACCCATCTACATCTATAAGTAAACAAGGACATACAAGTCATACTATTTTTTTTTCTAAACAGTGACTCTACTAAATAAAACATTCTTAGGTTTGATGTTGACTTAGAAAACCAAATAACTAAAAATATTTCCCTTCCTTTTTGGCTACTTTTTTCAGAGGAATCCAATTTGATCATCCATTTGTACCTTAAACATCAGAGCTTAGAAATTCAAGTGTAAAAAATGTCCATGAGTTTAAACAAAAAAAAAAAAAACCAGAATGCTGATAATTTTTGAGGATGGGTTACAGTTAATTACATTGTTAATTAGATACAGCTGTTAATTATACTATTTGCTATTCTTGCATAGGTTTTTTTCAAGTCTATAATAATACTAGATTTAAAAATTATTCAGGTGTACTGAGTGGTCTTCCTTAAAATCTTTAACTTTAAAAAAAATTAGTAGAGAGTATCAATTTAGCATTAAGTTTTTTGACAGAATACACTAACTTGAAGGTAATCCACAAACACATCAAAAGTTACTCTATTAATAAACAGATGTTAGGTCATATCCACTTGGAAGTTACTAATAAATGCAATGCAATGAAGTTCACGTCCTATTTATACAGTCAATGATTAATTAAAAATTTTCATTCTTAGAATTGGAAGGGACAAATTTTCTAGTTCAGTGGTCTACATACTTTTCTAGGTACCTAGAGGAGAAGCCAGAGACAAATCATCTTGTTTGATAAATCGGGAATTGTGCACAAAATAAGAGATTTTGTTTTAAAAAAGAATCTCGCTGCATTAAAATCAGGTTGGAGGAAGGGCTAAAAACCATTGTTCTATTACATTCACATTCTACAGCAAATATAGTGACCTAAAAAAGGTTAAATGACATATATTACCATTCAATTAGTGGCAGTGTGAGGAAGAGAATTTAGGACTCTTGACTACTTGCCCAGTTCTACCTTAAAACAATGCACCACCTTAAATTTAAGTTAGTTATGA
This sequence comes from Lontra canadensis, assembly GCF_010015895.1. Taxonomy (NCBI): domain Eukaryota; kingdom Metazoa; phylum Chordata; class Mammalia; order Carnivora; family Mustelidae; genus Lontra; species Lontra canadensis. Next base: position 2,110,706 of record NW_022631032.1, on the reverse strand, counting down.
GTAACATTGTTTCTATTTTCTTGGCTACAAAATAATATTAGACAAGATCATCTCTAAGATAATTTCCCAGGTCTAAAATTCTGACTCCATGCATGCTAAGTTTAAACAGAAGTCTATACTAGGGGATGTATGTCCTTAAACAGAGCAGAACTCTTCAAACATTTTCAGGGACTTCAGAGAAATAGAAGTCAAATATAAAAACAAGCTAAAAGTTATTCCTTCTTTATTTTTTGGATCCTGAAACATTTCTGCAACTTCTCCACCTTTTAATAGTTAATGCTGAGAATATAAAACATGTCACCAAAGACCACTGAAATAATCATACTGAAAGTTTTTTTGGTTATTAGATACTTTTGTAAACACACATGTCACTGAATGTTCAAGTTACTGAATGTCTTACAGAGAACCAAGTACATCACTCTCCGTTAAGTTTAAAATAAATGAATTCAGAGGTGCATTAAGTCTAGCTAACACATAATGGTCACAAATAATGTTTTAATTCCCACCTATTAAAGCCTGAAAGAGGTTGCTCTGAAATATGTTAATAACCCGTTCTATGGAACTTCTGAGCTGTCTGTCTTCAGTTTGGCTTAGTTTTGAACGATATTCTTCCAAAAGGTGCAATGCTCTCTGGGTGTCTAAGAAGAAAAGAAGAGTCTGATTAAAATTACACATTCCTTACACAGCAAATAATTCTGCAAGACATCTAAACACTTCTCCAAATCCTCTAGGTCAACCAATGCTACTACGTTCACAAACATATTTATTCCCTAGAATAACCAAAATTTTTTTTTAAATAAGTCACAGAAAAAGGAGGAAGACAAGCAGTTGCTAATAAATGTTCACTAGTAGTCTACCACAATAAAAGTGTTTGATCAAGATACTAGTTAACATAGCTTCAACTGATCTGATATGCAAAGCAGATTACCTACAATTTGTCATTATAAATCTTAAATGTTTCAAAATACCAGCTTTTAGCCAGGATCCTACAATTGCTCACAAGAGTGTTTAGTAAGAATGACAAAGTAAAATATTAAAACACCAATTCAAAGTTTTTAAAAAGACATTTCAGTGGAGTGAAAATTAACTGCCTCTGGAGTCACTAGAGAGATTCAAAAAAGAAAGTTTGAAAAACATTTAGATGTTTCCCTCTTCTGAAAGATATGATGAAGCTTAGATTCCCTTAGTAAGGCTAACAAGATGCTGTCTCATGAGAGTTAAATACTTTTAAAACACTACAATCACAAAACAGACACAGACACACACAGGAGAGTTCCCAAATAAATTCTCACCTTGCTTCCGGACTGGCATTTTTCTCCAGTATCAGGAAGAGGGCACACACCTTTAAAAACAGAAAAGAAACAACTAAAGCAAAGAACAGAATCGTGGTTACACCAGCACTTCCCCCTGAATCTCACAACGAAAAACTCCCAGCCCTATTTGAAAAGGCCACACCTGCAGAAGTTTTCCCAAGCGGAAGAAAGAGCCTCAAAACCCAGCAGTGTCAGTCAATCTAGAAAGCTTTTACCTAAGGGTGGGTACCCCTACAAATTAAGAGCAGAGAAGCCTGCTTCCAAATTCTCCTCGAAAGCTGTTCCCTCTCCAAAGGGTACTAAAAATGCCTAGACGTGGGGCCACCGCTCCCCTGGCGTAACTATGCATATTTCCCACCTGCTACTGTGGGGGGGGGGGGTGCAGAAGCGCTCCGACCCTTGGCCCCTAAGCCAGTAGCGACCGTAGAGCGCAGAGACAAGACCAGCTAGGCAGATCACCACACCCCACTCGGGCCCCCTCCTCTAGCTTGCCTTTCTCTTTGCTCGCTTCCTCCGGGCTACTCCAGCGGGGGCCGGACAGGGCTGCGGCCACTCTCTGCGACGCCCTCACGCCCCACATGCACACCTCCGCGGGCCCCCACACCTGCGGCGCCACCACAAAGTTCCTGCAAGCGGCGAGCGCTCCGAGATGGGGTGCGCTCCGGTCCGAGTCGGGGCGGCTCCCCCGCCCTGCCCGGCTCCACGTCCCCCCGCCCCGCCCGGGGCTCGAGGAGCTGAACTGAGGGGGGTGAGAGAACGGGGGAGGAGCTCCCCTTGGCGGCCGCACCCCCGCCGCCTCTTCCTCCTCCTCCTCTTCTGCCGCGTCCGCCTAACTCGCCGCGGCCCGCTAGCCCGCTCGCCTTCTCCCCTCCTAGCCGCCCCACCCCCGGAACCTCGCCTCCTTCCGCGCCCCCAACCGCTCTCCCCCCAAACTTTCCGCCAAGATGGCGGCCCTGGAGCTGGACTGCCGCGCCCCCACGTGACCGCTTTCCCGGCGCTCTCAGCCAATGGGAAGTGAGGAGGCGGCTGGCGCCGAGCCCCGGGCTCTCAGCGCTGCTACCTTTGGGTTGGAAGGGGGAGGAGGACCTGTAGGGGGCTGGGGAACGGGAAAGGGGACCAGGGGACCATCCCAAGTGAACCTCCTCTCTTAAAGGGGCGGCCATCGAAGTGGCTCTGAGGACAAAGGAGTTGACACACAGATTCTACAGGTGGTCCTTGGTAGCCCTGGAAGAGCCCGCCCTTACCTCGCCCTAGCCCACCGGTGTGTCCCGCGGTTCAGAGCAAGTAGCGCGCCAGGCCCGGAAGGGTCCGGGTGTCTGAAGAGAGACGTGACTTCACCTACACCAGATCCAAGACATTCCGAGATACCCTTTAACCTCACTAAGCATGTGCTATTTCCAACTCCGAGGCTGGAGAGAGTGCCTGGCGCCCCCGGGGGTGGATCCCCAACCGGGAAAAGCGGTCTTGGGAAGGAGTCTGACTGCACTACCTACGTTAGGGGCGGGGGCGGCTGGGGCCTGGAACGGGGCAAGGGGGAGGAGTTTGGGCGGGGGTTGGGGATGTAGTCTCTGCACTTAACACTTTGTACTAATTTTTTATTATTATTATTAGCCCTTCAGTAGAAGTCTTGGGGGGGGGGGCGGTGAATAAAGAAAGGCTCGTAAAATAGATTAAGAGTTTGAGGGGTTTACCAGAGGGTTTTTAAGTCTAAGTGATTCTAAGTATGAATGTATTTAAGGGTGGAAAGAGAACATTTGCTCCTTCTTTCACTCGCTCATTCATTCACACCCCCTTGCCTGAGCCCCTCCGCCCAGTCATCGGTCTCAGGTATTACCCAAGCTCTGGCGGCCCCTTTAAGAGCTCACCTGTAGCTACCTCCTACGGAACCGAGCCGCCTTTGGCACGCGCGGCGGGTTTAAGTTTAGACTGCAAGGCAGAGAGGGACTTCAGGTCGACCAGAACCCGGCTCTGGATTTGAGACACCCAGGTGATAGAAGGAGAAATGGCGAAAAGCTCTCCAAGTCACTGTTTAGGTCTTCGAGCGTTGTCTGGATAACAGGGACCTCCCTCCTCTGAGGTCCAGAGAGATTTTGCCCAAGGTCACCCAGAGTTAGTGGCAAAACTGGAAAGGAGAAGATCATCTTTCAAAACCGGAAGACTCTTCCTAGTAAACCTGACAGCCTTTCGCTGAGGCCATATGCTTGGGCTAATAAAGGGAAGTCCCGAAAACCTACTGTAACAGTAACAGTTACTCAGAGGTGTGCTGACCACCGGGGTTTACTTTCGGATCGCACCTTGGAATTCTAACGAGAGAACCCAACAATGACTTTAGAGCTCATCTAAACCCAATCTCTCAGTTTAAGATAAAGAAACTGAGGTTCAGAAAGGGGAAGCAACTTGCCCAAGGACATACAGGCTAATCAGCGACAGCAGCCCAGAATTAGTTCTCCTATCTCCAATACAGGAGATAGGGTTCTTTCCACTGTGGTTCTGGACAACTTGACAGTGGTATGTTGGTATCTTAGCAGCAGGTGCCTATGCTCCCCTAGGTCAAGCAGCAGTTTAAAGCAACATTCCACAGAAGAAATGGGATGAAAAAATGAAAGGAAGCTCCTAAAAGCCAGGAGCTTAAACGGAGAGATTTTTTAAATCGTGAACTAGGGACGTCTGCAATAGTGAAAATGACTAATGGTATGCATGCTATTATTATCAAGACTTCATTGATGAGCAGTGAATGAATAGTTCCAGTTAAGGAAGCATTCTAAGAATGGAATCTCTTCAGAATTCAGGAGGAAGGAGGGATTTTGCCCTCACCCTTAATATCATTTATTATTCACATATGTTCACTTGCTAAGCAATGAGGATAGAAATGGTTAAGATCCAAGCCCTGCTCTCAAGAAACCACAGCCTATTAATGAGGGGATAAAGGCCAGTGCAGCTTTTTCCTAAGGGCCACTGCAAAGTCAAAAGCAAAATTTGTATGAGTTCTCAATGTCATCCTAGTTTTCCACTAAAGACAAAGAGGAGGGAGAGGAGAAAGAGAATGACAAGAGGGCATGAAGCCCTTCCTTCTTGTCATCCTCTAGCTCTGTTGGTTGTCAGCAGTATCCAAAAGCAGAAATGAAGAGTACTTCTTTCATCCTTAGGAGCCAGGACAAGGCCAGGCCTAGAATGAGAGGTCTTTATTCCTTATTCCTCCTTTCTAGTCACCTGTGTTAGTTATCTATAACTGCATAACAAATTCCTCAAGCTTAGTAGCTTAGTAGCTTAAAACTTAGTAGCTTAGCAACTTAAACAGCAATAAACATTATCTCGTGGTTTCTGCAGATAAGGAATTCAGGAGGACCCTAGCTGGAAGGTTCTGGCTTAGTGTCCAAAGAGATTACAGTCAAGATGTCTACCAGAGCTAGTCATCTAAAGGTTTAGTGGGGATTAAGGGAGGCTCTTCCAAGATGGATCACTCACATGGCTAGTAAGTCAATGCCGACTGTTGGTAGTAGGCCTACTTTTTTCACCATGAAGCTCTTTCTACAGGGCTGCTTGAATGTCTTCATGATGTGGTGGCTGACTTCCTCCAGAGCTGGTGATCCAAGAGGGCAAGACAGCAGCTGCATCTTTCGTGACCTAACTTCAGAAGTAACACTCTATCATTTCCACACTATCTTACTGGTTACTTAGGTCAGTCTCAAGAGTGTGAATAACAGGACCAAAGAATCATTAAATGCCATCTTGGAGACTGCCTGCCATATCATCACAACAGACAAAGCAGTAACATCTGGATTTCCCAAACAACTTTTATATTCTTGAAGTCTTCCTTACTTTACACAGGTAGTAGCTGCCATTGAATAGGATCCAACATAGCATCTGACTACTTTTCCAAACTCTTCAAACTTTCCAGCCCCATGTTAACTTTTCTTTCAAATAACTTAGAAGACTTAGGAGTCAGAGGACCACAAGGTAAAGCTTGAAGCTCACATTCTCTTGAGTTGTCAGCGAGCTGATCTCTAAGAATATTATCTCTCAGTTCTAAACTTTCCCTCTCCTATTATCCTTCTACCCAAGCCACCCATAAGCTTCACATCTCTGGCTTTTCCTTTTCCCCATTCAGGTCCCCAGCCTACCCTCTGTAAAGGTGTTCAGGTCTTGTGAGACCCTACTGCATCATTTACTCTCATCATTTACTCTCACTATGTGCCAGGCCAGTCACTGAAAGGAAAGAGTTTGATGCTGTCAAAAATTATCCCAACTTAGGCTGCAAAAGAAGAACAGTACTGAGAATGTAAGAGTAACCATGCTGGTCAGATCTCCACAAATTGCTCAGGGGGGCATTTCCTGGCAGCAAACTTTAAGAAAAGTCTACCTAAACCAGCATCAGGAAAGAAAAAAGTAACCAGAACAATCAGGGATATGAAGCTTTAACCCAAGGGGAATGATTGTAAAATCTAGAGTCATTTCTTTGAGAAAAGAGAGGGATCTGGAGAGCTTGATTTCAATCTTCAAAGAAGCTTAGTCTGTGTATCTGGGGGGGCAGGACTAAAGTCACTGGGACACAAGAAGTTCTTTAACATGATTTGTCAGAAGTTGCCAAAATTCCTAAGAGCCACCCCCAAGATATTAAGAGTTACCTATCAAGCAGAGACCAAAAGAATCCGGCAAAGCTGCCTTGTCGGAGGGAGGTAGATACCCAAGACAGAAAGCTGGACTAAGTAACCTCTAAGACCACAGTTCTAAGCATTTGAAACCTCACTCTCTACTGTGGTATTAGTACCATTTTATCTACATCAAGAATCCATTCTATCCAGTTTAAGTGATACCGAGACTGATCTCCTTCTGTATAGATAATTCTTACCAGAATAAAAGGTACAAGTTGAAATCAATTCCCTTTGAAATGTGGGCAGTCACTCATCTCTATGATAATTAGTCCCTGAATTCATGCTTTTCAATGGATAATCTACCTCAAATTTCTATATCATGGTGTAATGGGTACCTAAGTGGGTATAGGACAAAACAGTTATACTTTTAAACAGGTATAGCCCTTCATATAGACTTCAAAGGCAGATTTAACACATTGTAGTCTCACAGCAACCTGTGAGATAAACTCATTGGCTATGATCTCCCAATTTGCAGAGGAAGACACTGAGGAAGAAAGAAAGAAAGCTGTCTAGGACACCAAGCTAGCTGGTGATGGAGCTGGGACTGAACGTTAGTTCACTGTTCTTTCCATTAAACTGTTTCCTTTTCTCTACCTGATACCTTCCTTAAAAACAAACAAACAAAAAACCAAACACACACACAGTGTGTGTGCATGTGTATGTATGAGAGACAGGGTCGGAAAGTCAGAGAAAGATACTAAGAGAAAGAAAGAAAGGCACTGAGAGATGTTCTAATCGAATAAAGCACACTTAATAGGCTAATCTTTACCTGTTTATCATATATTTGAATACCTTTCACAGCTGAGACAATTCTGATGGAGATAGGATAATATTACTTATTTCTGACCACAAAGAAATAAATATGCACACCCTAGTTATATGTTATGACTAAATGAGTCGGGGTTTTTTTTTTTTTTTCAATGCAAAGGTATTTATTTAAATAACTTCAGCTTCCTTCTCTCCTTCCTTTACCCTGACAAGTACTCCTGAGTATAAACAAGAGTTTTCACAAATGTATGGGACATCTGACCTGGGAGGGCCCTCAGTCACTATCTAATGTCATCCTCTCATTTGACAGACATGTGAAGTAAGCTCCAGAAGAGCTCCCAGACAGTAGCAACGCACAATTATCAACAGACTTTTTAGTGAAAGCAGCATGCTACCAACATTTCAGGAATAATCAATCTTCTCTTGGCTGGGAGACAGAATGGGAATTAGTAATCTTTTCTAAAGATACATTTCTAAGTTTAACCAAATTTGCCATTATGCTTTTGAAGAACTTGGGATATTGACAGAACCGTGGGATCCCATATTGAAATCCTTGGGATTAATACTCAAATCTGCTTACATGAGACAGCCTCCTCACCCCACTCCCTGCCAAGAGGATTACCAGTGTCTATTCAAAGAAGGTTCTGGGTAGGCCCCCTGGGCCAGATTATTCTTTCATAGGCAGAGAACACAAATTTGGAAACTTAATTGCAATTTGAAGAAACACTATTAGAATTTTAGGAAGTCATTTGTATTCGATTTTTGAGATGTGACGTGGCTAATAGAATTCTGATAAGCAATAGAAACCAAAAGATTCTTCATAATTGGACATGAATTAAGTCCAGTGACCAATCTCCTGTAGCACAGAAAACTGCCACATTCCTCCAAAAGCTTTCTGTGCCAGCCTTTCATTTTTGGGAAATGACATTCACTAGAACTGTAATTTTCCTGTTCTTCATGTTGTGTAACCCTGAATTCTTTATTATTCCCTTCTTTTAAGCTCACAAGAACAGTAAAGACAAAGAATCATTTAAATCTTACTTTCTATTTAAATTTTCTTTAAATTAGATTAATTCATTTAAAAAATAATTTTATCAACTGAGATTAATTATTTACAATCAAAACATTCTCTACCTTTTAAAAATAAATTGGGCTACAGTTGAGGAAACTCCCAAATATGCTTGTTAAAAATCCTGCAAAAATTCCCCCAGATGGATATTATTTCAAATTGCAAATTGCTATGTGAATAAATAAAGTAAAACCCAAGACTGGTGGGAGACAACAAAATAATAACTATAAGAACAGAAATAAAAAGGGGGAGGCATAATCAATTGCTAATGAAGATGAATAAAGTAATTTAAGAACAAGGGAGGAACAAATATTTAATAAGAAATGTTGCCATAATAATTTAGAGATGCTTTGATTCAAGGGAACAGAATAAATCTATGTCTCTATTCTTTTTTCCCCTAGAAAATCACTCCCAAAATGTTAGAACAAGAAGAAACTTGTTCCTCCATCTTCAATGAAAATAAGAATCTTTAGAAACCCCACCAAGACTGAAAGTAGTTGGAGAATTGGTCAAATTCAAGTGCTTGCGTTCGGATTTGGGGAAGTGGTAAATACTCCCTCCCAAAGGTTCAAAAACCCAACAACCTAGTAGGAAGGAAAAAATGTGTGTGGGGTGCGTGTGTGTGTGTGTGTGTGTGTGTGTGTGTGATGTTAGCAGGTTCGTGGTAAATACAAAATTGTCTCTTCTACTTATCCTCTGTATTTTGTGAATATTTGAAATATTGAATATTTGAAATATTTGAATATTTGAATATTGAATATTTGAAATATTGAAATATTTGAAATATTTCTTAATTAAAAATTTAAATCTCCCCCCTCCCAAAACCACATATACTTGTCTTGGGGAACCCTAAAGAAGTTGAAGAAATAAAGTTAAAGTTAAAGAAATAAAGACTCCAGATACCACTGATAATGAGGTGCTGCTAGGAATGGTAGGACAGGATCCAAAAACAAGAGAATGACTAAATACCTATATAAGGAAAACTGAGATGCTAGGTTCCCCCACACTCAGGTGACCACCTTTCTATCTTTGTTCAAAAGACAAGAGTTTATTTACTGGAGAAAATGAGAAGCTTTAGATCTGGGGACACCAGCATGGAGGGAGATGATGGTTACAGTATGAAACCAGGAGACTAAGGGAAAATCTGCACACTGAACACAGAGAGGTTGCTTCATAAGCCCCATTCTTCCTTCACAAGCCCCATCCCCAAGAGCCATGGCTGGGCTCAAAACTGAATTGCCAATGCAAAAAAGATCAATGCATAGTTAAAGTTGAAAGAGTCACAACAAAAGTTAGGGCGAGCTGTCAAGAAAATGCAAGTCAAACTCACAATGAGACACAACTTCACACCCACTGGGCTAGCCAATCAAAAAGGCATATCTGTTAAGACATACATATTATTATAACAAGTGCTGGCTAGGATGTGGAGCAATCAGAACTCTCATACATTGCTGGTAAGAATGTAAATGGTGCAGCCATTTTGGAAAAGTCTGGCAGTTTCTCAAATGGTTCAACATAGTTGCCATATGACACAATTCCACACATAGGTATGTATCAGAGATTTGAAAATTTATGTCCATGCAAAACTTGTATACAAATGTTCATAGCAACAGTATTCATAAGAGCCGAAGAGTGAAAACAACCTGAAAGTCCACAAACTGTTGAATGGATTAATAAAATGCGGTATGTCCATACAACAAATTATTATTCAGCAATGAAAAGAGATGAAGTATTGATATATGCTATGAAATGAATAATCTTTGAAAACATTATGTTAATTGAAAGAAGCCAGTTACAAAGGACCACATGTTATATGTTTCTATTTATATGAGATGTCCAGAATAAGCAAATCTGGATTAGTGGTTGCCTAAGGTTGAGGGACAATGAAAGGGGAGGGGTTGGTGTTGGAAGGCTAAGGGGTGATAGATTGTTTTCTTTTGCTTTGTTTTGAGGTTAATGGAAATATCCTAAAATTGATTGTGGTGATGGATGCACATTTGTCAATATACTAAAAAGCCACTGGGTTGTATGCTTTATATGGGTGAACTGTATGGTATGGGAATTATATTTCAGTAAAGCTATTTTTTTTTTAATCAGGTTGGCCACCTTATTGCCCTTCAAGAATGCTGACCAGTCAACAAAGCCCCTCCATGTAGCAGGGGCCTTCAGCTCAGCTTTCAACAACAAGGGGCAACCAGAGATCATCATACAATTGGGGAGTGGCTCCATCATGATAGATGGAGACCAAAAAACTGACAAACCAGGGGGAAAAAAACTCAAAGAAAACAGAATTTCAGAGTCATTGTGAGGACTAAGGAAAAAAACAAGAAATTATAACTCATATCTTCAGAGATCTCAAACCCATGAAGTAAAGACTACAAAAAGAAAGTTCTTTGAAATTAAATTTGAAAATAAAATATTAAATTCAATGAAAGGTTGGAAGACAAAGTCACAGAAATTTCCAGAAAAAAAGAATGAGAAAGAAAATATAGGAAAGTGAGAGTTTTGGTGAACAAGGGACATCAAATAATAGGTATTCCAGAAGAGAGATCAGGGGAGGAAATTAAGTAAATAATATAAGAAATGACTAAAATAAGGGGAAGAAGTTAAGCAAATTATATAAGACATTTATCAGAACTGAAAGACAGGAGTCTATAAATCAAAAAAGATCTCCTGAGCATCAGCAATAATGAATGTAGAGAGACTCACACCAAAACACATTGTGATATTTTGAAACACTTGAAATGCAATTTACATGCTAAATGCTCTCAGAGAGAGGGGAAAAAAAAAAAAACAGTCCATGTACAAAGAATCAGAAATCAAAATGGCATCAGGATTCTCAACAACACTGGAAATTAGAAGACAGTAAAACAATGCATTTAAAATTCTAAGGAAAAATTACTTTTCCTCAGGATTATATATCTAGCCAGATTACCAATCTGAGTAAAATTTGAAAAGAAAGTGTTTTTCCGTGTCTCACAAAATTGACCTCCCATGAATCATGCATGCTTTTTTAGGAGCCTTCTAGATGAACGCGCTTTAGTAAAACAAGGGCATAAAGCAAAAAGGAAGGAGACGCGGGATCCAAGAAACAGAATCCAACATGGAATGGGGGTAGGGGAACTCTCAGGATATTGGTTTAATGCAATTTCAGGCCCATAGCTGCTTAGTGGAACATTGAGAGGAAGCGATACAGATTGAAAGGTTGGAGGACTTCAGGATCAATGTATCCAAGACAGACATGAAATTGGTAAACAGTTTTGGTCATATGGAAAAATGTATCAAGAGTGTTTCAGAGCTGTTAGAGGGTGTGGGAAAACTTGAGATGTTGAAAGAAAACTAAACAAAGGGAAACATCTATTCACTCCAGGAAAATAAATCATGTAAGAAAGAAAATATAATGACCATACACTATTTGGCTCAAAAATGCAATATTTTGGTGGCTCAGTTGTTAAGCGTCTGCCTTTAGCTCAGGTCATGGGGTTTGAGCCCCACATCAGACTCTCTTCTCAGCAGGGAGCCTGCTTCTCCCTGTCCCAATCCCTCTCCTTGTGTTCTCTCTCTCTCACTGTCTCTCTCTGTCAAATAAATAAATAAAATCTTTTATAGAAAGTGCAATAATTTTGTAGCCCTAGTAATGAAAAAAATATACTGATTCGACAACAACAAAAAGAGAATTGTGATAGGAGAATGAGAATCCATAAACTGATAGCTTCAGATAGATAATAGATAGCCAGAAAGGCAATTGATAATTCCAACCAATGAACAAGTCTCAGTCTCCTATATGATTTACAGAAGTAAATATAACATAGAAGTAGATTCCAGTAGAAACAGCTAGAAGAACTGAAGATTCCTCTCTAGAGCGGGATGGGGGCAGTGGAGAGGGGAAGAGAAGGCAAGGAGCTGCTATTATTATTGTTGTTGTCGTTGTTGTTACTGTGGGATGGAGGCAGTGGAGAGGGGAGAAGAAGGCAAGGAGCTGCTATTATTATTATTATTACTGTAAAGCGTCAGCACTCTTTGAACTTTAAGAAACTATTTGCATGCACTAATTGAATTCATGATAAAGATTATTTAAAATTTATATAAAGAGAAGTCAAATGATGCAACTGACTTCCGTGCCATATTGAATCCTTCAGCAGAGTTCCATTGCTAAAGGTCGATGTAAAGAATCTGGTAACTCCAGTTGCAGCTGCCATTTGCTCTTGTCACTGCTGTGGCAACCGTTCCTCCTGAAGAATGAGGCTGCTGGAGGAAGTGGCCATCACGGGACCAGAATGACAAGAGTACAGAATTCTCTTTTCTAGGGGTCTCTTATGTTCTCTCGAGAAAGATTTAAATGCAGTTCTGCTTGCCAAAGATTGTAAAATCACTTCTTAGAAGCTTTCCAACTTAATGTGTGCGTAAATCTCTAAAATTCCTGGAAACAAACAGAAGATCCTTGGAGAGTGAAGATGTCATTTCTTCCCTGCTAAGTCGTAAAAACTCCAAGTAAAATCAGTCCTTATTAGCATGTATTAAAATATTAGTATGCCTGGGGCCCCTGGGTGGTTCAGTGAGTTAAGTGTTCAACTCTTGATTTCAGGTCAAGTCATGAACTCAGGTCGTGAGATCGAGCCCTTCATTGGGCTCTGCACTGGGCGTGGAGCCTGTATAAGATTCTCTCTCTCCCTCTCCCTCTACATCTCCCCCCACCAAAAATAAATAAAACAAAATAAAATATTAGTATTCCTTAGTTCATATTCTGGTGCTTTCTTTATAGGTACATATTTTAAATAAATATACAATTTTTTAAAATCATGTAAATGATAATCTGTTTATGGTTAAAAAATAAAACATCAAATGGTTGAGAAGCATGTATGCTTCACGTAAAGTTTGTCCTTTATTCCTATTTTTGTCCCCCTTCTCTGACTTCCGCTATTTAGGAGTGGGTATCATAGCTTGGTGTATCACTTTGCATGTCTATTACATTTTGAGATTTCAAGAAGGGTGGAGATAAGAAAGCAACTTGAGAAACTGAGTGCTATATACGATGAGAGAATGAATATATACACAGACTTGCTAGACTATATATGATAATAGATCTCTGACCCACAACCTCTGCAGCAACCAGTACAGAGAGTCTAATGACAATCTCTGCAGCAACTGGTCAAGAATGATCAGGACTTGTTCAATGACTGCCCGCTTCCCTATTTTCTGCCCTTGCTTTTAACTCAGGACTAACCAGAGACAACCAAATATGCTTCCTGAATTAGTATAAAATGTCCTACTTCTAGGTATCCTGCTTTCAGCTTTTCCATGTCCATAACCTCCAATTAAAGCGTAGCTGAAACTTTCCCTTTTTTTGCTATAAAGTTTTCCCACTCCTCTGTCTACCTTTGAGTCCTTGCCAAACAAAGGTAATAGTAGCTGATTCCCAAGCTATGGCGAGCTCGGAATACCTGGCCACTGTTCTTATTTAGGTGGTCATCATTTATTTCCTCAATGACAAGAAGTCCCCAAAAGGAGCAAAAATGATATCAGAATCACTGTTTAGTCTGCTACTTCAATAGAACCTTCATTTATTTCGTTCAACTAATATGTATCATGCTCGTATGAACCGGACACTAAAGTAAATTGTATTTAGAAGGACACTACATAGCTGAAGCCTTGGGAGTTGGAAATTTTAATCTTCAGTCACTGTTTACGATCTGAAGCAGGCAAACTATTTACTTGAAACTTCCCAAAGTACCTTCATTAAACATGAATGAAGAAAAGGCCTCAGCAATTAATATAATGGCGGAAAAGAATTACTAACTGTAATGCGTTTCATGCTAGTCTTAGTTTTAAAAAGTCTTTTAGTACCCCTGAAGGTTGGTAACACTCTTGTGTTATTGTTAGAGTTGTTTTTAAAATTATATAAGTAATTACTTGTCTAAGCGTGATTGTCCCCCACCCATCCACCAAAGAATTATGTTCGGTTTACTAATGCAGACCACAAAGTTTTTCATTAATAAAGTTGGCAAACAAAAGCATCTGAAAACATCCAGGGAGTGATATTCTAGTAAGTTTTACTGAAGATGACATTTTCATTAGCACTGCTAATGAACTATGCTTATTCCTTTGGGGAACTGTGATTTATTAGAAGAATTAAAAGTTTGAAAAAACGCCAAAAGAATTACACTCATTCATTTTGAACATGACTACAGTATTTGCAATAGAAAAATTAGTGAGTATTCCCTAAAGTCATGGTGGCTTTTAAACACTGCATAATTCTGAGTATTGCCATCAGCAAAGCATTGCACCATTGCTCATTAGAAGGATAATGTCATTATAATAGCTTTACTCTGAGGCATAAGCCAGTTAGATGAAGCACCAGAAAAAGAAAGGCAGAAGTTTGTTTGGTGAGTCATTCTTGTTCTGCAGTTTGGTGACTCTACAGTAAAGCCAGAAAGAAAAGCAGCTTGTGGCTTAATTTGAAGGATCTTCCAAGGAAACGCTGCAGGAGTACACAGTTCTTATAATTGGTCTCCAGGCTTCATTATCTCTGTTCATGAAGTTGCCTGTTCACACTTAACTTTGCAAGTTAACTGTGAACAAATCAAGAGAGAATAAAAACAAACATAGCATGGCATTTAGGAAGATCTCCTGAGATTAGGGCTTTCGGCTCCCTTTTTCACATGGTGACATTGAACTGGAAGCTTGGGTGTGATTAGTGCTGTTCTGTCCCAAAGTGCCTGGAAGTTCATTCATGTCCATAGTCAAGGGCAAGTTCAAGGCCAGGTCCACTCTGAGGTTAGCCTATTCACTTGTCCTTTTCCAGGCTGGGATCACTTGAGGATCACAGATTACTGGGGATCGGTAGCACGGTTCTCCAAAGCCTAACCAGTGGCTGGTCAGCAAATTATACTGCGGTGTAGATTTGGGCTATGAGCACAGAATCTCACTGAGCACCTTATAAATCTGGTCATGGTGAGAAGCCTGTGCAGAAGTGAGCAAGGGAGACTCCTATTGAGAGAAAGGTCTTACCCTAGAACCCTCCATACTCAAGGAGCAGGCTGCTTTAAAATTCTTAACTCCAGTCTTCTTAAAGATAAAATATTGCTTTCTAGAGAAGTGGTTGGGTCAGGGACTTATGTTAAAGGATAACGAACTTTAGACAGTCCAGAGCTAATACTAACAGCAGGGGAACTGCATGAGTCCTTCTGCCCCAAGGAAAACCCTTCTGTCCAAAGGGCTCAGTACAGGATGCTCTTGGAATGGTGCCAATGGATAGTACTGTTGGTGGCTCTAGAAGGAGGCTGGGTCTCTGGAGGCTCTAGAAGGTGGTCAGTGTACCAAGCTCAGTTGTCAGTGAAGGTGTTGCTCACCTTCAAGTAGGAAATGTGGAAGTGTTAGCAACAAGAGAGCCATAATTCTTCAATCAGGTCGATTCGGTCCAAGCAATATTTAATATCACCTATTGTGTTTTGGGCACTGTGACTGCAAAGGTGAATAAAACCCAGTTCTTGCCCTCAGGATCTATGGTTAAATGAAGGAAGGCGGTACAGAGAACTTAAGTATAATGTGATTCATGACAAGAAAGCAAACCCAGGCTGAGCCTTGAAGGATAACTTAACCAAAGGAAGAAAGGTGGAACAGATTTCCAGTCTGGAAAGAGGAGGATGAAAACCAGCAATGGGGCCTTGGGAAATCAGGGCCAAGCTAGACACAGTGAGGGTCCTTTCTATTATTATGGATTTAGAATTCTAGATTTCTCTGTTTTCTGAGAAGAGTAGTCTGAGTCTTCCCAGCCGCATATGATAGCATGATAACTTTCATGATCAGAAGCAGTTGTCAGGGGTGCCTGGGTGGCTCAATGGGTTAAGCCTCTGCCTTCGGCTCAGGTCATGATCTCAGGGTCCTGGGATCCAGTCCTGCATCAGGCTCTCTGCTCAGCAGGGAGCCTGCTTCCCCCCCTCTCTCTGCCTGCCTCTCTGCCTACTTGTGATCTCTCTCTCTCTCTCTGTCAAATAAATAAATAAAACCTTTAAAAAAAAAAAAAAAAGAAGCAGTGGACAGCATCTCACTAAAGACCCTCCTGAAGCAGGTTCTATGCCCTCATACACAGAGGGCTGGGGTTTAGTCTTCATCCTCTCTTCCTCCTTCCTTCCCCAGAAGCTTCTCATGCCTTTTGAAATTGATTTGTCAATCTTATTTCCCTCCCTTTCCTTTGCTTCCCCCAAATGACCTCATTTTTTATGGCAAGGAATTCTGAGCTGAAGGTAGGTCTGTAACATGGCCTCATTGGTGAGAGACCTTGGAGTTCCCAGCACATTTTGCTCCTACAGTACTCGAGCACTTTTTTTTTTTTCAATGTGGGGCCCAAACTCATGACCATGAGATCAAGACCTAAGCTGAGATCAAGAGTCAGACGCTTAACTGACTGAGCCACCCAGGTGTCCTTAAGCACCTTGATGGAAGGCTATATAGGGAGTGATCCCATCGAGCAGGTGTTAGTTCTCGAAAGACAGTCTAATTGAACAGAAGAATGAAAGGGATGGATCACACAGGGAGAAAGGGAGGGAGTGGGGGAAGATGGGGGCACTGCGGGCTGGGATCTTCTTGAGTTAGGAGACCAAAGAGAGTTAGAAAGCTCTGATATTCCCAACTTCTGCAGATCCAAGCTAACCTGCCAGGGGATTATTGGCTTTTTGACTCAAAAGAATCGATTGGCACTGTTGCCAAAGTATTCTTGAAAAATTTGCCATCTGATAGAATGTACCTTAGAATTAGTTTTTCTTTACTAACATTTTTTTCTGGTTTATGTGCTCGGTGAAGAACCAAAACAAAAAAGCACTAGGAAAACTGACAAAAATTACACAAAATCACACAACCCAAAGATAACTAACAGCATTGTGGTAGGTATTTCTAGTATTTGTCAAGCATTTATATTTTTCTTACAAAAATAGTATCATACATGTTATCTTGAGGCCTCCTGTTTTTAAAGGGAATTTACACTTTTTTTTTTTTCAGCTTCAAAGGGCTTAATGAGTGACGATAACAGGAAATTAAGGATCTGTGTGAGTGACATTTATTCCTTGGAAAATGTGTGCTGCAACTTAATTAATGGGTTAAACATTAAATATGGCAGTATTGGTGTTTCATATAGACGTTTACCCATTTAAGATGATTACTAAACATAAATCCTGTATCTACACAAATACACACCCGGTAACCTGGGAATCAGGAGATTGGAGTGACCTGTCAATATCGTGCCCTCAACTTGATCAACAACCTTGAGCAAATCAATTCAATATTGCTTTTCTAGATGAAGTCCTAATTCTTAAACATGGTGTATGAGGTCCCATATTG
Organism: Lontra canadensis; assembly: GCF_010015895.1. Lineage (NCBI taxonomy): Eukaryota > Metazoa > Chordata > Mammalia > Carnivora > Mustelidae > Lontra > Lontra canadensis. The sequence continues at coordinate 2,093,571 of NW_022631032.1, read as the reverse complement.
TCTGGTCTCTGCAGCCATATTAGAATCACGTGCAGTTCCCAGGATGCACCATGCTCTCTTGTGGTTGCATATTTTAAAATTTTTTTTTTAACCTGAAACACTCCTTCCCATATGACTTATTAGTTCCTCTTTGCTTTAAAAAATTCTTAATTGTAGTAAAATACACGTAACACAAAATGTACCATCTTCACCATTTTTAAGTGTATAGTTCATTAGTCTTAGGTGCATTCACAATTTGCACAACCAATCTCAAGAACTCTTTTCATCTTGCAGAACTGAAAGTCCTTACCCATTGAACAACTCTCCATTCCCTCTTCCCCTCCAGCTCCTGACAACAACCATTTTACTTCCTGTCTCAATGAATTTGATTACTCTGGATGCCTCTTATAAGGTGAATCATTCAGTATTTGTCTTTTTGTGACCAGCTTTTTCCATTAAGCATAATGTTCTCAAGGTTCATTCATATTGTAGCACGTGTCAGGATTTCTTTCCTTTTGAAGACTGAAGACTATTCCATTGTATGTGTATACTACATTTTGTTTATCTATTCACCTGCTGATGAACACTTGTGATGCTTCCACCCTTTTGGCTATTGTGAATGCTGCTGCTATGAAGAAGGATGTGCAAATACCTCTCTGATATCCTGCTTTCATTTTGGGGGATCATACAACCGGATGTGGAATTGTTGGATCAGATGATAATTTTATTTTTGTCGCCTCCTTTTAAAACTTTGTTTTCTTACACTTCTTTAACCCAGAGTAATGATTTCCTAGATTAAAAGTAAGCTACTCATTTACAGAATGACACTTTTTAAAAACTGGGGGGAAATTTTCAAATACACACAAAAGTGGAGAGAATTACAATGAATTTCCATTACTCTGTTTGAAGAGTGGTCAACATTTTGCCAATCTTGGCCTGCTTCCCCACCTCCCCCCGTGCTTTATTTTGCAGTAGTATTTTTATTTTTAATTTTTTAAAATTAACTTATAATGTATTATTTGTTTCAGAGGTACAGGTTTGTGATTCATCAGTCTTAAAAAATTCACGGCGCTCACCATAGCACATACCCTCCCCAGGTCCATCACCAGCCACATGATTCCTCCCACTCCCCTCCAGTTCAGCAACACTCAGTTTGTTGCCTGAGATTAAGAATTTCTTATGGTTTGTCTCCCTCTCTGGTTTTGTCTTGTTTAAATTTCCCCTCTCTTCCCCTATGATCCTCTTTGTCTTGTTTCTCAAATTCCACATACCAATGAGATCATATGATAATTGTCTTTCTCTGATTGACCTATTTTGCTTAGCATAATACCTCTAGTTCCATCCGTGTCATTGCAAATGGCAAGATTTCATTTTTCGTTGACTACATAACATTCCAGTGTGTGTGTGTGTGTGTGTGTGTGTGTACAACATCTTCTTTATCCATTCATCAGTTGATGGACATTTGAGTTTGCCCATAGTTTGGCTATTGTGGACATTGCTGCTGTAAACATTGGGGTGCACGTGTCCCTTTGGATCACTACATTTATATCTTTGGGGTAAATACCCAGTAGTACAATTGATTTCCTAGATTAATAGTAAGCTGCTCATTTACAGAATGACTTTTATTACTCATATTTTATCAAATAACTCTATTAATTGTTTGCTTCTAATTTTCCATTATTAAAAACAATGCTAGATGAGTAGCTATTCATTAGATGAATTCTTGGAAGTGGAATTACTGGGTTAAGGGGTAGACACTTTTCAGGCTATGATGCACAGTGTTACAGTGAACACACAAGCTTCTAAAGGCTCCTTTGTATGACTTGTCAGCCTCTGTTTCCAGTATCCTTTATCAGCAGGGCAAGATGCAGCAGCTTGGGGATCCTGTGGTTTCTTTAAACTTTGCCCCCAAAGAAAATATATCATTATACTAAAATTCTTTTTCAGAAGTGAAAGGCATTATGTAAGTCACCAATCCTGAGAAACAAAAGGAATGATCAGATCTTGCTGTCTACATTTTCAGTTAAGTGGTATCAGTTCCATTTTTTTTTAAGATTTTATTTATTTATTTGACAGTCATAGATCACAAGTAGGCAGAGAGGTAGGCAGAGAGAGAGGAAGAGAAGCAGGCTTCCCACTGAGCCGAGAGCCCGATGTGGGGCTCGATCCCAGGACTCTGAAATCATGACCTGAGCTGAAGGCAGAGGCTTTAACCCACTGAGCCACCCAGGCACCCCTCAGTTCCATTTTTAAATGGTCCTCCCTAAGTAAGCATGAAAAGGCCCCTCAAGTTCGTATAGTACCTTTCAGTTTACAAACAACTTCCACTTATGTTTTCTTATATATTCCTTACAGTTAGTTATTATTTTTCCCCAGTTGACACATGAAGAAAGTGAGGCCCAGAGATGTGACTTGCCCGAGGTCGCAGAGCTGATAATCAATGTCTTCTGGTTCCATTTTCATTGCTTTTCAAATTACAGATGATTCATTTGCCAGTCCTTGACATATAACCATAACGAGTGAGTGTAGTCAATAGATGTTTCTAAGACTTATTTTTCAAGCTAGAAAGAGGTGGTAAGGGTTTGGGGAAAGTGGCTGAAAGCTGTGATTTAATAGGAAGCCATTTTTTGACTGATACATAGTACAGAAATACAAACAGTATTTCCCTTTGCCCCTGGAATTGTGTGATAACCTTCACTGAGCTGCTATATGTGGTGTCAAGCATGCTGGGCTCTGGGGCCAGCCTGTTGGAGGCCACCAACTTTGGCTTTACAGAACAAGTTACATGATCTGAACAAATTAACCTTTCTTTGTTTCTGTTGCTTCACCCATAGGACAAATAATAATAGCTCCCAGCTCACTGGGTTATTGTGAAAATTAGATGAGATCATGTGAGTGCCCAGCACATGCTCACTGCCTTCTACATATGGGCTCTTATTGTTAGTGTTGAGGACTAGATAATACTGTTCCTCTATTTTATCCCGAGGAGGAGGGGACATGGAAGAGGCTGGTGCAGAAAAGTTCAGAGTGAAAATAGCCTTTTTGGCTGCTGACTATTTAAAAAAGATACTTAAAAGTCTTCTCTAGTAGACTATCACTGGTTTTCAGAAACTTGATTAGGATATGGCCTAGTGTAGCTTATTTTGTATTTGTTCTATCTTGGGTTTGTTGAGTTCTTGAATCTGTGGGGTTATCATTTTCATCAAATTTGAAATATACTTGGCCATTGTATCTTCAGTGATGTTCTCCCTTCCCTTCTGGGGATCTAATTACAAGTATATTAAACAGCTTGATATTGCCTGATAGATCACTGAGATTTGGTTTGATTATTTTTTTCCCAGTCTTTTTTTCTCTCTGTGCTTCAGCTTGGAAAGTTTGTATTACTATGTTTTTAAGTTCACTGACCCTTTATTTTGCCATGTCTGATCTGCTATCAATCATGGGAAATTATAATCATTTCATTTCAGATATTGTGTTTTTCAACTCTACAAAGTTCCATTTGGTCCTTTATTGTATATTCCATTTCTCTTCTTATGACATTAATTTTCTATCAAATCTTTGGGCATATTTATGTTCTCTATTTTAAGGTCCTTGTCTGTTAATTCAATCCTCTGTCATTTATGGTTCCATCTCTCTTTACTGTTTTTTGTCCTTGTTATAGATTGTATTTTCTGGTTTCTTCACATGTCAGGTGGATGCCTGCTCAGGAATGGGCTGACTCCCTGGAATCTGAGGCAAAGAGAGAAAGAAGGAGTAGAAGAAGTAAAGAGGAGCAAGCAAGCTTCTGTCAAAGAAGGTCAAGAACAAGAAGATTCTGAGCAGAAGCACCAGCAATAACATCTTTCATCTCTATGGCACTTCAAGGTTCACAATGCACCTTCACCTTCATTACCTTGCATAACTCTTTCCTGGAAACTGGGACAGATATTATCATCACTAGTTTACAAGTGAGAAAACTGAGCTCAGACATTTTTAAGTGACTTGGCCAGACTCACATATGCTCAGAAGTCTAAGAGCCATTGTTAACATTCCTATTCACTTATGACATCTTCCATTCAGGTGTTTAGAAAAAAGCTTAGAATATTTTCCTCAAGAAATTTTGAGGCACACACAAACCTGACTCCCAGGTTCTTGAACCTGCTTCCATTCCTTTGTTAAATTATGTATGAAGACTAAAGGATATTTGCTATCACCACTAATATCTTAGCTTCTCTCAGAGCCTGAAAGACATTGTGTAGTAGATTAGGAGGATTCTAGTGCTTTTCCCATAAACATGTTGGCATTTATTAACAAGGAGTCCACAGATGTCTTATGATGATCCTGGGACATCCACCTCATCTTTGGTCATTAATTAGCCTTGCATCATTGGTATACTGCAGCCCTCATTTCTAACTTTGGACGGTCTAGTCTAAGAATGATTGAGTGATTTATACCTAGTGTAGTACAGATTGCACTAAGACTCATTTTTTTTCTCTCTTTTCAAGTAACTATACCAGTAAATCAGTATCTACCTCAGTAGTTTTAAAACTTTTTATTTTTATCAGAGGAATACCTTTTTTTAAAAATAGAATCTTATGTGGAGCCCACCTACATAACACAGACAAAAGTGGAACTGATCTAGTTGAACAGAGTGGGGATGGGAGCGTGGAGCTTCGAGGGTCCCAGTTATATGGCAATCCCCTATCTCTCACATGGTTAACTCGAGGCCCTTATCTTGAGCCCTGTAACTCCAAAGAACTGGGAGAAACTCTGGCCTATATAATAAAATTAAAACATCCATTTACCCTTCCTCTTATCCAAACAATATTTACTGAGCCCCACTCTGTGTGAGATCCTGTGTTAGATCTTGCAGTGGGGTGGGGGTGGGCGGCAGTGGTAACAGAGTGGGGAGAATACAAAGATGGGACACACCTCAAGTAGTTCACAATTTAGGAGCAAGAAGTCCACGAAGGACTACAGTATAGGGTAGAAAGCCTAAATGCCACCACAGAGGTTCAGATCAAGGGCCTTTGGAAGCATTCTCTTGACTTGATGGCAGTAGCTAAAGTTCATAGAACACAACAATAATGCCACGAACCACGGAGGGGTCTTAGTCCTGGTGAAACATACAGGAAAAATTTCGAGGCATGGTAGTTATCTCTGAGAGGAGAGATTATGGCCAGTTTCTAACTGTCATGATGCTTTGTAAAAAATACTTCTCAGGTTTCTACGCATTGTACGTATTACTTTAGCATTCAGAGAAAACCTCAAGAAAATTAAAAGACCATGTTACAAATTGCATGAAATGATTTATCTCTACTTTTTATTTTATTTTTTTAAAAGATTTTATTTATTTATTTGACAGAAAGATCACAAGTAGGCAGAGAGGCAGGCAGAGAGAGAGGGAAGCAGGCTCCCTGCTGAGCAGGGAGCCCAATGCGGGGCTTGATCCCAAGACCCTGAGATCATGACCAAGCCGAAGGCCGAGGCTTTAACCCACTGAGCCACCCAGGTGCCCCTATCTCTACTTTTTAAATGACATTCTCCTTTAATGTTAAAGAAAAACAGCAGGTGAAATAGTATCTTGAAGTTTCCGTGTATTCTTTTATTTTGGGTAAGCTTGAAAGGAGTAGCAGATAGGAAATGGGACTGACGTGGTAAGCGCCTGTTTAGACACTTCCGATGGCTTCTTTGCTGGGCTTTCTGAGCACTCCATCTCCAGCCTCAGCCCTTGCTTAATGCAACCCTACCACCCCGACTGCATCCCACACCGGGTTCCTCCTGTAGACTCTACACTCCAGGCACACAGGCTGACGTTCCCTGAGCAAGCTCTGTCCCTACTCACTCCACACCATAACTCATTGCTCCCTCTGCCAGAACACACTTTCTTTCTCTCCCCTTGTTAAAATCTTACTCACTCTTCCAAGCCCAGCTCACCTGGCGCCTCCTCTAGGAAACTTCAATAGATCTCTGCACTGCTTACAACCTTCACTTTCAACCCAACAGAATGATGTTCTCTTTCTATCGTCACTGGTGTTATTTCTCCGCTCTTGAATTTATCACAGTTGGCTTTGCAATGTGTCAGTGTGTATCCCTGTTGCTAGTCTAGAACTAAGGGCTCTCCGAGGGCATGGATGCTGCCCTATTCATTGCTTTCCCGACAGTATCTGGCAGATTTTCTGGCTCCTGGCAGGTGCTTGATAAATACTGCAGAGAATGAAGAGAGAGAAGCCTGAGGAGCTGAGGCCCAAAACAACAAGAAGAATTTTGAGACTAAAACAAAAAAGAGGATCAAGAAGCAGGTATGGAAGGCAGGGGAAAAAAAACCTTCATACAGGTGTCTCCTCCTCAAGGAAGGCATCTTCTTGAGGTCACCTGGTGCCAAGATCTGCTGCCACCTCCTTCCCTCAGCTTCCATGATGCTACTTCTCTTTACTTCACAAAGTAGGTGTCAGAATTGGTTAGGGCTATGTTGTATTAAAGTATCAGAAGCTTGGAGTGCTTGGATGGCTCCATTGTTTGGGCATCTGACTCTTTTTTTTTTTTTTAAGTTCTTATTTATTTATTTGACACAGAGAGAGAGAGAGGGCACACAAGCAAGCGGGGGGAAGGGGGCAAGAGAGAGAGAAGCAGGCACTCCGCTGAGCAGGGAGCCCAAAGCAGGGCTTGATCCTAGGACCCTGGGATCATGACCTGAGCCCAAGGCAGATGCTTAACCAACTGAGCTACACAGGAACCCCTGGGCATCCAACTCTTGATTTTGGCTCGGGTCATGATCTCATGGGTGATGGGATCTAGCCCCACATCAGGCTCTGTGCTCAGTGGGGAGTCTGCTTGAGATTTTCCTTCCCTCTCCTTCTGTCCCTTTCCCCCACACTCCCTTATGTGCTCTCTCTCAAAACAAATAAATAAATCTTCAAAAAAATAAAGTATAATATGCTGATAAAAATATAAAATAAAAACAGGATGGTAGAACTTTTATTGGAGGGATACTTGGGAAATTCATAAAACTTAAGAAAACAAACACTCCAAGATGGAACTAGAGGGTATCATGCTTAGCGAAATAAGTCAATCGGAGAAAGACAACTATCATATGATCTCCCAGATATGAGGGAGAGGAGATGCAACATGGGGGGTTAAGGGGGTAGGAGAAGAGTAAATGAAGCAAGATGGGATTGGGAGGGAGATAAACCATAAGTGACTCTTAATCTCACAAAACAAACTGAGGGTTGCTGGGGGGAGGGGGGTTGGGGGGGATGGGGTTATTATGGACATTGGGGAGGGTATGTGCTATGATGAGTGTGGGGAAGTGTGTAAACCTGGCGATTCACAGACCTGTACCCCTGGGGAAAAAAATATATGTTTATAAAAAATAAAATTAAAAAAAATTAAAAAAAAACACTCCAATATATATAGGGCAAATATTTGATTAGACCCTTCACTAAAGAAGATATGTAGATGACAAATAAGTTCAAGAAAAGATGCTCAACATCAATAATCGTTGGGAAAATAGGAATTAAAACCACAGTGAAATACCATAATTACTAGGATGTCTGCAGGTAAAAAGACGGACTAAGCCAAGTGTTGGTAAAGATATAGAATAATCTGAACTCATATTTACTTTCAGGGGAAAGTAAAAATGATACAATGACTGTGGGGAAAGTGGCTTGGCAGTTTCTTAAAAAATTAAATGCACATCTACCACATAGCCCACCCATTCCGTTCCTCAGCATTTACCCTAGAGAAATGAAAGCGTGTTCACACACAGACTTTGCATGTCAGCGTTCACAACAGCCTTACTTGTAATAGCCCCAAACCACAAACCACCCAAATGGTCCTCAGCAGAAGAATGGATAAATAAATTGAAGTATATCCATAGAGTGGATTATTATTTGGCAATAAAAAGGAATTAATTATTGCTAAAGGCAGCAACATGGAGGAACATCAAAATAAATTATGTTAAATGAGAGAAGCCAGACACCCCCCACCCTCTCAAAGAACATGATGTCATTTATATAAAATTCTAGAAAATGCAAACTAATCATCATGACAGAAAGCAGAACGGTGGTTGCCTTGGGATGGGTTGGCAGGGGAAGGAGGCAAGTACGGGCAGGAGCAAAGGATTATGAAGACCCACGAGAAAGCTTCTGCTGGGTAAAGTTTATTGTCTTTATTGTGATGGTGGTTATGTCAAAACATAAAATTGTACACTTTCAATCTTGCAGTTTATTATACGTGATACCTTGATGAAGCTGTTTTTCAAAAGCTAGCAAACAGACCGTTTCTCTTAAAACTAAACATGCACTTCCCATACCCAGAAATTGTACTCTTGGGCATTTCTCCCAGAAAAATGAAACTGATGTTTACACAAAAATCTCTTCATGAGCGTTCACAGCGGCTTTATTCATATTAGCAAAAAACTGGAAACAACACAAATGTCCTTAAAGGATGAGTGGCTAAACGAACTCTAGGCATTTATACCACGGCGAACTACTCAGCAATAAACAAGAATGAATTCTTCACATGTGCAACAATTTGGAAGGATCTTAAGGGTACTATGCTTAGTGATAAAAGGCAATCTCAAAAGGTTATATACGTATGATTCCATTTATAATCATCCTCAAGTGACAAAAGTATAGCGATGGAGAGCACATTAGAGGTTGCCAGGGGTCAGGGGAGGGTTATGGAACTGTGAATCTAAAAAGGTAGCACAAGGGAGTTCCTTGGTGTTAATGGAAGAGTTTTGTATCCTGATTGTTGCAGTGGTTACACAATGTGGGGTCAAATTGCATAGAACCATGCACACGCGTGCACGCGCGCGCGCGCGCACACACACACACACACACACACACACACACACATGAGTTCAGGTAAAAACTGATGCCAGCTGAATGAGGGCTGTCGTCTACTTCGCAGTATCGTACCCATATCAATTTCTTAGTTTTGTTATAGTACCACAGTCCTGTAAGATGTCATCGTGGGGGAAGCGGGACTCAAGGGATCCTATGAGCTATTTTTGGAATTTTCTGTGATCTATAATTATTTCAAACTAAAAATCTCAGAGATTTAAAAAAGCAACAATAAAATTTTTTTCTGGAGATTTCAGGTTGGGCTGGTGAAGTTAAAGCTCCTGAAGACACATTTCTCCTCCAAAGTTCTTCCTAAACACCTTTAATTAGCCAGTCTGAGATGAAGAACAAACAAATTCATATTCCCACCCATATTAACCAAGGCAAGACCCACAAACATTGAGCAAGTCTATGAACATGTAGTCTTGACTGGTCTTATTTCTTCAGGCAGAAGGCACCAGAATGCGATTTTTACAGAGGTCAGGGACACTGTCTTTACAATTCTATCACCTAGGATAAGGCCTGGTTCCTAAGAGGAGCTCAGAAAAGCCTTTGGAAGGAGAGCAGATGGGGAGGGAGGAAAACAGAAGGGTAAAGACAGGGAAGAAACCTCTGATTGACTTCAGTCAGTGTCTTTTCTTTTGTGTCAGTGTAGAAAGGTTGGGTTTGGTTAATGACAGATCTGGGTACAGAACCAGTTCCATGTAATGGAGGGAATGGGGCAAGGAAGGAGAGGGTCCTCTGTGTAAACAAATATCTGCATCCTTAGACAATGAAAATCCTAACTGCTGCTGGACTTCCCTTCTGCCAGGGGCAAGAGTGCCCCACTGAGGCTGCATGTGTGGAGACTAGAGCCAGGCTGGGAATGGGAGGGCCTGAGAGAGTCACTGAAGCCATCTGAAGCAGAAGATTTTAAGGACAAATATGAGCTGAGGTCTTGCCAAAGAGCCCAGATTCAGCCAAAGATGAACAGATGCCAAACCCAGTTCAGAAGTCCAGTGTGGAACCCAAGGGGAACCTACTACCAGAAATCAGAGGGGACAGGACTGACATGATCAAAGACAATCGTGGAGCATCTACATAGTTGGGGAGGTGCTCCTTGCCCTCCTCTGCCCATGTGCCCACCTGATGGCTGACTTAGAAACACAGTCAGAGCTGACTACTTCGTACTTTGTAAAAGAGTTACAAGAATGTGAAACTTTCGAGACTATCTTGGACTCCTCAAAGTGTTGGTAAAATAGTTAATATTTATTCAGATTCTTAGGGCTTCTTTCCTCAACACCATTTTGAAGATTATGTAATTCAGCTTTGGTAGGTTGACTGGGTTCAACGTAAGTAACATAACCATCTTGTTCTTGGTCATACTTCCTTCTACCCCAGGACTCCAAGGCTTTGTGTTTTAAATAGTATCAGGCTGGGGCGCCTGGGTGGCTCGGTCAGTTGAGTGGCTGGCTTCTTATTTTGGCTCAGGTCATGATCTCGGGGTCCTGGGATCAAGTCCCACACTGGGCTCCCAGCTCAGTGGAGTCTGCTTGAAGATTCTCTCTCCTTCTTCCTCTGCACCCCCCCACTCACACTTGTGCTCTCTCTCTCTTTCTCTCTCTCGAATAAATAAAATAAATCTTTTTTAAAAAAATAAGTGTCAACCTATTCCCGCCTCATTATTTAGTAACACGGCCTCCCCCTATGCTTATGTGACTTAAAGTTACACATTTTTTCTTAAAGTCCTTTACACCATGGCATAGCTGCTCAAGTTTATAAGCTTCAGAATTTAGATTTAGCAGAAATACAAGTATCTGGTTTTTCTAAGAAATACATTGAACATAAAACTGTGAGGCTATATTTTGCAGCATGATAGCCCCTTTCTCATCTATCTTCTTAACCTTTCACATCATTTCCTAAAGCCATTTCATCTTCCTTCTAAAATGCCAACCTAAAAATAAGTAATCACACTGAAAAGGATCCAGATGGAAACAGAAAAACATGGACACACTCATTTGGTACGTGAAACATTTTCTATATTTGTCAGTAGACTGAAGTTTGTGTCTCATCTTCATTTCTGCCTCATCGCAGAGGAGCATTAGAGATGAGCAGAAATGTTTGGACCCACCGGAACAAAATTCATTCCACATGGTTTTTTGACTTCAGGCAGCAATAGTTGATTTTGGCATTTAAGCTTAAGAAAATGGTCTGGAAATAGACGTAACTAATTTATACTTTTTATTCAATCAACTAAGACTTCGGATTATTGTATGCATTCTTAAGAAGCATATGTTTGTTTGTTTATTTCAATCAGCTGGGAAAAGAAGGCTGCATCAACTTCAGAACTTGGCAAGTCCCCTCATTTTTCTTGGTGTAGGAGTATAAGACTTTCTCCCATCCAAGTACTAACCAGGCCCGACTCTGCTTAGCTTCCGAGATCAGACGAGATCGGGCGCGTTCAGGGTGGTATGGCTGTAGACTATGGAAGACTTTCTAAAGCAGCTTCCTAAACATTGACAAGCTGCCCTTTACACTCATGAAAAGCAGATGAATGCATGTAGAGTCAGAAATGCAAAGGGTACCTGGGTGGCTCAGCCTTTAAGCGTCTGCCTTTGGCTCAGGTCATGATCCCTGGGTCCTGGGATCGAGCACCTCATCAGGCTCCCTCTCAGCAGGAGTCTGCTTCTCCCTCTCTCACTCCCCCTGCTTATGTTCACTCTCTCGCTGTGCCTCTCCCTGTCAAATAAATAAATAAAATCTTAAAAAAAAAAAAAAAGAAATGCAAAATACCAGACTCCTTCACAGGCTTTTATCTTAAAAATTCTCATTTTTATTAACTTTTAGGAAGAAAGAAGAACATTACTCTCTCTCTCTCTCTCTCTCTCTCTGTGTCTTATATTGCGGGGCAGGGAGGACTTAGTGAGTAATTTTTTCCCAAAGGAATCATCTGGTGTCAGTACACATTTACCTAAAATACCTATCTCTTCCTTATTTAGTCTTATACAATGGCAACTGGCATTCAGAATGAGAAATGTGAGACACCACAAGATATTGAATCACCGAAGAAAAAAAAATCCTACTTATTATCAAAACAAGAAATCTTTCTACACTGTATTGGAACAAATATCAGAATAAAACACTGAAACGAATTTGTTCACTGGATAACTATCTTTTAGTGAGGAGAGGTCTCATTCCCTAGGCAGTGTGACAAATCTTTTTGAGAATGTATTCAAGAGTTATACACTTTAGGACTAAGTTAACAATTTAAGCCATGGAGATCCACAAATTATTCCCCCCACAATCTGAAAAAAACATCAGCCTCTAAATTGTGTGGCTTTAGAAATGCCCTGAGAGTGAGACTTAAACCTGCTATCAGTAGGTTTAATTCTACATGAGTTATTAGCCATAAATTATTATCTCGTAGGCTCCAAAAATGTTTCTACATTTCAAAGTGCAGGTACTCCAAGGCAATCAAAGTGGTAGGAACGTTATCCTGAAAAAGATGCTGAGCCTTAATACCAAGAAAGCATACCTTCAAATACCTTGATGGTAACAAAAGTAGAGTCACTCGGTCCTCCATATTTACACGTCCAAATTCCACCACAGGGTCCTGCCCAGACACAGCCCAGACCCCAAGGCAGGATGCGGAGTCTCCCTCCCTCAAACTCTGAGGACCATGAATGTGCTGGCTTGGGACTGAGGGTTAGCTGTCCATTCCCAAAGAACAGGGAATTGCTCTTTGCCTTATGACACGTACCATATTCTATTCTGCAATGCAAAAACTTATCTACAGGCTTCATCTCTCTTACTAGATTGTGAACTTTTGGGAGTGCGAGGACTACGTCTGTGTCATCTTCTTTGAAACGACACAAGTGAGAAAACTCAGTGTAAGTTACAAAATGCTTTTACCTGTCTAAGTTTCTGTTCCTATAAAATTCTTTGTCTCTGTTAGTGCCTTACACATGGTAGGTGCCCGGTAAAGATTTGTTGATGGACAGAATAAATGAATGAACGCCTTAAATGATTTCCTCTTATCACCAGAATTCCACGTGGTATCCAGTAGAGAGAAGCCCAGCAAACAGAAGGTCAGCTCTCTAAAGGGCATTTGTTGGACTGGAGCCTGGCAGGCTGACCTGCCGTCTTCAGTTTACTGCTCATCAAACACCAATGCCGCGGCCGATTCTACCATTTCACGCTATCGGATTTGGTTGCACCCCGTGGCATCCTGGCAAGCTGTCCAGGAAAGTGTCCTCAGGGAAATGTGGATGTCTGACCCCATGCTTAAAACGTATTTCAGGCCTGGTGAGCGCAGAGGTTGCCAAAAACTACCCCCGCCATTGGCCATTTGGATGTGCAAACAGCCAGCATTAACACAAGTCTCCTCCCCCACGAAGAAAGGGGAACTAAAAACAACTGAACCCAAGTGAGCATCTAATTAAAAGAAGCCAAACTGGGCATTTTGCTCTGTTGCTCTCTCTATGCCGAATGCACAACACTAAATACATAAAGTGTTCTGCCTTCAAAATGCTTCAAAATTTGGCAAGGTTTGCTGAACCTTTTTGTCACGTGAGATCTGTCCCAGAACAGAGATGCTACCTTTAGGGGAAAAAGCACAACCTGTTTTAGGAGCATATGTGGAAAAACTCTAAATAAATCACTTTCTCTTTAGGGAACACTTCTCCTGTTTTAAAAGGCAGAAAGGAAAAAATGAAGGAGGAAAAACAATGTGATTTCCGAATGGTCATTTTCTGTATTGAATTGGTAATCCAGAGGTCCACGGGTCACCTGTTCACAGCCAATCCTTCCTTCTTAGCCGATAGCAGGTCAAGTCAGAAGCCCTCAGATTCTATGACGCATTCGCAATGTTTCACTGAGAACGTTTCCCAACTGCTGTATTTTTTTTCCACAGAGTCTCACTATTTCACTATAAAAATCTAAAAGAACAGGCCCCTTGTTCTCAGGCAAGAAAACACAGAAGCTTCATTTGTTTATTATTTTTAGCCACGACGCATTTTGTGTGCTCTATAGCTTCTTGGGTGATTGTTTAATTGTGAATATATTGGCATGTGACTTGAGGTCAGCTGTTTGTCCCCTGAATGGTACAGTCAGTCAATCCACAACACTGACAAGGAGAAATTTATTAAAGTTCAATCTTCAAATTCTAGGCTGTCAACAGATAATCTCCCTCTCTTCAAATCCTCTATGTCTCTCATGAAAAAATTTCCAAACTATCTAATTGTCCTCGAGTGTAGTTTCTAAAGCAACTTCCGTCTTCTTCATTGCTGTAAAAAAGGCAGATTGGCAAACAGGAAAAAAAAAGTTACCTCCAATTCTCCCATCCAAAGGTAATCCCAGTTAAGATTTGGGTGCCCAGTCTTCTCAGCGGGTTGAAACAATTTTTTGAACAACCACCGAAATGAAGTCAAAGTGAGTTTCCCAAGGGCTTCATGTGTGGGCACGTTCTTCAAAATCCCTTTTTCCAAAAGCCAAAACCATATAAAGTAAGATTTTTTTCTTTCATTTAAATGTTTCCCGTTTGCCACCAGTGTACAGCTCAGGTGGGCCATCAGTCTCTGGGGAAATAGGGCTTTTTTAAGAAAAAATGCTGATTTCTGCTATTCCACATCTCATTTCAAGAATGCCAGAACTGATTACATTTCACCCATTTCCTGCTCCTCCCAGATGCACCCGTGCCCTGCTCTGGCGCTTCTGAAATACCTATTATGGGATCTCTTCATCTGGTTCTTTTGCTTCCAATTTGGCCTCTGAGGGGTGAGAGGAGGATCAACGGGGTGAGATTGACAGTAAATACAACACAGTATTAATGGTGGTCAACACAGGGCAATTAGAACACAGCTGTTGGTTGTATTAGTTTCTGTATCCTTACAGATTTTTTTTTAAGTTCTAAATATTAACAAATCTAAACCAAACAAAAGGTATGGTCTTTGTGTTCCAGGAACTCAGGATCTGACATAATATGCAAACTATTACAGGACAAGCAAGCCTTGCAAACAGATCATTGCCTTAGAGAGCTTTCTAACAAAGGTTAGTACAAGTGCTAGACTCTAGCAGCTAGGAGAACACGGAGTGGGGATCACCGCTTCCCTCCCCAACCAGGTCTTCTTAGAGAATATAGAAAGGCTTCTGCCAAGAGACAAATACTGACTGGAGGCTGGGAGGATGAGTAGCTTTCTGTGGCTTCAAGTGAAAGTAAGTGGATTGCAGAAAGAGCCATGGCATATATGAAATCTGACTCTGAGATCATGAAAGTGCATGGGGAGGGGAGTGTGTCTTCAGTATGGTTGGGGTTGTTCTTGTGTGAGTGGATAAACTTGGAGAAGTGGGAATTCACCAGAGGTTAAGAGGCCAGTAGGACAAGCTACCCGGTGGTTGACATGAAACCAATAAACCAATGAAGGGCATAATGCAACTTTTGTGTTGGCAATGTCCTTCAGGGGACGGTGTGGAAGATAGATGGGAGGGAGGAGGAAAGGAGGCAGAGAGACCAATTGGGGGGCTACTGCGGTGATCTAGGTGAGTGATGATGATGGTTTATGATAGGGCAATGGCAGAGAGGGAGTAGGGGACAGTCAGGGAAACTTTAGAAGATAGAATCCATCACGCATGGAGACAAATTATGGATGTGGCAGGGGGAGAGGGCAGACTCGAGAGGGACTGTTGGCTTTCAGACTTGGCAGTGGGTTGGAAATTATTCTAAATGCACTAAGGAGCAGAAATAGAGAAGAACAGATGAGTAAAATTTGCAACATGTTGAGTTTGCAACAGGTTGGAGTTGCCCAAGAGGCCATGAGGAATAGGGATTTGGAGTGGGTGCAGCAAGTGTGCTCTCTAGGCTGGAAGCAGACACATCCATACAACACGACCACTGCTGAGGCCATGACTGTGCTGAAGGTATGCTGGGAAAAGTGAGGGAGAGAGAACAGAGGTGATCTAGATCAAGGGGTGATCTAGAGAGAAGGCAAAAGACCAGGAGAGAGTGATGTCAGTCAATGTTGCATTTGTTAAAGGAGAAAATCATTTCAACAAGGAACAGTTGCTAGGTAAGAGTGGGCAGACAAGTCCTATACGACACGGTGTTGCCAGATACAATGCAGAGTGCCCAGTGAAATTTGAATTTCAGATAGGAATGAATTTTTTTAGTATAAGTATGTCCCCTATTTTTGTTTGCTAAATATGACAATCCTAGCAAGATAAAGACTAAAAGTGCCTATAAACGTGGTAGTTAAAGCAGGTAGTTAAAGCAGGGAGCAGAAGCAGGAAGGGACTGAGAGGCACTGCAGGTGAACCAGACCCTTTCTCTTGTGCATCAGAAACTCCATAAATGGTTGCCAAGTTAAATCCCGAGATGGTTTCTTCAAGCCTGTAGTAAAGAACTGGAATGCCTCACTTTTGTATCTATCGAAAAATTATAACCCCAAATAGTTGGGGCACATATAGTTCCTATTTATCAGAACAATCTGGAAAATCGTCTCAGTTCTGCGTCTCTACTCACCAGTGAAGGACCATCTGAGAGGCCGACGTCCTTTCTGCCCATCTGGTAACATACAGCAGCCCCAGGGGCCAGCGATCTCTTGAATGCCTCGTGGTTGTCAAGACAATGCAGCTTTCTGGGTGAGTGAAACAGATTGTGAGTCTGGCTGAGGGGAAAACAAAATAAAACAAGGTGTGCACCAAACCTGCAGAGTCAGTTCCTCAAGAGGGTTTCTAGGCCAGTGGGCAACTTCAAAGTCCTTCAGCCTGGTCTGATGTTTGCTGCTCCCCAGGGCCGGCAGACTGCTTTTCTTCCTTTGCATAGCTAAGTGAAATCCACTTACCCTGATGGAGGAATTCAGCCACAAAACTAACCTATTAAGAGGCTGTTCAAGCCTGTCCTAAGTGATCCAAAGCAGGCAAGCAAATCCACAGGTGCTTTCAAAGACAGGTCTTCTAGCATTTCTGCCCCCTTATACTTGAGAGCTAACACCGGAGTGGAGCGCAGGTCCCAGGACTTATCTGGAGGGACAGGGCCTGAAGATGCTTTCTGTTGGTGGACAAAGTAAGAGAAAGCTGTTTAATGGGAAATTTTGGATTTCTTTTTACCATTTAATTTTTTAATTTAAATTCAATTAATTAACATATAGTGTATTATTAGTTTCAAGATAGAGGTCAGTGACTCATCAGTCTTGTATAACACCCAGTGCTCATTACATCATGTGCCCTCCTTAATGCCATCACCTAGTGACCCCATCCCCTCCCCACCTTCCTCCAGCAACCCTCAGTTTGTTTCCAATGATTAAGGGTCTTTTATGGTTTGCCTCCCTCTCCGATTTCATCTTGTTTTATTTTCCCCTCCCTTCCCCTATGCTCCTGTTTTGTTTCTTAAATTCCACATACAAGTTGTCTTTCTCTGATTGACCGATTTTACTTGGGAAAGCTTGGATTTGGGGGTTTGATTAGACCTGGGTTCAAATGCCAGATCTACCTTACTCCAGTTTTGTAGTGTTAGGCTCCATAGTATGATGGGTTAAAAGCAAGGCTTTAGAATTGGACACACTGGATTTAATTCCTAGAGCTACAAGAGAAATGCAGATAATGTTTTTCAAAATGCCTTCCTTATGTATTCTTCTTGCAGTCATTCTGTCATTATGGCTCTAAGAGAGAAAAAAAAAAAGATGAATGGCACCTCAGGAAGGAGGAGAACAGGAGAGAATCCAGGGATGGTTCCAGTCAAACAGTGGGAGGGACAGGAAGGCCTTTCACCAAGGGGAGGAGTGGAAAGTGAAGAGGGAGGGGAAGGAGAGGGGAAAGGGGGGAGAGGGGAGCATTAGAGGCAGTCAGCGTCATTGAAGGGGATTCCAGAGCTGTAGTCTGTACCCCCTTCCTGCTTAAGAGACTCTGAGGAGACGACCTTTAGAGGACCCTGCACTGAGCAAGGACCCTGCACTGACCCGGAGTGGCTCATGGAACAGAGAGCAGGCCTGAGGTGGAGCCTACCCCTCAGCTTGGTGCTCTCCAGCCGCCTGAAGCTCCTGCCGGCCTCCAGTGGGGAACACAGTACCCAGAGAGCTGAGGCGCATCTGCCTGCCATGGACCTCTGTGGCCAGGGGGAAGTGACTCAAAGCAGAGATGGTGAAGAGGACCAACCGCGCCATCACCATCGGGGACAGGCTGAAACCCAGGTGTGTTGTCCTAGTGAGAGATGGGCTGCCACCAGCCAGCAGCAGGAAGGAGAGAGGGAGGGGACCTCATGCCCAACTAGGCCAAGATAACCACCTGCAGGCTTCCACAGCAGGGACTTCAGGGGCAGGTGTGAACGTGGTGGGGGCTTCTCCATTTTGACAGTGAGAACCCAGAGAAGAGAGCAGAGACCAGCCTTCCTGGGAGGGGGAGGGGAAATAGCCTGGTAAGGAAAGTTAGAGCCTGGAATTACTAGAATACTTGTTCAATAGCAACAAAGAAACTGGAAAACAAAAAGAAAAACAACAACAACAACAAAATCTCTGAGAGCTGTGACTTGTCTAGTTTGTTTTTGTTTTGTTTTGTTTTGTTTTGTTTTTTTCCCCCTGTTCCTCAGTGGCTTTTGGGTCTGTAGAGGACAAAATGATCAGTAATGGGCCAGGAGTCGGGGGAGAAGGATCCCACCAATGACGCATACTTGAGGCACCGTGTATGAATTTACACCAGCACCTGCCAGGGAAACTTTTTAAGCTTGGACTATCTACTTAACTTCTTTGAGCCTCAGTTTCTGCATCTGGAAAATGCGGATCACAGTAAGTCATAAGGGATGTTGTGTGTATTAAATGAAATGATGCACATGAAAGTGCAGGGAACAGCGCCCAACACATAGTTGTGCCCATGAAAGGCCCCATGACATTATTACTTAGCTTCCATGAGCTTCATCATCTATCCCTGTGAATTGGGGAATGCAATTTCCATCTCACACCATAGGTATGCAAATCGTGTTAATTTTTATTTCCCCTCTGTTCCTTTTTCTGGAGAGCTACAGCTTATCTTAATCTTCTACCTCAAATAAATACATCTCTATTCACTTACCTAATCGAGAATGTGTTCTTGAGTATTTGCTCTGTGTCAGTCACTGCCCTGAAGGTTCCCCGATTACGCATGTACAATGTGTATCCTTCACAGGCTGCTGTGGTGAAGGAGGGGGCAATATTCTTACTTCTTTCTAGTAGAAAGGAAAAATGATAAGTGAGACAGCCAAAGCACTGTGGTGACCCGGAAGAGATAGGGTGAGCTCCAGTGGAAGTCAGGGAATGCTTCCTGTGTAACATGGCATTTGACCTGAACCTTGAAGAATCAGAGACACTTAGGCAGGTAGAGATTGGGGAGGGTGGTCTAGACCGAGAATTATGAAAACAAGGTACAATACAATGTGGGGTGTGTTTTGAGATTGGATGGATGAATGGTTCTGTGTGACCAGATCAGGTAAGACAGGAAGTTGTAGCATAGTAATAAGATGGAGAGCTGGATACAGGCTTGATATGATGGACCCATGAAGCTACCAAGCTAACAGTCATCAACTTTTCACTTTCTCATAATATTTTGTGAAGGGAAGGAGAAGAAACCAAAATGTTATTGTGCTCCAGATACAGGTGAGTCACAGCACTGAGACCATTTGTCTATATATAATACTTATAACCCTCATGGCTATGCGGGAAGGTAGATATACACAGAGGAGGAGACTGAAGTTCAGAGAGGCTAAATGATTGACACGAGGCTACACAGCTAGACAGTAATCCACTGACAGTCAAATCTAGGTTTGCTGATCCAAAACTAGTGTGATAACACAGGGCCTTTATTGTTCCCTGTTCTACTTGTTTCCTTGTGAAAACACCACTTCTTTCCAGCCCCCGTGTTGAAGGAAGTTCTGTTACCAACAAATTAGCAGGAAGGGTGGGCTGAAAGCTGTCTAAGAAATTGAGACCCCGTGGGGAGATGTTTTTGGTTCCAGGATCCAGGGTCTTAGAAAACCACCAGAAGGAGATGGGTCTTCTCCACCTTCAAATGGCCCCATGGATGTTCTAGAAATCTTGAGGCATTCAAGGAGAATAGTGTCCAGGATTGAGATCCATCTTAAGAATGTAATAGGAGCCTAAAAGTAGGAAACCCCAGGATACTTTCATCTTCTGTACATGTTCCATTTAAGTCCTAGGGGATGACATTTTGAGGTGAAAAGTCAGGATATATGATAGGCTCACTTTTATTTGTGATAGAATTTAGGAGAGAGAAGACTCAGAAATGCCTGCTTTTTTAGCTGGAACCAATACAGTATGACCCAAGACATTTTTGGTTTCGTACCATAAAGCTGGAGAATGAGAAACGAGATCTGACGTCGTGAGCCTTGGGGAAATGGCTGAGGCTCAGAGAGGCATGTTGACTTACTCTGGGTCACACAGAGGCAGAGTCAAGATGAGAACACAAGTACCATGGTCGGGGTTTTATTTATTTATCAAAGAAGAATAAACTCACTTAATTGGAGGACTAGAAACAGTTTATGCTCTTGATGGCCTGTGATTGGGTTTACAAAAATCACAGTTTTTTCAACTAGAGGAGATGGTAAATATCGTCTAGTCCAATTAATTCATTTTATAGATGAGAACGCTGAAGCTCAGAATAAGAAATTGACTTGCCTAAGGTCACAACAGTTTTGGTGGTGGGGCCTGGTTTAGGTCACAGATCCATTGCCCATGCTTGGTGTTCTTTCCACGATGGTTTAATACTGTGTCCCCTGGATTACAACTCCCTCCTCTCTGGTATCCCCACCCCCACCTATTCACATGTGGAGAGTCAAGAGCTAATCATTTACTTCCTTACCGTTAAGACAAGCATACCTTTCCAATTTTATGAAAGAGATAAAAATATGTTCTTTCAAATCAACCAAGGAAAGCAGTTCTCCAGACATCTGGCACTTTCCTGCTTTGAGTCCCTATATTTTCAGTGCAAGTCTCAGAAAGTCAAAACAAAGTCGACTCCCAAACTCCATCTTATTTTTCATGAAGCCTCCCAAATGCTAAGCAGATTTCCTGCCCTACACTGTCAATGACAAGAATCTCCTCCTCTCTGGTCAAAGTCCTGCCCCTACTTTCCTCCCCAAGAAATATGCATTGGCCCAGTGGCCATCTCCTGCCTGGGCAGCCAGCAAGCCACCCAGGCTGTTCTGTCCTCTGGAACAAAAGGCTAGGAGCCCACCTTCCTCCCAGCCTCCTTGTTTTAAGAGGCGGCCCTGATGTGTTCCCATTAACCCAGGCGGAGACTGTTTCCCATCACTTCCTGCAATGAGGGATTTAACGGAGCCCAGAGAAGGAAACCCGGACTCCTCCCCTTGGGGATTAGCGTCCCCCCCTCCCCACCCTGTTCGCACAGTATCCCTTTTTTCTAGGTCTGATATGACTTTCCTCCCCATAGCGGGCCGGTAAGGATCCATTTGTGTTCCTGGCCTGCATTCCAGCAGAGTCCCCGGAGCACTGGGGCTGGAAATGATTTGTGTAGGGCACTCAGCCAGCTTCGCTTTTAATCACTCACATGCTCACAGACACAGGGAGTCCCGCCCTGCTCACCCAGGGGAATGGAAGGGAAAGGGACATCCCTTGCTTTGACAGGGTCTTACTAAGTGGTGGGGTAAACAGGGATTCTAGTCTCCAGGAAAGATGTTGTAAAGAGCCTCCTTTTCCGGGGTTAATTGTGAAATCGATGTCTCCTGGAGCCCCTCCCCCTCCCCCTCCCCCAGACTGCCTGCGAAGCAGACAATGTTCCAGCAACCATTCATCCAGCAGCCTTCCTGAGCACCACTCCAACTGGGGGAGGAGGCTGGGATGGAGCCGAGCCTGGGAAAATGGGTAGGATTTGCTCAGGACATTGGGGTTAGGAGGTGACATAAGACAAGGCCCCAGGGAATGAGTCACCTGGGGGTGGGATAAAGGAGAGAATCAGGGAGCAGCTGGAGGGGAACAGAGGTTCTTGTTGGGGAGGAGGGAGTGATGAATAGCCAGGGTCCCAACAGGAAACAGAGAGCACACCGGGAATGGGATACTTTGAGGAGGTTTTGTTTGCAAAGGTATGAGCCTAGGGGAACCTCAAACAGTAGTGCAATAAGGAGCCAAGGCATTAAAAGCTCTGGGCACAGAGACAGTGACCAGAATAGAGGAGAACCATGCAGGGCAGCTACCGACTGAAGAAGGAAATGAGCTCTTCAGTCAAGAACACATCTCGCTTGAGCGGCCTTGAGTGGAAGATCCAGGCGGAGGCAGATTTAAGCAAAGCAGGTGACATATAAGCTACGGGGACCCCACATTTGCACAAGCCCCTTCTTAGGCCTAAGGAAGAGTCCTAGTGATTTGTTCATATGTCACATATTTTTGTAAATGACGGGGTAAATTTTGCAAAAGTAGGATATTATCTATCCCAGTTTCCCTCCACCACACACTTCATGTGCTGGGTGGCTTGGAGTGCTTGTGGGCATTTTTAGAGTCTGGTCAGGGGGGAGATGAGTTTGGGCTTGGTGGGATATACTGTGGTCGCCCACTGTCACTTATGTTCATATTTAATTCATTGCTAGCGGTCCTCATGTAGGAATGGCTTCCAGGAAAACTCCCATCTCCCACTCCTCTGAGGTCATACTTGAAGGTACAAAGAGGTCACATTGTAATGTAAATGTGTCTCGGGGCCCAGTGTGGCTACATGTGGGTAGCAAGGAGAACACTGGTTTGTCATGTGAGGAATGGGAGGCCACAGCTCAGTCATATGACACCAGATAATGGAAGCCTGGAATGCCAACCCAGCTTGAATTTTACACATGGAAAAGTGAGATCTGAGTGACGTGAAGACAAAAGTATTTATTGAAGGAGTCTTCACTCTGGGGTTGTAAAACACCTGTCATTTACCGCTTACCTGCAGCCCATGTGAAGCAAAGTCCTGCATCACCATAGAGGCAGGAAGAGCTGTCTGCTCCCGTTCTTCTCTTCTGTGGTTTGGGGATGGTCTGTGCCCCCACACAAGCTATAGGGGAGATCAGTGAACAACGGTCAACCCCAGGGTTGGGGCCCCTAATCAGAAGCCACAGTGACGCCTCTCATTTAACAGCCCTTCCATCCTGAATGCCAAGTTTATGTCCCCCCTTCTTCCACGCTGTGATCGAGTCCTTCCTTCCCTGCCTCTCTCGGTCAGCTCCCAGATGCCGCTCTGCCCACACAGAATCAGATGGGCCTCCTGCCTCAGAGAGGACAAGCCCAAGTTTGAGGTGGAGAGGTCAGAACCAAATTCCCCTCTAAGCGCCTCTGTGACCTTTCTGGGTCATTGAAATCCTGGCATCATTTCCTGGATCTTTTCTGCTCTGCTGAGATCCCAGGAGATTCCAGAATGACTCCCCCTTCCTCATCCCACACCAGTGCTCTCCTGGACTGATCTCTCCAATGCTTTGTCCTCCACCAGGAAACGAGGACTTCTAAATCTGCTATCTCCAGCCAGTGGGCCTTGCCAAGATCCTCTTGTCCAACCTCCTCTTTTAGCTGACACCCCTCTTCTTGAGTGTCCCCAAATTCTTCCAACATAATGTGTTCAAAACCAAGCTCACTAAGTCCCAGCATTTCTTCCTTTGTGCTTCTTCCTTATTCTCTGTTACTCCCTTACTGGGCTCTGACTTGCTCTGGTCCAGCGCATTGTAAGCACCTATTGTAATCCACACGCAATGGTGCCATAGTGAGTTTCCTACAACAGATCATGCTCTCCTCTCCTGAGAAACCTTCTGTGGTTCTGGATGCTTTGTAAATTGCACCCAAAGCTCTCAGCCTGGTCACATTTATATGAAAATTAAGAGTGCATGTGACATTGTAGTTGTTAAATACCTAATCAGCCCCATATCCCTTGCTCCAGACAATGTCTTCCCCTCCCCTCATCAGGCAGTGAAACTCACCGGCACTCAGGAAGTGTTAGCTAAATGAACACTTTGGCCCTGGGTTCTCTTTCTAGTTTTATCACCCACTGCTCCCCCTACTCCCCCCACTGCCCTCAAGCTATTCAAACTCCAGTGCTCACTGCTCTCCCACCTCTCCTGCTCAAATTTTCTCCTCATTGCTCTTGTGCATGTAGGTTTCCCACTGGTGATCTTTCCTAACCCAGCAGCCACTCCTTCCCAACCACTGTTAGGTGCCTTTGGGGCACTCCTACACACACACACACACACACACACACACACACACACACACTCCTTTCACCATGAAGAGCTTCCTGCTTCCTTCTCCTCCTCTCTTCCCTCCCCCGGAGCTAATCTCCTCCCAGAACTCCTTCAGCATTGGTCTGTATGCCCCCTTTGGCTTGGATCATATTTTGCTGACATATTTTACATACTGGTTTACAAGCCTCATCTCCTCTACCAGACAGAGAATGCCTCCGGGACTCAGCTGTACATGAGTCATTTTTTTTCTCCCCAGTAGCCCCTGGCCTACAGTAGGCATTTATGAATGGATTAATGGTCGCGTCTGCTCTTCAAAGCATGAAGGTATTTCTTCTTGTTATGGGTAAACCTATTTTTTAATTATACATATATGATTCATGACTACTTTTTTATTGTAAAAACTCAAACTATATAGATGAAACTAATATTCCCTTTGCTTGTCCCCCATCCCAGTCCCCTCCCCATTTACCTATTTTTTTTTAAGATTTTTTTTTTTATTTGTTTGTCAGAAAGAGAGAATGAGAAAGAGAAAGCATGGGAGGAGAGAGATCAGAGGGGAGAAGTAGACTCCCTACTGAACAGGGAGCCCAATGTGGGACTCAATCCTGGGACTCCAGAATCATGACCTGAGCCAAGGCATTTGCTTAACCAACTAAGCCACCCAGGCACACACACACACACACACACACACACACACACCTCATTTACCTACTTTTAAAAAAAAGATTTGTTTATTTAATTTTAGAGAGGGAGTGTGAGCAGGGGGAAGGGCTGAGGGAGAAAGAATCCCCAAGCTGACTCCCTGCTGAGCACAGAGCCACAAGTGTGCTCTATCCCAGGACCCTGAGATCAAGACCAGAACAGAAACCCAGAGTCTGAGACTTAACCCACTGAGCCAC
The DNA here is from genome assembly GCF_010015895.1 of Lontra canadensis. Lineage (NCBI taxonomy): Eukaryota > Metazoa > Chordata > Mammalia > Carnivora > Mustelidae > Lontra > Lontra canadensis. Next base: position 2,068,693 of record NW_022631032.1, on the reverse strand, counting down.
CCAGGTGCGCCCTACCATTTACATACTTAAACACTAGGGTATAATATAATTTTGTGGGATTTTGCTTACCACAGTGACATACTACATAAATAATTCTGCAGCTTACTTTTTTCACTTTACAATATGTCACAAATACCTTTTGTCTTTCTTTACATTAAGCATACTTTACATTAAGTTTATGGCAACTCATTCTTTTTAATAGCCATTAAGATTAAGCCACCCGAGATTCCATAGATATGGTGTGCCACAGCTTATTTAATCATTCCCTTATTCATGGATAATTACATTATTGCCAGTGTTTTGCTGTGCACGTGCCTTCTTGCACACATGTGCCTTCTTCCAGAATAAGGATTAAAAAAATAGAATTTCTGAGTCAAAAGAAATGCACTTTTGCAATTGTATTTGATTCAAGCCCAAAATATTGTTTTAGATACTGTCCATTTGACTTCCAAAGAGACTGTATTTCTTCTCCCCCAAACCGTTGCCATAGTTTGATGTTATAAATCTTTAACACTTTGGCCAATCTGATGGGAGAAAAATGGTATTGTGTTGTAATAAGGTGCATTTCCCCATTTACTCTGAGTAATACTGATCCTACACTTATGGTGTTTTGACCATTGGCTTTGACCATTATCCTTTGCCCGTCGCTGCACCAGGCAGTTTTCTTTTTCTTACTGATTTGTGGGATATCTTCACAGATTCTGGATATTAGTTCTTTGTTGTAAATATTTTCTCTGAATCAGTTGCTTGCCTTTAAATTTTCTTGAAGGTGCCTCCTTTGCCACAGATATTTTCTTTTTGATCCAACTTTCAATTGTCCCTAAAACATACCTGAATCACAACAGTCACTACGAAGTATTTATCCGTCCTTTGATGATGTGAAGTCTCTTTTACCAGACAGTGAAATTTCCTATCTATATGGATCTGTTCCTAGACTTTTAAATTTTCACTGTCACTTTAAGGTATGCTTCTTCTAAACAGTAGTAAGATAGATTTGGGTGTTTTGTTTTGTTCTTATTGTTGTCTCTGCCTAGCCCACTCTTATAGGTTCTGTTAATTAATTAATTAATTAATTAATTCAGATTCTGTTTTTTAAACAGAGAATTCAGTTCATTCACACTTTGCCTAACAACAATTGTCCTTGGTTTGACTCCTTATGCTTGTGATGATTCTTCTTCTTTTCCTTTAATTTTGCTAATTTGCTCAAATTGCTGTTCCATTTCACCCTTGCTAATGTGGGCATTCCCCTGTACTCTTTCCATCTCATTAATGGTTATCTTCCCTTTCCTTTTCTGGTGCTCTTCTTTACTATTATAGGAATGCTATTATAGGAGAAGAAGCTATTTTTCTCCCACTTAGATACTCTCTTCCCTTATTATCTTTCCCACTTAGGTGTTTCTTCCCTCTACCAATGAGATATTTAGAATATGTTCGCTTTCCCTGTTTTCTTCTCCTTACCCCAAGAGCCTTTAGGATGCTCCTACTCTGTCTGCCCTGCCCCCAACTGCTAGGTTTTGCTGAAATTGCACAGTACTTTTCTTTCTAGATCTTATTAGCATATTCTTTGCAGTATTTCACCTCTATTTTAAGACTCCTTATTCAGCATTACACATTTTCACACAGTCTATTATTATCCATTTCTATCGAACTATATATATGTGTACATATCTATGGGCACATACACATATATGTGCATAAGTACATAGATTTGCATGTAATTATGTGTGTGTATGTGTATATATAGTTAAACATCATTTACTGATCATCCTCTTTCCTCTGTTCTCTATTATAATCCATCTGCTTTTGGTTGGAGTCTTTTAAAGACTGTTCTCTTCAGAGTCTTATAATTTTTGAATCCATGCATATTTATAAAAATATATATGTATGTATTTCAGCTCTCATGGGTGAGTGACAACTTGTCTAGGTATAGGATTTGGGGGTGGCTATTCTTGACCCTAAGAGTCTGTAGATGTTATCCCACCATCTTATTTTATTCTCTAGGACTCAATTAGTCCCATGTTAGGTCTCCTAGATCTGTGCTCAAAAATCTCACAATTTCAGTTTCTTTGTATTTTTCTCTGGTTGGTGATATTTCTCCCACTTTATCTTCCAGACCACACCAATTCGAGTCTCAGCTCTACCTTTCCCTTAAATTATTCACTTTTTTTTTTTTTTTTTTTTCCTGAAAAAGCATGGCTTGGGTTTCAGGATGTTTGCATTGGGGTCTTTTGTTGTTTTGTTGTTGATGGTGTCATCTGTCTCCTCCGCTGGCTCTCCGGAAGGCTGTTCTGGATATTTGGGACGTTCCTCTCCTTGGGTCTACAGGTGTCCGGGGTATGTTGTTTCCCTCTCTTTTCCTGCTCTCTGTGGCTCAGTGACTGGAAAACTGGTGGTTGTGGAGGAGGCTCGTGCCAGAGCAGGTAGACAGGCCCCTGGGGAGGCCGCAGGAGGAACTCGCTGCTCCTGGTTCTCTGGGTCTCAAGGTCCCCAAAATGTCACACCCTCAGCTCACAGAGGTGGGATGCGGTAGGGACTTGCCGGGGTACACGTGGCCAGAGTCGTGCTTCCTTCAGAATCTCCCCCGAGGCTCTCTTAGGGAGAGAGAGCCCTGCCTCAAACACCCGGCCTGTTTCCTCTGGTCCCTCGCCTGCCTGGCAGGCCTCCGCAGCTGCTGGGCCCAGAAGAGGTGTGGGTGGGTGGAACAGGAGCTGTAGAGAGGGCAAGGAGTCACAATAAACTGCTCCCAGAACCCATTTCTTCACTCTCTGCTGAGCTTCCTGGTGTCTGTGCTGCCACCTCGGCGTTTCAGTCTCGGGAGCATGAAAGTCAGATTTGCTTCCCTCTTTCCCATGTCCCTTTGCTTCTCTTCCTCACATTTACTTGGCTCTGCCTCTGCTTATCCTGTTCCTGAGGGATGTTAAAATCATCCTCAGAACAGCTTCCTTTTGACTTTTTGGAAAAACTGAACTAAATTTAAAGATTAATAAAGAAAAGATGGACATCGCTGTGAGATTACATATTCTCCTCTGGAAACGAGATAACCAGATTTATTTAAGACTTCTTTTATATCCTTTAGTAAAGTTTTGTGTTATTTTTATGTTTTTAAGATTTTATTGATTTATTTGAGAGAGAATGCACGCACAAGAGAGAATGAGAAAGCGCACGCACCGGAGCTCTGCGGGAGCAGCAGGCAGAGGGAGAGAGAAAATAATACGGCTAAGGCTGGTCACGTGTGCCTGAACATCTGCCCTTCCTTACTGTCACCCTCTTCTCCTTCAAACCTTACGTCCCCAAGTACCCGGAAAAGGGGTTCTCCAAAGCTCACAGACCACTGCAACCATCCTGATTGAGGAATCCAGTGATTCCTCAGGCTTTAGCACACAGCGGACCAGCGGAAGGCTCTGCACATCTCCACCCACTCGCCTATAGACCGGGTGTCTTGCTCTGCCAGTGGAGGGCTGGAGTCAAGCTATGCCTTGAACTCACTGATACTGCCTTGGGAGCCAAGGTCTATTCCTGGAGAAGAGATTAGTAGAAATACCTCCGGAAGAAATTGGCTGCCTGTGAATGCCAGGAGGAGTCACAACTAGATAACCTACCCAGAAACAAGGGTTCTGAGGTTGATATCACTTTAAAATTATACTAAGCACCCGGGTATGGCAATTTAATTTAAGCAAATTAACTTGGCCCCTGTTGAGCTGTCCTCCAGGGCACACCCGCTCTGCTGGGACTTAGCTTGGACGTGTGGTATCCCTCTGCCCTCGTTACCTTGAGAAATAGGACTTTGTGCTGAGGGAACAAGGCAGTAGCCACTCTCAAAGGGCCTGCATTTATGTTCCCAGCAGCCTTGGAGAAACCAAACACAGTAATTCTTGCCCTCCCTTAAAGGCCCCTTTACTTATAGTCCCCATTTGTCTGTTCCTCACCCCACCAACGTCATAAATATCCATTTATCTTCCCGTGGATGGTTCAAACTTGAGCTCGTGTAGATCCAAAGGAGATCACGGTTGCTACAGAAATCTTCGGGTCTCTTCCCAGCCAGGTCAGTAGGCCCATCTTCTTTCCCACTCCACAGGCCCGAAATTTCTCTCCGCCCTTGAAAGGAGCATCAGTAAGTGCAAGTTAGGCCAGGGTTTGATCTTGAACATTGTCCCACAGAAGCTAAAGCAACTGGGCCTCTTTGCCCCCTGAACAATTAGAAGACATGTGGCTTGAGCTGATGACACGAAGATGCTCTTAGGTGTCAGAGTCACAGCATCCTGCCCTGCAGACTTGGGGTCCCCCTTGTTCTCCCACCCACTTTCTGATAAATGGGGACCTATCACTTCCTCTCCTTTGGCTTCAGTTTTCCAGTAAAATCAGGGGATTGAACTGGGGGGGGGGGGCGCTAAAGTCTCCTTCTAGCTCTGAGGCTGTGAAGAAAGTTAACAAAATCTGGAATTTAGAAGCACCTGTGTGGCTCCAGGCCCTAACTCAGACTCTCAAAGGCCACCGGGGCCAAAGATAGGGCAGAGAGGGAAGGGGAGTTCCTGGTGGGGCTTCCCAAGATGGAATCTGGAAGGTGTTTCGGCATGAATGAAGAAGAGACTAAAGGGCCTGGAACAGCAAATGAGCTGACTCAGTGTGGGGCAGTGCCGGGCTGGGCTATGTCTGTTAGAAGGGCTATTCCTGGCCTTGCACATGTGGAGCTGGGACACCACGGAGTTTAAGCGGCTGCAGACCTGAGGTCCGATGTAGGCTTGGGACCATAACAGCAAAGAATCCATTTTCTTCATGCATAAAGACGGCCATGGAGACCAACTAGCACCCAGGATCAAGATAGGACGGCAAGATGGGGAGCCTAAGGAGGAGACTGACAGCAGGTGCAACAAGGAATGTCCAGAAGAGAATAACAAAGGCTCTCCACATATTCTAAAGCAGTGGTTCCTCAAGCTTTAGCACACAGCAGGAAGTCCTCCTGGGCTTAAAACTCCAGACCGCTGGCCCTACCCCTACAATTTCTGACTCAGTTGGTCTCTGTCTTGGACAAGTTCCCAGGCAGTGCTGATGCTGCTGGTCTGGGGGGGCACCCTCTGAGAATGCCTTCAGATTGGGATTGGGAGGACATGTCAGGGATGATGGGGGTGGCGAAGAGCTCAGCTAGCGATTCTGTTCTTTCCCAGATGTGTGCCAGCTACATAGCCTGCCCCAGCCTGTTTCTTCGTCTCTAAAATGGGATTGATAATAAATGAGGAGTAAAGGGTTGGTACAGGTAAATAACCTGCCATAGTTTCTGGCACAAAGTAAATGTTCTATAAAAGGTACACTAGTTGTGCCTCTCAGTGTGATGGATGATGAATGAAAGCCTCTGGCACCTGTAAAGGGCTCAGTAGTGCTACTTCCTATGTATTAGGCTTGGGCTCAAATACAAGTGAAATACGCCAACTAGAGTGACTTGAACAATGAAGGGATCTTTTCGCACCTATAAGATGCCCAGGGGTGAATGGTCCACAGCTGGCGTTGCAGATCTGCAAAGGGCTTTCGGGACCCCGGGGGATACTACTGCCTCTGAGCCTGCCTAGCTTGGGTGCGGCTTGGTCCTCCCAGTTGCAGGATGGCTGTTGTACCTCCAGCCTTTGCATCTCTTATCACCATCCCTAGAGGCCACAAAGCGTGAACTGTTTTAGATTTCTGGGCTCTATGCTGGAGATGGCAAGAAAAAAGAAGTTGAAGTGGCCCCTGAAAGATCCAACCAAGGTATCTGCCATTTGATGGCTCAAAGTTTGAAAACCATGGAAGTATGAAGCCCACAATTCATCCTATACCCTTAATTGACTGTAGTGTGTGTGTGTGTGTGTGTGTGTATTTGTGTGTGTGTGTATAATTGGGGAGATTTTGCTTTTATTCACTCTTGTTTTGTAGGATAATTGGTGAGTGGGACTTTTGTTCCTTACTCCTTCTCCATCTCCTATCCATCCCCACAGTCTGCAAGCTGCCCCAGGTTCATGATTTTCTTGACTACTCACCAGACCAGACACCGTCTCAGCATTGGAGATATGCTATGCACAGGGCATATCTGTAGCCCAGCCCGTATGAAGCTTAACAGTCTGGCAAGAAAGGCGTTAAAAATAAAAAATAAAAGGTATTGGGGCGCCTGGGTGGCTCAGTGGGTTAAAGCCTCTGCCTTTGGCTCAGGTCATAATCCCAGGGTCCTGGAATCGAGCCCCACATCGGGCTCTCTGCTCAGCAGGGAACCTGCTTCCTCCTCTCTCTCTGCCTGTCTCTCTGCCTACTTGTGATCTTTGTCTGTCAAATAAATAAATAAAATCTTTAAAGAAATTTAAAAAAAAATAAAAGGTATTAAATCATTCTTAAAAGTTCCTAAATGATAAGAACTTGTCCATAAAATTGAACTGACTATGGTTTATATGATCAAGAAGTGAGTCAATTTGTCATCATACGTCCTCCGTAAAACCTTTTTTTGGAATCCCTAGTTCTGCATGCTCAGCACCTAGTGGGCCCTCAAAGCACATTTTATGACTGTCCAACAGCGTTCCTTCTTCAAGCGACTTACGTTATCTCTTTTCCTGGAGGTAATGAGCTCTTTAGAGTCAGAGGGAATGGCTGATTGATGTCTGCATCCTCAGTGGATAATTCAGCGCTGGCACACAGTAGGAATTCAGGCAATATTTGTGGAATGGAATGGAACTGGGTTGTTGTCATCAGTAAAGATGGCCAAATTGGTAATTAGGCCAGAATCCACTCTGGGTGTGTACTCTCTGGGTCACGGCTATATGATTAGAGACGTGAGTTCTTTCAAACCTCGTAAACTGTTTTTGTGTGAAGCCACAGCCTCATCCTGGCACCAGATATACACAGCTTGTCCCCATGAGGTCACTGCAGGGAGAGATTAACTCCATGGGCCTGGGCAGGTTTAAATATCCCTGAGTGTGTCTGGCAGGTTCCATGCCTGGCTTCCTCTCAGGCCGCTCTGTCTCCCTTTTGGTTTGCAGAAACGATCATAGTGAACACAGATCTTCTCCCCACTGGAAGAAGTAATGGAGAGTCTAGACATAATTGGATCAAATGTCTTTTTCCCCCTCCTTGCCTTTCGTTTCTGAAGTCCTCTCTGACCTAGAACTGGAGGGCTCATACAAGTCACCCAATCAAGGTCGACCGGAAGCCGTGCTACATGGGGAGAAGTCTCCAGGTGGCCCTACCTTCTCTTCTTAGACTCTGAGATCGAATCTAGTGGAAAAAGTGTTCTGTGTTCTGCCACAATAATGAGAATCCTATCAGTTTTATCCCAATTCTAAGAAAAGGAAAAAAAAATAATAGGATTTTTACCAGTTGTAAATTTTTCTTCCCTACATTTTTCTTAAGCTTTTGATGTCTGTGTTTTGGTTTTGGTTTTTGACCATGGGTAAGCTGAAGGCACAGCAAGTGGGAGTGGTTTTCGAAGCTCCCCAGACATCGGTGTGGGCCTTTGCTACCTGGACTAATTGAAAACAGCATCACTCCCGGACATGCTCAGAAACCACCTGCTGCCTGGAAGGCCCGGAGAGGAGGTCAGCTTGACCTGATGCTTAATCTTGTGCATGTGTTTCTCTGTTCTGATCCACCCACAGAAAGGACACGCAGATATGAAAAGAACCATCTCCGCTCAACTAAAAATGTTTCTTTCGTGTAAAAATGGGGCAAGCATGCGATGTGGAGTCTGACAGTCCTAGGTTCTAATCTTAGCTGTTCAACCCACTGGTTATAACTTTGGGCAAGTTACTTCACGTCTCTGAGCCTCAGTTTCTTCTTCTGTAAAATGGAGAGATGACTACTTACCCAGGATTTTCGGTAAGATTGACTAAGATCATATAGGAAGAGTGGCTAACTAACCCAAGACTATAATACTAATACTAATACTAATAAATGGATATTAGTATTACTCTGATTTATATATTGGTCATCCCGGGGGACCTTGGTGGGGAGGGCAGTTAACTTTGCCACAGGTGTGCGTATTCAGAAGCCCTAGCTCCAGCTGTCCTTTTTTTTTTTTTTTTTTAAGATTTTATTTATTTATTTGACAGATCACAAGTAGACAGAGAGGCAGGCAGAGAGAGGAGGAAGCAGACTCCCTACCAAGCAGAGAGCCCGATGCGGGGCTCGATCCCAGAACCCCGGGATCATGACCTGAGCTGAAGGCAGAGGCTTTAACCCACTGAGCCACCCAGGCACCCCTGAGCTGTCCTTTTAAAAGCTTTCAGGTTGTAGGACCCTGCATTGTTTTACCTATTAAACGCTCCTTAATTCTCTATTTTTCAGCCCCAGCTTTGCCCCTTCCCACTCAGAAAGCAGAAACCTGTGGTTTTTCTGCTGGCATTTTGTTCAGGCACTGGTTCCTAAAAGTCTTTCCTACCACTTGGAAGGACCAAAGAACACAAAGAAGGAGAATGTGGACTCCTCGGAGGGAGACACAGGGCTTCCCTGGATGAACGGACACAGGAGTCATCCCCTTTCGGCTCTCTGCTGGAGGGAGAGCAGATGTGCGCGTGGAGGGACCCCCCACTCTGCAGGCCCAGGACAGCCACTGCTCTACATTGCTCCATACTGATCTCCCTCCCTGACACTGGCTTCCTGTGGCCCCGGGGGGGCATTTCAGTAAAATCGTTACACCAACCTGACATGGACCTCGCCCAGTAGCCCTCCCTGCTCTGTCATGTGGGGCCCCTGGGAGGGCTTTGGTCCTGTTGGACATTTGGTTGGGACACTTTTCCCTCCAAGATGAGAGACAGAGACAGGGAACACTGATCAGACAGAGGCTGAGAGAGAGAGAGACTGAGAATCAAAGAGACCCTGTCTAAAAGAGAGAGACACACAGAAAAAGAGGGACAGACAAAGAGGTATGAGAGGCAGGGGCAGACTGAGAGACACTCAGAAACAGATTGAGAGGCAGAGAGCGAGAGACACAGAGACACAGAGACAGAGAGACACACAGAGCAGAGGAAAGAGTGACAGAAATACGGAGAAAGCCACAGAAGGGGATGGAAAGACGAAACTATAGCAAGAAGAGAGAACTATAGACAGGGGAGAGAGGGAGAGAAAACAGTGTAGAGGGCAATGAGGCTAGAGAAAGAAGCCAGATTAGTGGGGGAAGGGGGTGTAGGGCAATGGCAGCTCTGCGGGGCACGCGGCCAATGGCCCCCAGGAGCCCTCCCATTGTGGTGGTTTCGCAGCCCGCAGCCACCCACTGGGAGTCCTGTGCACATGACACACTTCAGACGGTGGACTGGGCGGGCGTTCAGAGACCGCTGGGCTGTGACTGGGCTTTACAGCAGTCAACACTTTAATCCGTGAGCTGGGGCTGCAGGCAAGACCTGGGAGCTCAGACAGGCTCTCCCCACAAGACACGGACAAGGACCCTGCCTCCCCGGGTGCCGGGTCTGATGGAGCCGCAGGCGAGGAGCGTGTACATACACACTCGGGCACGCATGGGTCAGAAGCCAGCGAGAGACCTGTGGCCGGCACCCAGCAGCTGCTGGTCTGGCCCTGGCTGCTGGGGAGAGGCGGGGAAGGGGACAGGCCTCTGTGGTCAGCTTCAGAATGTAGGGAGCAGCCAGCTTATTTCCTAGGCAAACTCCTCCCCACCAGGCAGGAACACGTCCATGGAAACATGCGCTTGCTGGTCGGCTGGGGGACCAGCTCCTTGGAAGCAGAGAGGACTTAATCATTAAAGTCAGCGACCACAGAATTTCCAAGTTTCCCAACAAAGTGGGACCAAGTCGGGCGGAAATCTGGCTGGTTTCAGCATGGGACCTCCAGGAGGCCCCCGAAGCAGGGGCTCTGGGCAGAGGGACAGTCCCCCAAACACCTGAGATACTATGAGATCATTCCATGACCTTATTCCCAGAGCCTCTGCCTTCCTCCTGCCTCGTCCTCACTCCCTGACCTGTCCTGTGTCCCTCCCTTTCCTGCCTGCTCCCCTTCAGGCCTGAGGACTGTGGAGGCTTTTCTCCTTCTGCTCGCTCTCCTCCCTCCCAGGCTTTGCCCACCCCTTCCACCCCATATGCTTCAGGGGCTAGTCCTCCGCCCCGGGCCCTGCTGCAGGTGACCAGCTCTGTTGCCAGGCAGACCAGACCCACTCCCCAGAAGGACCCCAAGGCTTTGCCTCAAGGCTCTGAGGGATGGGCTACCATCTCTCAGTTGGAGAGGGAGACGACACCTAAAAATGGCTGCTCCTCGGACCCTAGGAAGTAGAAGTTGAAATTTAAACAAAGCCATCAGAGCCATCAAAGCCCACCCATGGGTTAGGAAACAGAGCTCGGGTGCCCTTGTGGGATTATGGCATTCCGTGCCTGCCCTCACAGACCACACCAGTCCACAGGGAATGAGGCAGCTTGCTAGGGTCAGGTCACCAAAGCCTGAGGCCTGTGTGGGGCCTCGGTATAGTGTTACATGGGGTCAAATGCACCTTGGGGACAGTCAGGGAGCCGGGCACAGCACGTGGCTTTGTCAACAGCTGGGCTGGGAGTCCTTTTCAATAGCAGCCCTCTCACTTGCCCTTTCCATTGTTCTTTAGTTTGCAAAGCACTGTCCTGGTCCCTGGGCCATAGGAAGCACTCCTTTTTGGTAAAGAAAGTGAAGACGAGAAAGGTGCATAGTTTCTTCGAGTGAATAGCACCAGAACCAAAACCCAAAGTGGATCTTCTGGATTCACATTACAGAGGGCATTTCCACTCGGTTCGGCTGCTTCTATGATGAGACACTGCCCAGCCCTGGCCAGCATTCTAGCCTTCTTTTATTTTCACCTGGGAAAGAGAAAGCCAGAGTGGCAGAGAAGGTCTTGCCTGTCATTCCTCAGGGCATCAGACAGTCCTAGAATCTCACAGAAAACTTCCAGCTTGAGGGTTTCCTCTGAAACTTCAGACCTCCCAGGTTTTTTCCTGGGTACATACAGGCTGCCAGGGCCAGAAAAAGGCACAAATGCAGGGGGTAGGCTGAATGTAGTCCATTCATACATTCCCAGGATAGCACAAGGGGACACCTGGGGGACAAGGGGAATTTGCTGGGTCCTGTAGCTGGTTATTGTGGTTATTGCTGACCCATGGGAAAGCTACTTCTCTGAGATATGGGTCTTAGATCCAGCCCTTTGCTGAAATCTTACTAATACTGATACAGAAAGTGTGTTGGCCTTTATTTTTTTTAAAGACTATTTATTTATTTATTTATTTGAGAGACTGAGAGAGAGAGAAGGGGCAGAGGGAGAGGGAGACAGTCCTCAGGCAGATTCTGCACCGAGTGTGGAGCCCAACGTTGAGCTCAATCCCACAACCCTAAGATCATGACCTGAGCCAAAATCCAGAAACAGCTGCTTACCTGACTAAGCCACCCAGGCGCCCCTGCTTTGGTCTTTAGAGTCTCTGAAGCAGAGGGAGATTAAGCCGCATACACGTTCTCATCTTCCTCCTGTTACCTGAGCAGTCAAATCTTACTCTTTTGTCACTCACTGAGCTCTTCATTTGTCCAGCTGTTCAAGTAACACTTCTTGAACATTGAGGCTAGGGCCCTGGGTTAGAATTTGGTGTTCAAGACCCAGAGATAGGTAAGATGTATACTCTGCCCTCTGAGAAGAGTCTGTGTACTCTACCCATTTGAGAAAAGTCGGTGGGTAGCTGGAGGACCAAGAGACTCCAGAAAATACCTCATTTTCTTCTGCCTATATCTGCCCCCTCAAAAGGGACCCAGGAAACTCAGCAGCGATACTGACTGCCACGGCAGGGACTTGAGGAAATAAAAATAGGGTCTCGAGCCTGATGTGTAGCAGAGCAATGCACAACCTGTGCAACTGTTCATGAAAACCCTGATGCTGATGCAGGCAAGGTATTTATCAGGAGCTGCTTGGAGGAGCAGAAACAAAGGGGTGGGATACTTTGAGAAAGGAAGTCAAGAACCAATGCTTAAGGAGATCGAGTCCAAATGAGTCTTGCCAGCCTATAATCAGGAAAGCAGCACAAGAATCGAGCACTGAGAATAGGAACAGGGCCAAGAATGGCACATCGCATGGACAACGGGCAACGGTTTGGCTGGGAGTATTGAGGGCTGCTTCTTATAGTACAGAGACAGATGAGTGAGGAGTAAGAAGAAATAGTTTGGGGGGACAGTGTAATTTTTTCTTTTTCTTTTCCTATCTACAAATCTGTATGGCAACAAGGGTGAGAGCCAGAGCTAGCATTGGAAATTACAGGGGTCTAACTGCAGCCGAACAGAGAGAGGAGATGCTCACACAGCCAGAGCTCACTCACAATAGAAAGGGCTGTCCGGGGGGATGGTGAGCTCAAAGTCATTTAAAATGCTCACACAGCCAGAGGCTGGGCGGCTCCAGGCAGGGATGGTATGTGGGGGACAGGCGGTGGCGAGGGTGATCGCTGCTCACTGGGGGCTTCAGGGGGCTTCCAACTCACCATATAATGAAGTGTCGAGTGCCATGTTTGCCACCACGCACCAGGATAGCCAGAGGTCTGTTTAACAGTTTGCAGAAAGGTTCTGACCCAGTAGGCGCTTAGAGCACATATGTGGGTTCTTCTTGTTCTTTGATATATTTAAGCAAAGATTTTATTCTGCCCTTTCTCAGATCTCCAGCCTAATGAAGCATAAAATGAGCTAGGTGTCTGGTGTGGAGAGCTGGGGCACTGAGAGTCATCTCTGTGCTGGCACCCAGCCCAGAGCATCAGGCTGGAAATATTTCCCATGTCCCATGGTGGGAGGTGGAGGGGAGAGTAAGACAGAAAGCATTATCTGAAGAAGGTGTTTGGCCACATCCCTGTCAGAGCCACAAGCCCATATGACACATTTGTGTGGATGAGAAACAGGCACTTCCTGCTCTAGGTGGACACATTCCCTCTACTCTTTTGATTTGAAGCAATCGGGAAGTCTGGACTTCAGCTCCCACTTTCTCCCTCTTGTGCAGTGGATAACATGCACCACTGTACTCACTGGCCCTGATCTCCATCCCCTGCCCCGCTCCAGGCTGTGTCTCCTGTGTGCTAGGACCTCAGGAATGAACATAGTAGAAGACTGGATCAATTAATGAGAATGAGTGGGAGGCTCCAGAAACAGTTCTGTATCAGAAATCAACCATCTGGAAGACAAAGCCACACTAAGCCAGTGTCTAATATTAAGACTGATGTCTTGGCCCTTCTGGACCTTTCTCAGAGCTGCAGAGCCCAGGGAAGGCTGAGGACAGAGAGATACCTTCCAGGAACAAATCCCCAGATGGCTCCTTCCCTCACTGGCCCATTAAATGCACTTATTCCTTTACTTGCACTTAAATAGTTATATGTTAAACAGTTTTTGATTTATGCTTATGTTTAATATGTGTCTTTAATATCTGCCCATAATTTCATTCTTTGTCCGAAATTCTAAGCTCCTAGAAAGTGCCGACTCTGCATTATATGATTAATATTGCTCAGTAAAATGCCTGGCATATTGCCACCTGGTGCTTTTAGACAATAATAATGGTGATAAAGTTTCTATTTCTCACTCTGGGCATTCCAGACCTTCCATCCTCTGACTACTCCTCCCCCAGCCCCCTCCCATCCCCATCTGCCATAATTCACCTTCAGCATCCTGTACCACAGCCAAAATGGTCTACATTGCTTGCACATCCTATCTCAAGGTGTTTCTTTCATCTGCACTCCCCTCTCCCCCTTCTGCTATCCCTTAGTGTCTATCTAACCCATCTTTGGAAGGTCAACTCTAATACTCTTCCCCACAATACCTGTCCTAATTCCCTGTGTAGGAGTGACTTGACACTTTTGACCCCCCATGCAAATTCATTTCAACTTTTTATGCATCTAATTACAGTCTACCTATATCATTACTGTATTCACAAATGACTGCTTCCCCTGCAAACCTGGGACTCTTCAGGACCGAGGCTGTGCCTAACCTAACTTCATCTCCACAGTGTTCACCCCAGGTATTTTAGCTCTGCAACCTGGACAGGTCCTGTCCCTGCTCTGAGTCTCCATCAGCTCATCAGTAAGTGAAAGGCTGGACAAGGTGATCTCCAGGAGCGTGGTGGCTCTGAGGCTTATGGTCCGGAGCCCGCTGAAGGCTCATGGACTGGCTAGGAGATCAAGAGAATGACATCCCCCACCAGAATAAGGAGTCTTCTGGGAACTTCTGTTTATCGACACTGAAAAATTCTGGGATCTCCAAGAAGCTGGAAATTCGAACCAGTTGCTCTTAGGCACAAGATTTCTCTCTTCCCATGAATGGGAATGGCAATAGGTGACTCAGAGAGTAGTTGGCACAGAGATGCTGTCCCTGTTCCTTGAAGGTGGAGCTGAGGGCTCCTCCTGCATTTCCCCTTCCTCCCCGCTCAAGCAGCAAAGGTCAGGTCCATGACACTCACCCTGTGGCGGCAAGGGGCACCCTACCTGCTGAAATCCAGACCCCCTCCCCCACCGTGGCCAGGGTGGGGCCACACACGTGGTGTCCAGGCCCTTCATTAGAGGAGCTGCTGGCTACAGCACAGGAGACCCTGGGCCAATACCTATTTTTGGCAATAATTATCAAGAATTTTCTAAGAGCCTGGGTACACCAGCAAAGCTTGTAAAAATAAGCCTATATTGTCTCCCCAGATTCCTGGGGGTGACTCAGCACATCGTACTGAGTAGCTGTGATTCACAGTGTAGGCACCAAAGGCCTGTGGGTGAGTGTTGGCAGCTGCTCTGCTCTGCGTCCTGGAACCCAGAGACTCATAGCCGAGGAGAGGAGGTACGCATACCCTACACCCCCATTCTTCCGGAATGCTACTCTTGCCAGCAAGCCCAGGCCTCTCTGCCTTACAGACGTGGCCAACCATCAAAGCCAAGAGCTTTGGGCAGGACAGCTGCAGAGCTGGGCTGGGGTAGGGAGGGAGACACACGGAGACTCTGACAGCCCTGTTTGTGGGGACAGAGGCCCACCCAAGTTCCGGGGGAATGAGGAGAAGGGGTCCACAGGAGAGAGGGTAGGAGGAAGGGATGGGGAATGTCTCAGCTGACAGAGGCCCAGCCAAGAGTCTCGGGCGTCAAGCCCAGTGGGGCTGCTGACTCACGGTGGACCCTTAATCTCCTGTGGAGGGCAGGCCCAGGTCCTAGAAGCCCAGAGGGCTTAGTGGTGTTTGTGCAGCTCTAGACACGGGGCCTGTGGGTTGGCACGAAGCCCTGCCCGACCATGGACAGGAGGGCGGGAGAGCTGGGCAGGGTGGGAGAGAACAGTGAGAGGCAGGACGAGAGGGGTGAGCCTGGACCAGCCTGCGACAGGAGTAATTTCAGAAGGGACTGACAGAGTGACAGAATATGGGGGTGGGGGTAGGGAGGTGGGGGAACAGTCAGGCAAGCTTACACCCATGACATTAGTCCAGACTGCTCACCCAGCTTTAAGAAGAGATGGCTTATGCATCTCCCAGTTTCCATAGCTGAGCCAAAGACTTCAACTTTCTCAAAATATACCAGATGTACTCAGAGGCTTAAGGACGCTAATAAATTAAGTACCATAACAGAAACTCAAGACCCACTTCAGAGCTCCTGTGCCTGTCCTCCTGGCCTGACTACCCCACCCCCTGCCCTCAGGGCCCCAGTATTCACTTAACTCCCTCCTCTCTGTTGTACAAATAGGAGGTGGGAATAAAAACACCCCCTCCTCCCTGCCTCTCCAAGGCCCAGAGAAGGAGTGGAGACCTGGAAAAGAAGCTTACGCATCCTGAGGCTCTGTATAAAATGTTGAGTCTTGGCACCAAATGTGTAGAGTAGAGATAATGTTGTGCTGAAATCTTTTCAGAAGTGTTTCTATGTCCTCCAAGTCTTGCTGTGCTGGGACTTCCCACTCAGTGTAGCAGGGAACTTTAGCATTTCCGGGGAAGCGCTCATCGCTGCCGTTCCAGAACTTTCGCTGTCACATTAGGTTTTTGGGTGTCCCCAAAGTGACAATCGGCTTGGGACTTGAGAGTCAAATGCTAAGTAGAGAGGAATTTCTCAAGGTCTGGAGGATCCAACTCTGGAATTTTGTCCATGATGAGGCAGGTCCCCATGAACTGTCCCCATGAGGCAGGAAGGAGAAGAGGAGAAGCCCATCCCCTTATTTCTGACGATGACGGTGAGGAAAGAGCTGACAGAGGGCAGCCGGGTACTCAGTCAGGCCTGGGGCCCCATCTCACCCACCCCACTCCCCATCTCTCCGGGTTGCAGTCTGGGGGACACTCGTTCAGTAAGTTGAGGAAAACACCTTGTCCTCTTGGCTGAGTCTTCAAGGACCGCCTCACACATTCCCTGCACCACCGTGGGGTTGTCAGCAGCCATATCACAGGAAATGCCGTGGAGCCTGGGAATCTCTGTGGCTCCTAGAGGCTGGAGAGGAACTTGGTGAAAAGTCTGGCTGGGAAGTTGGGAGTGGGAGTGCCTGACACAGCAGCCAAGACTGGACTGCTTGGGTAAGCCTGTCTGGAAGTCCAGCCAGACCTCAGGTCTTGTGGGGCCGGAGAAAATCCTGGAGGGGCCAAGTCAGCCCAGAGATAACTGAGCTGCGGCCAGACTGCTGGAGACATCAGCCAGAGCGTGCATCCGTTCTCTGCAGCCCAGTGGGAGCCCTCGGACCAGCCACTCTCAACCATGGGTCCACAACAGTCACCTGGGATATGGGGACCCAGGCTCCACACCCAAAGGTTCCCATTTAATCTGTCTGGGTGAAACTGTGGCACTGGTATCTTTCAAAAAAGCCTCCTGGGCTTGTGAACCAGGGAACTGAACTATTTACTCCAGGGTTAAAAATAACCCTCCACACCAATGCCAGGACACAGGTGAGTGCAGTGAGCTGCGCAGGGCACAAAACCTAGGGAGGCGCTTCCTGTTGCCGACGGGCAAGTGCAGGGTGGGCACCTCTGCTTCCACATGGCCCCAGGTGCCACTCGTGCCTCACCCTGGCTCTGCTCCATCTCCTCCCTTGGTAGGTTCCTTCCCTGGCCTGACTTGAAGAGGTGACTCAGGCCACAAGTCCCGGTCTTCTGGAAGGGCCCAGAAGGCTGCTGACAAAAGTGTCATGGGGCCAGGAGACCTGCTGGGGAATGGGCTTGGGAGGAGAGTGGGCAGAAAACCAAAGAATGAACAGCCCAAATCATTACCTTAAGCGCTTTGTTGGTTTCCGGAGCAAGAATGACATGACATGACTATTGGCTGAGGAATACAGCTTAGTCATTTCTGCCAGCCCCCTGAAGCCAGGACAGCATGGTTAACTCACTGTGGGGGAGGGTGGACTGGATCCAGGGTTCCTCAGAAAGGGATTCAAGTTACACAAACCAATGTGTGTTCCTGTTCTCTTACACTCACAAAGACAGAGTGTGTGCTGGCCTCCAAATTACGTGTGGGCGAAACTCAGGGGGCCTCTGCCCCGCTCTCGGTTGCTCATCCTTTGCCTCACCCAGAAATCAGGCTCAATGGCAGCGAATCAGAAATGGGCCCCGTGGAAGACAAATTTTTTAGGAGCGTTTGGAAGCAATTAGTTTGTTCATGTGAGCTCAGGGCTCCAGTGAATGGTCCAGCACTGCGCAGAAACTCAGGGCTTCACACGCTAAGACAAATGCGTTCTGTGTAAATAATAAGTGACCTTTGTTTCCCTCTGCCCGCCCTCCTCCCCCTCCCTGCTTCATCTTGGCCCCAGCATGGATCCTGGGTCCTCCAGAAGGAAACCTGACCCGGCCTCGCTGATAGAATCAGGCACCCTGAGCCACGACACCACTGGGACAGGACGTCATTCTGTATTTTAGCCCAAAGTCCTTCCTAGCCGGGTAGGAACAGAGGCCGTGTGGCCTTAAGGAGCACAGCTGTGTTCCAAGCCATGTTGGAGCACCGTTGAAAGTCTAGTCTGTTTCCGGCCTCCCCTCCTTCTCAGCTTTGACAGCAGTGGGGAACCTTTCAGAGTCAGTAGAGGAAGTAGGGAGGCAGGAGCCTTGGCTCCTGATCACATCACTGACAAGCCCCAGTCACTGCTCAGGGCCCTGTTGGCAGCCCCTGGTCCCAGTCACAAACCTCCAGATCCTGAACCAGTTTCCCTCAGAATAAGAATTTGAGGTCTGACTTCCTTCCGATCGGATGGCTCGGCTAGATCTGGAGGCAGAGGGCATCGACCTGCTCTCAGGGGCTCTGGAGGTAGTGAACACATGAGCAGATACTGACGTCTCTAATGAACTAGGCCACTTCGGCTCAAGTTCTTTCTCTCTCACTCTTGATTTCTGCTGAGAGAAGCAGCATCAATGACCCATAAACTCAAGAGTTCTTTCCCCTACCCGTTAGCTGGGATCTATTAATCTCTTCCGATAGCCAGCCGCTAACCCATCTGCAAGACACCTGGTCTTGATTTAATTACTCTGCAAAGCAAAAGAACATCAGGCAGGTAAAAATCAGTAATTAGCAATAGTCTCTCAAGGTTTTCTTTGTTGGTACACCCCTCCTCCCCTTTCCAGGCAGTGGGAGGGAATGGGAAAGAGCCAAATGCAAATATGGTTTAATTCCATCTTGAGTAATTACTCCGGAAAGCCCTCTAAAAAAAATTGTGGCTGTTTAACTCAGCAATTTGGACTTGCATTCGGGAACATCATCAAACTGTAAATGCTTTGATCTTTTTTACACTTCTGTACATACAGAAAACCAAGTACACCCAATTCCTGTGCTGTGTTGTCATAAGCATTAGAAACCCTTGGCACATGGCCACGGGTAGGAGGCTTGAGAGGGACTGGCTTTGTCGGAGGAGGAGGCAGCTGGATGCCCTGGAGAGAACATCAGAAGAGGAGCCAAGAGGCTGGAGCTCAGCTCCCCAATGCACAGCGGCTCACACGATCACGCTGGGCAGGACATGCCCCCTCCTGACCTCTATGGCCCAGTCTTAAAATAGGGGAGGTAGGGCCAGATGATTTCTAAATTTCAAAGTCTTGCCCTCCTCTGCACCCCAAGCTCTTTCATTCTTTGCTTCCAGGAAACGAATTCCTTTCTTACACCACAAACCCAGAGGTGAGGCAGGTGAGGCAGGGCAAAGGGAGCCAAGTATAGGGACTTGGATTCGATTATCACGATGTGTAAGGAAGAGAGGACCAGTTGCGGATTATGGGACTCCTTTGAAGAGGGGTGCACCTTGGATGCAGTGTAGAACCTGTAGCTACAGAGGAGAAAGAATTTACTGGCCTCTGGGGGCTTTGTGGGGCACCTGTGACCTCAGACCTAATCAGCGTCACATGCTCACCATGTAACACTGGAAAACCGCATGGGTTTTAGGCAATCGCCCAAATTAAACCGGTGCCATTGCTTTCATGCTCTTGCATGCTGTATGGGGGAAGAAAAGCAAGGCAAAGCAGGAAGGAAAGCAGAACTGGGGCAACAGGGGCAGAAATCTACTCATTCATTTCTTCAGTCAGGCATTCATTCAGCACATGCTAAGCACCTATAATGCGTGGGCCCTATGGAGGAAGTAGGAACAGCACAAAGCTCAGCCCGGACGCTGCCAAAGATTCTTTGAGCTTCTATGTTCACTTCTTTGGCACTTTCGGGTTATATAGTAGATCTATAACCAGAAGAAGTCATTCACAGGGAGACTTATCTTTGAGCTCCTAATGAGCCTGCATAGCCACAGGTCCTTAACTAAGAATGCCCACCTCCGTCTGTAGAGTTCCTGTTCTTCCTTCAAGACTCAATTCCATCCTAGCTCCCCTGGAAAGCCTCTCCTGACATCCTGAAGCAGATGTGATCTCTTTGTCCTCTGGTCATCTGTGGCATTTGGTTGGTCCTACTCATTTGGTTATCTGGTACCCCAGATTGCACTATTTTTGATTCTGTATGTGTCCTACTCTCCTTTACACAGGTAGGTCCTCACGGGCAGGGCTTACTGATGCACAGGAAGGACAGACTTTGTTGGAGTGGTCAATATCCTGACTGTGAGATTCTGTTACAGTCTTGCAAGTCTTACCATGGAGGGTAACTTGGTAAAGAGTACAAAGGCACTCACTGTATTGTCTTATAACAGCATATATATCTGTAATTATCTCCAAATAAAAAGTGTAATTAAAAAGCAAAACACAGGCAATGCCTGGGTGGCTCAGTGTGTTAAGGATTTGCATTTAGCTCAGGTCATGATCCCAGGGTCCAGGGTTGGAGTCTGGCATTGGGCTCCCTGCTCAGTGGGGAATCTGCTTCTGCCTCTGCTTGACACTCCCTCTGCTTGTGCTCTCTCTCTCTCTCTCTCTGTCAAATAAATAAATTAAATATTTTTTTAAAAAAGGAAAATACATGGAATCATAAGACCTCAAAGTCCCAAGAAACTCAAGAGAACCACTAGTCCTGTCTTTACCAAAGCGTGAATTTCTCAAACCACATAGAGATTTACGCAGGCTTTTTCGAACCCCAGCAATGGAGAACTCATTCTCTCATGACAGAGAGAGCATTCCATTTCTAGACAATTCTAATTCTATTCTGAAACAGAATTGGCCAGGCTATAACTTCCCCTTGGAGCCCACACAGAACAAGTTCCCTTATCCCCATGACAACCCTTCAGGTATGTGAAGATGGTCATGCATCCGTCCGAGCCTCCCCCAGGCTGCAGGGTTTCAGTTCTGTCATCTCCATAGCACTGAGTTCTACCATTCCGGAGCCTTCCTCCTGAATGTATCTCATAGGCTGCTCTAGTCTAAAACAGGGCTAACAACCCCCTTTGTCCTGGATACCCTACTGGCTTCACAGCAGCATTTTCAGGCTAACTCCCAACCATTGGCTCCCATTAAAGGCAGGGTCCACGAAAACCCTTCAATCTTTTTGGTACCCCAACTGCAGTCAAGCTCCCCATCCCCTACCCTGCCAGTTACTGTTAAGGCTTTGGTTTTGACTCCAAGGTAGGACTTCACACTTGAAGGCAGGAGTGTGGAGTGCTGCAGTCCTAACCTTTCATCTGCTGACAATCTGAAGGAGGTCTGAGTCCGTAGTGAGATCCAGAAGACTGTCAGGGAGAGTGCTGTGCTTGCGCGTGCCGCCGTGGGCTGGCTCGCATCCTAGAGCAGTGCGCCTAGAGACGTATGAGTACTGCTGGTGCTGGCAACCCTGGGGTATTGCTCATTGTTGTTGAATAGCAAGATGGGTTTATTTTTATAACAAGTATTTACTGCAGAACAGCCTTGCAGAACCTCCTGGGTTTCACAACTCTTCCGGCTCTATTACGTACGCCGAATGATGCCAGCCTGGCTCCCATTCTCATTCCCTATCCCCATAGAGACACCCACTGGGAACCAGAGCCTCAGGCTAAGGTTCAGGGTTAAGCATCTGTCCCCAGGGTTCAGGGAGACAGGGAGGATGTCTCTGTGGGACATTAGAGGGCAGAGCCATCTCACCTACTTAATGAGGAGAGAAGGCAAGGCTTTCAGGCTCCGTAGAGTGGAGTGGGACACAACACCTGCTTATGTAAAATCCATGAGGTCCAACTCTTCCTGGGGAGAGGTGAACTCAGTCTAGAGCCCATGTCTCTATGGGAGAGAGTGCTTGGTGTCCTCCAGTACCTCTTCTTCCCTTCTCCTGTGGCGGTAGAAACTTAGCAGACCCCTTGTTGCCTGCAATAAAGACGATTCCCTCTTCTCCTCTGCAGCTAGTCATTGCCATGTGACCTCCTTCCGGCCAACTGGATGTGAGTGGAAATGGCAAGGGCAATCTCTTTGCCATTAAAGGGAATGAGGGTTCCTACCCAGGATTCCTTTCCCCTATCCATTAGCTGGAGTGTGGACACGGTGGTAAGCTATGTTGAACCCCGCAAACGAGGACAACCCAGAGATGATGAAGCCAGAAAGGAAGTCTGTGCCCCCGAGGAGTCACTGAGCAGAACCATTTTATCAGCTCAAGGTTTACTTGAGAAACACACTTCTATTTTGTTTAAACAAACCACTGGTTCCTCTGGGTCTCCGTCCCACGTAGCTAAATCGGCATCCTACTAATACAATGCTCCAATCTCCTTAAATCTTGGCTGCCTGTTCTGCTTCTCCTCTCTCCCTGCCTTTCTCACTTTCAGCCCACAGCTTCATCCCCCAGCTTCTTGGCTTGTGCCTCCCCGCCGGGCCTGACCTGATCCCTTAAGATAGCCTTGGATCCCTTCTCTGACATTGCCCTGATAGGCAAGCAAGGCAAGCGTTAGGGAAAGGATGGTGGCATTTCCAGATCGTTTGCTCTCTGGTTTTCTCCACTACTTGTGTTTCAGATCCTAAGTGCTTGATGCCTCCTGAGCCCTTATCCTGTCCACTTGTCTTGAGTTGGGTCCTTGCCTTATTTCCCAGCAACCAGACTGTGAGCTCCTCCAGGGCAGGCACTGTGCCTGTCCCCTCTTGAAAGGCCTCCAGTAACTTGCCCACAGTAGGTCCCTAATCAATGTGGACATTCACATTTGTGGGATTCCCAGGGCACCACGGTGAGTCCTGGACATCGCTGAGAGCAGTGGAATCATTACTAGCTTTTACCAATTGTTGAAACCTTTCCAGCTGGAAAAAGGCAATTGGATCAATAAATTAATTCACCAGATGCTTCTCAATTGGGGTTTTTCCAAGACGTTTTCCTCCCTGAAAAAAAAAAGGGCGGGGGGGAACGGGTTATGGCATCAGCCCTATTAATCCCCCAGCACTTCAGTCTCCCGAGACAGGCTATGCCCACCCACCCCTGACCTTCAAGTATTAAAGCAACAAACCTGGAGCAAGCTAAATCTTAGTCACTGAGCTGAGAAGAAAGAATTGATCTGCACTTTCTGTACTACTTTCTGTAGCATCTAAAAATAAGTTCTCCCTGTGGATAGGAGTGGGGAACTTGACAGGGAAATATAGTAGAAGACCTTGATTAAAAAGCCGATAAGAGGGCACCTGGGTGGCTCAGTGGGTTAAGCCTCTGCCTTCAGCTCAGGTTGTGATCTCTGGATCCTGGGATCGAGCCCCACATCAGGCTCTTTGCTCGGCAGAGAGCCTGCTTCCCTCTCTCTCTCTGCCTGCCTCTCTGCCTACTTGTGATCTCTCTCTGTCAAATAAATAAATAAAATCTTTTAAAAAAAAAAAAAAGCCGATAAGAGGACAAGTACACTGTTGTACCAGACATTACAGGGCCAAGGGAGCTAGAAGATGTGTGTGTGTGTGTGTGTGTGTGTGTGTGTGTGTATACCAGAGGACCTGGTTCCCGTGCTGCAGGTCACATCTAGGGCAGTAAAGGCACCATGTCCTGGGCTTTACCCCTCCCTCGGCCAGTGACCAGCATGGAGAAGATTCAATGAGAAACTGGAAGCCCCTGGAGGCAGAAGAAGGAGCTCCCGTGTAGAAATGAGAACACTGGGTCCCAACTACCCACTGTGACACTTCCTGCTTACCTGGGCAGTTGGCCCTGGCTGAGTCTCTGAAGATTTCTGGATTCATTTCCTCATCCTTGGACGGGGAGAGTAGATGAGATGCTCTCCAAGTCCCTTCTAACCACAGCATTCCGGCGAGTCTGGCGGTTTCTCATAGTCATCTGCCTCATGGCTTCCTTTGCCTCCTCTGCTCCCACCCTGCCTGGCCACCCCTGGGCACTGCCCCCTTTCCTCACTCCTTCCTGCCATCTGTTTCTCCTACCACTGGGTCAGAGGTTCAGGCACATTCAGAGTTTCCCATCAACACATACTCCCCTGAACACCACACAGAGAGGGACAGGGAGGGGAAGGCAGCGCGTAAGCCCGCCTGCCCTGAGCTCTGTCCCTCGGATACCTCAGATACCTCTGGTGTATCCTCACCGAAAGCCTGCTCTGCCTGCTGCAGTTTGCCAGGGGCATCGAGGATGCATGAAAAGGCAAGTGGGACCCCTCTAAACACGTGGATGAGTTCTTTAGGGCTCTGACGTATTTTGATTTTATTGGACTTTTCTGGTCAGTTCCAAAGCCTTACCACATGTCCTCGCCACCTCGTTGCCTCATCAACATGTATCTTCTTTCATTCCCTCTTTTTTCCTACCCAAACAAATAACCACAAATCAACAGGCTCCCAGAGGGAAGAGTATCAAGACATTACTTGCTGCCTCCCATCACTCTTCCTCAAAAACTGTGTCTACTGGGGTGCCTGGGTGGCTCAGTTGGTTAAGTGTCTGCCTTCAGCTCAGGTCATGATCTCAGGGTCCTGGGATCAAGTTCTGCATCTGGCTCCCTGCTCAGTGGGACATCAGCTGCTTCCACTCCCTCTGCCCTCCCCGCCCCCCACTGCAGCTCACTCATCTCTCTGTCATGCTCTCTGTCTCTCTCTCTCTCTCTCTCAAATAAATAAATAAAAATCAAAAAACCCCCACAAAACTGTCTACTGCCGTAGCTCAACCTTATTTGATTATATTCCTTCTCGCCCCTGTTGGCAGATGGCAAAAAATATCCACAAGAGTTTGTAGTTCCTCTCATTTCTAGGGGAACTTATTTCCGTGCCTTTTTTTTTAATTGTGGTAAGATACATTTAACATAAAATTCACTATCTGAAGCCTTTTTAAATGCACAGCGCTGTGCCCTGACCTCCATTCACATTGTATAACCATCACCACTACCCGTTTCAAGAACTTTTTCATCTTCCCCAACTGCAATGCTACTTTCATTAAACTCTAACTCCTTCCCTCCTGCCCCCAGCCTCTGACAATCACCACTCTACTTTCCATCTCCACGCATTTGACTCCTCCTGGTACCACGTGTGAGTGGGATCACACAGTAGGTGTCAATGCTGTGCCTGGCTTGTTTCACTGAGCCTAATGTCTTCTAGGTTCGACCAGGCTATATCTTGGGTCAGAATTGCCTTCCTATGTAAGGCTGAATAATGGTCAAGTGTATGTATGTGCCACGTTTGGGGGATTCAGTCATACTTGGATTATCCGTTAGGTATTCGGGCTAATTTCACCTGTTGGGTATTGTGAATAATGCTGCTGTGAACATGGGCATGCAAATTCTATTTGAGCCCCTGCTCTCAATTCTCTTGGGTATATATCCAGAACTGAAGTTGCTGGATCATATGGTAATATTATGTTTCATTTTTCTGATCACTCGCCACACTATTTTCCACAGTGGCTTCTCCATTCTACATTCCTACCAGCAATGCACCAAAGTCCTGATGTTTCGACATCCTCTGCAACACCTCTTACTCAGTTTTTGCATAATAGCTATCCTAATCGGTATGAAGTTGTATCTTATTGTGGCTTGATTTGCCTTGTTCTAAGGATTAGTACATATCTTTCAATGTGTTCACTAGCCGCTGGTACATCTTCTTTGGAGAAATGTCTAGGCAAGTTCCCCATTCTTTGAATCTGGGCTGACCGTTAGAGTAACCAACTGTCCCAGCCAGTCCAGAATTTTCCAAGTTTTTGTACTGAGACTCCCGTGTCCTGGGAAACCCCTCAGTCCCAGGCAAACTGGGACAGTTGGTCACTCCAGCAGGCCTGGTGTCTTGCTTTGGTCAAGAGAATGCTTTGGAAATGACAATATACAGGTTTCAGCATAGGCCTCAAGGGGCTTTGTAGCTTCCTCTCTTGCTGCTCTTGGAAATTCGCTGCCACATAAACAAACCCATGTTAGCCTGTTGGCTCATGAGAGGTATGTGGCCCAGTTGCTCCATAACTCTTCCTAACAGCCTGGTAGCCGCCAGACATGGAAGTGAGACCGACCTCAATCATTCACCTGCCAGCCGACTCCCCGGCTGACGGCAAACGCACAAGAGCAGAGCTCAGCCAAGCTGGCCCAGACCGGGAATGCCCGGCCAACGCACAAAACTCTGACCCAAATCAATGGTTGCTGTTTTTAGCCACTTTGGGGGATGATTTGTTACTTAGTGAAAACTAATTCAGACAGTTCCATGTTGTCAAATATGGTCTATTTATGGTTCCCATAAGATCTTTGCCATAGGCAGGACACTCCTGGGCACCAGCGCCCCTCTTCTTAGTGAGAAGAGCTTTACCCACACTTTTGTCAGCAGCACAGCCATGGAAGCAGCCAAGAGGCCGTTCATCCTCTCTGTCAAAAGCAGACAATAGCTTGCCCCTCTTCTCATCCCTTTGTCCACCCCGCCTTTGTCCTGCACAAAGACAGATGGGCTCATTAGACTTGGGGACTAAAGTGGCTATGGGGGGCCTTCCCTCATGCCATAGCCAGCCACTTTCCCTTAGTTTCTAACTCCTTCTCACCAATCTTTTTCTTCTTGATCACAGTGCACCTGGAAGAATTCTGACGCACTTCAAGTGTTCTTTCTCCAGTCTGCCGAAGCTTCTGCAACTCCACTCCCGTTCAGTGTGCCTGGTTCTCTGGGCCAGCGCAATGATAGGAATAGTTACACACCAAGCTCTGATCGTGGCCACCCCGTAAGCTGTTTCAGAGCTGCTCAGTGGCTCGCTCTGGGAACTCAAGGTCAAGCGGGGCTCTCCTGGTCTTTTTTTATAGGAGAACTGCTCTTTGCTGGAAGCTTCAGGCCCTTAACCCTTTCCAGAAACACTGAATTGTTATTAATCGATAAAGGACCAAAACATGCAAAAGATTTTTTTTTCTTTTAGTCCTTGATAAGCCCTTGTACCTACAGTGGGAGGGACCTGATTCTCCAATGTTTCCAGGAAGCAGGCTCTGGGTGGCATATGGTCTCCACTCTGAGGAGTGATGTGGATTCCATTTCAGGATTCTTTCCCAAGTCCTCGGTCAATAAAGATAGAGCCATAGGAACGTCAGAAATTCAAAGACCTTAGAAATCACCTGGTCCAACACTTCCATTTTCCAAGTGAAGAAACCATGACCTCAACTTGCCCACATCTAGAAGGCTTGCCCACGGCTACCCAGTAAGTCAGTGGCAAAACTTAGGGCTAGAACCGTGGCCCTCTGAGCTCTGGTTTGGGGCCATCTCAACTACCCACTGCTGCAGACAAACATCCTCTAGGCTCTTGGCTTTGGTTGATTGTTGTTGTTGTTTTTGTTGTTGTTAAGAGTTTATTTATTTATTTGACAGAGGAAAAAGCAAAATCAGGGAGAGTGGCAGGTGGAGGGAGAGGGAGAAGCAGGCTCCCTGCTGAGCAGAGAGCCCAATGAGACTCAATCCCAAGACTCTGGGATAAAGACCTGAGCTAAAGGCAGCTGTTTAGCTGACTGAGCCACCTGGGCGCCCCAGCTCGGGTTGATTTGAAAAATGAGTTAGGAAAGGGAAAAGGAAGCCAAGGGTTTTCTGCAGACCAAACTGTTGGGTGGCAGAAGCAGAGGGTGGAAGGCGGTGCGACCGAGGTGAGAGACCGCAGTAAATCTCTTGTCCTCTCCTTGAGCTGAGAACATCCAGGACAAAAATGAAACTTACAGGAAAAGGAGCCACGCCTCTCACCCTGAAAGCATGGGAACACCTACTGGAAGGTGGTCTTGTCCTCACACTTTCCATTTTATTTAGGGCACACTTTTTTAGTGAACTTATACAGCTTTCCCAGAGGCTAAAACCCATTGTATGTTATTATGTGCTTATGTTTCTGTTCATTCCCTTCTAACACCTGTCCAGTTTTCATGTTGTACCCTCAATGTGAGGACATACTTCTTGGTGTGTTTTTGCTCTAATATTATTTGAAATACAGGGGTTTTGGTGTCAGAGGGCCTCACGTTTATCATTTTTAATTGTAATACTGTGTCCATTATGTGGCACATCATAATTTGCCTCAGGGTGAATGTCTGTATCATTTCTAGTTCATTAGTATTAATAACATCAACATGGTTATTTTCGTACCACTCGTTCTTTTATCCCGTTGTGTTTATTTGTTCCAGATGTGATCCCCTAGATGGAATGAGTGGATCATGGCCAGGATTCAGCTCCTGCTGTTGCCAGATTACTCTCCAGAAAGATGCAACTGATCTGTAAGGTCTCCAGCTCCATTTAAAGGCACCATTTTCCCCAGCATGGAGCTGTCTGTCACTGAGTTTTGTCATTTGTAGTCACCTTTGCCCTGGCAAACTGGGGAGACTGAGAGAGTGAGGAATACAGGATAGGAGTCCAGGGAGAGGATTTGCAAGATGAAGCCAAGAAGCAGAATTGCGCAGAAGCTAAGACAAATGCTTCGCGTGAGACAGAGTGAACGAGAGGCACTTTTTATGGCCGTTTGTCCTTGGGTGTGTGGTGGGCTGGCCCGGGTTGAAAATTTAGAGTCACGATGGATACCAGTTTAACAAATGTGTAGTGCACCTGAGGCTGGTTTCTAGCTTCACACTTCTCTTCCTTTTTAGCCAGCCTATGGCTCTTTCTGTGGATAGTTTACTATCTGCAATCCTTCTGCCATTATCATGGATTCCTTGTCCTGAGTTTCTTTCCCCTGCTCTCTCAAGCAAAAACCAGAGCCCCTGAATCATAAAGGAGCAGAAATACTTTTCCTCACTAGCTTCTCAGCATCCATAGCTCACAAGAAGGCATACCAGAGCGGCTCCCAAATGCCATTCCTGGAAAAACAGCTCTTCCTGGTTGCAGTTGGTCTGGCCAAGTTGACAAGAACTGAAAGCTGCTTGAAAGCTGAAGGGAGAACGTTTGTGGCCCAAGGAGCTGAAACGGTGGGCCCGAGGGAAGAATCTGATACACACCTACTTGGGCCCTTCTCCGTCTTTGCCCACCTGTTTTCACCCACATGCCACCCTTTTCAGAGCCATTTAGGAGAGCCTAACTTTCAGAGATCCCCTCAGGGACTGCTGGGCCAAATTTAGAGCCCATACCAACAAGTCTGTTGGCCACATGGTCTGCTACATGAAGCCTGCGACATATGAAAAGTTATATTTAATATCCCTGAGAGAAGACCAAATATGGGAAAGCCAATTTGTGGGATGCAATTGCTCCTTTTGTAAAGAGCATCTTGGCCTAAATATTTGGTGAACTCACAGCCCTCTAGAGCTGGGCCGCAGATTCTCTAGTTTTAATAAGACGTGGACAAACAGAGTCTTTAGAGGTAAAGGAACAGTCCAGGATCCTCAAAGCCCCAAATGAGGTCATTGTCCTCCTGCCACATCTGATCAGCATCCAACTGGCACTAGAGCAAACTTTGTAACAACTCTGAGGCAGCCCAGTGTCCTGTCTAGTGGCCTGACCAAGGGCTGGACTGCAATCCTTCTTTCCTCCTGAAAAGCTGTTACTGATGGGGGAAAAGAGAGTGGGGATGGGGAATGGATGATCTAATTTTCCATGGAGTTAGTCAACAAGTTGATCCCCAACATTGAGATGTCTCCTTTTGTGACTATTTTACCTACTTATGTGTCGGATCCTAGGACTTCTGAATGAACTCTTCCTAGACAATTCCACTGAGTCTCTTAAAATACAGCATAGCCTGCTTCCTTCCCTCACTGATTCTGAGAAAGGAAGCCATCCCCAATCTCTTTCCTACCTTCTATCACTCCAGCCAGGCTAACGTTGGATAAAGCCCTCCTATATCCCTCAGAGTAAGGACACTAAAAGTCCTTCAACCACACCTGAATTTGTTCAGGACACCGTGCTAGTCTCTAAAGCAGCCTGTAGAGGTTCTGAATTCTGATCATTACATTTAAAGGAGACTTAAAGGAAAGAGAAGGGCTTTGAGCTCTCAAAATATACTCAGAGCAAAAGAAAGAGGGGTGAATGAAGAGGAGAGATTAAGGCCTTTGCTCTATTCCCCAGGTGCAGAGAAGCAAAGCACTGAGGGCACTGAATTACAGGCTTCTGGGGCTCAGTAGAGCTACACAGGTCAAATGAGGGCCCTGCCCAGGTCAATCCCCAATCAGGATGTGATCTTTGTCCAAAGGGAGCAGATGATGTAGCCCCCCCCCACCGCCCCCACAGTGTAGGATCCAGCATGGGTGCAGGACAGGGACACACACAGAGCAAGTCATGGGGCCAAATGATCAGACTCGCACATTACATCACATAGATCAAGGTCAATGCATGCAGCCAACACCAGCATTTTGTAGAGCCACTCGGGGGGAGAAACACCATTCATACAAATCACTTGAAACTGTCTGTTCTCAAAGACTATGAACTTAGATGTAAGAGCTCTGAGAAAGGGAAGGAACCTGAGCATCATACAGCATCAGAAGATGAGAACATCACGAGAGTAAGGGGGTGGGGAGACACAAACACCCAGAACTGATTTAACAGAATTGGGTCAGTGCTAAGTCAGCTGTCCAGACTAAACCAAACAGCTGATTCTCTGGCCTTATAGTCTTCAGTGGGAAGAAAATGGAAGTTATCAGCATAACCCAGCCCAGGTGAAGCCTTGGCACCACCAGAGAGCAGATTCTACATTTAGAAAGCCTTGGCCCTCTCCTTGAACTTGGTTTTCAAGGTTCTGGTGATGAGTCACCTCATTCTCCCTCATCAGCTTCTGTCTTTAACTCTAGCCTGACGTGTCTGAACCCGTAAGCACCTCCAGAGCTGGAGCGCCCGTCATCTTCACACCACGGATGACTAACCATGGGCTGCTCACAGGCTCCTAATTATCACAAAACAAAAATGTTACATGCCTAAAATCTGAGGTTTGGGGAACAGTGCATTGGAAGAGCAGCAGAAGCAGCTGAGGGACAGGGTAGCAATGAGCTAACCTTTGGACAGGCCTTTGTAATCCTCAGAGGCATGGGCCATGCAACCAAGGACGCAGATAGGGTTTTCTCCTTGGCAAGACTGTACTGTTAATATCATTCATTACTGTCTCTGATTAGGTTCCCAGGCTCATTAAGACCTGCGTGCCTTTGACTGTTTCTCTTGGATCAGATTGGATTCCACTTTGCAGAGAATTGTCAGGACTTTCTAGCGTCCAGCGTGGCCTGATACCATCTCTTGGCTTGACTTCTTCCTGAAGTTTCTCCCCTGTGCCTGTGTGTGCCCTGTTGATGACACGAGTCATCATTCTGGCATGCTGGCTGGCAGGCCCTCTGCTCTCAGCTCAACCCAAACACTTGAACTAAACTTGGGCTCACAATTATGGCAGTAGAGAACAGAGAAAGACACTCAGACAGAGAAGCACAGCTAAGTCAACTTTTAAAAAAGAGAGAGAAGAGGGACTCCTGCCCTCTCTGATATTAAGACATAAAGCAAACGTGATGAAAACAGTAATTGAGAAAACATAACAGAAGAGAAGAGAGAGCTCAGGTATTCCCATATAAGTGTCAGAACTTAATACAGAACGAAGATGGCACCACAAATTGGTGGGGGCAAGGGTAGAGCAGTCAGAAAATGGCAATTGGGAGACTGACTTCCTATGTGGAGAGAAAGAAACCCAAAAAACAAAACTGGATCCCTTCTTAGTATCACACACAAAGAGGGCTCTGGGCAGTTTAAAGACCAGAGTACAAAAAGCTCAAGGAAAACAGTAGAAACAAAGTTAGTAGAATTAAGTGAAGGGAAATATCTTTGTGATTCGGGGAAGCTCTTCTAAAACAAAATTTCAAGAACATAAACCATAATACAAATTCTGTGAACTTGATTACATGAAACTTAAGGCTTTCTACTCAACAAAAGACCCCTTGGATGATGTTAACAGACTGATGACGAAAGAGGAAGAGCGATCTGTAATACTTAAAACCAACATGAGATTGATACAAAGCATATGCAAGGATCACAAACATCTCTGACTGCCATGGAAACAGTGGGGAAAGGATATAAACAAACATCATACAGAAGAAATTGCTCCAAACCATGGACAAGTTGATGTAGGTCAATTTTCCCGGGAAGCAAATTTTGAGATGAAGAGTTGTGAGCAGCAGGTTTATGACATTCATGAAAAATGTAAATTAAAACAACAAAGAGTTATCACTGTCTGCCTTTATATTATCAAAGTGGAGAAAGAAGGGTCACGCCAAGCATTGGCAGAGCACTCACACGCTGTTGGTGGGAAGATAGACATCAGAGAAGTGCATTGGTGAACATTCTGGGGGTGCTGATCTGGCATTATGAGTCCCATTTTCCATGTAGCCTACAAGCAGTTCTACTATGTATACATCCCAAGAAATCCTCAGACAACGCTGGCTTCGGAGACATGTGTACGCCTGTTTGGTGCACGGTTACTTGTGGTAGGATTTGAGGGCCATCTGAGTTTCCAACAGTCTGAAAAATAAAATCTAGTGAATGAACACCAGGCAGTGCTAGACAGGAGGACTGAAGCAAATGATCAGATGTACATAGAGCAAATGGATGCTTAAGGCAGTGGAAAGAACAGGGGTAGAAACAGTGAAAAAAAGGTAGGAAGCAAGGAGATAGAATATATACATAAATTAAACATATTGCAAACAAACACTGTTTGTATGAAACATGCAAACAAAAGGATGAACACAGACACAAAAATCACTGTGTGTGAGAAAGGGAAATGGAATGGCAGGACGAGGAGTAAAACGAATAAGGAAGGGGCACCTGGGTGGCTCAGTTGCTTAAGCATTTGCCTTCAGCTCAGGTCATGATCCCAGGGTTCTGTGATCGAGCCCCACGTTGGGCTCCCTGCTCAGCGGGAGCAGCATGTGCTTTTTCTAAAATAAATCAAATCTTTTTTTTTTTTTTTTAAGGAATAAGGAAGTAAATAAATTCAAGAGAGGGGACTGACAGGGACCAGTGATACAAATACCCCGGACCCACGTAGTCGGAGTCACTCAACTCACGACACCTGCCTTCTAAAACAAGCCCCGGTGACAAACACCAGTTGAACCTTGGGAAGCAAGCCCAAGATCTCTTTGAGATCTCCCCCAAAAGGGCACAGACTGAGTCACTGGAAAATTGCAGAGCCCTACAGCACACAACTCCCTCCTTTTTACCTGTGAATGAAATAACATCCACCTCCGATCTTCCGTGGGAGGAAAAGGTTGGAACCTGGATAAAGGTTCATGCGTCTCTCAGGCAGAATGGCTTTGCTCACAGGTTGCCTTTTCATTTTCTTTGACATGAACTTCCCCACCATCGTTTCCAATCAAAGCCATCAGCTGAGCCGAGATGCGGTAGACATAGCTAACTGCCAATGACCCTCTTTGATCAGAGCTCATATGAAAGACTGAGGAAACACAGTGAACTCAGAGCATTGTCTTAGATCTTGCCCACCTGGGAAAGGGCCCAGAGCGATGAGGTGACATTCATCCCACAGGGAAGTGGGCTTACTTTGATCCACCGGTCTGGCAAGTTCTCTCTGCTAGTGGGGAGTGGGGGATGTGTGAAATCGATCCTGCCCGCCCATCAGTCCCTGAAAACAGGAGATCCTGAGAGAGCTAGAAGAACAATGAGGCTTATCAGTTGGTCTTGGGTCCCATTCCCTGTGGCAGCTGTTCCAAACCTTGACTGCTGTCCCTGAAGTCCCCAACTCTATCCTATAAGCAACTGAGGACTGGTCAGGTTACCTGTCCAAAGTGAGGAACACAGAGATTAAGATCCAGGGATGCAGAGAAGTGCTGATCAGAGATGACGGAGAGAAGGCCAGAATATCAAAGTGCCCAAAAATACTGCTCTAAACCTTCTGACTGGTAGCAGGCCCTGACTCCCAGGTTAACCCTCACTTGCCCAGATGATACCTTCTTCAGTTATCACTATAGGAAAGGTCTCCTTGAGACACCAGCATTGTATTCCACAAACAAGTCTCTGCAGTGAATAGAATCCCCAGAGAAAACAAGACTCTCAGGATATATGGTAAGGGAGTTTACATAGGTTCCATTTTTATTGTGCTTCCTTCTGGGTCCAGAGAGTAAACTTCTGTGCCTTCCTTAAGACTTTTAGTCCTGGGAAGTTCATGGTAAGTTGTATCTTGCTGGGTAAAGACTTTCTAAGGACAGAAATTGGCTGGTGACAGCATAAAATGCCTTCACAGTAGGCATTCTACAAATGTTACCTCCCTTCCCCACCACCTAATCCCTCCTTCCTTGTTGGTGTAGTGGAGGAGTCATGCTGGAACCCAGAAGATCTGGTCTTTGTTCTTGGATCCAACACCTTGGAAGGGGCTCCAAGGAAGGGGCTCTCCCTTCCCCCAGCCCTCTGCTTCCCTGACTCTAGTTTCTCATGTTTAGAATCGGAGCTAGTAAAATCTGTGTTGGTTGTGGCCAGGTTAGCCTCCATCCCCTTTTCTCCAGCCTCTAGGGAATACAAAATATTAGTAGATTTTATTTTTTTAATAGAAAACGATAAAGAAGAAGTATAAAATCAGCTGAATCCTACAATGACAGTTGTCATTTAAAAGACAGTACATTAGAAAGCTGAAGTGACATAAAAACATACAAGATGAACATTGAAAGTCACTTTCTTCCATTCCCACCATCCACAGTAAATAATTACTCCCCCAAAGTAAGTAACTGCTATTAACAGTTTCTTATAATTCCATCCAGAAAAAATATGCATAATACTTACATATATTCTCTCTTAAAAATAGGCCAAAGTGATCATACCACCTATGGTATTCTCTAATTTGCTCTTTTTTCAATTTACATTTTCCATGTATATATTAATCTACTTTATTCTTTTTCTCAGCTAAATAATATTTTATCAAATGGACTTACCAATCAGTCCAGGAGGATTGTGAATTTCTCTTCTTTTGAGAACACTGGTTCCTCCTCTTGCTGTTTGAGTTCTTCCCAAGAGTCAGAGTTGGTCAGGAGCTGAGATTTACATTCCAGGGGAGACTGAGAAGTCCCTACATAGCCAAATGTTTAGGGTAGAGTCACTGCGAAACTGCCACGGTGACAGTGTTGGCTCATCTATCCTGGAGAATATGACCAATTTGCCTCTTATGTTAATGGCTAAAAATTTCGGACCAACATCAGTGTTTTCAAATGATGAAATTTCAGATTTGGAAAGGACCTAAAGGTCCTCTGGCTTCAGTTCCTTGAACCCACGGTAGGAATCTCTTCCACAAGCTTCTGTGGTATAAGTTATTGACTATCACCATCTCATAATATAGAATAGTTTCTACTGACAGAAAGTTCTTCCTAAATTTTCCAAACCAGCTCCCATGTAATGTATCTGCCAGACTTTAGGACAAGACAAAACAAGACACAGTTCCCGACCTTAAGGACCTCTCAGATTAGCTGGTGATGTGTGTGTCCGACATTGTGTGGAGGCTGCTGGGGATGCTGGGAAATCATGGTGGCTTCCTGAAGATGAGACGCCTGAACTGAGTTCTGGGGAAAACTGTCCAGGTGAGGGGATGGAGGGATGCCTCTCTAGGCAGAGCAACAACACAGGTGGAAGTGTGGGGATGTGAAGACACAGCAGCTTGGGAGGACAGTGTCTGGGAGAGGGAGGGAGCAATAGAGATGTAGGCAGGGCCACATCAGGAAAGGCCTCAAATGGCCCTGCTGAGGAATTTGGGTTTTACTCTGAGGACATAAGGGAGCCACTGAAAGAATTCTAAAATCCCACAATGACAAGATTTGTGTTGTAGAGAATTTTTCTTATAGCAGTGTAGAAAGGAGCTTGGAGGAACAAGAATGCTGTAAGATAAACCAGTTAGGAGACTATTTGGAACATACTTGGAAAGTAAATATACAGGAGAATAGACATAAAGGACATTAAAAAGTAGCAGCCAGAATTTAGTGAGCAGATGGCTACACTGAGCCTTGGGTGACTGGGTGGGTGGAGCCCTCATCTGAGGGAGAGAACAGGCTTGGGGTGAAGACGATGAATTCCACCTGGGGCATGGGAAGGTTGACCATCCAGGCTGATCCACGAGGAAGATGAACATGTGGATTGAGAGCTCAAGGAAGGGAGCTGGCCACACAGGGCCAGGTGCCTCTAGAGGACAGGGTCGGGGGATAAAACAGTGGGAGTAGGTGAATCACCCAAGGAGAAGGTGTGGGATGGGAAGAGAAAGGGGCCATCTGCAAGCCCCAGTCATCCTTTGTGAAGATTTCCCAAACATTTTAAAGAATCCTGGGTGCCTCAGAATTATTGCCAATTAAAAGCAGCCTGTTCCAAAGCACTACGACAAGTCAAGAGAAGAGCAATGAGAGAGAAATAGCAGAACAGAGAGAGGGTAGCTGGATTTTTCAGGACAGGGACAAAGGCACCTGAAGGAGACTTCATGAGAGGAGAGAGGGACACTTCCAGAGGAGGCCTGCTTAGGGATTTTTGCTTCTTTGAACCTATGCTCAGGCCTGGACCCCATCCCACCCCTGAGTCCAACTTGAGTCTCCCTGCAAGCCAAATGCAGGTGTAAAGCTGTCTTCTGGCTGTGAGGACTAAAACCCTGTATTTTAAAATCTGAATTATTCAGATGTTATATTTCAGAGGTGATTTCCAACCTGAGGAGCGCCTCTGGAGAACAGCCACTGACGATTTGTGTGAACTCGGCTTAGCCCACGATGTCTCCTGCTATCAGTCAAGGGCTAACAGAAGATAAAATAACAGAATTGTTCTTGCACAGTGTCCTGAGGAGAGCCTGGAGGAGAGGAAGTCTAGGCTGTCATAATAAGGAGAGAAGCAACTTGCCCTAAGGAGGGAGCAGAGGGTTCCCTGGGCTCTCCAAGTGCTGATATCAAGAATTCCTGGGTCCTTTCTTCACAGAAGGGAGGGCAGGTTAAGCTGCAGAGGGGGGATTATTCCAAGTATCCCCTTTTAGAGTAATATGTAAGAGCTTCCCTGAGAAAAGTGACAACAGTCTTCCAGCCCTGACCTGGAATCAGCACATACATCATGGAGGTCGACGGGGTTGGTCAAGGCGTGTGCCTCAAGACCATGAGCCGATGGCTACATGGCAGTATGTGTGTATGTGTGTGTGTGTGTGTGTGTGTGTGTGTGTGAAGTGCGGATGGTTTGGTGAAAACTCATCTCATGAATGGAGGAAGCCCTAAAACCCACTCTAGAGAGAGGGGGGCAGCACAGTCCAGTGCCTGTTCCTGGGACTGGGAAGGATCAAGACCTGAGTTGTGAGTCCCTGGCTCTGTCCCTATGTGACCCTGGAGAAGACAATTCTCTCAGCCTCCATTTCTGTAACACTAAAAGGCTGACCCTAGTCCCCTACTTATGGGGTTCTTGGGAAGATCAGATGAAATTAAGATATGACCAGTATAAATTAGGGTATTGCTTTGGTTACTATGGCAGAGATCAAAATAACAATGGCCTAGACAACATAGATAATTATTTCTCTCTCTTATAAAACTCTAAGCTGACATGGCAGCCCTGGTCAGAGAAGTTGTCAGAGACCCAGGCCCCTCTGTCTTATTGCCGAGGGCCTTCCCTTCCTCTGCAGGCTCCAAGAAGTCGCCTCACCACTCCCTCATTGCTGCTAGGAGAAAAGGGCAAAGGGGCAATGGGAGGGCAAGCCCCTTCCCCATCATTCCGAATTTTCTACTTCGCTTCCTCTATTTTCCCATTGTCCAGAATGAGGTCACAAAGTCACAGCCAGCTGTAGGGAAGGGTGGGAAATGGAATCATTTTTCTGAAAAGCCACGTACTCAGCTGAAAATTCTGTGATTATGAAATAAGAGGGGATGGATATTGAGGGACAATTCACAGTGCTTGCCAACCCTCCTTTGCTTATCTAATGACTTTTTAAAAGAAGTTTATATTTATTTATTTGAAAGAGAGAGAACATGAGGGGGGAGGGGCAAAGGGAGAGGAAGAAGCAGACACCCAGCTAAGCGGGGAGCCTGACCACAACAATGATACAGGGCTTGATCCCAGGACCCCAAGATCATGACCTGAGCCCAAGGCAGATGCTTAACTGACTGAGCCACCCAGGTGCTCCTATCTGATGACTTTTCATCCCTAGGTCCCAGATTTAATGTCACTTCCCTGGGGGAGACCTTCCTTGGCCCTTCCCTATCTCCTTCACACTTGTTGTACCTGTGATTTTCAGTTTACTGTCCATTTTCCTGACAGGAATGTAAATTCCATGAGTGTGGGGCTGTGTCTGGCTTCCTCCCTGTGGTCTCCCGGGGCCAACCCAGAGCTAGGTACAGAGGAGAGAGGCCATACAACCATGTTGACTGACCAGCACTGTCCCCAGAGGGTCCCAAGTATTCCTCAGGGTGGAGCCTCATAGCTTTGAGGCCAGCAGCCAGTACTCTCCAACTCAGGATTTGCTTGGACGAGAACAGATACCTCCTGCTTTTTCCCCGGCAGTGTGGGTTGGCTGCCTGCTGAGGACATTGGAACTTCATGTCACCCTCTTCTCTTTGTGCCTGTCCTCCATTAGAGTCCTTGAGGGGGCAACTGTGGTTTCATAATACTCCCTTGCTCGGCAGTGCTATCATTCAGGATTTGGGAATGAACCGAGAAAGTCGACGGGGGGAGCGCACTGTCCACGGTTCAGTGACCAGAACTGAGGACACAAGGAGAGACTGGGTTTTCCACTCTCAGCCTCTGGAATTAAACTCCCAGCTCTGATCCTGCCCAGTGGGGAAGAGGGAAGGAATC
Organism: Lontra canadensis; assembly: GCF_010015895.1. Taxonomy (NCBI): domain Eukaryota; kingdom Metazoa; phylum Chordata; class Mammalia; order Carnivora; family Mustelidae; genus Lontra; species Lontra canadensis. The sequence continues at coordinate 2,030,358 of NW_022631032.1, read as the reverse complement.
TCAGTGGAGGAAGTCCCCAGGCAGTTAGCCTGCACTTGTTGGGGGGGGTGGGGTGGCCAACCGTCTCCCCTGAGTGTGAGGCCCTGAGGAGCTGCTTGGGGCTCCCCTTAAGTGACCTCCAGCTCACACTTGATTTGATACAAGCCTTACCATTTTCTCAGAAGTTTCCTCCGGAACTCATTTTCTTTGTTGCCCGAATGCCTTTAGGGAATCCTGTCAAATAGGACTCTGGTTCCTGTGTGAAGTAGAGGGCTGTGCCCTAGGGTTGACCTCCAACCCATCAGACATGGTTTTCTAGTCACTCATCGTGGTTTGCTTGGATCGGAGCAGGAGGACACCGGGCTTGGGCTCTGAGTAGCCAGCCCTTTTTGGCTGTCTCCCGAGCTGCTGAAGGGGCAAGTCACCCAAGACCGGGCCCCAGGGTTTGCCTGGTGTTCAGGTTACACTGATATACAAAATGAGCTTATTCAAGAGTGAAGTTTAAATTTCCATGCTGGTATTTTTCCAGAGAGTCCGGGAGGGAGCAGCTATATCCTACCAGATGCCCCTGTAGACTCTGTCCCCCATGCCTGGCATCAAGGGAATTCCTGCCCCCACCCCCCAGCTGTGGCCACTGGGCAGACCTGGGAACAAACACAACTCTAGCTTCATTCCGAAGTGGGGTTTTTCCCCCATAAAATGGCAGTGCTCCTTTAAGTCAGTGCAGAGGTCCTCTCTTGGACTATCCGTAGGTTAAATGAAACAACTGACCAGACTTTTCTCACTGGGGGTTCTGGGCTGGAAATTCCTCCCACTAGCTTCAGCTTATGTCCAGGAACAAAGAGCAGTTAGGAAGGGATTAACTTTTCCCTCTGTTGGTTTCTCTCTTCTCTCTCAGAATAATTCCATTTCCAACTCAGGGATTTAGTTTCCTCTTGGAGCCTTCCTTCTTTCTTGACTACCCATTTACGGTTACAGAAAGTTTCCTGGCCACTGTGGTCTTCCCTGGGCCCAGCGTGAGGAGTGAGTGTCTCTCTGGGTGGTTTTCTCAGCATGGCTTTTTCCTACCTTGGACTCCTGGCTTTATTCATTTCTTTCCAGCACGAACCCAGGACTAGCCTTCCATCTATTCCAAATAACATCCTATGAATAACGCTATTTCCCCAAGTAGGCTTCTCTTCTGGGTAATGAATATGTTGATCAAATCATAAGTAGATTCTGGTTCTCATTAAAATTTGACAGCCAAAGGTAGAAAGAACATTGATTTGGGAGCTAGGATTTCTGGGTTCTCATCCTCTCTGGCCTTAGGTGTGACCTTGAGAAAGTCACTGGTCTTGGGTGAGACGCACAGTCCCCTCTGTAACATAAGGGGTTCCTTCTACTGCTAACATTCTGGTGTCTATTGTAAATAGTCTCGCAACCCCCGTGACATTTGATCATCGTGAAGACACACAGATGTAGACTTGACCTAGGGACCAAGGTGATCACAATAACGAACAGGATACCAAAACACCTGACTTCAGTGGCCAGTTATCCCCGCCTAGATCTTGCTCTGTCTGTGCCCTTTATAGAAAAGGGTCCAACAGATTAATGGGAGCCAAATGATAACTGGGACCAGACTCAGAATGGACACAGAAGCAGACCAGAGGCCTAATCTCCCAGGATCTATGCCCAGTCCATTTGTATTCCCAAAGGGTCACAACGTATCTCTTTAGTCCCAGGCTAAATACAGGTCTGAACTAGAATCAACCAATGCCTGGGCCGGAAGTTGGGGTGGGTTCAGGGCTCAAGACAGACCACTCTATCCCTGTTCAGTTCTTCTCTTTGAGGTCCCTGCAGACAGAAAATATCACCCCCACAGCCCCCGGGACAGTTACGCAGCACGCTCACCCTTCCCTGAGCACCAGCAGGGCTGAGAAGGCAGGTGTGGCTGTGCTAGGAACAAAGGATGTTTGCACTCAGCAACGCTATCACCCAGGCAGACATGTGTCGGTGACTTCAGCTTTCCAAAAACCTGGAAAAAAAAAATCTGCACTCCAAACAAATGTGAAATATGTGCAAGTTTTCAAAAGGAGCCGGGTCTGTTTTCTATAGGAGAGGGGGAGAAAAAAAAAAAAAAGGAGCTGTAAATGTGGTAATTAGAAGCAGACATTTCTTCCATTCTTTTAAAGCCATGGGGGTGTTGTAAGGTTTGCAGATCGGACCTCTCTGTGAGAAGGACCATTTGGGGACACACAAATTTGGCAACCAAATCCAGGAAAGCAGGCTCTGCCTCAGCAGGGAAGCTACAGGTCTGCAGCAGCCAGGATGCCTTTTCCAGAGTGTGGTGGTGTCCAGTACACAGAATAGCCGGCAGGATTGGCCCAGGGTGTGTGTGTGTGTGTGTGTGTGTACGCTGGCGGGTGCAGTGGTTAGGAAAACATCCTTGAAACAGATGCTTTAGGTTGTCATTGAATTCTCCAGAAGATGCCATAGTCATCTGCAGTCCCAGTGTCAACGGGAAGAAGCTGTGTCCCGAGTCTCATCTCAGTCGTCCCCACCCCCCAGTATGGCACAGACACGGGGCTTTCGTCCAGGCTCCTCAATGGAGAGAATAAAGAGTGAATCATGACTACCTCCCACATTCATATGGCCCTGGCTGTACTGGAAACATGCCAAATAGGAAGTTGGGCGCTAAAACTTAGTTGGCCAAATTTGTTTATGTCGTTGTTTTATGACCTCCAATGATGTAGGTAGCCTAATCAAGATAGCATTGAAGCCCCTATCTCTACCTTTCAATAGACAGCTCTGCCTTCCTCTTGGCTTTATTTGACTGAAAGCATGACTACGTTAAGTTTCATACAAATATTAAATTAGCTATTCGTTATGCAAACAAAATCTATAATCATTAATTTTGCTCATGTTTAAAGCAGTGTTTCACAACCATGGCTCGATGTTGGCATAACCAGGCAAGCTTTATAAAAATTCCCATGCCTGAGGCCCACCCTCAGAAAATCTATTTTAATTGATTTGGAGTGGGGCCTGGGCATTGATTTTTTTTTTTTTTAAAGCTCCCCAGATGATTCTAATTGCAGCCAGGATTGAGAACCATTGTTCTGAATGATGCCTGAGAAATGTGCTAATTTAGTGTGTGCGGTGGGGGTGGGGGCTTGGGAAGGGGAAACAGTCAAATGAGATCTTAGTTTGAATCGGCTGGCTTGTTTGGTCAGTGTGCAGCCCAGTATCAGGATAGGAACAAAGCCAAGATTATAGTGCAGTTATGCAAGATTTGGAGGGTAAGCCTTTTCTCCGAAACCTGACTCGTTACTGTCTGTGTATTTCATCTAAAGTAGTAGTTTGGAGATATCTGAAGGGAACCTCATGTGTTGGGAATACAGTTGGAGTCCATTAATAGTCAATGATCAGTCCGTGATCCTGTCCGTGGACAGGACCCAATAAAAAAGAATTCTCACATTTAAAATAATCTGCACTGAAAATGTTTCTGGTCATACCAGCTCATCATAAGCCAAATGGCACAGATTTATATTGCCTTGAATTTCGAGACATTACTCTAGTGATTTACGATGACAAGATACCATGTCTTGCCCCTGAGATAAATTCCTTGTTCAGAGTGTCTGGAGGTGGCGTGGGGAAGGCGGTTCACGTGGCAGAGGAGAGGTGAGCCAAGGACAATGACTGAGCTGGTGAATTTGAGCTTGTTAGGGGCCTGAGACTGATCACCTCTCCGCAGATGTTCAGGAGCTGCAAAGGGTTGGAGCCTTTGTTTTCCCTTCCCTGGGAGAGTCAGGTCCATTAGCTCGCTGGCTGTCTTGGGCTTAATTTGTTTTTTTCCCAACACTACGGAGGGGAGGGTGCATTCCAAAAGTTAGAGGACAGCTAAGAGAGATCCGTCCTCTTTACAGGATGTCATTAAGCATATAGTGCCTGGGGAGGGGAGGAGGCCATTAACAGACTAGAACCAAGAGAGAGCTCAGCTCATAGAAAAGAAGGCAGCTGAGAGCAGTGGGCCTGGTACAGGGACAGTTGCCAGGCAGAAACCCAAGCTTGGGAATCAAAGCCCCTGTCTAATCGTGTGTTTAAAGAGTTACCATCTTTTGTACGTCTGAGGGGAAAAAGTTAGGAACTGCTCTCAGGAAGGGGATGCATTCAACTCCCAGAGGACCAACATCTCCAAACCTTTAGTATCTCGGGCCATTTCTCTGGGGCTGATTCCAGGACAGGCTGTCTGGCTGCTCCTCTCCGCCACGGAGCCCAGGCCTCAGTGTAAGGGTCCAGGCTCAAGGGACCTGATCCCCCTTGTGCAGGGGCTAGAACAGCTTTGGCCGAGGCTTTGAGGCTGTGAGTAAGCCAAAAGCATCGCATCAGCGGTGTAAACCGAACACCAGAAAGATAAGGTGAGAAAGGGGCCGCATAACTACAGACCGAGGCAGAACTTTATGAGACGGAGCCTGGGGAGGTCCTGTTTCAGATGGCCTTTGCCTGATGGCTGTGGATCAAATACAAACATCTACCCACATTGCAGACTGAATTCAACTCCTTTACCAAATAAGCAAAGTATCAGTTCCTATCATGTACAAGTAGATCTCTATCTGCCAGTCTAAGATGGTTCTCCTTCTGCAATCTTAGACCTGCTCCGGACAGGGCAAACCACCTCCCCTCTGGGCTTCCCAGGCAGTGCCTTCCGTGAATGTAACAGAGCTTGTTGCCTTGGACTGTGGTTGGCAGGAAAAGCAAATCTCCCAGGCCACAATGGACCAGTGTCTTACTTACCCTGCATCGTCAGCAGCTCGAGGCTCTTGGCAAAGGTCTATTAAATGAATCTGCGTGTCCATGCATTCCATCTCCCATCTCTAATAAACACCGAAAGCCAAAGGACAGGAATGGAGGAATCAGGAAACCAAGAAAGAGGTATTCGGTGATAATGAAGTAAAAATATAGTCCTGAAACATATTAAACCATTCACAGAAAGTTAAATTCCCTCTCTGTCTGCGTCTCTCTCTCTCTCCCCATGACAGCTCACTCCCCACGTCTGCAAAGGAGGAAGCTCAGTGGACAGGCCTTGGCGGTTTCCCCTCCTATGAAATAAGATTACACTAAATGGCCTTTCAAGGTCCTTACACCTCTGACATCTTGTAATTTTATACATCTAACCTCCTAATCCCAAGGGACTGGGGAAGAGGGAGTACCTGCGGTCGGAGGGCCCAGGGACACAAGCCAGAATGCACTGGGCCTGCATTCACCCCTCAGCCCTCAGCCCTGGAGGACCCAAGTGAGGTTCAGCTTAAAAACACCCGGTGTTGCAAATGCCAGACCACAGCTGCACAAAATAGGAAAAATCTTGTTAGGAAATGACCACAGCCCCCTGGAGCTGTGGAAAACATTGCCTCAGACGAAAAAGGAATTTTCCAGTGGGGGAAAAAAAAATCATCAGTATTGTGTCTGCTAACACTGTCTGCCCAGGCACTTCTCACCCGATGTCCTGCCTCTTCAGGACTTCGGCTCCCGCTCCGGGGCAGGGCTTCTGCACCTGCCCAGGCTCCTAATGGTAACTAACTGCAGACTCTCACCTCTTCCGGCCCCAGCTGTGCCAGGATGCGCACTTGGAAGTCGCTTTCAAATTCACCTTTGGGCCGCTTAAATGCTTCCTCTAGAGGCAATAACAAAATGCTTTCATTGGAACGGGTCTCAGAAATCATCTCATGATCCTTTCTGAATCCCCAGTCTGTGGAGAAACAGACATGTCCCAGGCCAGGAAGGGCCTTACTTGAGGTCACATGCAGAGAGAGGTGGGGGAGGGGGAAGGAATCCTGGCGCCTGTTCCCAGGGTTCTTTCTATTTTCACAGTGCCTCCAGACCTGGGGCCAAATTCTCTGCTACCTTCTGTTTCCAAACCAGCCAGACTGCCGACCAGCCAACCGCCCTGCCCATGCTCCCTATGAGCTTAGGACAATGCGCTCTGCTGCAAATAATGACTTTTTTTCTTTCTTTCTTTGGTTTTTTATTTATTTATTTATTTATTTTTATTTAATTTTTTTACTGTCCCAAAGTGCAACAGCAAACACTCACCTTTTGGCACAGAACAGAGTTGGCCTGCATCTTTTAATTTTTCCTTCCATCTCTGGAGCTGAAACTTAGTGTTCCACCTCTTCCTTGAAAGGCATCGAGGGTTAGCTAGGAAGAGTTGCATGTTTTCAAGTGGGCACAGTGTCTTTGGTGTGGGTGGTGCTCAGACTGTGCCGGGAGCACGCATGCGGAGAGACAGCTGATGGCCCAGCTGGCGCAGGTGCTCACCCCCTCATAGGCCTGTCTGACCCCCACTACACCTCCCCTTCTTGATGTTCCAAAGCTGGACCAAGGTGACCAATAGAAAATATGTCACTAATAACTTTAAAAATACTTATATGCCTGAAATGATATTTTAAACTTATTGGCTTAATTAAAATGTATTATTAAAATGAATTTCACCTGTTTCTCTTTTCCTATATTTACTCAAGACCTTAACACTACATATGTGACTCACATTACATTTCTATTGGCTAGCCCTGATGGAGAGAAACCACCGCCAACATTTGGATGTATTTTCCCCGTTGTGTACATGCCTGTATTTGAGGAGCTCTGGCTCCTGGTTACAAACCTCTGTGTGATTTTTTTTTATTTTTTCTCCCAGCCTGACCCTGGGCAATTAGAGAGGCTTTAGCTGGCAGGACCCACTAGGAGCATGGCCCTCCCCACTCCAGCTTTGGCAGGCCGCCCGCACGCCACTGTCTCTGGAGGGAGCAGCAGGCTGGGGCTCTGTCCCCCTGGCCAGCATGCCCTTCACATATTCATATTCCTAGGTTCTCTGTCTAAGACCTTGAGCAGACATCTTTTTCTTGGGCCTCTGCAGAGATTTCCTTCCAGAGGGAGGAGGGAGAGACTTGAAGACACTCCGCCCACGGTGACTCAGGGCCCAGAGCTTTTCCACTCCTAGACCTCCCCCTACTCCAGGGGCCATGAACCTGACCGAGTCTCTTACTGGGGGGCTCCCTCAGCCATGAGAAAAGCCCACATCTGCGCTGATCACCCCGACCCTTTCCCTGTGTATCCCTTCCGGGGAGGACAGGCACTGTCTTTTCCAGTTTTTGCCTCTAGCTTATCCTATCACGAAGTGATTAAAACCTTCACAGTTAATTTCATTTGGGCTCATTGTTGCTTTAACCGGCTTTTCCCACTCTGTGTGTGTGTGTACGAATGTGTGTGCACTAACACACCTGTCTTCTCATCTCAGTCCCTCCCAGAACATGCCTCATTCGTTATTACCCGGGGTGGGAACCCCCACCCGTGTCTCACCTCTCTCGGCTCCGCTGAGCTCCTGACAATACTTTTGAAAACAAAACGGAAATCTCACTGACATGCACTTTTCCATCTGTATCAGTCAGGGTCCCAACAGGAGACAAACAGCAATGTCCCTTTGGGTAAATCAAGAAGGTTTTATTTATATTTATAAAGGGGCTAACTACCTAGCCGGTGGAAGGTTGGAGTGTGGGAGAACTACATAGGCGGTTCAGAAACCCAGGGCTCGCAGCCCCAGACTGTCACTGCCCCTGCGTCCCTCGGGCACAGGGGAAGGATGGGGCTCAGCACCAGGAAAGAGAGAGTGTGCAGAGCTGGGATGCACTAAAAGGAAGGGAAGAGCCGGACTGAGGCCATGTGACGGGGATGGAGACCGGAGAACACCCGACAGCTCTCTCCTCTCCCTCTAATGGCTGAGGTTCCTCATTGGCTGAAACCAGTGGGCAGCCAGAGGGTGAGGGCCTGCCATGGTGTCCTCTCTCAGGGCAGACAGGGGGGGTGGGGAAGGGGAGGGAAGGGAGAGTGAATCTGGAGGGGCAGCCAGCTCTCCTGTGTCACGTAACTTCATCCTAAATTAGCCTAATAAGCTGATTCCTTCCTAACATAAACAGCGTCCGTCATGGCCCCCTCCAGTGACTGAGTGGACGCCACTACCGGGCACCCCACTCCAATCCCTCAGTTCAATCTGGGTTTCGAGCCTAGGGTAAATCCAGAGGGTTTGTTGTTCTGTGCCTGTGTGTGTGTGTGTGTGTGTGTGTGTGTGTGTGCGCGTGCGCACACACGCGCGCACAAACAGGCCTGTGTTATCTGAGTCCCTCCCAGGACATGCTTCCTTCAGTCTTAGCCTTGGGTAGGAGCCCCTGGTGCCCCCATGCCTCTGGCCTTGCAGAGGTTGACCCACAGTGCAGCTGCTGGCCCGGTTCCTTCGAACCCTGCCCTGGTTCCTGCCTCCCAGCCCCAGCCTCTTCTCTCTTGGCCACGCCCCCCAGCCACCCCATTCCACTCCAGTCCTGTTTCTCTTTGCTGGCCAACTCCAAGTGCCTGCTGCCCTTCTAGCTATCAGCAGGCCAGTGAGAGGGGCTTCTGGGCAGGGCAGGGGGCTCTAACTAGGATAAGATCTTCAGATCTAAGTGAATCCCCCTGGCACAGCATGGAGGCCTCCCCACTCTGACTGAATCTTCAATTGTCCCAAGTTTGCTGGGAAATTAGATGCAGAAACTGCCCAGGCTAAACAATCCTGGAGCGGAGGGCTTGCACGTGAGGAGACAGAATTGACCCTCCTCTTTTCAAGTTTGTTTATTTATTTATTTATTTATTTGAGAGAGAGAGAGAGTGACCAAGTGTGGGGGTGGGGGGAAGAGGGGTGGGTTGGGGAGAGGCAGAAGGAAAGAATCTCAAGCAGATTACCCACTGACTGCGGAGACCGATTCAGAGCTCGATCTCAAGACCTTGAGATCATGACCTGAGCCGAAATCAAGAGTCAGACATCCAACCAAATGAGCCACCCTCGTGCCCCAGCATCGTTCTCTTCTGCCATCCGTGCGTGAAGCCAAGGGACGCTGACCTGAGCCTGGAAGAACTGCCAGTCAGCTGGGGGAGCTGTGCTCTGGCTGAGGGACAGAGAGTCTTGTTTGAAAAAGAAGAAGGAGCCCAAGGGAGGACTGTAGAAATCATGGAGAGAAGGTAATGCCACAGCAGGGATGTGGCAAGCAGAAGAGAGTCATTTTGTAGAACAGGAAACAATCTGCTGCAGGGATTATTATACGCGCCCAGGGGAAGAAAAGACTAATTTGCAGGAGAGGACAATTCAAATGGAAACTGATGAGTATGCCGTCTGAAGGAGCGTTCATTCTGTGTTCATCCGGGCCTGGAGAGGGCAGGGGGACCCATACCCTACGAGGGGTGAGCCCCAGGGGAATGGGAGCCTTTCTGGCCGGGAGGAAGGCAACTGAGCAACAATGATGTCCTTTCAGCACCATGCCTGGCACTCTTACGCTGAACCGGCCATCGACGTCTGCCACAGTCACCCATATCCATATCGGCAACATCATTCACTTGCCCCACAAATGTTTAGTGGATCCCCTTGCTCTGGGCTGAGTGTAGCACGAGGCAGTGAGAGAGAAACAGGTCAGGGCTCTCACGCCCCAGGACCAAAGAACATGGCGGGAGAACACACCAATGAAGGGTCCAGTGACACAGGGGGCCATGACAGGGATGCGCTAGGTCTGATGGCATGGGGTTTGGAAGGGAGTTGAGGAGGACTTCACCTGGAAGTGGAGGGCTGAGGAAAAGGAGCAGGGATGGAGAGAAGGAGGCGGAGAAGGAGGAAAAGCTGATCAGGCAGGTGCTCAGCAAGTATTTTCTGACCCTATTGTAATAAAAATGGAACCCATAAATCATAAAGCTGATGAATCTGTGTTGCAAATCCTGTCACCATAGAGTTTTTCTCTTGGCTTTACCAGGTAACGGGGGATTGGCATGTTTGGTTTCCTATAGATAAGAATGATGATCAGGGGGTTCCCTTTGGGTTTCCACCTCCTCCCGGGGCTGGTGCTTAGACAGCTGACCTGAGGAATCACTAAGGGTAGAAAGCTGTGAAGAGATCCCCAGGCCAGGATCCAAGTTTCCAAGCCATAATGACTCAGAACCTGCCAGTGGTGAGAGACTTCCCTGGTGAGAACCTGACAAGCTGGTCCATTTGGGCCACAAGACATGAGGAATCATTCAGATGAGAGGCCTTTGCTTCTGTCTCCTTGGTTCAGCTCCTCCCTCTGGTTTAGACTCCGCTTTGCCTCCTGCACTTGGCAAGTCTGCCCACACCACCCAAATCCGTGCGCTTCCCATCCCATTCCATCCTAAGGTAAGTCACTTCCCAGATAACTTAGCAAAATGCCGTCTGCCATGGCAGACCAAATAGGGCTCCAGGTCTTACTAATACTGAGCCCAGAGGAGTCTGGGCATGACAGAAATAATACCCTCTAAAAAGCAGGTCCCTTTCCCAGCTTGCCCTACCCTCCTCTTCTAGGCAGGACTGGGCCCTCTGGCCTCTTCATTGGGTATCACTAAGAACTCATTCTGCAATCTGCTTTCCCAGTCACAGGCTTAAGATAACCAGTAACCTCCAGCAGAAAGAACGCAAAACTACGAGATGCACCTAGATGTCATCACCACAAGACCGACTGGGAATGTGTCCCGTTTCCAAGCATTGGAAACTTGGAAAAACCGTTTCCAAGTTTCCCACACTGTGCGCACCCAAGACGCGAGCTGACAGCCTGTGGTGGCTTTGGCAGGACTGAGGACACAGAAGGAGGCTCTGTAAAGAGCCAAAGCAGCAGCAAGAATGTGAGAAGTCAGATGAACTCACCCAGAGGCTTATCTCTGCATCACCAAATAATCGTCTATGTCTTATTCGCCTCTGCATTCTCTGGGTAGGTCCTGGCACATGCAAGACCTAAGCATTCATTTGTTGGATGAACAAATGAGTATGTGAATACTTAGACTGGCCTCCAGCTGCCTGAGGTTTCTGAGGTCATAAAGTGCCAGGCACCGAATATTTAAATACATGTGTAAGTATATAGAAATCACAAATGGCCTTGTCATGGGCACCATAGGAAACTATGCTCTATTGGTCAGAGGCAAGAAAAAAAAAATCTTTCGTCCTTCTTGATAACCATGAGATGAATGTGTGTGTAGCTAAGGATGGGGAAGAAAACAAAATTATTTTAAAAGTGGAAAATTTTAAGTTTTCATTCTTTTTCTTTATGAGGATTCCCCTAACGAGGACTCCGCTAATCAGGTCCCTCGAAGAGGACCCCATCCCTTGCAGTTCTTATCACCAATCAATCAGTCTGAGTTTGTAGGGACACTCCTGTTCTCAAGAGGTTGGCGTCTGCTTGTCCAGCTCTGCAGATGTCAGGGCCTTGTGTAGGAATGACAACGGCGTTTAATTCCCTGGCTCTCTCACCACAAGGAAGAGCATCCTAATTGTCCCCCAGACGCTTGCTGTCCCCTCTCAGGGATGATGACACGTGTCAGCTCATTCCATAATGAGGGTTAGAGCCACTGCAGAAAAGGTGGAACCCATAGCTCAGCACTGGCCAATGGAACAGTCAATTCCTCTTTTATCTTAGTGGGGGCCATAGGCGCTGGAGAAGGAGGTAGGCACCTAGAGCCAGATAATCAAGGTGCTGATTTAGGGGCACCTCAGTGGCTCAGTCGGTTATGCATCTGCCTTTTGCTCAGGTCATGACCCCAGAGGCCCGGGATCAAGCCCTAAATCAGACAAGGAGTTTACTTCTCCCTCTTCCACTGCCCCTTCCCCCACACTTGAAAAGTCTTCCAAATTACAAACTTTCCCTAAACACTGACATGAAGCTGTTTATATTTCATCTTTTGCTGGCCAGATTTGGAGACAAACACCAGATTATAAACCTTCTTCCCCTTCGTGTGGTATCGGGTGGGGGGGGGGGGGGAGGTGATTCACAGAAACACACACAGATACACACAGCCATGATGAGTCGGTCTTTCTATGAGGCATTCAACCACACGCATTAAATTAACTGGAAATCAGCAGTCAACCTTAATATCTGTTTATACCCAAGTGGAGAAAGTCAGACTCTTAAGTTTCTGTTTTTCTGACATTTTAAAAGCATGAAGTAAAAAAATCCAACAATGAGAGACAACAAATGCTTTGTTTCTTTTGTCTGGGGGATGGGGGATCGGGGAATAAATTATATCTCATACCCCTGTCATTAATAGATTTTAGTGGAATTGCCAGGCCAGAGAGTATCCCATTACATGGAAAGAAACAGACTGGGTTTCCAGTTTATTACTAACTCAGGAATCAACTTCATGGTTTGGATGGATGTTTTCGTTTTCTTTCTTTCTTCTTTTTTTCTTTCTCCTTTAGTGAAAATGAAAGTCCTTTGTGCACAATCCCTCTAAATATTTAGAATAATCTAATTGTTCTTAAATCACAGGATTCCTGTGGGGACACACAAAGGGCACTTAAACCCATAATCCTAGGCTATAAAAAGGGTCCAGGGCTACTGATCAAAGGTGAACGGGCCATTTACAAGCCCTCTTTCAAGGCCCCTTCCCATCTCCCTGACAGTTTTATAGAAGTCTTTCTCTTTTGCTTCAACTCAGATCAAAGATTTGGATGCAAGGGGTCTCCCCACCCCCCACCTGGCTGGGAAGGAAGGGATTACCCCAGGAATTAAAAACCTCAGTGAAGTGGGTTTACCCACCTCTCTGGGGGGCAAGGAGGAGGTCTGGAGCCTTTTCTGGATGGCAAGAGCAGAGTCAAACAGGAGCCGGGATCGGTTAAGTTACATTCTCTCTGTTCTTGCAGCAGGGAGATAACTTTTCTGTCTTCCAGCCTTCAAAGAGGAATTCTCTGATATTTTGTACAGTTATATCTACAAGTTGCAAAAATCCTGTTTATTTACTGGCCAATGACCTTCACTTTACTCCCACACAGGATGAACCCAAGCCACAGTCTCCACCAAAGACATTGGAAGCCCCCCTAAACCCCAAGTCTGTGGTATCAGGGAGCAGAGAGGGATGTGGGAAGGAGCTGCAGGGCATTTTGAATTAACTCAGGCCACAGCCTGAATTTGGCAATTTGTTTTCAATGCCACCTTCTACATTTTTCTGGGGACACCTGGAGCTGCTTTGTGTCTTAATGGTCAAGGTAAAGGTCCTGGGAATGCTGCTTTGAGAGCTGAAACTGACTCAGTTCCTGGGGACTCAGCACATACTGCTGTAAAGAGACACCACAAAGGGGGGAGCAGGAGCACCACAGAGCTCTTCTTGCTCTGGGAACCACTGAGCCCCCTTCCCACACTCCTATTCAGCCTTGACCACACCAGGGTTAGGTAGGGCTGACCCTCCTGACAAGGGTGTCTACAGGGGCGGAAACCCAGGTACCCAATGTCATGGAAATAATTTTGTTTAGAGAGTTGAAAGGTCATCTAAGACCCCCTGCAGCATAAAGGGATCCTACACATCTTTACCTTTACCCAAGCCAGGTCCTGAAGCCAGGTCTCCTGACTCCGGCCTCTGCTCCCTCTCCACGCTGCCTTAAAGCTCAGCACAGTGTGCTCCTTGAAGGAAATTAAGCTCCGGAGTGTTTGGTCCCTCAGGTACTGCTAGTTTGCCCCTTACAAGATCAGGGTTTAATGAGAATGGGTATGAAGAATTGTTTTCCTATATCCCAGGCAGACTCTCCAAAATGGCTGCCTCCGGGGAGACCTTCAACCCCCCAGTCCCTGCTAGTCTTTCCGCCCTGTTTCCTCTTCCCCAGCAAGAGCCTCTCTGCACCAGCCAAATCCATCTCCCAGCACTCCGCTGCTTCCTCTCTTTACACATTCCCCTTTGCCCTGCCTGGGATGCATTCTGTCCTCTTTATCACAGAAGCAATTCCTACCTGGACTCTAAAGTCCAGTTCAAGTCCCACCCTCTTCCTCCTATGGTTCATTGTAGGTTCTAGACCCTTGCTACTCAAAGCATGGTGGCCGGATCAGCATAGCCAGCCCCTCACCCCCACCCCCAGAGCTGCTTCATCAGAGTCTGCATCTTCACAAATATCCTGGTGATGTACGTGCACAACCAAGCCTGAGACGTGCTGCTCTTCCCTCCTGGGGCTCAAAGTGTGGCCCCAGGACCTGCAGCATCAGCATCACCTGGGAATTGGTTAGGAATGCGAATTCTTTTTCTTTTTTTAATTTTTTAAAAGATTTTATTTATTTGAGAGAGAGAGAGAGAAAGCACAGAGGGAGAGTGAGAGGGAGAAGCAGGCTCCCCGCGGAGCAGATAGCCCAACGACGCGGGTCTCCATTCCAGGACGATGGGATCACAACCTGAGCAAAGGCAGACGCTTAACTAACTGAGCCAGCCAGGTGCCCCAGGAATGCAAATTCTTGAGCTCCACCCCAGGCCTACTGATTCAGAAACCTGGGGAGGTACCCAATAATCTGTGTTTTCACAAGCCCTCCACTTAAGTTCATGAAAACACCCACAATCCTTATCTTACCCAGAACTGGCTTCATGGGCACATGACCATAAATCTCCTTATCACTGTCTTGAAATTCTTGATTTTTATCTTTGAACTTGTGTTTTGCAAGTGACGTCTGATGAGGCAGGGGAAGAGACACACGAAGGAGAGATATGTGTGTCCATCACTGCTCCTCAGCCCTCCATTCACAAATAGTGCTCCTGAAGCCCTGAGAGCAGGCTTCCAGCGGACCCATAATGCATGGGGTTTGGCAAGACTCTAGTGAGTACCAAGTGTGTAACACCCACAACTGAGTGTGTCGGTAACAAGAGATCTGAGAAATTACGTTCTCCCTTTGAACCAGACTTGCTCTGGGTACAGAAGGCAATGGTAGTTTTTAAAAAGATTTTATTTATTTATTTGAGAAAGAGAGTGAGTGAGTGTGTGTGTGTGAGTGAGAGTACATGAGTCAGGGGAGAGGCAGAGAGAGAGGGAGAGAGGGAATCCTCAAGCAGACTGCTCACAGAACTCAGAGTTGACTCGGGACTCCATCTCCTGACCCTGAGATCATAATCTGAGCCAAAATCAAGAATCAGATGCTTAACCATCTGAGCTGCCCAAGGACCCCAGTAATGGTATTTTAAAAAACACAAAAGACCAAGGAATTCTATCATACACTTTCATACATGTTTCTTTCATATATTAGTAAATTACACTGCAAATTATGACACAGATGGAAGAGGAGAGATAGGACAGCTTACAGTTCCTTTTGCTTTTGGTCCTTTCTTTCTCCTCAGTAAGCCAAATGTGAGTATTGATAGAATGTGCACATGTCAAAAAGTTAAATAGAAACAGTTCAATCAATGTTTTGCCACATTTCCACTGTTTTGATAAGAATAGAATACATATACATGTATGACCTATAAAAGAGGAATTGTGCAATTTTGGTGATGCCACATGCCAGCCAAATGCTCTCATACTGCATGTAGGGACATCTGGGGAGGCTCAATCAGTTAAGCATCTGATTTTTGATCTTGGCTCAGATCATGATCTCAGTGCTGTGAGATTGGGCTGCATGGAGCTTGCTTAAGATTCTCTCCCTCTCCGTCTGCCCCTCCTCCACCCCCAGCAGGCTCTCTCGTGTGTGCTCGCTCTCTCTCTCTCTTTCTCTCTCTCAAAAAAAAAAAAAAAAGGAAGCTCTTAAAATGCCTTTAAAATTGGCATTACATGATATAAAGATGAAAGGTAAAATTCATGCTAGTAACTTAAAATGTTATTTATTCTTTACTTAGAACAACATAAAGTAACACATAGAAAATATGACAAGTCGAGAAACTGTGGAAAAAAGGAAAGAGTTTTATGTTTTAGTACCTTTAACAGCATTTTTTTTCTTAGTTTCTGAACAAGGACCTCCACATTTTACTTTTCTCACCAGGTCCAGCAAATTATGCACCCGTCTCTATCCTATTTCGCCCATTGTTCCCAGTGGGACTTCTGAGAATGATAGGAACGCTATTAACTTTATACCTGCGCCACAGGTACAAGTTGAGTTTATCTTAAACAGCCTAGGGCATCCAGTCTTCCTAAATTTTAAAGTCCATGATGGTCAAGAAGAAAACAAAATAGGAGTGAAGACATTCTGCTTCCTTTCTGTGGATTGTAGGAAGTTTTTACAAAATTGTATCTTTTTGTGAAGGTTTTCCTTCTTAACTCTAGTTATTTAACAAACTATCTGATGAGCTTGGGAATGGGTTGTTCTTTCCCTGTTCTTCTGTACAAAAGCAGAAGAATCTTCCTGGCTATTGATCTCTAGTTTCTCCCAAACCTTGAAACCTCGACTTCTAATGTGCTTTGGTTTTCTTCTGACAACCTGAAAAAATAGTGACATTCTTCTATATACATCCTTCCATCTTTGTATGTGTCCTCTTAAAATCAGAGCTCATCAGCAGAAAATGCTGTTTTCTTTAGAATATCTCTTCTTTTCCTTCCTCATTAGGATCATTCACAATTTTAGGTTCAGAATTTTATTTTTAGAGCCATCCTTTTATAGCCATACTCCCTTTTGGAGGTTCTCACCATGAGATCATCTATGTTGAAAGTCTGAAGATGTACATCTGACTTGTCCTGCTTTGGTGGAATGGGCACTGTCTCCCAAACTCTCATGAGTTTCACATCAGTAACGGTCCTTTGCTGGCAGAATTAAGTCTGGAATATCGGCTCCTCTTGCTGTGAACTGTTCCATTCAAGTGATGAGATTCTCAATCAGACCACAAAAGAATTTACTAAATGCTCTGTTTTTTTTTTTTAAAAGATATGGAACTTGGGGCGCCTGGGTGGCTCAGTGGGTTAAAGCCTGTGCCTTCAGCTCAGGTCATGATCCCAGGGTTCTAGGATCAAGCCTCACATGGGGCTCTCTGCTCAGCAGGGAGCTTGCTTTCCCTCCTCTCTTTCTGCCTGCCTCTCTGCCTACTTGTGATCTCTGTCTGTCAAATAAATAAATAAAATCTTAAAAAAAAAGATATGGAACTTATAAACTTCCATGGAATGCCTATTTTAAAAAGCCAGCATTTGTCATTGTATTTTGTTTCTGTGCTAGTTTTCCAACAAATGTGTGCAACAATATCTCCCATCCAATTTAATCTTATTATGTGACTTTGACATTACTCCCTTCAATAGTGGGATCTACGTTCCCACCTCTTAAACCGGGCTGGCTTGTTCTGTAGAAGAAGGGATGTCATATGACTTCCAAGGATAGACCGATCTGGTCTATCTGGTCCCCTCTGAGGATCTTCACTCTTGGTACCCAGCAGCAGTGCTGTGAGAAAGACCACCTAGATCATATGGAAAAACCCCATGGAAGTCACCTGTCCGTGTTTTGGATGACAGCTTGGGTGAAGTCACAAATTAGAAGCCACAAATTAGGTGATTAGAGCCCCCAGTCACACCCAGCTGAGGTCTTAGACATGGCAGAGCAAAGACAAACCATCTCTGCTTTGTCCTATCTGAATTCCTGACCCACAGAATCCATCAAAGAGAATAACACAATGTTTGTTTAAGCCACAGAGTCTTGGGAGATGATCTGTAATGCAACAATAGGGAATTCATGCAATAATTAAAAGCACAGTAAATAAGAAACAAAAAGTAAGACTAATTAAGAACGCATCATCTATATCCTTCATTTATACCCTATACTGATCAGTCCTTGGTTTACTGTCATTCTAAAAAGCCATCCCTATAATTTAGGTCCAATTCCTATTCAGGAGGAAGTGAGGCTATGATTGTATTAGGCCCCAGTTATCAGGCAGAGATTTCATTCCTTTTTCTAAACCATACTTTTGTATGATATTTGATCTTGGTTATTAAAGTAATTATATCATCCCTGCTTAGTATACTCTGTGAATTTCAGAAAGAACAAAATTAAAACATCTCTCACATACTTCTCTAGCTGATTAACATAACACAATTTTATCTGATCTCAGGTCCCCTGCTGGAAAATGTTCCCTCCTATTCCATTTTATTGAGTCAGAGATCATTTGTTTGCAATGAACAGAACCCATTCAAGCTGGCTTAAGCAAAAAAGAAAATTAATTAGAAATAGAGGGATCTAAGGGAACACAAAGGCAAGACGTGTGGCCAGGTTTCATAAGGGTAGAGGCCCAAAACTGCAAAACTCATGACAATTAGGCTGGTTTGTCTCTCTAAATCTTTCTCTCTAGAGCCATAATTTCTTTTACACCTGACTCTGTAGGGGCACATGCCCCAATCCTCTCTCTCTCTTTCTCTCTTATTCCCTCCATTGCTCCAGAAAGCAGTTTGGCATATGGCTAATGACAATATGTAGAGTCAAAATGCCTAGATTCAAGTATTAGTCCCACCATTTAATTACTCATACCTTGGGCAACTTCCTTAAGTTTCTTTAGTTTCCTCATTTATAAGGTATGGTTGAAGGTAATTGTGTACTCACCTCATAGGATTGTTGTGAGATTAAACGAATCAATATACAGAAAGTCCTTTGAACAATGTCTGGCACTTTGCAAGTGTTTGCTTTCATAATTATCTTTCTCTGCTCACTTAACCACATCCAAACATGGGTGCCCCAATCCCAGCTTCATATCCTGGTCAGTTCAAGTGGCAGGCAGAAACTTACAACGTTTCTGAGACCCAATTCCACGTGCCCCAGAGAGAGCATCTGATTGGTCCAGCTGTCTACACATGGTCAAATCAGCAGTGGCAGAAGGTAAGGGAGTGGGTAGTGAAGGGTCTTAGCAGGGAGTAGATTCTCTGAAGAAGGGGATAAGTGCTGGTTCTCAGGAGAGGGTCTGCACGCCAGTACTCCCATATATGGGCCTACTTTGTTTTATTGCTCTTAGCTTTATTGCACTTCACAAACACTGCGTTTTTTGTGGGTTTGTTTGTTTTTTAAAAATTGAAGGTTTAAGGCAAGCTTGTATGGAGCAAGTCTATTGGTACCGTGTTTCCAACAGCATTTGCCCACTTTGTGTCTCTATGTCACATTTTGGTAATTCTTGCAAGATTTTGAACTTTTTCATTATTATTAAATTCATCATGGTCATCTATGTTCAGTGAATGACTTGCTGAAAGCTCAGATGATAGTTAGCATTTTTTAGCAATTAAGTATTTTTAATTAAGGTATTTACATTTTTTAAAGACATAATGTTATCACTCACTGAATAAACTATAGTGTAATGTAGACACAACTTTTACATGCACCAGGATACCCCAAAATTCCATTTGACCCACTTTATTGTGATATTTGCTTCATGGCGACAACCTGGAATGGAACCCACAATATCTCCAAGGTATGCCTGTGTGTAACCACTTACGTTTCCAATGTGCCAACTCTGGCAATTTGAGCCTCAGCTCTAGCTCCCTGCTCAGCAGGGGTGGTTCCTATTATCGACTGACCCAAATGGCATAAAGAAGGTAGCTTCCTTGGACCAACATGTGCTCCTCCCTCTCCCACATATCTAGCTCTCCTCCTTCTGCTTGACATGGAGGGTTCTAGTCCCCTGAGAAACCAAAATACAAATGTCTCCTCCTACTAGAAGATGGATTTTACAAATCCTGACCTAGATTTCCCACTCTGAAGTCATAGTGAATTTTCCTTCTCACAGAACAAAAAGGAAGAATTAGATCCCTCCCATCTGGTATTGTGAGTTTAAGCTATTAAGCATGTGGTGGCTATTTGCTGATTGAAGCTCCCACTGGTAATGGAAATTTTGAGAAATAATACTTAAGATTATTGATCTCACCATAGAGGAAAAGAAAATTAAGCGGAATGTTGACCAGAAAGCTAAGGGGTCTAGTAAAAGCATAATGAGATTTAAGGCATACTGCTCAAGTCTCCTCTCATTTCTATATATCATTCTAATCTCCATTAGGATTGGTCATTTGGGGCGAAATGCTCTGAAACTGAATATTTTAAATCTTAATCTTCAGAAATACTTGAATGTCACAGACAAATCAATAGCACTTTAAATCACGGAGCAGAGCGAATGAGCCGTCCTCCCTGGGAGAAGTGATGGCTGCCTCCGCCCACCCGGTGCCAAGCCAGCCTCCAAACTGGTATGAGCTGATCTTTTCCCTGCACTCGCTTTTCTCTTTTTGTGAAGTCTGAACCCTTAGGTCACAACAGCTGATACTGTTGTCGGGTGTTATTGTTAGACCTTCTTCGTGCCTGAGATTTGTGCTTTCTTAAGAGGACCCTTTCAGAGAAAACAAGAGGTCATTTTAGGTGGAAATGACCCATGGCTGATTATTGGCTCTGTTAAATGACCAATTTGAAAGGAGGTGTAATGTTCCCATCCACTCTAAATGAGAAGATTGCTCATGACTTATGGTCCATATTCTCTACACCCAACACTGCCATTTCCTCTCCTCTGATTCATTCTTTAATGAATGGTTGGCTTCCCCCATTTTTTTTCTTCATGGCAACTGCTCTCTGGGCAAAGCTTATTTGCAGTTTGAGCCAAAGAAGTAACTTTTTAAAAACTCTATCCACTTCAACTAGAAACAGAACTTTCTCAATCCAATCTAACAGAGGCTTAGAAGAAAACAAGGTAAGCTTGGCCTGTTACTGAATTATTGCTAAATAGTTAAACTGTGGGTGTGAAGAAAAACACATACTAAACACTCCAGGGTATGTGGAGACGATGAACATAATTTACTCCAATAATAATTACGGGGTCATTTACACTCAATTCAGAGGTCCACAAGAGCTATTATATATGTTGCTGAACTTCCCTGACCAGCTCCGCCAAAGAGGCCCCACAACTTCTCTTTAGCCCATCACTGTCTTTCATTTTTTGTGTAGCACTTCCCAATCTCTGAGATTTTTTAATAGTTCTTGTTCGTAGTTTGCTTTTTTCCACTTATTTAATGCCTGCATTCTCTTTTAGAATGTAGGGCGAGCAGAGCCCTTCTCCGTTTCCCTCTCTCCATTGTGTTCTTAATGTCTAGAATAAAGCCTAACATACACAGTCAGCTCCATAAATATTTGTTGCATTAATGCACCCCCGACCGCCTGTGGCCTCCCAGTCTCACTACCAAGGCCTAAAGAGTGTATTGTCCACCTTCCTAGCGCCATCTTGCTCTAGACCCAGCTGGCTCTTCATGGTCCACGTCTTGGGGGCTCTAATTGTAGCTCTTGCAGCTGCTGGCCCTGGTGAGGGTGGCGAACTGATCCTTTTGCTGGGGAAAAAGAGAGGAAACTTCTGGAAGCATTCCCTGGGCTACCTCCACCTTTAAGGCCGTTTTGTCCCCGTGGGGAGAGTCATGTGCCATGGAGGGGCTCGGAAGTTCCCTAGCCCCCTGGGGAAGTTGAGATGGTAGCTGAGGTACAAGCAAGCGGGCCTGACAGGGGGGTCCGTGATAAGGAATGAAGTGAGTCCACATCAGCAGCTTCAGGGTTGATGGTGGAGGAGGCTGAGACTCAGAGGCTGCAGGCCAGCAAGGGAGGCACCCCAGGCCCTGACTGAACCACAAGGTCCCCTGTGGAAACCAGACACCAGTCAGACACCTGGCCTGCTACAGGAGCCCATAAGGGCCCAGAGGCCAGCATGTGACAAGCAAGAGCTCTAATAACATTCCCCATACACCCTGCCACCCACCCAGGGCTGGGATGATGGAAGGGGAAAGGAATCAGAACTTCAAAGCTTTCACCCCAACGGGTCTCTCAAAACTGGAATAGACTGTGAAACAGTTGATTGGCAAGTCACCATTAACTCTACATCCATTCCCCAACAGGGACAGGACTCAGGAGAAAGATTAGATCAGTCATCAAAAAAAACCCCCGCATTTTCTCCTCATCTCGGAGGAGAAAACTTCATAAAAAGATCTATGTTATAGTGTTAAAGCTACCAATGACAACCAAAAAGTTTGGGTGTCTTTAGAATCCTTTTAAAAATTGGTATCTAGCAAATGGATGTGGTTCTAAGGTAACACCAAGCTTGAAAGAGTACTTCAGTCTAGGTCATTCTATTAAGAACACGGGACATCTCCCTGCTTGGCTTGTACAGAGCCAATAGTAGGGTCCCCATGGGTGCTAAGATATGTCCCCTCAGGGTTGTCTTCCAGCCTCCTACCCTCCCCTGTAGATTGTAGCGGGATGGGTTCTTGAGAGAAAAGGAAGGTAAGGTGGCGTGGAAGGGAGAAAGCGCCAACAGAAGAGCAAGTTGACGAGCGTTCCTATTTATCACAGCACAGTCCTCTGCTTTTTCCTCCTGCTGATTCCTGCGCTCTGCTCTCTATGCCACTGTGTCTAGGGAAACAAGCATACTTGCGAGCAACCCTGCAACTGAGTGTTGATAGCTTAGGTAAAGAGCTTCAGTCAGACCCTCCCCTAACCCCAGCTGCCTCCTGGTCCCCACTTTTCAGGAGAAAGCATTGCAAGAGGTAGCAGGGGATGGGACCTATCTGCATGTCGCTGTCCATTATCCATGCATCTCCTCTGTGAGCTATGGAAGGCCACGTCTCTTCAGTGTATCTATCTCAGTGGTTGTCCCCAGGTTCGATGAATGAGGGATGCATGAAAGGATGCCTGAGAAAGTCTGTAGCGGAGACAGTTGCCTGAAACTCTTCAAAACTGGGGAACGGTCCAGAGGCCTATCAGTCTGCCATAGAGGAGATTTCTTGGTCCCTGTCTTCTCCTCACCTAAGAAGCAGGTGTGGGGTAGCCTGAGACTCTGGCATGATAGTGAGAGCTCTGGCGCACCCCAGATTACTCCTGGTGAAGAGGAGCCTCAAGAATCTGGGGTAAGTCTAGGTCAAGGTAAGTGCCTTCAAAGCACATTCAGCTTCCACTTACCCAGCAGGAACCCTCCCCAGGGAGGTGGGACTGCAGAGAGGGTTGGGAAAGGTGGGACGCACTCTGCATGCCTGAACAGTTTTCAAGGAGGGAGGCTAGAGGGGGATGGGAATTCCTTGAGGAAAGCAGATGAAAAGGAGCAGGAAAAAAAGGTGAGAGATGGAGAGAGTCCTCAGAAAGGGGCTGGAGGTTAGAGAGGCAGGAGGACATGGCAGAGAGTTGGGGATCTCTCATTCCACAGCTATGGTCATAGTGGTTTGAGGCTGGGAGTCACAGCTGATGTCAGAAGAGAAAAAGTGCTACATCTTGGAAATGCCAAGGAATACTGAACACTTTGTAAACTCCTAGACATCAGGAGCCAGGAGGCTTCAAGTCTCCAACAGCCCCCTTTACTTTAACAAGAAAACTGAGGCCTTGAGAGATCAAGCCAGTAGAGCTGGGACACACAGACCAATAGCCAAGGGCATGACCAGGGTTGAGGCTCCTTGTGAGGGGCTCCTTGAGTCTTATGCAGCTCTTCTGAACCCCCAAAAAGAGACAGTTTGACCGAGGAAGTAGCCAGAGTATAGAAGGACAAGAAGGATTAAAAAAAAAAAAAAAGTTTGCTGAATAATAATAGATATCATTCAGTGAACAGTATTTAATCCTGATAAAGCTTTGGGAGGAATTGGCAAACCACTGAGCCTTTCTTATTAGAATGGAACTACTGATGAAAGAATTTAATTGAGGCCAATGCCCTTTCCCATAAGAGCCCAGAGCAGCCATGAAAATCCAATGAAGCTCTTCTGAGATGCCAGCAACGCTTACCTGTGCCTCCCCAAGCCCCCTCTCAGCCCCCCAAAAAACACAAAATCTCCTCAAGATGACCCCAAGGGCAGAGGAAATGTGTTGCAGATGAAGGATACATTATGTTTCTGAGGGAGGGAAATTGTTTGCTTTTGGGAGAAGGGCTCCCTTGAAATGGTCAACCAATAGAAGAAGTGAGAGGCCTGATACGGACCCCATGTAAGAGCTCCTGTTGTTGAGGACCATGGGTCTAGGACCCCCTCCCCGAGGGCCCAATGAAACACAGTGGCACAAACATCAATTCTCTGCCTAGGGTCTTCACGACTCAAGAAGGATGTGGGGAGAGAGCATTCTCTATGGGTTGTTGGACCCCAAGATTAGAGATTGTGCTGACCAATATGAAAGTGGGTGGGTCAGGTTCAGAGAGGGAAGAGGTGCTGCCGTCAGAGGAAGCTCATTGAAGCATCGCTCTCAGTGGCGGGGAAGTTGAAGGTCACCTAGAATCCACTCTGGGGTAAGTGGAGGAGGAAAGCCAGCCAGAAGTGAGTACAGCAAGGCAAATGGACCTTACAGGCATAGTGCTGGTTGGTGGGGGTGGGGAAGAAGGGAGAAAAAGAATGCACAATATGACACAGAACCATTTACGTAAAATAAACACACATCACAGGAAATTGGTTAAAAAGATGCAGAGTAAATCCACAATTGCCTACAGGGGAAGGAGAATGGGAGGGGTGCCCAGGGAGGGTGGGGAGAAGGAAATGAATAACTAACAGGAGAGCAGGGCCTTGCCCAGACCAAAGAAGACAGTGTGCTTCTGCCCTGGAGGTCCAAAGTCACAGGAGTAGGGCTGGCATCCAAGCAGACCCTCCATAGGAAGACCGAAGTCTTTCTTTATGGATTTAAGAAAAAGCTCCACAACACTAGTTCTCTAGGTTCTGCTCGTACTCTCTGAAGTCCCCCTAAACCATCAGGAAAGAAATCTGCGTGTGCCTGACATGTGATCTCATGAAGACTGATGGGCCAGTGGGTCAGGAAAAGAGGGGCCTCTTCTATTTGCTTGCCTCTTGGATGGCATAGCCTACCTAGGGAACTTCGGCTCCAAATTCCAGGTGTCTTTGGGAGCACGAGGGTGCCCCACAAAGAGATATCAGCAGTAGAAAGAAGTGCTGTCATCCACAAGAAAGGAGGCATGCCCAAGACACCGATAGAACATTCTAATTATCTCCGAAACAAGTGTTGTGCTCTGAGAAGGGAGTGACACCCGGCAAACTCTTAAGGTACATATTATTGTCAATTTGCAGACAAGTAAACTGAAGCTAAGAAAGGTTAGGCAGTTTGCCCGCCATCACACAGCTAATAAGTGTTAGAGGCAGGATTTTTTTTTTTTTTTTGGAAGATTTATTTATTTATTTGAGAGAGAGAGAGTGGGGGAGGGGGCAGAGGGAGAGGGAGACAGAGAATCTCAAGCAGACTCTGCTGAGCGCGGAACCCTCTATGGGGCTCGATCTTACAACCCTGAGATCATGACCTGAGCTAAAATCAAGACTCTCTTAACCAACCAAGCCACCCAGGTGCCCCAGAGAGGCAGGATTTAAATCTAGGTGTATGTGATGCCAAAAGCTTACCCAGATCTTAACCTCCATGTTAACAGAGCCTCCAGTGTAAATCTTTGGGCCGCATACAAGCGCACGTGCACACACACACACGCGCACACACACACAGGAATGTCACCAAAGTTACATGTTGCAAAACAAATTCACACTCTGGTTGCTTTCAACCTAGGTTGTCACGGGCACCGTGAAAAGAGGTATGTCTCAGGGGCAGACAAGGATAGATGGGATGATCGCAGAGGTCCTTGGGCAAAACCAATGAGAACGGCAAGGAGGAAACAGGGGTAGGCGGTGGAGCGGAGGGGAACGTGTGGAACACGGCTTCAGAAACAACCACTGACATCAGATCAGAGAAGTGCTTTGCCGCAGGCATGGAATTGTGTGCAATTCCATCTGGGGCCAAGAGAAGAGATTTATTTAAAAAAAAAAAAAATAGAGTGTCATCTGAGTGGTCATCATGCGTGAGCTCTTACCTGAAGTACCCCTCACAGCAGACGATGGTGGCAGAGGTCAGAGAATTTCAGGGTCTCCAGGAATCTTTAGAATCATGGCACCTAACTCCTTGGTAGGTGGTAAGAGGACAGAACAGGACAAGAACCTGGGCCTCTGGCTCGCAGGCAGTTGCTTGCCACTGGGCCGCCATCACTGACCTCCCATCAGGTTGGAGGCACAACCCCCACCAACCCCCTACAGACCCTGCTGCTTCCTCTCTGCCCCGTGTCTTGCCAGCAGATTCATTCTTTCCAGCTGCCTCTCAGGATCAGGGTGAGAGGCAGTGAGGCCAAGACATGCCTTTCAGGATTGGAGGGCAAGCGCTCGGGGATGAAATTCTGGACGGATGAGCAGTTTGGCTATAGCGGACTTCCCTCCACACACCTTAGTTTCCAGCCTCTTCTTTAAGCATCCCTGCCTGACCCTTCTGAGCCAGCCCACTCTTTCTTTTTGAAACCCTGGGATAGCGGGGCATGACCTTAATTCTTCAAATCCTGTTCTGTGTGTTTTTCCAAGTCAAACCCAGGCCCTGATGCAAGCACAGCAGGACGTCCCTCAGCGGGGGCATCCAAGCCTGTCACAGCAGATTTTCTTTCTTGCCACCAAAGCGAGAGACACTCCCAGAACACAAAGGACATTGAGGATCCTGTCTCCTTGGGGGATTTAATTATTGCCATTAGTGGCTCTCCTCTTCAGTAATGGCATCTTTGCCTCCCTGCTTCTGGAGCAGAGGGTCACAAAATTTCAGCTCTGACCCAGGTGGGGAGGGAGAAGGTCCCCCACGGGCACACAGCAGGAGGTATGACTAGCGGCCACCTACACAGTGTCAGAGGCTCCAGGCCCCCAAACACAGCCCCCATTCACTAGCTGACATCTGAGGCCTACCATCGGGGAGTTTTATTTATTTAGCTTCGGGGATTTACGGATCAGTCAAAATTCAAATATTCCTGGAGGGGACAATAGCTGTGACCAGCCACTTGCCACTTAGTAGAATTTTTTGCAGGTCACATTCCAAAAGCATTTTTTAGAGTGAGAGTGAAAGCCAGATGGCATAGGAGGGGAAGACAGTGGAGGGAGAGAAGGGCTCATGAATTAGAGGGGAGGGAAGGGCCCAGCAGGAGGCTGGGGCACGGAAGGCAGCCAGCCTGCCTCACCAGTTGACCTAGAGCAGGAAGCTCCCTGCAGCCCCAGCAAGAGCAGCAGCCAAGGGCTCACTTGGATCCTGTTAGACCACGGGGGCCCCAGACTTACTGAATCGGAAACTCTGGGGGTGGGACCCAGAGTCTCTAGCTGAACAAGCACACAGGTGGCTCTGATGCATCGTCAAGTTTGAGAGCCACGGGATTGCTATGTCCATCCTATGTGGTAAGACTGTCCCTATATCCCACTGCCCTTCTCTGACTTGCCTTCTCCTGTGCCCTGCAGTGAGCCATGAGAAATCACCACTGTGCGTGGCCAGGAGACTGCTTGACACCCTGTAAAGCTCCATAGCCACGAGAGTTGGGATAGTGACAGAGAGCAGGACAGTTTTGGGCCCAAAGGGCAAAGAGCAAAGGGCTTGGGTCAAGCAGGGTGAAGGGGAGTGATCAGCTGAAGGAGGGTTTCTAGGGTGGCCACCTAGGCATCCAAGAAACACGAGCAGGGATGTTGAGTGAAGAGGCAGAAATGTAGACAGAAAACCCGCTGCAGATGGCTTAAGCCCAGACTGAGGCCCCGTAGTGTGTGGGTTCTGGGCCATGAGGTACCACCAGGTGGGCGAGATTACAGTTTCCCTTTCTTCAGCATCTCCTCTTTTTGGGTCCATATGCTCAAGATGCAGCTCCCCGGCCAGCCAGCTGATCTCTGGTTCTCCCTACCACCCTCCTACCCCACCCCCACCCAGGCAGTCCTTATGGCAAAGGACAAGGAGCCCCAAGGAGACAGATGGAGAAACCTGGATCAATCTTCTGCAAGCCAGACCTGCTGATGAGGTCCCTTCTTTGCGCTCTTTTTCTCCATAGCACTTGTCAGTATCTGAAATACTACGCTTTTTGTCTGTTTACTTCCCTAGAATGTGAGAATTTTTTTTTAACTGAATTATTTACTGCTCAATCCCCAGGGCCTGGCACACAGTAGTCATTCAATAAATATTTGCTGGAAAAAACGGATAAATCTCAAATGTGTGCAAATCCTCAAGTTTACTCAGTGATCTATCAATATTTGTTTCCAATATAAAAGTGGTTACTCAGATTCTTGAGTAAAAATCATGTCTTCCACAAAGCTGGGGCTTCAGAGGCCTACAGGCCCTGCAGCTCCAGGCTCAACCCCAGAGGGAAGCTTCATGTATGATCAGACAGCCGGATGAGAGAGGTTGAGACTGGGAGGGTCAGGGCTCTGTGTGAAGGATTTACCAAAACGTATTATGTCTCCATGCCTCTGGCAGATCAGTGTTTCTGGGAGATACAAGGGCAGGTTATAACCAAGTGACAAGACAATGTACACAAACTGTCCAGTGCCTGGCAAACAGAGGGCACCCAAGAAGGTTAGCAAGATCTCTCTTTGCCTCTGAACTCCAGTGAAATCTTGATGAAGAAGACATTCAGGGAACAGTCATCGTAAGACCTCAGGGACAGGGACTCAGTTCCTTTGTTTCCCTAGTACTTGGCACAGTGTGTGTCTAGAAGGCCCTAAAGGAATGCTTGATGAATGAAAAATATTGTTTCCATTGATTTTTTCTGGATATTACATTATATTTCAGGCATTGTGGCTGAAAATCATCCTAACATGTATTCAGCAACATTTCTACATTAGCAAGCGGAGTACCGAACTTCCTCGAATCTTCCTACGGGGATACAGAATCTTCAAAGTGGTCATCAGCAAGTACCTGATCCCTGACCACGTGTTCTTGTGCGAGGCCATGGGGGGAATGATGCCAAAGGGGCACGAGATTGAATTTTTTAACCCCCCCCCCAAACCATAGGGAATTGAGGAATTCCCTGATGTCTTCTCCCTTGAATTTCAGGGTTAGAGCTTTCAAGGGACTAAGATCATCTAGCACCAATAGCCTAGCTTTACAAACAGAGAAACCGAGGCCCAGAGAGAAGAACAGGTTTCCTGAGGGTACCCAGTATGTAAGTAGCACTGTCAGAACTGGAACCTTGTTCTCTTGACCCCTGGGTTCAACACTCATTCCATTTTGTAGATTTGTCTCCATCTCTTAAGAGTAGAAAGGAGAGAAAATTTCAGATTAATTCATTGTTTAATTCTGTACTAAAAGAAAAATATCAGTTTGTTCATAAGGATGTTTATTGAGATTTTACTTTATATGCAGCACTGTCTTTACTGTAGGGCAGAAAGCAAGCACACAAAACTGTCCCTATCTCTTGCATGGTCTTGATGATGATAATAGTAAGTTTCAATTTTTTGAATACATGTCATATACAAGCATGGGATACATTACATCTATTATCACAGATAATTCTCACAATAGCCTTATAAAATAGATGTCTATGTTTGGTCTCTATGGGTTGCTTATGACAGAAACTCAACTCAAACAAGCTTAGGAAAAAAAAAGGAACTTAATTGCACACACAAATGAAAATATCAGGGGTTGTCCATCTCTGGCTAGACTGGATCCATGTGTTCAAACAATGTCATCAGAATCTCTCACTCGTTCCATCTCCTCTGTGTTAGCTTACTTTCTAGTATGTTCTTTCCCTGTGATTTAAAAAAAAAAAAAAAAAAAAAAGACTTCCAGTAGCCCTGGTTCCATGAGCCTTACAGTTTATAATTTCAGAGGAAGAGTCCCCTGAGTCAACATCCACATCAGCTCCCTTCTTGACCTTGACTGATCCTCTTTGGATCATGTGGACACATCTGCACCAATCATTAAGTCTAGGAAAAGGAGATGTTTTGATTGGCCACTCCACATGTTGATAGGGTGCGGAGGAGAGTTTCTTTTCTCACTGGAGTGAAGGAGAGGAAATTCATAATCCCATTCTGCATAGGAGGAAACTGAGACTCAAAATCAAGTAATTGCCTAAAGCTATAGAGCCTATTAGAGGCACAGCTGGATAAAAACTCAACATCTTGCCTCCAACGCCTATGTTTGGGTTTTTTTTTAACTTTTCCTGAGCTTTTGTGGGTGTTGGGGGGGGAGGGGAGTATTATTCATATACCTTAAAATTCACCATTTTAAAAGTGAAAATCCTGTCTTAGTCATCAGGCCAGGTGTTCTCAATTTTGGTGTGATCACTGCTCAGTTGTGAAGTATGTGGTAAGCAATTTGTTGCTATTAATGGTTGAATTACCAGAGTTATTGAATGATGTACTTTTAAAAATAGAAACCAGAATTAATTAAAGATTATCCCTCTAAGGGAACCTGGCTGACTCAGTTGATAGAGCATGTGACTCTTGATCTCGGGATGGTGAGTTCAAGCCCCTCACTGGGAATAGAGCTTACTTAAAAAAAAAAAAAAAAGATTATCCTTCTAATAATGCCATCCTCATTTTTTTCCCCTGATATACTTTTTTAGACGTAGCCAGCCAAACACCTGCTTAATAGACGTAGCCAGCCAAACACCTGCTTAAGAGAGTGTTGTCACCCATTTTGAGCGTTTCTTAGGAGAAAATGCCACAGCGTGGAGCACTGCTCTAGCTTGCCATAAACAAAGCTTTCCCCATTGTAAGACAGAATGAGTAGGACTCCAAGAAAGATACAGAGCATTCTAGGAACATTAATAGAAATGACAAATCTGTTTAGCAACACTGCAGATTTTAAGATTAAAATTAAATCAATACCATTTCTAGATTCCAATGATGAAGGCTAGAAAAAAATACAATAAAAAATATATCTAATTCCCTAAAGACTCCAAAACATTAAGTTTTTCAAAATTAACCTAAAAGGACATGCAATATCTATTCAAAGAAAATTACAAGCCTCTGATAAGGAAAAAAAATTACTTGACTAAATGGAGCTTCTGGCTGGGAAGATTCTACATGGTAGATGGTACAAAAACTCATGCAATCTTGGCCATATTAATACTCTGCTTTAGAAGGAGGGCAATGATAATCCTGTTCTCCCCCGAACTGCTCAGACCACACTCTGAGGGAAACCCAGACAAACTAGAAAATGTCAGGCACTAGGAGGGGCAGGAAGGCTGGTAACAGGTCTGGAAACCATGCCATACAAGGAACTGAGCAGGTTAATCCGGATGTTAGAGAACTGGGGGCATTTCCACTAGGTAAGAGAAGATTCAGGGGTGAGGCCAGAAGGCTGTGGCACAGAAGTATTAGACTAGCCCTGTGGGACAACAGTGACGGAAAATTATAGGCCGAGAGATGTTGGCTCAATCAAAGTAGCGGTTCTGAAAGTCAGAACTGTCATTGATCTGAATTAAATAACCTTGTGAAATAGGCAGAGTAAGTGATATGATATTATCAACAAGATGAGGAAGGGGTCCAGCCAGCAAAAAGGATTTGTCTGTAATCACTCAGGAGAGGCATATGGGACTGTAGATTCCCAGTGGTGGGCCTGGTGCCCCCGCACTGAGCTTAAAAAATACAGCAAAGCAGGTGTGAACAGCCAGCAGTGAAGAAGTCACAGGAAATCTACCCATGTCAAAGCATGACGAACAGCTCTGAATATCCTGTGGAGAGAAGGCTCAGGCAACGAGCAATGATTTCCTATGGGAAAGTAATGACTTCTGACAAGAAACAGGGATCAGGAGAGCAGGAATTTCTGACAGGAGACCAGGGATTTTTGACAGGAGAGCAATGGTTTATGACAGAAAAACAGGGATTTCCTGACAGAAAATGTTGATTTCTGACAGGATGTTAGCGGACTTCTGACAAGAGAACAAAGATTTCTGAAGAGAGTGGTGATTTCTCTTAGGACGGTGACTTTTAAAAGAAGAGTGGTCATTTCTGACACAACAGTGCTTTCTGACAGGAAAATAGTGATTGCTGATAGCAAGAGCATGGATTTCTGACAGAACATTAGTGCCCATTACACAGGAGAGTAGTGATTTCTGACAGGAGGTCTTTGACAGGAATGAAGGTGTTGATTAGGAAGGACAAAAAGCAGCAGCACAGAAGAAAGGGGAAACAACGGGTAGGAATGAATTATCTCCAGAAAGAGCTGTTGGTCCTAGGGTCTAGTGGGAGGGTTCATCAGTAATAAGAACAAGCTGGATCAGGGAAGGGTCAGACTGGGCAAGATCGTGGGTCCAATATTTCATTTAACAGAGGGGGATTGAGTGGGTTGGAGGGAAAGTAATTAAGAGATTTATATCAGAGAGGTGAGTATATTTCCTAGTGACTAGGAAATGCATTCCCACCCAGACCCTTGGTGGAAGTAGAAGAGAAGGGGATCTGGTTCTTTTTCAGTTCCCCAAACCCAGAAATCACAGACTTGGTTTTGATTCAGGAGATTCTAATGAAAACTTTTGCCCTCTTAATTAATTATATATTCTTGGCTGGGAGAGCAGGAGAGGAGAGAAGGGGTCTCTCTAAAGCTGTGGTCCTAAAGTTATCCAGAAACCAGATCCCAGCATGCTTGGAGAGAAGTCCGTATTGTGGTAGAGAGGAACATGAATTAAAGGAGGAAGACGTATCCATAAAGAGCCTCTGATAGAAACGTTAGGCTGACAGAATCCTGCTCAGAAGGAAAAGTGATTTTCTTTGTCCCACATTCACCACCCAAGGCCCTGAGAGCTCCCAGGCTAGACCCCGAAACCCAGCAGGGTCGTTTGTAGGATCCTTTTCCGGCAAGTGGTTATGTTTACTGTGAGCAAAAGCCCAGCAGTGCACAAGCAAAGCAGATATGTCTCAGAGGGAAGGAACACTTTTTCTCTCAGACTGAGCTCTCATTGACCCCAGCTCCAGGCACCGCGTTGACCACGTGACTGGATTCCTGTGGGCACTGAGCGCTAGGAGAATTCTAATTGTGCGGATCCCCAGAACAGCTGCAGCATCCTGAGCCAGGAGCTCCAGACTCGTACTTCCGACCGGATGACAGAGCTCAGCACAGCTCTTCACACTCAGCCCTGCAGGCCTGCAGCAGAGATGAACACACAAGGCCTCCTGCAGAGAGCACCCCCCTTCCCCCACAGACCCACCTTTAGCTCTCTCTGGGGGTCCCTACCACTTTCTTCCCAGACCCCCAGGGCCTGGTCTTTTCTTTCCAGATGCCACCACCTCGCCACCCTCTGGGGTTCCCTTCAATCCTGGATTCAGATGAGGACAGAGAATTCCCCAGCTTCCCCCCACCTCCTCCCACCCCACTCTTGATGCCCCTGACTGGCCCTCAAGCCATTTTATTGCTGTGAATATCATAATAAAATTACAGATGAGAAGCAAATTGGAGACCTTTTTTTTTTGGTAGTCTCCATGACCAGCATGGAACCCAATGCAGGGCTTGAACTCACGACTCTGAGATCAAGACCACCCCCCACCCTAGGTGAGATCAAGAGTCAGACTCTTAAGCAACGGAGCCACCCAGGTGCCCCAAATTGGAGATTTTTTTAATCTCAAAAAAAAAAAAAAAGTGCACTTCTGGAAAAAGTGATTTTTCCCAGGACATGCTATGCAGCTGGTCCTGTCTCACTTTGAGAACCACTGTGATAGAGCTTCCCAGGCAAAGCCCTTTCCTGCATTTCTGCCTCAGAAGGCAGGTGAAATCTCTCCTCAGCAGTGTGAACCAGGAAGCCGTTGAGAGCCTCTAGGTCAGTCCTTTTCTGTGAAGACTCACCATGTCTTCCTAGCTAGGTGACTCCGGACAAATTGCTTCACCTCTGAAGTCTTGGTTACCTCATCTA
Source organism: Lontra canadensis (assembly GCF_010015895.1). Classification (NCBI taxonomy): domain Eukaryota; kingdom Metazoa; phylum Chordata; class Mammalia; order Carnivora; family Mustelidae; genus Lontra; species Lontra canadensis. The sequence goes on along the minus strand of NW_022631032.1, from coordinate 1,997,040 downwards.
TAAAATGGGGACAACAATGCCTACTTCACATAATTGTTGAGCGATTAACTGAAATTATATATATATTATATATTATTACATGAGATATATTATTATATATAATTATATGTGTGATTTATATATCATATCTATATCTGTATGTATGTATCTATCTATAACATATCTGGCACCTGCAGGCTGAGTCTCTTTGCCCTGGCTTCTCACGGGGCGGGAAGGGGAGTTGGGAGCCGTGCCCTTGAGAGCAGGGCTGCCTCGGGGACGGTTGTGCACTTTGTGTCCGGCCGAAGGCTCTGGGCTAAGCCCCTGGGTGGAGGCGGCCATACCATGGGCACTCCGCTCTAGGTCAGGTGCCCTGGGTGGGGCTTTTCTGCACAAAGGCCATGTCCCTTTGTGCACAAAAGCACCATAAGGGCAAGCCACAGCAGCTGGGTGTCTATGCCAGAACCTGGCCCACCTGCTGGGGGAAGAGAGAATGGCACTTCGAAGAGAAGCATTTACAAGAACCTGGAGGGCCAGGTTCTTCTCTCCTGCTTGTCCTGGGAGGCCTTGGGGAGGGAGAGAGTGGCTGCCGTAGCTAGAGGTTCCCCTTTTCTCATAGAGGGGTCTCCCAGCGTCGGGGTAGCCTCCCTGCACTTGGGCTCTAGCAACAACTCCTCCTCCTAGCAGGGTTCCCATTGGCGTGATTTGTAGGGTCTCAAACTCAGAACCTCAACCTTTAAATCCTAGGGCTACAGAAGAAGCTCTTTTTTAATACTGTGACGAAAGAGCCAACAGGGATTTTTTTTTTCTTTCCCCCAGTGGGTAAAGGACTAAAGGTGGAGTTCAAGGTCCCAGCCACCCTGAAATGCCGCAGTCTCAGCATGCGGCTCCCAAGGTAAGAGGCTTTCTGGGCCGGGCTGCCTTGATCATTACCGCTCTCTGTCTTCATGTTTGTTCACATCGTTTGTAAGACATGAGACCAGGCAAAAAGGTGGTTTTTTGGTTTGTTTTTTGAGAGAGAGAACACGAGTAGGGAGGGGCAGAAAGAGAGAAAATCTCAAGCAGGCTCCACGCCCAGCGCGGGGCTCGATTCCACCACCCTGAGATCATGACCTGAGCTGAAATCAAGAATCAGACATTCAACTGACTAAGCCACCCAGGCACCCCCAAGGCAAAAAGGTTTTGTTTTTTTTTTTTAAAGATTTTATTTATTTATTTGACAGACAAAGGTCACAAGTAGGCAGAGAGGCAGGCAGAGAGAGGAGGAAGCAGGCTCCCTGCTGAGCAGAGAGCCCGATGCGGGGCTCAGTCCCAGGACCCTGAGATCATGACCCGAGCCGAAGGCAGAGGCTTTAACCCACTGAGCCACCCAGGCACCCCAAGGCAAAAAGGTTTTAATTCATACTCTTGTCTCCCAGAGTTAATCTGTGTGTTTCCCTTTCACTCTGCTTTCTCGTGGGTACTCAAGGGCATCCCCAATCACAGTGACCAGAAAAACACACTCACACAAACTGCAGGGCCAAGGCCTAGACACAAAGGTTGAGCATATGCTTGCAGAACCAGATTTTCTGCTCCCAAAGACCAGACAAACCTGGGCTTGGGGAAGCCGGAAGAGGCAGCTGGGCCCAGACTGGAGGAGTGAAGACACCTGAGTCCTTGAGGTGGGGGAGGGGCAGAGGAAGAAGGGAGCAGATGAGAGGGCACTCACATGGGGCTTGGTGTAGGGCCCTATCCAACATCAGTGCTGGGAGCTTTTAAGGTCTGGGACAGCAAATGGTGGCCTTGGGAGCCAGGAGTAGGGATGAGGCCAACATGGAAAACCTTGCCCCTGAACAGAACCAGGTGGAAATTTCTCTGTAAGTAGGAGCAGTGATGGACCATACACTGCTAAGGGGGTGGGCCATGGTGGGAATGCTCTCCTCAAATGAAGGACTATTTGATGGAAGAACTGTATAGAAAAAGTGGGAGCCATTTGAGCAAAAATCCGCAATTTATCAGCACAAAACTAACTGAATTTCTCAGGTAACTGGAATATCTTTTTTGTACTGTTTTTAGGAAGCAGAGGTATATAATAAAGAATTGAAAACAAATCAAGGATTTATTTTTTTAAACAACAAAACAGCTTCCAGGAACTCCCCTGGCCAGTCCAATCCACCCCAATTTACACTTTGGTGATACGAACAACTGATGTTCTAAAGGATGACCCTTGAATCACTAGGTCATCAAAAGCAAGTTTCAGTTCAATCAGCTGCCAGAATCCCTATTTCCTTTGCATTATGGGGAAGTAGAGCATGACTGTATTTCTAAATTAACCCCAATCTCCTCGAAATTGATTTTTCAAGAATTCTAACATCCTCTGAATAAAGGCAACACTGTACAGAAACTGAATGTATTACACATTCAGGAATGAGTTCTTTTGAGAAGAACCTCATGTGGTTGCATCCTGCGGACATTTCCCTGGAACGGTTTGTACCAGGGGTCCTCAGCTTGGGGACTGGGGAGCATTCCACCCCCTCCCCCAGGGATGACTGGGCAATGTCTGGAGACATTCTGGGGCATCACAACTAGGGGGTGGGAGGGGAGATGCTGCTACCCTCCAGATGGCAGATATACCAGAAACATTGCTCAACATCCTACAATGCACAAAGCAGCTCTCCTCAACAAAGAATTATTGGACCCAAAATGTCAGTCGTGCTGAAGTTGAAGAATCATGGCTCACCATGATGCAAAAAGATGTGAGGGTCGGTAGGTAGCTTCCCCAAGGCTACTCACGGGCCCTCAGGGCCAGGCTCAGAGGCCTGCCTTGTCAGCCATCCCTTGGGTCTGGTCTCACCTTATCTAAGCTCTTAGGATGGTTCTAGGATCTAAAGCCGGGAAATACATCTGCAGTAAACCGTAACAATCGGTATGTCTGGCTACTCTCTGCGGGCAGCGAACACCCTCAGCAGAGCCCACGGTGAGACAGGAGCTTCTCCAAGGGAGCGGAGAAGGAGTCTCTAAGGTCCACGCCTGTCTTCATTGGGCAGGACCGGGAGGGTGCTGGGTGGAGCCGCTCCGGCTGGCTTCCCCTGGCAACCAAGTCTTCTCGTGCCCAACACCCTGTTTCTTTGGATGTGTTAATGTCATCTGTAAAGTCTGACTTTGACCTGAGGCCAGAGTCTACTTAAGATGATTGCATTACTTGGCTCCAATCCCTTCGTTATGTTTACATTGTACAGTTTAATGCGGGAATTTCCTGATCTGAGAGCAGAGGGAATTATTTCAGGAAGCCAGCTCATCTCTGAGTGCCTGAGGGTTCAATGGCTAACATGGTTTGCTCTGATCTAGGACCAGTATTGGTCAAAAGTATTTCTATGAGGTAGCAATTAATAACATAGAAACAATTGGAAAAGTTGTCATAATTCATAAGAGCTTTGTGCCAATATATATTTTCTCAATTAATAAATAATAAAAATATAACTATTATCATCTGGGAGTGGGTCTGGGAAGTATTTGGATGATAAAAAGGAGAACCTATCCTGGAAAAAGTTGGGAACCACTGGTTTGACACTCAGAAAGTTAATTTCCCATCATTTTGAGTTCTCAGACAGGGAGACACAGCACTCCAAGGTTGCCTTATACCCCCTATGGAATCTGCTTACTCTGTTCCTAGGGACACACTGTGGGGAACATTGCATTTGCATGTTTTGCAATTTCTAAAACATTGTCACATCCATTATCTTATTGGCTCTTCTAGCCACCAGTGAGGAAGGTAGAATGGGGCCCTTCTACTTTAGGAATGAGGTCAAGGTCTGGATCTATTGCTTGCAGGGCTGAGTCCTGGACCTCATCTTCAGACTCGGGACCCAGAGCTCTATCCCCTCCTCCTTCGTTAGTCACAGAAACTCTGGAGGGATCTGACCCACCAAACACCGAACTCCAATCCGTAGTAACTGGTGGATGAAGAATTACCAGAAGTATTTACGAGCTTTGATGAACTAATCATTTCATATACTCCTGCATCCCAGTTAGTTTGTGAGAATTTCACAAAGGTAAAAAACAAAATAAAACAAAACCAGAAAACAATGAACAACCCCCACCCCATGTTAAGTTGCCATGGAAACCAGGCTTACCTTAAGGTCTATATTTGGTACAATTTTCTGAAATTCCCCTTGAGGATTTCAGGTGATTCTGGGTTTTCTGAACCTCACTCTCTAATCTGAAAAGTTAAAAAAAATGCTGAATGAATCAGATATTCTGCATTATTTTATCTTTGATATTGTTCGCCTAAATCTATGAGTTGTATCAGCATCATCAAAGAAAAGAACTCTCCAGAATAAATGAAAGACATTCATGTATTCATCCAGCCATTTGGTCATTCAACAAACATTGATCAAATGTTAGGGCACTGTCCTAGGCTCTGTGTAGAGTACAAGACTTCAAAACAGAAAAAGTCCATTGAGCACAAACTCATGCAATGAACCTTTATAAGGAAATCAAGAACAACTACAAGAAAGTCATTATGATTGGCTTACAATTGATGCTTTAATCCACTTTTGACAAGGAGTAAGGGATCTTTTATTGGAATGTAAAGAATGCAGACTAAGAAAATTTCCTGCAAGTGACTCAGAAATTCTCTGAATTCTAAACAAGCACTCAAATGGCTATAGTGTTTAGAGAAAACGAGTAATGGAACAGTTTACTTTCAGTTCTTTGTGATGAGCTTCTAAAATCTATAACATAAAAATTTCAAAAGAGCTTCCAATGCAACAATCTCAAGGGCAAGGGAAAAAAATCTTCATTAGATTTAATCTAGAGTCTGGTGTTGACTGCTGGCCACTAAGGGACTTTCTTCTTGTCTCAAAAGTAACGTGTACCATACAATTCCATCATTCATACAATATCTTTTCGTTTGATCGAAAAGTAGCTGTGTTTTACTTGTTGGGGGGAGATGAGCTTGATTTGGCAAATGGAAACCAAGGAGGTATGTCTAGAAGGATATTTTCACTGTCGCTGTTACATAGAAGATGACAAAATTAGGCAGGAAATTACAAAAGCCTGATGCAAAGGAGGAAATTGCTTGTGCGGTGTACAGGTAGGGAGGGTACACTGAGGACGTGCCCCAGACAGATTGGAGGACGGGGAAGGCCCAGAAGTTATTCTGTTCTGTTTCTGAGCATCACTCGGGAAACCAATACCAGGTGCCACACGCCCTGAGTACTGTCACTGAGATGGGTAAGACACTGCCCCTGCTTTCGAGGTGCTTATTGTACTTTCAGGGGAGACCCTGCCAAATTAACTAGAGAGTTCCAGCCCCATGCGATCAGGACCTCAGGAGGCTGGTATGGGGATTGTGTGAGCACAGAGCAGGGCTCTCACACTGAGGCTGGGGGTCTGGGGTCAAGAGCCTCTCTGAAGTGCTCTCTAGGACTGACGTTTTACATGCCGCTGTGAAGAGAAAAGCAAGTATAGAATAAGAAAGCGTAATAAGAAATCCTTCAGAGGAATAAACAGGACATGAAAATACAGTCAGATCCCCTGCTGTCTTGATTCAATTGCCCTTGGACAGGGAGACAGGGAGACAGGGAGGCAGAGAAACAGGGAGGCTCCAGGGTCGGCAACACCTTCCTCTCGGCAGGTTTGCTCAGGTTCTCGGGGAAACTCCAGGGATGTCCACTCTTCCCATTAGCAGAGCCCTGGGATGGAGGATGCCCCACACTGCTCGGATATTTACTATATTGGATTACAAAGCCGAGTAATTGCCATTTAAGCTTCAAGTCATGGTGAGGGCATGCATCGGTGTTTTCGTTCATTTGTACGGCAATTAATTTGTACCTAAATTAACAAGAAAAATGGTTATGTGATCCGATAGAGTAGAAATGAAGTTAAGAAGAGAATAACTTCATCTGTTCACCTTCCTAGCCAGGTCAAACCGCCCTTTTCCTCTTTTCACTGTTGTTTATCTCTCCAGAGAAGGTGATGTTTAGACCCAAAGAGTGGGAACAAGCTGTGCTGGCCCCGGTCAGGGGTCTGGCCTCAAAGGCTGCGGACAGGAAAACGAGATCTGTGTCGTGCAAAGTATTGCTGGCTTGCAACGGCACTGGCAGGTCACTCCTGCAGCATGCTCCCAGGCAAGGCCAGGAAACAGGCCCTCTGGGATTGTTTAAGGCACAGAGAGACACAAACCAACCCAGAAGATGTTAGCATAGGACCAGCCAACTGGAGCTTTTGGGCAGCATATGGCTGGCAGACACATTTGGTTTGGCATGAAAAGGTTTTTAAGTCGTTGGATTTGTTTCCAATGTTTAACAGAATATTTCACATGAATATACGGATCTCTGATTCTTTTTGAAAAGTTGGAATATTGTTTGCATCCCATCTACGTTCCCACCTGGCAACACTTGCCCGGAGAAGAGCAGTCACCGTGCCGTGTGGTCACGCACTGCTTGCCAACTGAGTGTAGTTCCCATCACTCCCTAGTGTCCGCCACTGGGACTGCCTCCCTCCCTTCAAACTCGTTTGGCTCCCGTAGGATTTGAGTGCTACCACTGTTTCAGCATTTGTTTCGTCACTTAGAGAAGTAATCTGCTTTGCTCACTCTTTATATCAGTCTCACTTTTTAACTATCTGGAGCATTTTTTTTTCAGAGTTTGCATGTCTTGGACCTGGAAGGTATTCCCTGACCAAAAGTCTTATGCCTGCTACTGTGTCCTTTACTTTTTTTTTTTTTCTAAGATTTTATTTATTTATTTGAGAGAGAGAGAGAGAGACAGAGCATGAGAAGGGGAAGGGTCAGAGGGAGAAGCAGACTCCCCGCCCCAGCGGGGAGCCTGATGCGGGACTGGATCCCAGGACTCCACAATCATGACCTGAGCCGATCATGACCTGAGCCGAAGGCAGTCACTTTACCAACTGAGCCACCCAGGCATCCCATGTGTTCTTTAGTTTTAACGTTGAACCTGTGGCCATAGAGCCACGGACCTATCCATCTAAACATCTATAACCTAGATCTATCCCTATAAACAGTGGAAGCAGTTCATCTACCTGTCTCATTTAGGAACTGAAGCTCAGAGAGACCAAGTGACTTATTGAAGATCACACAGCAACTTGAGACAGAGCTAAGGCTAGAACCAATTCTTGTGCATTTCCTCAGATGTTTCAGCCCCTTCCGGGGTGCTCATTCATGATCCTGCACGTCCCAAAGCAGGACTGTAATCTCCCAAGTCATTGTGCAATCTTAAAGTTTGAACAGTATAGGCCTGTTGGGCATGGCTATCTGCTCTCTAAGATGGCCCCTGGTGATAAGATATGGCATTCAAACTTAGTTTCTGATTTCTGTCTGTTGACTTCTGGGAGCTTTGAACTGGGAGTGAAGCCAACTGGGTTCAAGGTTTGGCTCTCCCTCTTAGCAGCTGTGTGATCCTGGGCAAGTGTCCCTGCCTCTCTGAGTCAGCATTTCCCAACTGTAGGATGGAATGCCTGCCTCACAGGGTGTTGTGATGATCACAGGACCTAAAAAACACATACAAAGGAAGATAAATGGGAGTTACTCTCCCAGGGCCTTGAACTCAGCTATCAAAGAATCTCAGATTCCCGCCTTTTACAAGTGAAGCCACAGAAGCTCAAGGAACAGTCAACTGGCCAGCTCCTGGCAGAGTTCAAATTAGCAAGCAGGTCTCACGTCTCCCTGACCACGACCACAGCGGGACTCGAGGACCCAAGTTACAGCCATGGGGGCCCCAGCACGTGGGGAGCAGAGGCGGACCCACTGACCCGGGGTGGGGGGGTGAGGCAGGAAATGCTCTCAGTTCACCTCACCAAGGTCAGCGACAGGAGAGCCCCCATCTCAGAAACAGAATCACTCCCTGGCTCTTACTGAGAGCAGAGCCCCCCGCCCCCCACTTGCTCTGATTCCCAGTCCACGGGCATGGGCTTGGGGAGCATTATACTATACAAATGAACACTGTTTTTGCAAATTTGTGGGACCTGCCAGCCCTCGCAGTTTAACTAGATCTCTGCAATGACATCCAGGCATGTTCTGCATTAAATTAGAGCTGGTAATTTTCAGAGGGAAACAGCTCTGAAATGGCATGAAAGACGAAAATCTGTTCCTTGAAAAATGGCACCATATGTGCCTCATGGCTGCAGTTGGGGTAAAAGGCTTCTCCTCCCTTTGTTACTCATCACGCCGCCCATGTTAATGTCAGATTTGCAACAGAACTATATACTAATGGAACCCAAATTAGCTCTAAAATTAGCTCTTAACAAGAAACTGGAGGCTAGCTCAAGGCAAGCAGATTTCTCTGACTGTGAGAGACGGAAAGCATTTTGGCAAAGCAGCCTCATATTGATAACTCGGGATCCTCAAAAAAGATCACTCTTTGCTCAGAGTGAATTGCCCAGGAAGAATGGCGCGCAGCCCGCCCGCCGTCTGCCGACCTGTCAGGCACTAGCAGCTCAGCCTGTGGTTTTAAGAAAATCTTCCCCCAAACTAAGAAGCTATTGAGAGTCTGGAGCCCAGCTGAGGGGAGGGAGGGACGGAAGGGATCAGACCTGGGGGTTGGGACAGGGTCCTGGGACTGGTAGTATTCCAGATTGTAGAGCAAGTTCCATTTTATTGTCCAGCTAACACCTTTAGAGAACCTAGAGACTATAGAGAAACCAGTGATGGGAAATATTTATATGGGTCAAGAACATTTAGCAGCTGAAATGGGTAACTGTGAGTTATATTCAACCATTCTGGAAAATCAGGGACTGAAATTTTTCTAAGGCACGTCCTATTGCTAGTAACACTTGGGAGACATTAACAGAGGGTTAATGTCACTAACAGGTCCCAACCCCATCGAATTTTTGCTGCTTCTGGCTCCTTGATTACTCTGGGTTGGATTTTGACAGTTAATGGGTCTGCATTTTGAATGCCACTCCACGTTTGCAGACCGGGCTGGGGGGAGACTGAAGAATGAAGGATGGGTAGTTAGAGCCTCTGAAACCTACCCTAGGAAAGGACAGAAGAACTAAGAAACTGAAGTAAGGATGCAGTTGGGAGTAGCAGGAAGATGGCCTAGGTGCAGGGTGGTTTGAATTAGACACCCTCCCACTGGGAAAAATGTATCCAGTTCTCATAGGTGAGAAGTCTATGTCCCCAACCACTCTGGGAAGCAACAACCTCCTGTTTGGCCAAGGAGTGCCCTCTGTACCTGACATCTGGGGCACATAAGTTCTACTCCGCTTCACACCTGGAACCCACATCGAGCACTGTCAATCAAGTACTGGGTTGATTAGGCTAAGTCCTCCTCTCAACCTCATGGAGCTCAGTCTATTGGGATAATAAGATGGGCACATAGATAATCAGAAGAGAAGCCACAGTGGGTGAGAGCTCTGAGGAAGGGCCCGAGAAAGTGTGCTGGGGCTACAAATAAAGGAGCGATTTGTTCCACGTTGGGCATACCTGGGGAGTCTGCCCAGAAGGGGTAGCATCTGGAGGGCCTAGAAGGATGGGTATAAAGTAGTCACAGGACTTCTAGACCACCAGAGGCCAAAACACTAAGACTATCTCTGAAGAAAATAGATGGTGTCATGGAAAAAACTCTGGCTTGGGTTCTAATCCCAGCTCAACATTAAAAATTGCTATGTATCAATCAAAGCCACAATGAGATACCACCTCACACCGTCAGAATGGTTAAAATTTAAAAAGTCAGGAAATGACAGATGGTGGCGAGGATGCAGAGAAAGGGGAACCCTCCTACACTCTTGGTGGGAATGCAAGCTGGTGCAACCACTCTGGAAAACAGCATGGAGGTTCCTCAAAAAGTTGAAAATAGAGTTACCTTATAAGCAATTGCACTACTGAGTATTTACCCTAAAGATACAAACATAGTGATCCGAAGGGGCACGTGCACCTGAATGTTTATAGCAGCAATGTCCACAATAGCCAAACTATGGAAAGAGCCTAGATGTCCATCAACAGATGAATGGATAAAGAAGATGTGGTATATATACACAATGGAATACTATGCAGCCATCAAAAGAAATGAAATCTTGCCATTTGCGATGACGTGGATGGAACTAGAGGGTATTATGCTTATCGAAGTAAGTCAATCGGAGAAAGACAACTATCATATGATCTCCCTGATATGAGGAAGTGGAGATGCAATATGGGGGGTTTGGAGGGTAGGAAAAGAATAAATGAAACAAGATGGGATCGGGAGGGAGACAAACAATAAGAGACTCTTAATCTCACAAAACAAACTGAGGGTTGCTGGGGGGAAGGGGGGAAGGAGAGGGTGGTGGGGTTATGGACATTGGGGAGGGTATGTGCTATGGTGAGTGATGTGAAGTGTGTAAACCTGGCGCTTCACAGACCTGTACCCCTGGGGCTAATAACACATTACATGTTTATTAAAAAAATAAAAATTAAAAAAAATTGTTATGTATCTTCAACCAATTCATTTACTTTCCCTGGCAATTAAACAAGACGGTGTATGTGACTGTGCTTTATACAAGACAAAATACTACACAAATGCTAGTTATTAGTAATCATACATGTGCTGCCTCACAGGATTGTTATGAGACTTCTTTGAAAGGGCTGTTCAAAAGAAAGTTATTACTATGAAAAATTCTGGAATCTCCTGGCCCCAGAAAGAACCGTAGATGTAATAAGCGTTTATCAAATTATCAACAATAGAAAGGAAAACTGAAGCCCAGAACACACTGTATTAGGTTAACTAGAATTATGACTGGCAGAAACATATTTCTTATTAAATAAAAAGAAAAGAGCCTTTTAAGTGAAACAAATATCGAGTTCTCTAATGATGCTTGTAAATCACTTTTTAAGATGAAGAACTTGCTGCCATAATTGTTCATTTTTTCCTGGCGGGACGATTCTCATGAACTCACAACCTTACGTGTTGGGACAAATCGATCCAGCCTTTCTGATGATCGCTACGGTTGAAGGTCTGCAACGCAGACGTATCAACGTTGGCGAGCAGGGGCTTGCGTTTTGTCCTTTCCTAAATATGCCAACAGCTCGCGAGGTGGTCTCTAATACACCTTCCTCATCAATAAAACCAGCTCCCTTTGAATATACCCCTCAAACTCAGGAAAAAGATTGCCAATTCAAAACAACAGACCACAAAAATACCATACCTCCAAATGGCCTGCAGGGCAGCTGTGATAAAGTCGCTACACTGGGGGGCTTAGACAACAGGAATTAATTTTCTGTCAGTCCTGGAGGCTAGAAGTCCACCACTGAGGCATCAGCAGGGTCGGTTAGTACTGAAGCCTCTGCTCTTGGCTTGTGGGTGGCCACCCTCCTTTGTGTGTTTCTTCTGTCCCTGTTGGTGTCTAAGTTTCCTCTTGAGGACACCGGACATACTGGATTAGGGCCAATTCATATGATCTCATCTTACTTTAATTACTTCTTTTTTTTTTTAATTTCTTAAAAGATTTTACTTATTTGTCATTGTTAGGGGGAGGAGAGAGAGAGCACACAAGCAGGGGGACTAGCAGGCAAAGCAGGCGGAGGGACAACCAGGCTCCCTGTTCAGCAGGACTCGATCCCAGGACCTTGGGATCATGACCTAAGCCAAAGGCAGATGCCTAACCGACTGAGCCACCCCGGGGTCTCAACTCCAAATACAGTCACATTCTGGGATACTAGGAATTAGGACTTCAACATATAAATTTGCCGGGGGGGAGGGGGATAATTCAGCTCATACAAGGAAGGTACCCAGTTCCTCATGTAACCTCTGAAAAAATAAAAAAGCCCATAGATAACCTCCCCAACACCAGAAGAAGACAAAGATACACCCTTCTCCTGCACAAATTACACACATCTGTAACATGTGTTTGCCCACTCATGGCTGTGTGTGCCCGTGCAAGGGCACAAATGGTACAATGCTATACCTTTCAGGGAAAACAGCCCGTGGGAATGGGTTGTGTGGGAGGAGGTGGGGCTTGTCTGTCAGTGTCAAGGTCAGCTGTGCTGGCATCTGAAAAGCAGCTGCTGAAGCGATGGGGAGGAATAGGATAAGGAGGGAGGCAAGCCGGGTAGCTTCTCCAGGAACCATGTTGTTCTTTTTCCCCTGATGATTTTTTTCTCTTTCCTAAGGAGTTGCTCCTGGCCAGTAAGGAAATCTGGGAGAGATCGTGGAGAGTCCGTGGAGATCAGATACCCATCCCCCACCCCCCGTCTAATAGACCACATCTGATGGAGAAGACAGAGATGGAAAACACTGTCTCATTAGCAACAGGCCTTGCCCTTTTGGATTTCCAAAGAAATCTGCAAAGAAAAACAACTGTGTTCAAACACCGGTCTACCCCGCCCTGCAGACAGGGGGCCTGGGCCCTACAGTCTGGAAGCTTCCTGATTCTCCTGTGGGAACAGTGGGTGTGATTTGAGGCATGCTCCAGTATGCCTGTAATTTTCCACCTGTGGACCTCCCTGACCGATACAAGCCTAAACAGTACGGACAAAGGGAACCAGGGAAGCACAGCTTCCATTCGGACAAAACCGGATCACCTGGAAACGCTCAGAACGAAACCAGGCATAACAATGCCCAGATTATTGGATGCCTCCTGGGTGCCACGAAGATAGGATACAATGGAATCCTCTCACTCTCCAGGTAGAGGTCACTACCTTTATTTTACAGATGAGGAAGCCCAAGTTTAGCAAGGCAAAACACATCACCTCCCCAAGACCAAGAATTATGAGGGCACTGGGGTTTGAACCAAAGCTGGGACAACTGTCCACAGCCCGACACTGCTCTCCCCTGTGGCTAGGTGGCTGGTAGCAGAATGCCAGCATCCCGTGCCTGCCACGGTCCCTGGAGGAGCCACAGTCACCGGAGTCAGCACCGAATGGTTCTCTCTTCTGCCTCTGCCAAGGGCAGCCTCGTGCGGCCGCTCAGTGCATACTCAATAGAACACGGAAGGCCCTTAACAGAGGGGAATTGAACTCAAGTATCATTAGGTCATGACATAAGCCACACTAGGTTACTGGGGTGAATGCCAGCCTCCTAATCTGGACAAAGGTATGGGGTGGCCCCAGGGGAGCCCTCACTGGGTTAATGGAATGCTGGGCACCCAGATTTAGTCCTGCAGGGCGAGGGACAAAGGAAGCAAACAAATTTCAGACCATGAAGGAATGGCCCTCTGTGATCTGTGGTGCCCCCTTCCCCACCCCCGCCCCACCCTTCACAAGGAGGGTCTTGATCAAGGGTCTTTACAATAATTTCTACTCTGAAACAGCACCTTAATGGAGAAGACAGGAAGTGTTGAACAGGTCTGCCAACACTGTCACTGTTTTCTTTTGGACAGACCATTCACCCGTCACAGGCTTTGCTTCTCTGGCTGCCAAACTGAGCCAGTAATGCTGACCACCTATTTCCCTTGGGGAGAAAGAAGAAAATGTTTACATCCAGCAGAGCTTGGAGCTCCTGGAGAAAAGTATTAGATAAACACTGTGCCATTCAGATGGAATCTGGGCTTGTTTTCACTTTCGCTGCCAAACGGAAAGCAAAGCACGCAGCATTTCAAAAGTGTCCTCCAGAGCTTTAAAAGCCTATTTCATTTCCTGAGTGTTTGGGGGAAAGAAGGTCCTATTGCGTTTTAGAAAACTGGGTGTTTTGGAATTGGAATCTCTGAATAAGTAAGGGAAAATCAGATTAAGAAATCAGACTAGTGGTTAATTTCGACTCATACACACAGACCCTCTTTCCTGGCAGGTGTCAGCCAAAGGTTTATAGAGACACTGTCAGTCTGGGGGAAATCCTGACTCCTCCTCTCATCCTCGTGGAATGCAGGGATTCATTTTTCCCTTTTCTCAATCAGAACTAGTTTCTTCCCCAAGGCCCTTTCTAAACAGGTATTGATTTCCCCTGCTGGAATAGACCATTAATAAAGCTAGGACCTCAGGAGTCCCTTTAATGCTCTTTGTTGCAGGGAGAATGTATTTGTTTGCAGAGGCCGGAGGAGGCCATCTGGGGGCCTCCCAGGGAGGCAGGCCGGCCACACCCTACGCTGGGTCAGAGCACGGGGAAGTGAGCTTGCCCGCAGCCCTCCCTGACCCCAGCCCCTGCCCCCCCAACGGCTAGACCCAGTCTGTGTCCAACTCCTGCTCTCAGCAGTTCACCCCTGCAGGCAGGCACCTGCTAAAGAAAGAACTGGTCACCTAGGTGGGAGCTGCTCATAGCAAGGTGTAGGACTGTTCCTGAGCCAGATACCTCTTAGGCATCCCCTGAAACTCTTTGTCCTCTCCAAAGGCCATGTGTTTCAACCCCAGTCTTCACTGCAGTGACCGGCTCTATGTGGGCCCCATCAGCCTTCACCTGGGCCTGACCCCACAGTGCCTCACCTCAAGGCCACGCCGTTTGCCCCGTAGTCACGGGGCTTCCCTGTTGATCCTAACACATAGAATGCTTGGCAGCCTTCCTGATGTTCAGGCACGTGCAATGGAGAGGAGTGGAGGAATGCAGGCCCTCTGGGCCAAACGTCTCGTTAAGAGATAGGAGCTGGTGGGTGCTTTCTTCTCTCTTCCCCCTCTAAACTGAGAAGGAACATTGCATGTGCTCATCCTATGACCTCTCAGACGATGGTGTCACGAAATGAGCAGTTGTGGTTTGTACCAGGTTGTGGCCAGCTCGGAATATGCCTTTCTCTTAGCTCTCCCTCAGCCCCGCACCCCTTCTCCCTTACTTCCGCTCCTTGAGATCCCGCCCCCTAATGAAGCTGATCTCCTTATGCCATTCCCCGGGGCTCTGCTTTCTGAGAATCCTGAGGTGGACAGTCCTTCATACAGATGTGAGCATTTTAAAAGAGACCTCTTGAAGGAAGAGGTGTCAAGACTCAAAGAAAGGCAGCCTAATGATAGACTCTTGCCCAGTGGGGCTGAAGGAGGGTAACATCAATCCAGATTTCAGAAGTGGGGGGTGGGAAGGGAATCACTTTCTCCTTTGCTGCCTTGTCACCTCGAGCCAACTGGCCTCCTCCTCCCTCTGCCCTTGCCTCGACCTGGTCTTCTCTCTACCTGGCTCTGCAGTGACATGCTTTTTTTTTTTTTTTTCCACTTGTGCGTTCCACTTCCCAAGGTGGTTCATCCCAGAGAAACACCTGCTCCCTCTGAAGGGGGCTGCCTGAATTATAAATGAGTCTCCAACAGAGAAAGATGTGTCCAAGAGAGGGGAAAGAGAAAAGCCGGTAAACAAGTGGGTCAGAACGTTTCTCTGAGCATCCCAGGACCATGCAAACTTTGCTTTCCCTTGAGTCCCTGATTTAAACCCTGAAACCGACTTCAGAATGGTCTGGAATCATCCTGACCACCTTTCTTCGTGTGCTCGGGCTTCTGCATGTCTGCTCCTTGCCTCACCCTCTGTCCTCTGTTCATGCGCGTCTTCTTTCTTCCCTATTTTCACATGTCTAAATCCCACGTGTTCTTCAGGACTCGGAACGAGACGCTAGTTCCTCCAGAGAGCTTTCCTGCATTGCCCAGCTGGGCATGATTTCTCAGTCCTCAATCTGTTCCCTTCTTAATTTTCTTGCCTCTGATTACAAACATCCTATCTGTGGGACTCTGGCTGATTCTCCCCTGAGTCAGATAAAGGCCCTCTACATGGTGGCTGGTCAAGAAATAATGAGGAGGGCCACTTCAGTGGTATCTGCCTTCGGCTCAGGTCATGATCCCAGGGTCCTGGGATCGAGCCCCACGTAGGACACCTGGCTCAGCAGTGGCAGCAGGGGTGGGTACGGTTTCTCCCCCTCCCTCTGCCTACTGCTCTCCCTGCTTGTGCTCTCTCTCTGTGTCAAATAAATTTCAAAAAAAATCTTTAAAAAAGAGAAAGAAAGAAAAAATGAGAAAAGGCAGGAAGTGGGGGAAGGAAGGAGACTCTGGGCCTAGACAAGTGTCTTCCGTGCCTGGGATGTGGCAGTCAGTGGCTGGTTTTCTTTGTTTTCTCCTTTGTGTGCACTTCTGATGTTGCCAATGACAAGCCACAGCAGAGAATCTCAGATTTGTTGTTCTCAGGTGCAGCGTTTGCCTGAGGTAATGCGCTCTCTCTCTCTCTCTCCCTCTCTTTCTGCTTCCCCTCACCTCACAGAAAAGCCTGTGTCCAAAGCCCATTACTGGCCCCAGTACATGGACCTTGCAGGGAAGAGTTGCATAAGGACATGACAGACATGAGTCCCAAGTCTCCAGTCAGTGGGGAAAGTGGCTTCACAAGATGGGAAACCCCTCAACCTTGCTTTCTCCTTGGTCCTTCTCCCCAGCTAAGCGCCTCCTAATCTTCTTACCTGGCTTCTCCTTTGAGTCTAATCTTCTGTTCTCCCTTTCAGCTCCTGAGGTTTGAGTTGCTTGTGACTGGGTTTGTAGCCTTACATATTTAGACAATGCCCTCCTATACCTAGGAGGCCCTCACACAGATGGACTGATTTAATGAAGATAGACCATTTCCTTAATCCAAATTGCTTAAAGGTAAGGAGCCCCAACCCTGAAGGTAGAGCTCTCTCTTGGAGTCATGGGTAAGCCACAGTAGTGATCCAAGTGGCTTCTAGGCCTGCTGAATCCCCTCTTTGATGCCCAAGCATCCTGTAGACCTGCTGGATAAAAGCCAAAATGCCCAATTCTATTTCAATTTCAGACAAACAATAAAAATATTTTAGTATAGGGGCGCTTGGGTGGCTCAGTTGCTACATGTCTGCCTTAGGTCAGGTCATGATCCCAGAATCCTGGGATGGAGCCCCACGTCAGGCTCCCTGCTCAGCAGGAAGCCTGCTTCTCCCTCTCCCACTCCCCCTGCTTGTGTTCCCTCTCTCGCTGTGTCTGTGTCAAGTAAAAAAACAAAATCTTGAAAAATAAATAAATAAATAAAAATATAAATAAATAAAATTTTAAATATGTTATAGTATAAGCATATCCCATGCAATATTTGGAACACATACTTGTACCAACAATTATTTGCTGTTTATCTAAAATTCTAGTTTAGGGGCACCTGGGTGGTTCTGTGGGTTAAGCCTCTGCCTTCGGCTCAGGTCATGATTCCACAGGGTCCTGGGATCGAGCCCCACATCGGGCTCTCTGCTTGGCAGGGAGCCTGCTTCCTCCTCTCTCTGCCTACTTCTCTGCCTACTTGTGATCTCTGTCTGTCAAATAAATAAATAAAATCTTTAAAAAAAATTTAAAAAATAAAATTCCAGTTTAACTGGAGGCTGCATGTTTTTATTTGCTCAGTCTGACAGCACTTTCTTTGCAGATCCTGCAATCATTCTTCGGCACCCAGTTACAGCTTCCCCTCTGGGCCCCTGGGGCCAGGGAGAGGTAGTATCAACTGCAGGAAACTTTAGGAATTTTGGAATTATCCGTTTCTGCCCTCCTAAACTGCTTTGCAACCAGAAAAGTAGGATCTCTTTTAATTTTCTTTTAGGATGACTTCTAAGATAGGTTAAGCATATATGCATTGTCCTATTGTACAGGCTCTATGTCACAGAAACCATTAAACTTGGAGAGGAGCTGACAGTTTAACAGAGTATGGCCATGTGCATTCCCTTTTCTCTCAGGATGACCCCTGGAAGCAGAGGAGGGCAAGGCGGATTAGTTCATAGTTGGGGGGTGGAGGGGGTGGCTGGGGGGGGTGGGGTGGCCAGGGGGTGGGAAGCAGGACAAGCCCTGGGTCTTAGGCTCCCCGTGCAGCGCCCCTCCCGCCTGTGTAGACTGCCTCCTTCTAGGGCCCCTAGGCTCTAGGTTAATTAAGCAGCAAAGAAGCCTTTGGAGGAGCTGAAAGTGAGAGGAAGTACCCCAGAGGGACTGGTGTGGGGAGCACACCAGTGTTTTAATTGATCTTCGATTGTGCCCACAACTGCCAGCTTCCAGGGCACGCAGCTGCTACTTCTGAGTCAGCGCCCTTCCGTGAGGCTTGGCCTGCCCTAAGTGCAGGCATTTCTGGCTTTTTTCCCCTACCAGGCTCTTTGTGCAGGAAGCTAGTCTGTGCAAAGCAAAAGGTTTCTTCTGCTTTCTTAATTAGCCAAGGAGCTTGGAGCCTGGCATCCTGGGAATACTGTCCAGGGTCACCTGCAGCTCCTCCCCCGCCCCATCCCTCCACCTGGTTTATCCTAGAAGCCCGGAGAGACCTAACTCTGCTGAAGCTAAACACAGCTCTAAAGATGCTGCAGGAAGCTTTTGAAGTACAAAATACTTTGTAGGAGTATTGTAGGTGAAGGAGTTTGGAAACTTCTGGGCTACTTAGCAAGTTCCCTAGCATACCCATGGTTCTCACAGCCTGCAGGTTACCTATGCTCAGCTGAACCGCTGGAGAAAGAGGAGGCTTCCGGTAGGAAGAACCACACTCCTGTCTCCCTGGAGACCTTGGGATTTCAAAAAGATGTCACCAGACAGGAAGAAAGACCCTGGGTGAGGGGATCCTCCAGCCACTGAACTCACAGAGCCAATGACTTGCTCGCCTTTCCCCAAAGATATTTAACAAGCATCTTAAAGCCAACAGAACTCTTGGTTCCCTCCCTCTCACCTCCAACACGTGCCTTCCCTAACTAACCTTCTCCGTTTTAATAATGGCCTCACCACCCCCTCCAGAAATAAATGGTTTTGGCTTAAGCCAAAAATCAAGATTTATCCTTGATTCCTCTCTTTCTCACAACTCTGCAGCCAATCCATTGGCAAGATCCTTCGTTTCTGTCATCGTGAGATAGGTTGGACCTGGCCATTTTGCTTCATCTCCATTGCCAACATTCTCTTCCAGGCCATCACAGTCTTAACCCAGTTAAGTCTGTCTACAGTCACTCTGGCTCCATGACAATCCCTTTTCCCATCCCAAGGCCTTCTGTGATCTGATTCCACCTGCCTCCCCCTCCGTGGGTTTCTCTTCCTTCAAGTGAGAACTAAAATAGCTCATGTCCCTGTTCAGTCCCCTCAGTATCTGAATCTGCCATGTTCATATTTATCCATGGGTGTCTGTAGCCATGCCTGTTCGTTAGAACGTGAGTTCTCTGAGAGCCTGCTGTTTGTCTTTTTTCACCACCAGAGCCCCACTCCGCCAGTGTTCTGGTTTCCTAGGACAGTCATAACAAAGTACCACAAAGTAAGTGACTTGAAACAACAGAAACTCATTCTGTCACACTTCTGGAGGCTGGACATCCAAAATCAAGGTCTTATAGGATCGTGTTCCCTCCAAAGCCCCCTCAGAGAAGATCCTTTCTCATCTCTTCCAGCTTCCAGTAGCCCTGGGCCTGCCTTGGCTCTGGGACCAACACTCCAAGTTCTGCCCCCAACTCTCACACAGTCTTCCCTTCAGGTCTGGCTCTGGGTCTCCTCTTCTGAGAAGGACACCAGTCATATCAGGGTAGTGCAAGTATGACCTTATCTTGACATGATTATATTTGCAAGGACTCTATTTCCAAATAAGGTCACATTCACAGAGACTAGAGGCTAAGATTTCATCATATCTTTTCTGGGGGTGGGGGGCACAATTCAACCCATAACAGCCCAGCGTAGTAGACGCTCAAAAAAATTTTTGAGAATGAATGAGTATTTTCATTGAATTCAAAATTTCATTTTGAGAATGAATGAGTAGAATACAGTAAGCTGATTTCCAGAGCAGCCAACACAAGGGCGTGGGGCTGCCCCTGCAAGGGAAGGAGGTCTGTAACTCCATAATGCCAAAGCAACACCCTAGAAAGAGAACATTCACATAAACCCATTGTTGGGTATTACGCCATTTTTGAAAATATTAGAAACTGAATTTAAATTTTTTCTCACCGAGTAACATCTTTTGAAATCACAGCTTCATAGTATTTTTGAGCTGGAAGACACTGTTAGGTTGGAGGAAGGGGCCCTTGTCCTCAAGCAGGATGGTAGCTCAGGAGTGGGATTAAGTCCCAAATGGCTCTAAGACAAAGCAGAACATCCTAAGATTGTCACCAAAGTTCCAGAGGGATTTGGAAGTGAGACTGAGTCTCTCCCACTATGATCCTTAAGGAAACTTCACAGAGGAGGGGAAGTCCCTTTGACCTTGGTCTGGAAGGAACGAAATACAAGTTTCACAGTGGAAACGCATTCTGAAAAGAAGGAACAGCTTGATCAAAGGTGACTAGATAGGATTGGGTGTGTTAGTGATGTGGAGAACAGGGAGGGACATGATGAGAAAGTGAGTTGAGACAAGCAGCTCATTCTGCATGGGGACCCGTCAGTGGGGTTCCAGCCCTCGCCAGGCACCCAAGGGAACTCTCCCTCAGCCTCTGGGCCTGTTTTCTCATCTATAAATAAGAGGGTTTTCTACAGATATTAAGTAGGCCTCACATGGTATAAAGATGCTGCATGGCTAGGCTTCCACGTTGAGCTGCATGGTAAGATTTTATTTTAAGAATGGTTTTGGGGCTTTAAAAATGTTTAGAAGTCACTGCTCTCCATAATCAAGTTCCCTCCAACTGTATAATTCTATTTCTTTCTGCTGCAGGCTTGAGAGTTCCTCTGGTTTGTTATTCAAATGAAGCATGACTCATTTAGGATTTACCAGGTCCTCTGAATTGTCTATGGCTGTATTAAGTCGTTTGACCTGTTTCCAGCAGAAAATCCATTTTTATTTATATCCCTAGGAGAAAGAGCCAGTGTGGCTGAAAGCATCCTGAGAAGCAAGTCAGCAGATCTGGCTGTACGCTGGAATAACAAATTATCATTCATAAATAAGTACAAATAAAACAACACATATTTGTTGAATAAATGCTAACTAGTGACACCATCTTGAGCCAGTGCCCTTGCCTCTCTAACTTTGGCTTTTACCACCTCTCAAATCAAGACAACACTTGCCCGGTCTGCCTCAGGCCCTTTTGTGAGGCTCAAATGAGCGAATACACTGGATAGCTCTTTACAGACTGTATGGCCCTCCGCATGTGTAATCTACCAGGTGGTGCTGGCTGGGGGGTCAGAGGTCAGGGCTTGAAAGAGCCGTTCTCCTGGGTGACTGTGGAGGGGGTGGTTTGACGCTGAGACCTCAGGAAGTGATTGATATTCTCTGTCAATCATTTCTCAGCTCAGGCATATTAAAAAAAAAAAAAGCAACAAATCAAAAGGAGAAGAAATGCATGTGCTGCCCACTTTAGATGTTCCACCTCACTCCAGATCCCAGCTAGCCTTCCAAGCCACCAGAAAACCAAAACTAAGACTTGTCCTAAAAGCCAGGGGAGGCCCACTCCAAGCCTATTCCCCCCTCTCTCTCTGCCTGCCTCTCCGTCTACTTGTGATCTCTGTCAAATAAATAAAAAAAATCTTTAAGAAAAAAAAAAAAGAAGCAGAGATTCTTGTCTGGCTTCCAAATATACTTGCAAGCTCAAGATGGGGCTTTAAAAATCATTGTTGCATTCCTAATTAAAGCCACAACATTAGGCCAATGAATGAATGGGTATAATTTCTCCTGCAGCTTAAGGAAGCACGGATTCTTCCATTGAACTTATTTGCTGACAATTCATCTATTTACCAAAACTTAACCGATGACATCTGTCCTTCTGGAGCCCAAGCCACCATCCCCACAATCTCTTTGACCCTGTGTTGTTGGAGCTATTTCTCAGATATTTCTCAAATATGCTGGATTGAGACACCAGGAGATCACTGGAATGCCAAAAAGGAAGCCTTTGCCCAAACACATTCTATGGCTTCCCCTCTCGTGGAACCCACATGCCTTAGCCTGAAGGTCTCTCCAGTCTGGCCCTATCCTGGAGGACATCAGTTCTCCCCATAGAAGCCCTCAGCTGAGGAGAGGAGACAGACCTCAGTTCTTACGTGTCTCTGCTTGTGAGAGCAAGTGAGCATGTCCCCTTTGCTCTCTACGCCTCGGGTTCCCTGCTGGTCTGCTAAGGAGGTTGAACTGATCCAGCCATACAGCTCCATGCGTTTTCTGGGGACTAACCCTGGGGTAAGAGGAAAGCTGAGAGGACTGAGCACTTCCGCTATGAGTAGCTTGATACATCCTGAGTAATGTTTTTCCGGGGTGAAGAATTCTACTGCTAAAAAAAAAAAAAAAAATGTTTGAAAAACACCAGCCTTCACTCAATTCCAAAGCTGCCTAGACACCCTTCCTGCCCTCTGGGCCTGCGAGGAGCTTTTCTGCAGTCTTGCTACAATGACTTTACTCAAGAACCTCATCCCAACGTGCGGTGTTTGGGCTCATCTACAGAAGATGACACCCCTAAAGGGGTCCTGAGGTTGAGGGCTGCCTAGAAGAGGGTCACTCCCAACTCTGGGCCTCCCCACCCCAAAATGGGGGCAGTGGAAGGGACAGGGAGGAGAGGTAGCTTCCCAGGGCTGGCAGAAAGTGGGGCAAGTCTGAAACAACACAGAGGATCCAGACTGGCTCAGCTCCCTCTCCTAATGTCTTCCCCCTCCCCATTCCCCCCTCCCTATTCCCTCTCCCCTTGCCCAGCCCGGGGTGAAGCTGTTGCTGCTCTGTTAACAGGATCTTCCTCTCTCCACCATTTCCTCAGGGACTTGCTCGTTGCTCCGGCTGCCTCTCTTCCTCTCTGTTCTGAGCCTACCTCTTCATCCCCTGAAGAGACCAACCCTGCCTCGCATCTCTGCCTCTGACTGTGGATGCTCTTGAGCAGGTCCCCTTCTGCTCTCTGGACCTCTGTTTCTGATGTCCTGCCTCATTGGACTTTCCAGAATTCTGGAATTCCAGAATTCCATCCCTTTGCATAGATGCCTTGCTAGGCTCCATCCTGCCTGAGTCCTGGAGGTACTCTGGGGCCCTCTCTCTTGGTCCTCAGGCTCCAGCCCTGGGTCCTGCACTGTCGCAGACACCAGCCTAATTAGATGTCCCAGGGCCTGTCCTAGCAAGAGAGTTGGTAGAAAGCAGGCTTGGTCTTCTGGTGTTGTTCACATCCCAGATCGGGTGCCCCAACCCAAGCCCTGCTGTGGAACAGCAGATGCTTTGTGGTCTGGTATCAGTGACCCTTTTGTGAGTGATAGAGGGCCAGCCGAACCCATTGAGAGCACTGATTAGAGTGGGCAGTGCTGAGAGGAGGATGAGAGGCCTGCAGGGAGGCCCAGATACCTGCGTGACCTTGGGCAAGTCCTCTTTCCCTCCACCCATCTTCCCTCACTTTCTCTTTGTCATAAATATTTACTGAGCATTTTCTAATGACCAAACCCTAGCTAGACTTTGAGGGTTCAGAAACATAGTCCTGACCCTAGAGAACTGGGTCTCATTGTCGAAGTCTCATAATCTAATCTAATTGTGGAATCTAATAATAATTGTGAAATCAGAATGTGAACCAATAACTGGGCCATTTTCCTCCCTGGGACTCAGTTTCTTCATCTGCAAATGAGGGAGTTCTGGCCCTGATACTCTGTGATCCTCTCAATTCAAACATTACTCCGTGGGGGCACCTGGGTGGCTCAGTCGGCTGGGCATCCGACTCTTGGTCCTAGGGTCTTGGGATTGAGCCCAGCATTGGGCTCTGTGCTGGGCATGGAGTCTGCTTAAGATTCTCTCTCTCTGCCCCTCTCCCGCCACACTCACATACATGCACTCTATCTCTCTCTAAAAAATAAAATAAATAATAATAAAAGAAACCACTATTATGTGATGCTTTTTATCATATTAGACCGTATATTCTCACCGGGTTGGAGAAGCAGTAGGCCACTGTCAGCACGTAATCCACAGGGAAGAGTGAGTGATAAACAATGACTTGAATTGCATTGAGGTCTGGTTCTTTTTTTTTTTTTTTTTAAGATTTTATTTATTTATTTGATAGAGATCACAAGTAGGCAGAGAGGCAGGCAGAGAGAGAGGAAGGGAAGCAGGCTCCCTGCTGAGCAGAGAGCCCGATGCGGGGCTCCATCCCAGGACCCTGAGATCATGACCTGAGCCGAAGGCAGAGGCTTTAACCCACTGAGCTACGCAGGCGCCCCTTGAGGTCTGGTTCTTACTCTCCAGATTTCCACTCTCCCAGCTGTGTCGGCCAGCAAACCATGTTAAAACTGTCAGAGATTATTTCCAGCATGTCGAGGGCATCCAAGATGGATCCAGTGAAAGACGGCTTAGACTGTTGGTATCTCAGCCAGCACCAGACTCAAGCTCTTTCTGACACCAGCAGGCCCACCAGGTCCATCCACCTCCTTCTCTTCCTTTTCTCAGACTTGAGTAATATGAAATACATATCCAGGGTAAGAAGCTGTCAGATGGAAACTGTTCCATAGATGTATAGAACCCCACATCTCGTGGCCTAGGATCATGCTTCGCTCATGTTTTTCTGGCGGGTGGCACATCTCAGATGTTAGTTGGAGAATTCCCTTCTTTCACGTCCACATCTTTCTCTCCCCCACACATGCCCTATGCACCAACCATCTTCCCTCTTCTCTGTCCCTCCAGCTGAAACCCAGCAAAGAGCCAAGAAGACACCCAGGTTATTGGACCCTCCGGTGATGTCTTCCCAACTCAGCAGAAAGCCTTCAGCTTTCAGGGGCCCTGGGCCATGACAGACAGAAGCAGGTGGGGTGAGGACCACAGGGACAGTATGTCATTCGACCTGGACAGTGCCAAAGGCATGCAAAACTGCTGGGAGGAGTGCTGTTCTCTTATCTGGCGGGCTTGCAAATTCTTTTCCTTCGCCGTTTTCTTAAAAGAACACTCTTCTGAATTGTCTGCGGTTTAAGTTCGGCTCTAGCCAAGCTGTCTTTGAAAAATAGGACACATTACATAGTTATTGAATTATCAGGCTTTGTCAACATCAACATCATCATTATCAAAATGCGATCCAGGTGTTCAGCTGAGCAGATCCTGGCGCAAAGTGATTTACATGAATAAACACGCTTTCCTCTCATCTTTGGGAATTTAGCTAAGAAGCAAAAAAAAAACCCAAATCCTGGTGTGGATGGAAATGTAAAAAAGACAGGCAGACATGCACCATGTGCACAAAATCTGAGAGTACAATATCGTGAAGGAATAAAAGGGGAGGGAGCTTAACCCTCAGTCATACCCGCGTCTGGCTGAAGCATGCTGACAGCTGTCCACTTGGGCTGGGAGGGACAGAAGAGTGGATCTGCAGGGTCATTTCAAGCTTCTGAATCAAAATGACCAGACTTAGAGCCCTTGAGGACAGAGATCCCATCTTGTTAATGTCTGAGCCCTCGCTATCCATCACTGCGTCCAGCACTTCAGCTGTAGCTTGGTAATAAGAGCTATTATTTTATTGTTATTATAATCTCTGTTATGAAAGTCCCCATATCACTTACTAACTATCCCAGCAACCGAGGCTGCCATAGTTAGGGTTGAGGCTCACAGATAGCATCAACCTGTTTAATTTTGTAGGAAGTACACCATATCACTCTTCTGGAAGCTTTTTTCTGCAGAATTCTGTAAGCTGGACCCACTAGTTATGAACCCCATTTATGATGAAGAGATAACAATTACCAATGCAATGAAACAGATGTCATGGAGAAATGAAATTCAGTGTTCTGGTCAAATAATTAAATATATGTGTAGGGCAGAATGGGTTTTATATCCCTCTAACCCTTAGCCCATTCAGGCCGCTCTAACAAAATACCACAGCTGGGTGCCTTATAAACAGTGGAAATTTATTGCTCACATTCCGGAGGCTGGACGTCTAGTATCCTGGTGCTGGCATGGTCTGGAGATCCACACTTGGTGGCGGGGCAAGGGAGCTCCGAGGGATCTCTTTTTTAAGAGAGCTAATCCCATTCATGAAGGCTCTACCCTCAGAGATCAAATCACTTGTTGAAGCTCTACCTACTTATACGTACCCTTTGGGGGTTAGGATTGCAACATATGAATCTGGACGGGGGGCACAAATGTTCAAACAATAACAAACCCTCATCCCATTCTCCTCTTTTTTCCGGGGCCTGGCAAACCCAAGCGAGGCTAACTCAAGGGGGAGAAAGAGCAGAGACCCACAAGCCCATCAGTACAGAGGGGCTACATCAAGGAGGCCAGCTCCGCCAAGAGCAAGCTCAGCTTGCCTTACAGAACCCGCAGCCTCTTTCTCCAGCCCAGGCAGAGCAGAACCCAAGGTGACTGAATACCGCCCTGTCTTAGAGGGTATGGATGCAGGTGGGACCTGGGAGCAGGAGCAGTGGGGTAAGAGAGTCAGAAGGAGCAGGATTTGGGGAAGAGGTGCTGAAGAGAGAAAAGGTCAAGTGGGAGGGACCCTCCAGTCTACCTTGGCCTACCTCCAAGGACCAAGGGCCTAGGGAGACCCAGGGACCACCCCCTGGAGTAAAAAAGCCACTTCTGATCCCAACCTCCTAGCTTCTGACTGGCTTAGAAGAGACAACTCACACTTGAAGGGCTATTTTGGACATTCTTTGAACTCCATGGTACATGGATAGGCTAAGAGTTGAACTAAAACTGAAAACTGTTCTTCCCTTCCACTCTTCAGGAAAAAGCTCCAGTTTTTTGTTTTTGGGGTTTGTTTTTTTTTTTAAGATTTTATTTATTTATTTATTTATTTGAGATAGAGAACGAGAGAGAGTAAGCAGGAGACGGGGGAGAGAGAATCAAGCAGACTCTGCGCTGAGCACAGAGCCCAATGTAGGGCTTGATCCCGCAACCCTGAGATCATAACCTGAGCCGAAATCACGAGTCAGACTTAGCTGACTGAGCTACCCAGGTGCTCCTCTGGGTTCGTTTTATATGCATTTCCCACCTAGCTCTCATACAATAAAAGGAATCCTATTGTCATCAGTTTTCTAAAGGCAGTACCCAACTTCCTTTACTTTTCCTGTGTCTCACAGAGGCCAGCCAGTCTCAGGGACCTCACCCCACAAGCAGGGTGGAACTTCCAAATGGGCAGCCCTGGGTGCTGGCTAGGTAGGACAGCTCAGAGAAATGCAAAGCATCCCAGGCGTCAGCCAGGAATTTACTCCCACCCTCTCTGCCCACAGAACAGCACCCCCAGGCCTCAGCTTTCTCCCCTTGTTGCTGAGGGCACCCTGAGACCTCCTCTGGAGGTTCACCCTCTTGGCCCAAGTGGGAAGAGGGGAAGAGGCCCAGGTCAGAGGGAATGCCTACTGAGTCATTACGCAGAAGGAAAGAGCAGAATTTGGACAGCTGTCTCTGCTGGAAAGGTCCAGACAAAAGGCATTTCCAGGCCCGTGAGTTAGGTGGACAAGGAAGTAAGAGGAGGGCCCATGCCAGTGGAGATAAAACTACTGGAAAGTCTGCTTTCTGAACCCTGGGTCAGACTCCAGGGCTGGCTGGAGGGGCCGGGCTGGGGGTGCTGTCCCTTTCATTTAACCTGACATCCTCAGCGGAGGCAGGATAAGAAGGAGGGATGAGAACGGAGATGAAGGATTAGAATAGGTTTGGGGGGCCGTGCTAGCCTGAGGAAAGGAAGCACATGAGGAAAAGCATATATACCCCGAGGGACAGCCCAACATATTCCAAGAAGAGGAGGCTTGGGGACAAGGAAGCTTAGGACAAGCAGTTCTTTTGCAAACCTGGAATAGACTGGGGACAGGGCACCTACAGGGTGTCAGCGTGGCTAGTGAATGGCACGCCACCAACCATGGTCACGGCCAACATGCCCCCAGAATAGGACAGCAGGCTGGGCAGCAGTATCATCATCATGTCCCACCCATTTTACAGATGAGAGAACTGAGATGGGTGCCAACTTTCTCGCCTGCGGGGCGCCCCTCAGAGAAAGGGCACAAGGCCACAGGGGGCTCTGGGGTGAGCCTTCTTAGGGCTGTACCGTCCGTTTGTTGTAATACATCTCTAAAAATACAACTAAAACCACCAAACCTGTGGTTTCAGGGATGCTGTTGCTTGGGAGGATGCGATGTTTCTAAAGTGAGTTTATTTCAAGTTCATTTAAACTAAGGATCAAATAAGTAATATTACATATGGCACTTGGTTTTACTTCAAAAAAAAAAAAAAGGAAAAAAAAACGAAGGTGGGAAACCAAGTACTGATGATGGTGAGGCTGACCAGGACAGCCCCCCATTTCATTATACTCACTACGTACATTCATAAAGTCATTATTCTCACAATAGCTCCCTGGGGCTGGCACAATTGTTCTGGTTTTCTACACAGGCCCTGGAGAGACCCCAAAAGTTTCCCCCGGGATCCAGTTCCAACTGCCTCCAGGTGCCCAGACTGCAGAGCGAGGCTCAGCACGGAGCACCTGGCTGGGGTCCTGGGGTAGGGGTGGGGGGAGACTGCCTGTGGAGAGGGGGTTTCACGTGCCCTCAGCGCTTCTGATGCAGAACTTTAAGAGACTGAATTTCATGGCAGCCTTCCCTCCTGATGCAAATGAGGACAAGCCAGTGACAACACACAGAGAGCCGATTTCATGACCAGCTCCGGAACCACCTGTTTTTTGCATCGGGTGATGATTATGTTGCCAGTTGGCGAGAGGGCCCCGGGCAAAATCCCTGCTAACTCAATTTCAGGTTGGCCTTCCTGCTTGCCTGCCTGCTAAACTCTTCCAGATGATTCTGGCTGGATTTGCGAGGCTTTACCAGACAGGTTGTCTCTGCGTTAGAGGGGGGGGAGGACATCTGGAAAACGCCTGGAGAAAGGAAAGGAGAGCTTGAGTTCAAAGGCTTGTGTCATGGGACTGACCAGCAGCAGTGGTGGGGACAGGGAGAGAAAATCGGAGGTTAAGAGGTCCTAGGATTCCTCGGCGGAGAGCATCAAAGACAGTTGTGCTTCTTACTTTGAACACTGTTCGTTAAAAATCTTTCAGAACATCCTCCAGGTTAGTAGTGTTTAAGAGCAAGAGCTTTGGAATCTCAGATTCGGCTCCCATTCGCCAGATGGCCTTGCCTCTGGCCATTCAACCTCTCTGGGTCTTAGTTTCTCCATCTGCGGGGTGGGCATTAAAAAAGTGGTGAAGATGAAATGAGATCCTGTTAGCAGTGTAGTAGTGTAGGAGGGCTGTCAAGTGCCCAGTCCAGGTACTCGTCACTGTTATAATCCTCCAGAATGGGGTGAAGGTTTACACTTCTCTGAGGAGACTTAGCTCACATTTTAAGTTCGGGCTGAGCTACAACAGCAAAGGGAAATTTTAGAAATCCTCGTTTTGACGTAGTTCATGTCCCAAGATAATAATAATGTAAAAAGAGGCACGTGGGCATGTGTACAGATTTAGTAGAACATTCTAGCCAACGTGAAGAAATCAAAGTGGCTGGGAAAGGGGTCCAAAGTTGGATTCATGATGTCTCACTCAAAACCTACTCTTCCTTCAGTGATCCCTACCTCAGGAAATATGCCTCTCACTGTTGGCTTTGGTGTGGAACGGCTCCATTTCCAGGACAGAGCCATGGGTTGAGGCTGGCTGAACTGGTTATGTCAGCCTGAACGGAACGCGCCTCCCAGACTTTAGGCTTCTACCTCGGAAGAACACCCTGGATCACACCTGTCTGTGGCAGGCAGAACTGACCAAAAAACCCAGAAGCCTCTGAGTCACTCTAGCCCAGTCCCTCCTCCCTAATGCTCCGATCATATAAGGAGGAGCCACCCGGACAGAGCCCAGGAGTGTTACTCTAATAGAAGTCCCTCCACTTGGAAACATGAGGAGTGGGGAACAAGTGTTCCCCTAACACTGTCCACCTGGTTGCGTCTGTCCCAAGTCTTGGAGTCATCTTAGACACATGATTTCCCTCACTCCCTCACCCCTAACCCATATCCTGCTCATCACCAAGTCCTATCAATTTCACTTCCTAAATATGTCTTGAATCTGTTTGCCTTGTTCCATTCCACAGCCACCATTCAGTAGGCCAAGACAGGATTACTTTTTACCTGGGCTCTGACAAGCCCCCTTATTCACCTTTGCCATCTCCAATCTGTTCTCCACTCTGCCAGCCAATCCTCCTCCTTAAATTTTTTTTTTAAACCTTGTTTTAAAAAATTCCTTGTTGCTCTTTGGTAAAAGCTAAAATCCATGATGTGAGTCCAATGTCCTGCTGGTTCAGCCCATGCCTACCTCTCCAGTCTCGGGAGGCTTGACTTACCCCCTTACGGTAGGAGCTCCAACCACCATGCTTCCTCTGATTTCTGGAAGAGGATAAGCTTCGTTCTTCCTCAGAATCCTTGCCCATGCTATTTCCTATACGTAGAATGCCCTTCCTTTCCCTTCCTCTGGCTAGCTCTTGCTTATCCTTTATATCTTAATTCAAATGTCCCCTCTCCATGGAAGCATCCCAGACCAGATCAGGTCCCCCTACTAACACATTCAAGGTTTTGGTGAGCTTTCCCTTCCTAGTATTTATCAGTCAGTAATAAGATATCATATGATTCTTTGATTAATGCCTGTGTCCTGCACTATAAGCTCCATGCAGACAGGGTTGTCCTAGCCCTCAGCACCCAGCATGGTCACTGACACATATAGTTACCTGGTAAACATCACTGATAGGCTGGATGAAGGAGAGAAGTGATTGGAGAAAAAGGTACAAGCCTGGTAATGGTTTTGGAGATCAGAGGCCCTTCTTCTGGAATAGTGAGGCAGATCAAGGAGACATGGGATAGGGTGTTTGTACATGAGTGTTTGGGCAGGCAGGCAAGGGTTGACCTGGAATTGGGGGCCAAAAGCTAGCAGCTCCACTAGCTGAGTGTGGAAAACATGACTATAGCATCATAAAGAATAAATAGGGTAGAGCAAAGGAGATGATTCCTGGTAGGACCCTTCTCAGATGAGATGCACAGGGGATTCCGAAATTTCACTAGAAGAATAAGAAATGCAGTTATTGGCACCAGCCACGGCAATAATCACCAGTGTTTCTCTCGGTGTAGTCTTTCAGGCTGCTCCCGCTACAGGTGAGTAGAGAATCTGTCATTTTGTGGGGTGCACAGCATCTAAATCCCCTCTTTAGTTTTGGGGAACCCCTTACAGGATAAGTCTTTACGGGAGGCAGTCAGCTCGGTTTCTACCTGTTTTCCAAGTCTGGCTCTCTGGCCTTGCTAGTGAGTCTCAGTGCTTCCCCGCTATCCTTGAATAAATTCTCTCTCATCTTAAGTCAGCCGGAATTAGTTTCTGTTGTTTTCAGCCAAGAACCATGACTGGTATAGCCTGGAACCAGCAGGGCAATGACATCTAGCCTCTCCATGAAATTATGCATGAGACTGCCAAGCATGCAGACACTTCGGCAGTGGGCAGGACTGTTTGGGCAGGCTGGGACTGAGGGGCTCCTCGGGAACAGGGAGGGAAGGTGGCCATTTTGGGCCAGACAGAGCCTTTGGATGGAATCAGGATTCCCATAAATCTGTGGGTGAAGGCCACATGACAGAACTCATCCTGTTGTTGGGATATCCCTATGGGGTAGGTCATCTAATACACCCCAGACTGGTGGCCTGGGAAACACCTGATAGGTGGAGGCCCAGAGAACCCACAGTTGGCTCATGGCCTCACGGGAATGCAAAGTCCTGCCCCTCCTGGGCCTTCTCGTATTTGTTGTACTTTTCCTGAAGAGGCTGTACTTTGGTAATCTGTTCAAGATATTTTCCACTTCTAGGACCCTGAGTCCACTATAAAGAATAAAATATGGAAGGAAATAAGCAGAGAGTCAGAGTGCACTTACCACACTTCCTGATGCCTCAAATAATAGGATGTCAAAGCAGGAAAGTCCCCTGGGACCATGTAGTCTTGTGGTCTCAGACGTCAGTGGGCCTCACAATCACCCAGGGAACTAGTTAACAGTGTGGATTCCCACAGATTTCTCCATCCCCACAGCTGATACACTACGTCTAGGGTAAGACCCCAAGATCTGAGTTTTGGACAAACTTTCCCAGGTGATCCTTATATGAATTGTTCAAGAATAGTGATTTTAGTCTTTCGTCCCATCTTCCAGGGGAAAAAACTGAGGCTGAAAGAGAAAAGCCCTCCTGACCAAGGCCCCCAGAGAGTCAGATATTGAGCCAGATGGCACGCCCAGGCCTCCCGACTCCAACTCCCCTAGGCTGGTGGGGAGTAGGACAGGGCATGGAAAGTGCCTATTTCCAAAGCCAGTTACAAGATTTTTTACTGCAACAAGGCCCTCCCTTTTCTGACCATAAGAGGCGCAGCTTTGTCATGGGCAAGCGCTAGAAATAAAGATGAATCTGCTCTAATTTCTGCAGAGAAATTAGAGAGGCTACTGTGGTCTTAGCCAAGTAGGAAGCCTCACAGGCAAAGCCAGGAATTGCCACAGCAAGGCCCTCAGCTTGATACAGTAGCAGCCCAGGGATCTAGTCCTGGGTCTTCCAGTGCCACGTTAGCTTAGATAAGTCCCTCCTCTCCCTGCATCTCTGTTTTGTCCAGTTCATACCATGGGGATAAATCTGCTCTCCGCTGTCCACCCCTCCTGCCTCCCTGGCCTCTGCTGTGAATGCGCCTTGGAAACTCCCACGTGCTGCCCAAGCAGGAGGGATTACAGACACTGGAGATGTGACTAGAATCCTGATTTCCACTCAGGGTCCCTTGAGGACGTGCTGGGCTCATCTTAGAAACAGCAGAGGAAGCTAAGAAGCTGCCAGCAATGCTCAAGGGGAGATTCTCTGAGCCTTGTGGGCTGGCTGGCAAAGCAGTCCTTCCTGCTCACACAGCACTCCCGTGTCAGGGAACCTGCCATGGACGAGGACGCCCCTCACCGCCAGGTGCGTGTGTGGGGTGGGGATCACCAGATCAGGGTCTTCCTATCTCTGGTCTGCCTCTGCTGGAGACCTTTGTCCATCTCTCAAAGTGTCCTGGCTCAGGACACCTAGGAAGTGTCCAGAGGACACCAGGGGACCAAGAAAAGCCACACCCCACCCTTTCATGCCACAGCCTGTTACACCAGTTTCAAGAGGATGGATTCGCTCAGATGGTATCGTTCCATCTCGCCACAGCCACACTTCTCAGAGCCATCTCCCCCGCTGGCAGGAATCCTGGCTCACCTGAAGTTACCAGGACGCCAGCCTTCTGACACCATTCTGCTCAAAATTTGCTTTGTCACCTTGCTCAATCCCCTCCTCTTTGATCATGTTTTTTCATCTTAAAATGGGGGAACTAATTCCTGTCCCTCCATTAGAGGCTTGCTGTGTCAAATGAGAGCAAGATGTGGGAAGGCTTCGTTGTCGT
Source organism: Lontra canadensis (assembly GCF_010015895.1). Taxonomy (NCBI): domain Eukaryota; kingdom Metazoa; phylum Chordata; class Mammalia; order Carnivora; family Mustelidae; genus Lontra; species Lontra canadensis. The sequence continues at coordinate 1,964,034 of NW_022631032.1, read as the reverse complement.
TATCTTGTAGGAAAAGACAGAGTCCTGGAAAGGGAGGGAGAGGAGGTGGGCGCAGAAATGACCCGCAACTCCAGGAGGCAGGAGAGCTCTGCAGAAGGGCTGAATTCCTGTCTCTCCTTGGGGCCACCCTGGGTCAGCGGGTCCTTTGCTGTACGATGCTCCTCACCCCTTCATTTCTCTCATCTCAATATTTATAGAGCATTGGACCAAATTATCGCAATCATTACCTAATCCTCAAAGTACATCTTCACATTGGTAATATTTAACACCCTAAGAAGCCCCACCTAATAGCCCCAGGTTATGAAAAGTGGCATAGCTGCGTTGGACGAGCCAGTCCAACTTAGTACACAGACATGACCAGCCGTGTAGTTCGCTTGGCATTTTTGTGCCTTATTCCCCAACAAGAAACTTCTATCGCACAACTATCAAGCACAGGGCACTCACTATCACCTGCCAGACCCTGGGACCTCACAGTAATTAAGCCTAAGAAAAGTCTTCAGTCAGAAACCCAAGCAGACATTTCCTTGACCCAGGTATGACGTCATCTAGGTCAGTGGTTTTCAAGCTTTTTTTTTTTTTAAGCAGAATACTTGCTTCACAAGATCTTAAAGCAAACCCCTTATCAGCTACTTCTGAAGAATTGCTGAGATTCGAGGAAGAGCCACTGATTTATGGCGTAGATGTGCAAAATGAAGCTTTTGGCACAAAACAAAAACACGGTAGCAGCCAACAGAATGTGCCCTAGGTGCACAACGTTTTTTATTTGGGGCTTGATCCCATGGTCCCTAACTGTCTTAAAACTACCTTCAACACAGGTCTCTAACCCACAGCACAGGTGTTTCCAGCTCAGTGTGGCATCGAAGAAAAAGTTTCCTTCATCCCCAGGCCATTTACACAGCCTGAGGAAAGAGCCTCATAAAGGGGGTATGGCTTGCGAATGGAGGAGGGGGATGTACTGACAGAGTTATAATAAACAAATCCGGCTAGAAGCAAGGGACTCACTATCTCCTTTGAAAACAAGAATGTTTGGCAGGACGTTTCCGAGGCACTGAGCCCCTTGCTGACATAAAGCAGAAGCAGGCCTGGCAAGAATGGACAAATGGAAATTCCTTCCAGCTGCCTTGGCTCTGCCTTCTCCACAGTTCCCTGGAGCCCTGGCAGCCAGGTGTCGCCAGTGGCCTGCATGAGATTGATCCACCTGCAGAAGGGCCCCTGGTGTCTCCCACCAATGGTCCACAGGGCATTTGCTTGAGCCATGAGCCAAAGAGTGACTTCTTCGTGGGCCTTTGGGGTTGACTTCCTGCCAAGGGGAGTTGACAGCCTGGAGAGGTGGGGAGTGGTCAGAGTCAGACACGCAAACCACCCCACCGTGTTAATATGGCAAAGGGGCTGGAACGGAGGTGCCCTCCACCCAGGGGAGGTAAGGAACAAGGACAGAAAGCCAGGCTCAGGGCTCCGTCGCTACGAAGCTGGTGAGACTTGACCCAGGTCCCACTGTCCAACTGGGGCAGAGCGCTGCCTCCGATTTGTCTGACTCCCAGAGGCCCAGCTGCTCAGCCCGGAGGCGGGGAGGATCTCGACTGGGAAGCTTCAGGAGAGGACTCGTGGACCCCGGCTCGGGCGGTGGGCCCGTGGGCCGCACCGCTTCCAGCGCCCGGCGTGTCCCAGTGCCAACAGTGGAGCTGAGGACGCGGCGGGGGAGTGGCGCCCTGGGTGGCAGGAATGCGCCCCAAGGCCAGCGCGACGCCGGGGAGGTGGTAGGGACAGCGGTGCCTGCCCGGGATGGGATGAGCGGCTGCCTCGGGTCAGTTCCAAGGACATCGCTGCCTGCGTTCTGCCGCTCCGGAGAGGGTTACTGCCAGTAGTTTGAAGCGAAGTTACTTTTAGCAAGGAGCTGAGGTCAAGCAAGAAGACCAGGTCCCCCAGTTCTCCCATGTGAAGAGTTTCTCACCTGGAAAATAGGCTATTTGGGGGGGGGGGGTTCATCATCGTGCAGGCGGATTCCCAGGCACCTTCTGATCAAGCCCTTAATCCCAGGCAGAGCAGGGAGGGCAGGGCACCCCAGGCTCTGTTCAGGGCCTTCCAAACCAGAGTTCCACCCCCTTCCCCATACTCTCAGGATGTTCCAACTGGAGGGCGCTTAGAGAGTTTTGTAGCCTTCACACTGTTCTACAGCCCCCAGGAGACCAAGGGGTGAGAGTTTAGATCTCAACCCCATTCTACCCAAGACCGCCCCCCACTTTCTTCTTCACTGCATGAGATGTCATTTAAACAAGAGACTGTTACCAAATACAAGCCTGAGTTCCTCTTTCAAGTCAATTGTTCACATTTTGACTTTGTTGTGCATGACCTTGGACACCTAGAAACACTCTGTGTCCCAGGTTCTTCTTCTGTAAAATGAGAATAGTAATAGTGCCTCCTTTGTGCGGTTGTTACAGGGATTAAGCAAATTAATGCACATAAATGCATTTAGAATATGTTGTGCCTGTGTCACAGAAAAAAAAAAAGGGGGGGGAAGATTGTTGTTTTTGTTGTCGTTCCTCTTAATTTAAGATGAGGAGAATGAGGCCCAGAGAAAAAAGGGACTTGCCCAGGTGACATGGGAACTTGGTAGCAGAGTGGGGAGTAGACTCAAGGTTTCCTGACTGCCCAGATGAGTCCTTTATATCTTGGGCATTTTGTGGTTAATGCTCCCTGGAAATCTTAGCAATTAAACAAAAGCCCATCTGGAAGAAACCATGCTGGATAAGGAGCCTCTGGTACAACCTCCATGAACCTTAGGACATGGAGGAAGAGGGGGAAGTTTGGAGAGAAAGAGAGAGAAGAGAGGAGGAAGGAGAGGGAAAGGAAGGCAGGGAGAAGAGGGAGAGTTGGGGGAAGAGAGGTCTTGACCCCTCTTAGCTCAGCCGTTCAACAGAAGATGTTGTCTTCATCAGCTTGGGCTGTTACAACAACATACCATAGACCGGGTGGCTGGTTAAGAACAGAATTGTATTTCTCATAGTTCTGGAGGCTGGAAGTCCAAGATCAAAGCACCAGCATAGGCCAAGCGGGGCCCTCTTCCTGGTTTGTAATTGGCACCTCTCACTACTGTGTCCTCCCATGCTAAAAGGGGGTTAGGAATCTTTCCGGAACCGCTTCCATAAGGCATGACTCCCATTCCTGAGGCCTCCACCCTCATGACTTAAGCACCAAAGGTGGGCTTGCCTGGGATCTCAGCCTGGTTTATGGTCAAGTTCAATGCAGTCACAACTTCATGAATCTGTCTTCTCAATCTAAATTGAGCCAGGCCCCAGTGGCCCAGGCGAGGTCAGGGAGGCCTCAGCCAGCTGGCAGGGCCCCTCATCATTGCCTGAGGAATAGTCAGTGCTGGCACCCAGCAGTTAGAGTCTGGTTCTGAATCCTTTCACTTTCTGACTGACTGGGCAAGGTATTTAAACCTAAGCTTCAGTTTAATCATCTATAAAATTGGGATTATAAATCTTGCCTCATAGTATCACTGGGAGGATCAAATGGAATACTGCATATAAAGTGCTTATCCCAGGACCTGGCAAGTAGGAAGTGTTCAATAAATGCTCATCACTATTATTATCAAGTGTGGCTTCCTGCCCACATGTGTGTGCAATGGCTTCCCTATCTTCTGTCCATCAAGGACCTACAGTAGTTAAGATCTAGTTTGCCTGCAAAGAAATAATCTCAAAACAGTGGTAATGCAGAAAAAATAGAAGTTTATTTCTTCTCACATAAAATCTAAATGGGTGGTCAAGGGAGGAAAGTAGTTCACCAGTATCTGGGATTGAGACGCTATCTTGTAATATCACACATGGCCTTGACCTCATGGTTCAAGATGGCAGCATCCAGGTTCCAACCAGTCAGTCAAGTGAAGAGATAAAGGAGCCAAAGCATGCCTACTGGTGGATCACTTAAGGAAGGTTCCTGAAAGCTGTTGTACTACCATTGGCCAGAACATGGTCACATGACCACTCCTAACTGCAAAGGAAGCTGGGAAATGAAGTCTTTAATATGGGTAACCATATGCCCAGCTAAACATTTATGGATATGTTCCTATAGAAGGGGAGAATGGATAGCAGAGACTCTTAACTGTCTCTGCTCCAAGCCTCTTGGTTTGCCCAGGCCAGTCAGGCGCCGGAAGCCAGGTTTCTAAGCACTAAAACACAGGGATGGGAGCCTGCTGATTTTCCTCAGCCACTCCTAGTGGCTCCTTCTGCCCCTGAGAACTAGGAACTGAAACTTAGCCCTCCTGCCACTGGTCGGAGAAAGTCCTGCCCTGTTTAATGACCTCCCACACCCTCCTTGGCCTCCACTCCAAAGGCAGGAAGGCTCCAGGAGCTCCTGGCTAAGGAGAGGACCCTGGGCAAAGCACAGGTTCTGAGGGGCAGAGCAGCGCAACAAGCCCAAGGGCCTGAACTGTGCTGCTCCCTCCGGTGTGAGTGCCCAGCCAAGTGCCCTGCCTCCTAATCCTGCCAAAATCCTCTTCACGCAACCTCTTCCAGGCAGCGCGTATAACCAGCCCCGTCAGAAGTCCCCTGTCCCTTTCCTGGGCTCCCACACATGGCTGTACATCTAGGGCAGCACGGGCTGTCCTGAGTGATAGTCAACTCCCCTAGACTGGTGCACAACCCACCTGCCCCCCGCAGCTGGGAGCACCTCCAAGATAAGAATGAGATCTTACCACAGATCCCCTGCAGCCAGATTCTAGATAGGGCTTAACCCTCAGAACTTGGATGCTGAGAAAGAAAAGATGGAAAGGAAGCAGGGCCTGGCTAAGGCACAACGGGGAGGCAACAGGAAAAGCCCAACCCCAGACAGCTGGGGGCAGGAGGAACTGGACTGTCCTCCTCCCCTAAGAAGAACAATTGGGGTGATCCTCTGCACAGTTGCTAAAGTGGGTGCTTTGGAAAACACCCCCTTCTCTACCTGGGATCCACACCTAGCATCCCCTTCAGGGATTTCTGGCAAGGAGGTGATATAGGGCTGTCCAGTTTGCTCTGTGTTTAGCAATCGGAAAGGGGTACTGGGAGGAGGAAGTTATCTCCTCTCCCCAGGGGCCCCCAAAGGAGCAGGGTGAGCAGGAAGGTGGGCTCTGGCCACTGTGGCTCAGCCTTGAGTGTGTTCCAATTTCTGTCTCTGGCCCTGAACCACCCATGGACAAAGGCCTATGCATTCCTCAGAAAGGCCAAGGTCGGGTGGGTGGGGATGGGAGAGTGTTATTTGGGCACCAGCTACTCTGACTGGCGACTCTCCTTAGTCTCTCCCCGTGTGCCAGGCACTGGGCTTGGAAGTCTCCACACTTACCCAATCTATGTAACAGTCCTGTAGGAGACCCACTATGATCCCCACCGTAGACAGAAAGAGCCCAAAGCTGGGAGAGGCTGGATTACTTGACAACACTGTACAATTGGACAGTTGCTGAATAGGATTCAAAGTCAGGTCTGTCCGGCTCTAAGACTTGAGTTCTTTCTACCCAACCTCACCCAGAATGAGATTTCCAACAAGGCCTTTTCCTTCCCACCCTCTGACTGCAGGATCTCCGAGGTCCTTCCATCTCCAACGGGACACCACCAACAGGCTCCCTTCCCGAGGGGTTGCCAGCTCCGGGACCCCCAGATTTGCTCCTCCTCTCTCTGCTTTCCCAAGAGCATCTCTTTAGTGCCCTACTGTATTTTGTTGTACACTTAGCTTCACAGAAGATAAACCCAAAGCTGAAAACTCCAATTCGTCACGTTCCTCCAGGTGGTGTCCCCTCTTCCATGTCTGTGCTCAGCCTGAGCATCTGGTCTGGATCTGCCTTCAGCCTCCAGATCATGTGCCCAGCCCCGTGTGTCTGAGCCCCCCGCCACCATTCTTCAAGTGGTTCCAGCGCTGTTGGCTTGGCTACCTTACGTTTTTGGCATTTGGACAAGGCCCAGCCGTGCTTTTCCAGGGACATTCACTTTTATGTTTCCTTTGGGAAAGTTGGGGACTCCCCAAGTAGGGAAGGGACCCTGTCCTTTCATCCCCACCCCCCCAATCTACTGTGGCCCGGGACTCCAAAGTTATGCAAGGAAGAAGCCAAATTAGGTTGTGTATGGGTTAAAAATGGCTATACTTTTATTCATTTCTGGTAAAATAAACTATTACACTGCCTCCTCCAAATCATGACACCTGTCACCCTGGGTTAAAGTTTCTTGCTTTCTGGGCTAGCCCAGGGGTTCTGGGATTGTAGTGGGCTGCCTGCCATTGGACCCACTGTGCCCAGTACAGGGTCTGGCACAAAGAAGAGGTTCAAGTATTTTGAGGGGGCAGGCAGCAGGAGAGGGAGCAGATGCTACTGACCACGGGTCTCATCCTCTGAATATGGGAACACAAGGGGCATTTGGATGATGACCAGCAATCGCTCCTCCATTCCCACCAAAGCCCCTGGAATCACATTGTGCCTTCCACCAGTTCCTTCCATTGGAACCAGTCTGTCGATGCTGCCAGCTGCAGAGACATTTACAATGTCCTTTGTTACATCACTAGTGCCTCATGGCTTGCTGCTCTTCACCCCGTTTCCTCGAAGGTGCCCTCAGAGCCTCACAGAGCACATGTGCTCTCATCCATCCAGCGCCATGCTGTTTCTTCTTTTGTCATGGCAGGCCCCACGCTACTTTGTAGACCTTCGGTCAGACATGATGAACCAAAGCCTCTGGCCAGAACACAAGAGACATCGGAGAGAGAGAGGCCCCTGCAGTATAAGCAACCCAATAATGGAAGACAAGGCTGGATGGACCACAGAACAGTCCGCCAAGCCCACTCTTGTTGTGGGAGAGTAGAGTTGAGCCACACCGAGGCCCTGAGAACAACGAGCAGCTTCCCCAGAAGCCGGGGTGGCTGCAGCTGAAGCTGAGAGGAGAGGCCAGGAGCCCGCGTGGTTACTAAGTGCGCTGTAATTAAGCTCATCCATAATTTGATAAGTGGGAGCAGACTAACATTTTATAGAGTAATTAAGTCTGAGAGAGCAGGACAGGGCGTTTCTGGGCCCCAGCATCCCCTGAGGTGGGTCCCCATTTGAGTTCTCTCTCCTCCAACACACGTCCGTCCGTCGGTGGTGAGGCACAATGGTGCTCACCCGGCCCTGGGAATGCTCCCTGGCCCTGCTGTCTCCACCCCTCAGTCCCTCCACCAGGGCCCAGGCCACTGGCAGGTCCCACAGAAAAACGGCCACAGCTCCAGTGAGACCCAGGGCCCAGGCTCCCTTCCACACTGCTCTCTGCAAAACTGTGGGCTAGGAGAAATTGAGTTCAGTGCTCCCCTCATCCCTCCTTCACAGGCTACCTGGCCAGCCTCTGACTGAGTAGGGTCAAGGGTCCTGATGGGGAGACTGAGGCAGCCTAGGAGTTAAGGAAGGGGCCCCAAGGATGGAAGCCAGGCTCTCCCACTTCCTGGCCCTGTGATCTCAGGTGAATCACTTCACCTCCCCAAGACTCAGTTTCTTTGTAAAATGGCAGTGGTGGTCCAACCTAACTCATAAGCTATTTGTGAGGAACAGATGTAAGAGGAGTCATGAGTGTACTTAGTAGCGAGGGGGCCCACGTGTAAGATGTTGTCAGCATCTCTCACCAAAGGTGTTAAAACCTGTGTCCAAGTCCCTGTCACTGGAAGGGACCCAGGTGGTCATTCAGCCTGGTGTGTATCCTCAAGAACAAGAGATGGGATAACCACAGCCGAGACCTCCTGCTCAGACAGCGAGGAGTATGGAAACCTTGTCAAGTGAGGGACCTGGGCTCTTGCACCTGACCTGGCCATTTCCAAACACCCGATGTTCTGTGCAGTTCTGGGTCATGGCCAAGTGCCAGAGGACTTATGTTCAAGGTGGCTGATTTCAGCTCAGTCTTTGGAGCTGTTCTCCTCCACCTCCCCCCAAGGACATGCTGTCTCAGGAGGTAATGAGCTCCTTGTTCCTTGCCAGAGGACTTATGTTTGAGGTGGTAGATTTCCTCCCAGTCTTTGGATCAGTTCTCCCCAACCTCTCCCCAAGGACATGCTGTCTCAGGAAGTAATGAGCTCCTTGCCCCAGGAGGGCTTCAAGGCTTGGCCAGCTCCCTGGGGGCTGAGAGTCAGGCTTGGTGGTGGTTGAATCCCCTTTCCCTCTCTGAGGTTCTGGGGATCCTAGCAGCCCCTCCCAGCCCTAGTCCAAGCCCTGGTCCCTGGTCCATAGCCCAGCAAGGGCTCACCCAGTCCATCAGAAGCTGCCACTCACAGACCAGCTTCCTTAGGGTGCACACACACCAGGAGGGCCTTGGGATGCTCTGGGCTTGCCTGTGTGGTCTCCAGCAGAGCACCAGGCCCCACAGCTCTCCTTGTTCCACAGCTTTATCTGAGGACCCTCCAGCCCCAGGCTCCTAGAGCCCTCAAGCACTCTGCAAGCACCTGCAGACTCTGTCTCTGCCCAAGGTTGGGTCTTGGTGTTCCTAGAGCATGCCCTCAGAAAGGTCCCTTACAGGAGGGCAGCGTTGGCCCCATCCAGGCACATTTCCTCCTGGAGGGATGCAGACGGGCTCCCCCAGCACCGCCTCTCCCACAGGGGGCCGGGAGGGAGGTGCTGGCTCATGTGGCAGGACTCTGTGCTTGTTACTGTGTATATGCTTACAGACTTTTCTCACTGTTACATAATTGAGGTATTTTTTCCCCTCCTTATTTTAGATCCTGGTGCCATCTGCCCTGCTTTTCATGCATCGCTAGCTCTGGGCTGGAGGTTAGATCTGGCTCGGCCACCCAGTTCTAGCCCTCCCTTGGCAAGAGACTCTGGGTCATCGGTTTCCTTCTGTGTACTGTGAGATAGTAACCCCACGCTGCCTCCCTCGGAGGGCCGCTGCGGGACACAGGGGAGAAGCCGCGAACTGGCTGGGTAAGGCAGCCAGCCCCGCACAGATGTGCCTGTTGTCATCTGGCAGCCTGAGACTGGTGTCACCCAAGTGAGGGAGCCTCTGCCGGCTCCTGTCTGCACCTGCCCCAGCCGAGCTCCACCGAGCACCACATAGCTCCGCAGGGCTCCGCAGAGCCAGGCCCTGTTTGAGACGCGGGAAGTGCATGAGCCACACAAGTGGGGAGTCTGGTGGACCCCCTGTCAGAGGCAGCAGAGACAGGCCCCGGGCCTGCAGGGTCAGGCTACCCTCAAGCCTGCTCACAAGCCTCTTGGCCCCACGTGGCATGGTAAGCGCCCCCTGTCAGAAGCAACCTACAGGGAGCTCTCAGCCAGCCTCCAGCCATCAATGAAGGCACCCTAGAGATCATGCTCCTCCCTGAGGCAGCCCGCATGGACGCCATCTGTACCCCGCAGAACGGGAGCCCCCTCTCTCCCCTCAATATCCCACCCACCAATCTCCACCCCAAGAAGGGGCAGCTCTCTGCTGACAGACAAGCAGGGAGGGTCTGGGTGCCAGGTTAGTTCCCAGGACTGTTGGGGTGAGGTGATGGTGAAGAGCACCGCTCAGGAGACTTTTGTCACAGATCCACTGTGACACGGGGTGAGTCACTTTCCCTCTTTGGGTCTGAGTTATGTCATCTGTAAAATGGGAACAGCCATCTCTGTTCTGCCTATCTCTGCATCTCTTGCGGGGATCAGAACTAGACCTGTTCCCAGGGAGGCTCTAGGCCACCAGAGTGAATTTGGTCACTGTGAGCTTTTAATTATCAGTGAGATCTGGAAAGAAGGTGCTCTGGGCTTTTCAATCATTGGGGTAAAAAAAAAATCTCAGGGCAGCCTCCCAGACAGCCTAACTGTCTTTACTCCCAGAGACCCCCGCAGAGGAAGACATAGCTTGTCCAGTGCTCAGGAGCCTGCTTCCCCCTCCCTCTAATTCCCGGGTATCCACGCACACGTGTAACTCCAAGCGTTGCATCCACCCAGCTCTCATAAAATCGAGCATGATAACAAAATCTCCCGAGCTGCAGAAATGCAACTCTGAAAGGTCAGTTCTGGGATTCAAAAGGATGTGGCCGTAATGTGAACACGATGGCCATGGGTCGTCCAACTCCGGACGGCGTCAGCCCTCACCACCCACCCTGTCATCCCCACCTGCCCTCCTGGCCTCACTTTGCAGACAGGTGTCTGGGCAGGGCATCCCTGATTGAAGACAGAGGCGACCGAAGCCCAAAAGGCAGGCTGAATTTCCTCCTTGTGAGACACCCTGTTCCTTGGCACTGCCTGACCCCGGAGGCCACGCCTGGCTGCCCAGCTGTTTTTCTGCCTTCTGGCACCAGGTTCCACGTTTATTACAAGCAGCTACTTGCAGAGCAGGAACGCTGTTTCTAAAGGGGTCTTGCTCTTTGTGGCCGGACCGGAAGGTGGATCGGGAACACTCTGAGACCTCAGGTTTGGACGGAAGCAACCAACTTGGGAGCAGAGGCCGCCCGGGCAGCGGAAGAAGCAGAGCGCCCTCTAGCGGCAGGCCTGGCCCTTCCAGGGAGAAGGCGGAAGTGCTAGTTTGGTTCACGGGTCTGCCTGCAGCCACCTGCAGCCGCCTGGGAGAGAGCGTGGTGCCTGGTTTGGGTCCAAACATCCAGGCTCTGGGCAATTGCAGGTATAGCAGCATTCAAACCCCAACCCAAGAAGTGATAACACAGACTCTATCTATCAGTAACCTGGCTTAATTAAAAATAAGGCCACAGCAGGAAGGCAAGCATATGGCGAAGGCCCCCTGAGTGTGTGTGTGTGTGTGTGTGTACCACATGGGACAGGCCGGGAACCTACACCTACCCCAGGCGCAGGCCTGTGTACCATGGTTTCTGCCAAGGGTGTCCCATCAACACGGTCCTACCCCAGGCAAAACTACACAGACTCAAACCAGAAACAAGCCAACCTCTCAGCCAACAAGCCCCTCCACACAAGTCCTGAGAGGTTGCAGAAATCCCAAATGGAAATTTACAGAATGTCCTCACCCCTTGGAATTGCTGGCTCTGGGCCACACACACATAGGCACCATGGACATGTACAGGGGTGCACAGTGGATGTGCAGGGAGTCTGGCTCAGGCAAGGTTACAGAGCCCATCACAGGATCCTCAGATAACTGGATCCAGAGCAGGCAGGAACACAAAATGTGAAGCATTTCTACTGCGGTGGCAGAATCACACAGCCTGGACCATGTATAAACCACATACGGTTACTCACCTATCCTCTCTCGGCCACAGATTCTTCGTGCACAAAAGAAAAAAATATCTGTCCTTTTTATCTTAAACCATGAGGCTGGTTTCAGGATCAAATGAGAGAAATTTCTGAACTGCCATTCGGCTTTAAAATGTAAAGGATCTGTATTGTATTTTATAATAAATCCGTGTTGAATATAAACGTGTCTTCCCAAAGTCTTTGTATGAAATCAGCTTCAGAAAGATGGACGTACCATGTTTCAAGGTGCAAGGACCCCACCCGCCACTCCACATCCCCACTGAGAAGCCCACACCACTCACGGTGCCCCCCGGTAGGGCTGAGCTAGCCCCTCTGGTTAATGCTACAACTGGTCCTCCTGGGACTGTGGAGAGTGCACAGGCAGGCCACCAAGAGGGGCGACACCAGACCCTCCCTCACACCCTCCGCCCTCCTCCCTCCCTCCCAGCAGGGTCCCCCAAGCAGAGGCCGGTGGGAAACTTCAGTGTATGTAGATCCGGTCGGACACCGCTGCGGGCAAGTGGGTCATGACCTGCATTCGAAGCCACCAGTAGTAGTCCATGGGGTGGTAGCGAGTGTAGGGGCTGGCGGAGGTCAGGGCGTGCGTGACAGCGTTGATGACAGGGGACGTGTCTGTGGAGCCGCTGTTGCAGTAGGTCTCCATCTTGGCGATCTTCTCGTCAAAGTACTTCCTGCCGTAGTCCTGACGCACCACCTCGGGCAGCTCGTCCCACATCTTATTGGCAATGGCCTGGATGCGCTCGGGGCTGTAGAGGCTGGTGGCGGCGATAAAGTTGCCAGGTTCCACCACACTGACCTTCACACCCAGCGGGTGCATCTCGTAGCGCAGGCAGTCGGAGAAGGCCTCCACCCCGAACTTGGTGATGCAGTAAGGCGAGCGGGCCGGGTTGGCCATGCGGCCCAGCATGCTGCTGATGTTTACGACGCGGCCTGCGGAGGAAGACGGCAGAGCCCTGCTCACAAGGCGCTGACTGGTCGGGCAGAGGGCGGGGCCAGGCAGGCTGCTTTGACGCCTGAACTACCCAGGGTCAGAGGGGCCTTCTAATACACAGTCGAGGCCAGCTCAGGCCACATGTCCAGCTTTTCCCTGACTATGCCAGGCAGGACAGGCCAAGAGAAATGAGCCGGCCTGCATCCAGGAGGGTGTGGGGTAATGCGTAATGGATGCTAGAGCGCTCACGGCAGGCAGCCCAGGCCAGGGTTCTGAACCTGATTTTAGTGCTAGGACAGAGGGACAGAGTCTTCAGTACTAGAAGACGGTGGGGACCTCAAGAGGCTTTCCCACAGGCCTGGCCTCGGGAAGCGGGATGGAGGTGGAGCCCATCCAAGCAAGCCCAAGTGGACCTGGGACATGCTTGTCCTGGGAATGCCCTCGGGAAGTTAAGACCCAGCCCCAACTTGGGCACCTCGGGGAGCTGCCTTTCAGAAACCTCTAAGTTGGAAGTCTCTGGAGGGTTGGGGTTTTCTTCTACAATCCTACAGAAGCTCTCGGGATTCATCCTATCATTGCTGAGACTTTGGGAGAAATCCTATGGGATCACCCCCTTTTTTGCCATCATTGTTTGCTATCTAGAGAGAACATCCAAATCAGTGACTTCTTTGGCTACCTAACATGGTCTGAGTGCTCTGTCTGCTTTCCAAATTCCTAATCTCGAAGATTATTATTACTATATTTTACATTCTACCACATTGTCTTATTTTGTAACTGCGGCCTAGTGACCCAAAGAATGGATCTACCAACACTGACTTCCCCGTGCCTCTCTTGGTAGTTGCTGTATATAGACACAGCCCCAAGCACAAGGTGGTTATTTCTCTAGATTAGGTCCCCAGAGTGGGATGGCTGCTGTAATCTTTCAGCCTTTGAGACTGCGACCTCTCAGCCGCCTTCCTTTCTGAAAACCACACATACCTTTCCACTTGCCTGGCCAAGACAGCTCCCCTTACCCCCATCCACGAGACCTGCACGGCACCTGGGAAGTCCTGTGCTCAGCCTCACTGGGGTACGGAGGCTGGATCTGCAGAGACCTCTTTCCAGTCTAGGCAAAGATGAAAAGACAGGATGGGAGGAAAACCCTTTCCAACTCACCTTTGGCCCTTCGGATGAGGGGGAGAAAGGATTTTGTCATCCGCACGGTGCCCCAGAGGTTCACTTCTGCCACTTCCTTGTAGGTCTCCATGCTGGTGAACTCCACTTCTCCAAAAGTCGAGATGCCCGCATTGTTAACGAGGCCCCACAGGCCTGGACAGGATGGAACAGAACCATGGTCACCACGCAGCCTTGGCCTCAGACACCACCCATCACCCTGCAGCCATGCCTCTCCTCGCTTTTGTCCCTTTCCCTCCAAACTTGCCACTTACAAGGATCTTGGGACATTTCCTAGAATCACCAAGAATAACAGGAGACAAAGAGGCCTATGGTATAGGCTGGGACCCTGTCTTAAGTCTAAAACATCCAATTACCATCTCACTTCTCCCTGCATGGCCTCTCTGGGCCCTCAATGACCCAGCCCTGCCAGATGTCCGCAGCCTGGGGTCACTCCCACTGGCTCCACACGGTCACCTCCCCGCAGCCTGCACTGTGTCTCCATTCCTGCCCCTGCACCTTCGCTTGCCTTCCACTTCTGGCCAAAAGCCTGGAGAATCCCAGGAGTCTTCCAGGCCAAGCCTTCTCTGGAGGCCCAGGGAGGGGACCCAGTATCCAGGGTCTTATAGCAGTTAGAGGCTCAGCTAAGACTTCACCTCAGGTCCAGCCCCAGTCCTGATCCATCCTGAGCCCCTGACCATGACCTCGGATCTTCCCCTCCCACAATACGCACTGTTTGCTGTTATCCCTGGTGAGCCCCATCACCCGTGTGTATACGCCTGGTCTCTGCAGGTTGAGAACACCCCTCAGCCTTGTGTGGTCCCAGGCAGAGGACAGAGCTAGAGCAAACAGACACTCTCCAAGTAACCTGGGTTGACTGTTTCCTATAAGACCAGAGAGGGGATAGTTCCACAGACCGGGGAACCCTGGTGCTAGAAGGATCCTTGGAGCTCTGACAGCTACTTTTATCACCAGGGAAGCAGAGGCCCTTCAGCATGCGCAACTGGTCAGAGGCAGAGCAGAATGAGGGAAGGAGGCCCCAAGGAGGCCATCTTGTTTTGCAGGGCCTCTGAGTTCCATCTGCAGGGCGTGAGGACTGCATGGGCCGCAGCCTCGGGACAGAGCTATCATCCTGCCCGTGGGAGCCCTGGTCCCACTTCGCTTTCCAAGTTAATCATGGAAACGAGTTTGCGTGCATGACAGAGTAATTGGTCTCTAGCTGTGTTCCTTCCGTGTTATCCAAATTAAAGCTTCAACTGACCTCTGGTGCCTTCTCCTTCAATTATGGAGAATTAAGAACATTTATCAGGGAAGGAAACTGCTAGTTAACAAAGTGCTCGTGAAGCTCTCACTCACTCCCCACAGCGGCTGAGCGGCAGCCACGGGCTCTCGGGTCTCACCAGTGACCTAGCACTGACGCGGCCACCACAGCCCGTCCTCCCCCGAAGTCTTCACCCGTCTCTTCTTCCCAGGAAGAGCCAGAGGCCTCCCACCACCTGCCAAGGCTGACCTGTCACCCTCCACCTTCCAAACCATAAGCTGTCATTCCTTGTTCCCTTTTTATGCAACGTTAACCTTTCTCTTGCCCCTGGCTCCCTCCCTCCAATGTTGTATACATTAGATGCTCAATAAAGGTTTCTCAGATGAATGAAGGTCTACGATACCATGTCCCGAGATCCCAAAGAACCTCCTCTTTACCATGCTACATCCTCACACCGCCGTCTGTTCTCCTTCCCTCCACGACCAGGCTTCTGAGAACACAAGCCACACCCTCCAGACCCCATTTCCCTGCCATGCTGGGTCCCAGTCCTGCTGCTGCCCCCACGGTGTCTGGGGTGCAACATGGTAAGGGTGTCCCATCACGCTCACCTCCCATCTTCACTCCCCTCAACCTCTCCCCAGTATGAGCTCTACTCATGGTTCTTGACACTCATTCCTCCCTTGGAGCAACCCTTCTACCCTCCCGGCCGCCCTTCTTCTACCCGCCCCCTAAATACAGGCATCCGCCAAGGTCCTGTCCTAGACCACCTGCTCCCAAATTATGCTCCGTGCCTAGGCAGCCTTGTCTTCTTTATGTTCATGGAAATTTGCAGCTGCTTTGTGTTTGGTTCACACAAAACCGCATCCCACCTAAAGTGCATATTTTCTCCCTAACAAAAAACTAATTACAGCTGACACTGATATCCAAAAAAGTGTAATTGAACTTGACCTGTGAAAGCACATGGCTCCTGGATTATAGCTCTGCTGACTTGATAAGCAGTAACAGTCTGTGGAGCTAGGAGTCCTCAGCCAACACTCCACATAAACTCAAAATGTACACTGCTGCTTATTCCTGGGGACAGCTGTTTCCTTGCAGCAGCCCCAGCAGTCACCACGTCAAGGGCTCTGGTGTACCCCTCGGGCTCATGGCTCTCCTCCGACTGCGGTCTCCTCCTCCTGACGGCCACTCTCACCTCAGTGTCCTGCACACAGGTCCCCAGCATCCCCTCCCCACGCACCATCATGGCAAGCTCCAGCTGCCCCAGCCCGCGCCTTACTTTCCTCTTTGCTAACAGACCCCTGGACCTCTTCTCCCCAATCTGATGAGAACTATTAATACCACTGATCAAGATCAAAAGGACAGAGGTCCGGCCCTGAGCTAAGCACTCTGTGTGCATTCGTTCCAAAGCTAAGCTATCCCAGGTCTGGAGGACACAGTTGGGGCTCCAGGA
This sequence comes from Lontra canadensis, assembly GCF_010015895.1. Classification (NCBI taxonomy): domain Eukaryota; kingdom Metazoa; phylum Chordata; class Mammalia; order Carnivora; family Mustelidae; genus Lontra; species Lontra canadensis. Next base: position 1,948,073 of record NW_022631032.1, on the reverse strand, counting down.
GGTTACGCACCTTACTCAGTGTCACTCAGCTAACAGGGGGACAAGATAATTTGGACCCTGGTCTGTGTGAAGACACAGCCCTCACGCTTGACCCTGTGCCACTGTCGGCTTCCTCTGCCATCTCATCAGATCTGTGCCTTTTTTCCTCTCTCCACAGCATTAGTCTGGGGCCTTGTTGTCTCCATCCTATATCACTGGCAAACTTCTCCCAGGTCTCCCTGTCACAGCTTCTGTCCTCCACTTCCATCCTAGCCGGCCCCTCAGCTAGACCCTCCTCTGTCGGTCACTTCTTGCTCTTACGATTCCCTCTCGCAGCAGGTTTGGGAGGCCTCCTTTGCCGGGTTTCTTGTTCTGCCTTCTGGAAGCCTGAACAGCCGGCCCCTCCACTGCCTCGTGGTCCCTCCTGCCTCTGCTGCTCCCTGACTCCACCCAGCCCTCCAACCCTCACTCCATGTTATTCTGCCCATGTGCCTGCAGTGGTCAGATCTAGGCATGAGAACTGGCTGTGTGAGCAGAGCATTTCTCCCTCTTCACAGATAGGTAAGCTGAGGCCCACACAGGGGAAGGTGTGAGCCCAAGGTCACACTTCTAGTAAGAGAGTGAAGCCCACCATAACTCCAGACTTCCCACTCTCAGACTGAGGGTGTCCCAGTTGTAGGACTGGGTCTTCTCTATACATGGCACAATGTCTCCAGTGCTGTAATGGTTCCGAAGAGGTCCTGCCATGAAGCCACCAACTTACATCTGGCTGGTGTCCAACCACAATCCTCCTGCCAGGTCATACCCTTATTGGTGCTCAGCACACTACCAAGCATACAGCAGGTACTCAATAAATATCTCCTGACTGTGAGGTTAAGTGATGGTTTCAACATACAGCCTGCCGGTTGGCTCACTCAGCCTTTTGCTGGGATGGGGTGGGCAGTGCTGTCTCCAGGCTCCAGATGTCCATCCGGTCCCTCGGAGCTCTACCAGCTGTGGCAGATGGCTCACCTGTTCTAATCAGACAATCCCCTTCATCTCACCCCCCGAGGCTGGCTCCCCTGTTCCACAGAGCCAGGATGAAAGGCACTTGTCTCCTGAAAGGATCCTGCCTGGGTAGAGTGAGTTGGAAGCGCGCACAGGCTTAGGGACCCCAGGCTGATCTGAAAGCTCTAGAAGGGTGCCACCTGGAGTTCAGAGATAGCATTGCCAGAGAAGGAGAAGGACAGAGGCTTGACCAGGAAAGACGGCCCTGGGTAGGGCAGGGGTGGGGGCCACGGGGAAGAAAGAGAGGGGGAGAGAGAAGTGGGGACAGAGAAACCAGGACAACCACATGTCCAACAGATTTCTCATCTCACCAGAAAAATCTTCAAATCTTTTGCCAGAAAATGCAGTATTAGGTAAGTAAGCTCATGCTGTGGTTTATCAGTCCTCACTGGAATGTGTCATTTGGAAAAAGGCAGCAGGGAAAAGTTTATTCATCAGGGTGGGACTAGGGTTTGAACTCGGTCCCAGGGCAGGGGGTGGGAGTGCCTCTCCCTGTAGTTCCGGGTCTGCCCTTCCTTGCCGGTCAAGCGAACTGGCCCAGACCAATACAGGGAATGGAGGTGACTCTGTCCTGGCAGTGGGGGACCGGAACCAGGGTCCTTAGCAACCCCCAGCTCGGGTGCAGCCCCACTCTGTTCTCAGGTCTACAGTGATGAGTTCTTTCCATGGGCGCCGTGGATCACCACAAACTCTCAGGCTGCCATGAAGTGGCCTCACAGCACAGACTCCTGCCTCCTGGTTGATGAAAGCAGGCGGGAGGGGTGAGGTAGGCTGTACCTCCAGCGCAGGGAATCACCCCAGGGGGACACATCCTGCCTCTTCTTAATGGGACAGGAGCCCTGGCTCTACCTGTTAATTATGAAATAGATGTTTAGTGAGTTAGGGAACTCATAGGCCTCTCCTCTGAGAGCAGACCAGCCTGGGAATGGCCCTCTTTGGAGGTGGGGGTGGACCGGGGCTGCCAAGGGGATGCGTCAGGGACAGGCTGGCAGCCTAAGCAACAGCTTCCCTGACAGCCACATGGCACAGGCATCTCCGTTTGGCTCATAAAGGCTCGACAGAGCCCAGCCCCGTCCCTGGTGGTCCCCTCTCCTCCCCTTCTCCCTCCTAAGGCCTGAAGTCACCACTCGGGAGAAAGAGAGAACGCTCTCTGCCTGGTTGGCCAGGAAGCTCAAAGGTAAACACCTCAGAGGAAGCAAGAAGCCCAGAATCATCACGGCTGTGTGCTCCATGAACGGGGTCTCCTCCCTTCTGTTGGACAGAGCCCCTCCCACCAAGATCCCTCCCTGGGCTGAGCTGGGAGAGAACACCCGAGTCCTTATGTTACCAGAACTTTCTGCAGCAGGTGACCCTGTCAGCGACTGGCCCTCAAACTTTCTGTTCCTCCAGGTTCTGGGGGCACAGTCCCCAACCTCTCTGCCAGCTGCCTCTCCCCTTCTCTACCCCCTGATTGCTCATGTTCCCAGGAAGCCCACCTTGCATCTTGCCTACTCTAGCCTCACCTCCAGGCCCGGACATCTGGTCTCCACCCAGACATTCCCACAGGGCATCCCATGGGCACTCTCCATCCCTCATCACGCTCCTGCAGTGGGTTGGGGGGGACCGGGCATCAGGAGAGGCCTTGTGCCCCTCCCTCATCCCCACATGTATCCATCACCAAGTCCAGCCAGCTATGCCTTCCCGACTCTGATCCCTCCACATCCCCAAACACACACTGCCCTTGTTCAGTACTCCAGCACTCATGCTCTCCCTCTAAATCTGCCCTCCACGCTGCTGCCGCAGTCCCCAGACTGATAGTTCATTCCCCCTGGGACATCGACAGTGGGCCCCAGTGTCCTCGGGAGTGTGGCTATGGGCCCCAGGCCCTGGAGGACCTCTGTCCTCAACCCCATTTCCTGTCACCACCTCCACCAGACTTGACCACGGACTTGGCCCCCCACATATCCTATGTGCTTCCCACCATTGTTCCTTCTCTCCCCAACTCTGGAATGCCCTTCTTTCACCCTGCCACAATCTGCTCTCCTAACGGGCTCCCCACCCCACCCAGGACTGGGCTGTGACCCTCTGTCCTGTGCTGCTTCCTGAGAGGGGGTGTGGAGATCATTCAGGTTAGCCCCCCAGGGAACCTTGGAGAGGTCCTTGGGAACAAGGACTATGTCTTGGCCATCTCTGTGTCCCCAACACTTGGCCCGGAGTGGGCATTCAATGAACATTGTCTGAACTGACCTGCCCCTGTGCTCGTCTGTTCACCACTCCTAGAGGTTTTGAAAGCACCTCTGGCTTTATTTCCCATTGCCTTATTGCACAGGTGTGTTTAATTTAACCCACTTCCTCCCGCTGTGTGAGAGGAAGAGTTTCAACAGAGGGCAAGCAGGCTTTTGCAAGATACCGGTAGACGGGGAGTAGCGTTTAGGAAAGGGGCCCTCAGAACAGCTGGAGCACTACCCCCTGTGGCCCCAACGGGCCCCCTACCTTTCTCAGGGTCCTCCAGGCTCGAGCGGACGATCTCCACCACTTTCTCCACCTCCTCGTTCTTGCAGACATTGAGCTGGACAGTTCTTAGTCGATCACTCTTCAAGCTATCCAGCTCCTTGACCCCATCGTCTCCTTTGTCCTGGGGAGGAGAGAGGAGCTGCCTCGACCACCTCCTTCCCACCCTGTCTCCAGTCAGAGGACCAGGCCGAGGCCCTGCCAGAGCCTGGGGCTTACTAACAACTCTGGAGAGTCTCTGGAGACCCGCAGGGGCTGCTCGTCTGGCAGGTGGTTCTCTTCAAGCCCAGAACTGACCACATGTCAGGCCAAACCAAGTGCCACAGACACAAGCCCGAAAGGCTTTCCTGGAAGGCGCCTCTCTCTAAGCCAAGGTTTCGAAGTGAGGACCCACCAGGGCTAGGCATGTGGGTGTCCGACCATGGGGAGGGTGGGGACTTGGGAATGAAGCACATGCCTACCTCTCCACCCCTGCCAGCTGCTGCCAGCATGGGTATGGGTGTAACCCAGGCCTGCCAGCTGCTCCGATGTTTAAGCTAGTAATTAGGACTTCCCAGTTTTTTAAGTGTTGGCAACTTACATTTAAAAAACAAAAACTAAGCACTGTGTAAAGCAAAGCACATTCACAGGCCACATGACTGGAGGCTGCCAGTTTGTCACCTCTGGTCTAAGCCACAGGTCTGTCACTACCAAGATGGTCAGAAACCAGAGCAGCTCTCATTCCAGTCCCATCAACTACCCAGGCTCTGTGCCCTCAGGTGCAACCCTTAACAGGTGCCCAGTTTTCCCAGCTTCAAAATAAGAAATAAGGACAACGCCACCTGTCCTGACCTGCTCAGGTTACTGGTATGATGGAATCATCTTTATTAAAAACCTGTTCAACTGTCAAGCTAAATCGAAGCATTATTAAACATGAGAAAAGGTCACTCACTCAGCAAACATTCCCTGGGCCTCCATCATGTCCCAGCCCTGCGCTAAGAACTGGATACACAAAAATAAATAACTTAGCCCCTGTTATCAAAGAGGCATATTTTCGGGAAGGGGGCAGGTGCATAAGGGAACAATCTGGGCAGTGTTTGCGGCATGAAAGCTGGCGGGAGGGGAGAGGCTGCCCAGAAGGTGGGACAGGCCTTTCAGGAGCAGTGATAGCCGAGGCCAAGGACCAGAGGGGCCCTGGGAAATGCGACATTTCAGATAGCAGTGAGGCCTGGAAGTCGTTGCACAGGAGGCTGGGGAGGTGGGCAGGGGTCTTCCTGGGGCGCGGTGGTGAGCTGCTGGAGGGCGTGGATAAAAGCCAGCATCATTTACTGAGTGCTGACGGTGCTTCCCACTGTGCTAAGCACTTGACATACACTTCTCATTAGTCTGCACACCGTGAGGCGGGTTCTATTACCATATTTCATTCTTTCTAGGACCCATATCTTCTCCACCTTAGGGATGAGCTACACCGTTGTGAAAAGCAAACACTGTCAGTTACAATGTAATTGGCAGTGACTTTCTCGGTGGTGCAGGAAACAGGAAGGCATCTAGTGAGAAGACAGCAGGAGCTGCCAGGGGCTGCAGTGAGAGGGAAATGCCTATTCTCAGCAAGGACGTGCGCGGGATACAGGTGGTATTGATGCTAACCTCCCTGGCAAGGCCAAGAGTAGGAAGCATATGGATGTCCGCATACATCCATGGTGAAAAGTTCTCTAGGAATTAGGCTCAGCCTGCTAAGTGGTCTGAACCAGGAGAACCTTAACCCCAGAACAAGACGTTCGCATCACACCACGTCAGAGAGACATAGGAGAGAGTGGTAAACGGACTGTTTCCAATAGGGCCGGAGGGGCTGGAGATAATCGCTCTGGAGAGGGACCTGGGAAGAACACGAGAGTGAGGGAGCAATCTGGCCCCATGGAGCCCACCAAACAGAAGCAGGGCCAAAAAGTCAAATTCAGCCCAAAATGAGGAATGATTTTCACCATCCAGATGGCAAGACTGCCCCGGAGGAGTCCGGATAATGAAAGTGGAGGTCAGGGTTGGGGCAGGGTGGGGAACACGGTGTGGAGAAAACCCAGGCATCAGACAGGCATCAGGCTGGTCCCCACTGCCCCCAAGAGCTCTTCCACTCTTAAACAGTCAGCCTCTACAGGGAGCCTCCGCTCTGGGCCTGAAAAGCAGCAGCACGTGTGGCCCTCTGAGTCTCTGCCTGGCCCAGCACCAGGCATGCCAATGACACCCAGAGTCCCCTCTGCCCAGGGCAGCCCTGTGTGAAGCTTGGTTAGTCTAAGGCTTGGCTCTGAAACTCCCTGGCAGTGCCCACTTCCCGGACAACATGGCAGGTATCTCATCTACGGGCCTAGAGCTTCTGGTACTATTCTTGCAGAGGGTCTGACAGCAAATAACTCCCAGAGACGACAGCTTCCAGTCCAGAGGAGGGAAGGGCTGGTGTCCACAGACACCAAGAAAACATGCATCTTGTTTGAATGCAGTCTTCACGTCATGCCTCCTCGAATGCCCCTCAGAGTGGAGCCCAGGCAGATGGCATCCCTGAGCAGGTGCTGACGCCTACTTTCAAGAAGATAGGCCCCTGAGCGCCCTGTCCTCCTCCTGGCCTTTGTGAACCCTGCCACCATATTTTGGCAACTCTCAGACTCCACACCAGACGTCTCCTTGAGCCTCCAGCCAGCCCTGAGCCCATGTCTCCAAGGTCCCCCGGGGAGGCTCTTCACCTGGCTCAGGGTCCCCACATGAACTCGGTTTGGAGTGTGGCAGCTGAGACCCTGCTCTCGGAGGAAACCAGGGGTTTGTCCCACGGCTGACAGGTTCAGGCTCAGCATTCAGGATCCCAGGAGAGAAACCCATCTCCTCCCTTCCCCTGCCAGGTCTCCCCAGAAGTCCTCCTCACTCTGAAACGGCCTCTACATCCCGCTCTGATGGCCTTGTCAGCGGGGACAGAGACAGTCAGCTTGCCTTCACTGTTCAGAGAAAACCTTCGCTGACCACCCTTAGCCCCAGGGCCACAGAGCACAGTGGCTGGTCCCCTTCCAGATCCACCTGTCCTCAGTCCAAGGCTACACTGCTTGGGCCCCACCGCCTCCCTGACTCCAGGGTTTCTGTCCTCTTCTTCATCTGTCTTGCTGCTCAGGGACAAGCTTCGAGTCCTGCTGTGTTGTGACTATGGAACTGGTTGACTGATAAACCCACTTTTATCATTATCCCTTTCCATTTCATCAGTGAGCTCTCTTTTCTACCCTTGCATGACAAGTTGGGCAATTCTTATAGTGTTTCCACACATTCTCAGATAACGGCCTCTTTGTTCAACTTCAAGGGTCCAGTTCAGTCTACTAATCAAGGAACCCCAGCGCAGCCTGGGTTGAAAACCCAAGTCCTCCAGCTTCTATGCAATCTAAAGCCTGTCCTGACCCAGGCCTGGGGAGTGTGGGAAGCCCATGGACGCCAAACAGGGGTGAAGACTGCCTTTCCCCTTATTTTCTAGCTCCTCCTCATGTCTTCCTTAATCTCTGACCCTTCCAGGGTTGGATCCAGGGGCTGGCAAATTAAGGGGCAAGACTGTAGTCTTCTGAGGCTGGTCCTGTTTTCTGCTGTTGGTGTCCAGGGACAGCAGGTGCACAAGCCTGGCCCTCCCTGCAGGGCGTGCTTTCATGCGTTCTACAGAGATCCGTCCTCCGGATACCTCCAGCCGGGCCTCTTCTTTCTCCACCCGGGTTTCAGGGAGGCACCCCTTCGGCTGGGGAAACACGGGCAGTCCTAGGAGTCTCACTGGATGGGCGCCCTTATGATGACTCCAGGAGCTCTCCCCTTCATCCACATCACGTCCAGGCCAGAGTGTCCGACCCAAGCAGGACAGCCCTCTCCTGGTGGAGCTCTCTCTGCTCTGCTTCCAGATGAGGCACTCCAGCCTCATTCTTGGGCCTCCAGGCGTCTCTTGGTCAATATTAACATACCCTTCTGTGGCCAAGGACTCCGGGGCATTGATGGTAAGCTCTCTAGGAGTTCTTTTTTTTTTTAATTATTTATTTATTTATGGGGCACCTGGGTGGCTCAGCGGGTTAAAGCCTCTGCCTTCGGCTCAGGTCATGATCCCAGAGTCCTGGGATTGAGCCCCACATCAGGCTCTCTGCTCAGCGGGGAGCCTGCTTCCTCCTCTATCTCTGCCAGCCCCTCTGCCTACTTGTGATCTCTGTCAAAAAAATAAATTTTTAAAATCTCAAAAAAAAAAAAAATCCCTCTCCATTCTTACATGATTATTCATCCCCGCTTCTTAAAAAAAAAAAAAAAAGAATTATTTATTTATTAGACAGAGAAGACACAGTGAGAGAGGGAACATAAGCAGGGGGAGTGGGAGAGGGAGAAGCAGGCTTCCCGCTGAGCAGAGAGCCCAATGCGGGCTTGATCCCAGGACCCTGGGATCATAACCTGACTGAAGGCAGACATGTAACAGCTGAGCCACCCAGGCGCCCCTCTAGTAGTTCTTTAAGTTTTTATTTTAATTCCAATTAGTTAACACCCAGTGTTCTATCATTTTGAGGCGTACAATTCAGTAATCACACTCCCTTACCCCAGCGGGTGCTCATCGAGACAAGTGCGCTCCTTCCTCGCCATCCCCCGTTTCCTCCATCCCCCGTTTCCGCCATCCCCCCACCTGCCTCCCCTCTGGTGCCCATCAATCTGTTCTCCGTAGTCAAGAGTCCGTTTCTCCAAGTAGTGTTCTTGAAGCCCACCTCACTGAGACCAGAGGGAAAATATCACAGCACGCTAACAACTCCGTCCAACCTCTCAACCTTCCCCAACCTTCTCCACCTCCATTTCTACCACACTGAGCCAGATGACGGACTGAACCTGGCAGCAGGGTTTTACAGACTCTAGGCCTGTTCTGCTAGGGGGTCCAGCACCTCCAGGCCGGATGAAGACACTCGCCAGGTAAAATGGGAGTGTCTATCACACGCACAAGGAACGGTGAAGAGGAACAAGCCTGGGGCCTTGTAACGGTCACAGGCTGAGCAGTGGGAGCGCTAGCAAGGGAGGGGAAGCAAAACAAGAGAGCGGGGTATCCAAAAGTCATGCAACAAAGGGTAACACGCAAGAGTGGTTTGTTTGGTTAAAGCTGTGTGTAGGTTCAGTATGCTCTGGTCTGAGAAGGGGCCACTCGATCTGGCAAAATGGGGGCTGCTGGCATCCTCGATAAAAGCCACATCAGAGGCACCCTGGCACCCCCCCACTCCCCGTTCCCGCCCTGACTTCTCTGCCCAGCTGGTCTCCTCTTACTCCGTGACAGCTCTGGGATTCAGCTTCCTCGGACTGCTGATGGTGTCCAAATACGCTATCAGCACCCACCGCAGGAAACTCCTGTCTGTCCTTCCAGATGGCAGCAAGATGCCACCTTGGCCTATCGAGCCTTCCCTTGTACCCAGAGAGAGGCAGTCTGTCCCTTCTATGATACAAGACCTGCCCCCCAACTCCTCTCTCCCGCCTCCCTCCCTCGCCACAGCCACAGTGGCCCCCTGTTGGTCTCTAACACAAAGGCACACAAAGGCACACAAAGGCTTGGCTGTCCCTTTCTTACCCCTTCTATCTTTGGGACTTGTTCCCTAACCCCTTACCTCCTTCCAATGTCCCTTTCTCAGTAAGTTCTTTCTTTCCTCTTTAAAACCCAACAGCCCCTCTACCACATTCACTCTCCTTCTCCTTTTCGTGCTTTCTTTTTCCCAATAGCTTCCACATCCCACAGAAAAGCAATCTACTTATTTATCGATCTTCTTTTGTGTCACCCCCCACCCACCCCATGTAAGCACCGCAAGGGCAAGAACTTCTCATGAATCAATATAGGCTGTATCTCCAAAGGAGAATATTGTGGGCTCTTGTAGGTGCTCAAGAGATATCTATTAGTTGAAAGAACAAATAAACAGATGGGAGGGGCCCAAAGCCCAATCCGTGTGGGCTGAAAGGAACATGGGAAGTAAACAGGTGAAACGATCTAGTACAAACAACCCTCTGGGGGTGTCGAGAAGTGAGCCAGTAGTGCACATGGGATGGGAGGCTGTCAGCCTGTGTGTGTGGGCGTGTGTGCGTGTGCGCGTGCACACACGCATGCGCCAAAACGACCCAGCAGAGCGTGAGGAGTTAATGATGCGGGAGATGAGAGACATCTACTGGAGCCAAGCCCTTGAGTTGGCCCAAGGCACCGAGACCTGAAGCAGGAGAGGAGGGGTAAGTCTAAGGAGGAGCAGGCAGAGTTTTGGGGGACAGATGTAGCCAGAATCCACCATGTGGCTTAACATCTCAGCAGCGGGCTGGAGGACTTTACCGTGGTCCCCAGTGGTTCCGACTGCTTTCTGATTTGCATCGTTAACTCAAACCTCTAGTGACTTCTGCCTCCTCTAGCTTTTGACCAGCAGAGACACACCATGACACCAAAAGAGTCAACAAGTAACACCGACAGGCATGAGCCGGCAGTGACCTCGTCTGGTATTTTGAAGAAAACACCAGTCACTAAATCAGGATCACAGCTGTGGCCGGTGGAAGGACGTCAGAGCACCCAGTCTAACCCCATTATTGTAAGTAAGGGGCTCAGGGAGGGGAAGCGTCTGCTTATTCCCTGGGCTAGTGGCTGATAGGTGACTAGAATCCAAGGCCCTGACTCTCTCTCTCTCACTCCTCGTCAGCACTCAGCAGACTCTGCCCTGGACTGTGGAGTCGAGATACAGTCCCTGCACCACTGGACAAGCCAGCATGATGGTGCAGGTGCTAGAAACATAGAGAAGGAACTTCAGAGGTACGAAACATTCTGTGGCATCCCAGCACCTGCGAGGACATGCTGAAGCAGGTCCACATTATGCAGAGAACCCAACTCCAGCATGCCCCACCCATCACCCCCAAATCTGTCCTGAAACAGGTTTTAGCATGCATGTCAGAGGGAGCAGACATTGGTGTGGCTTTTGGGAGCAGCAATCTGACAGACTTGAATGAAACCAAAAATCTGCACACCTTTCTACCCAGTATTTTCACATCTAGAAAATTTTTCTAAGAATTACTAATGAAAGCAAGCAAAGATATGTGTAAGACGATTCATTGTGGCTTGGAGTATAATAGCAAAGGTCACACATAATGTGCACACATACATTTTAGTTACTCTGCGGCAAGAGACTGCAGTAAAAAGACTCCACTTGTTTCCATCATCTACTTCTGTCCGGTTTGAATCTATTATAAATACGTACTACTTTCATAATTCAAAAGAAGGAAAAATTAAAAGGACAAATAAACCCTCTCTGATCTGAATATATGTTCAAACTGTGGCAATGCAAATGACTTTATTATTTTTGTTTATATTATTGAAACTTTTACATTGAACGGGTATTGTTTTTATAGATATTAAACCTGGTTTAAAAATAATTCCTTCTCTGGATTCTTACTGCCTTCAATATAAAGAAAATATCTCATCTACAGAGCAGAGACAGCAAATTGTCCCAAACGCCCCATTCTTCCCTTCTTCTATAGCGGTAGAACCCCTGACTTCAAGCAAGGTACATTTCTCAGAATACAAACTACATTTCCCAGCTTCCCTAGCGCAGCCAGGTAAGAAAGACCATGTGACTAAGTTCTGGCCAATAGAGGGAGACCTCAGGTTGCTATATCACAGCTTCTGGGTCATTCATGCCTTTAAAGACCAGGGCATGCATTCACAACAGAAGAAATGCAAATTAAAACTGTACTGGGGTATATTTCTCACCTATCAGACTGGCAAAAACCAAAAGCTTCAAGTACACTATTGGGGAAATCGTGTAGAAACAGATACTCTCATACATTACTGGTGGGAATGTGAAATTACACAGTCCCTATAAGCCAGTCAGGCGCCCCAGAATAACACTGAAAATCTACAGGATTTTCATGCCTTTTCCTGCCCTATTCCCCTTTAGCCATCACAGGCTCTTCCTGAATAAATCTCTTGCACATTCTATCCTATTTTGGTATCTGCTTCTTGGAGGAACCAAGCTGACAACACAACTTAGGAGTTTTGTGTTTGTGATGGTATCAACATAGCAATTCTGAAGCAATTGTGTGTGTATTATAGGACTGACCAAATGAGTAAATATACTGATGTAGCTGGGGATCAAGGTTCTAGTGGCAGAAAAAGGAAAAAAACAAATATGGAATGAGGGAAGCAAGGAAGAATGCTGTTGTGTTGAAGAGGATTAGAAGGTCAATATAACCTCATGAATTATATGTTTGTGTGTGAGCATGTGTGTGTGTGTGAGCATGCAGCATTTATAGGAAATGAACGTAGGAGAGAAATATAAATAAATACCATGTGTGCATGTATATGCCGTGTGATTATCTATACATCGTCTACCTCTGTCCACAGAGAGGGACAAAGAGCACTGATGTTGGTTTCTAAATTCTGTTAAAAGGAATTAGTAAAAACATATCTACACAGAGACATGTATGCAAATATTCATAGCTGCATAATTCATAGTGGCCAAAACCCCAAACATTTCATCCAAATATCCATCAACTAGTGAATTAATTTTTTAAATGTAGTATATCCGTCCAATAGAATACTATCCAGTAATAAAAAGGAAGGAACTACTGATACTTTCTACAACATGAAGAATCTCAAAAACGTTATGCTGAGTGAAAAAAGCCTGCCACAAGAGCCTATGCGTTGTACAATTCCATGCAGGAATAGTCCAGAAAAGGCCAATCTAAAGAGACAGGAATCCGTGCTACCTAGGACCAGGGGTTGGTGTGGGGCTTCAAGTGCAGACAGTCAAGAGAGAAATTTCCAAGTGATGGACTGTGGTGAGGTTGCACAATTCTCCAAATTGGAAGAACTGTCCCCTCTCCCTTTTGGAGCCTCACGGCCCAGGGCTTCCCTTCAGACACCCTAAATTCCACTTGATGAATTGCAAAGGATCCTCAGCCGCTACCTGGGACAGCATTACTTATTCTCCATGGTCCAGAATGGATGTCCCCTCCTCTGCCAGACCAGGATCAACCCCTTCCTTCTACGCACTCTCGTTAAACACTCCACACAACTCTGAGAACCCTCTTCACTCTAACTCTTCCAGGTAAGTCTGTGCATGGCTGTCCTTCACCACTGGACATGGAGCTTCCTAAAGGCAGGGACCAGGGTATCATCTTCTACAGCACCTATCAAAGGGGCAGGCACATCAGGAACATTTGCCAAATGGACGAGTAAATGAATGAATGAACAAAGCTATGAAGAACAAGTGAGACAGAAGTGAAGAGAAAAGGTATGGGCTGTCTAAAGCGACGGATGAACCAATCGTTAAGAAAGCAATGAAAACACAACTACCAACCCCAGCCCAAGTCCTGGGTAGTCCTGGTATTAAATAATGAGCTTGAAGTGGGATTCTGGGAAGACAGGAAAGTAGGAAGCACCAGGAATCTCTTTCCCCACCTAGACAGGTGCACTATTTTGGAACTCTGGAGTCTGTTGAAGAGATGAAAGGCATCCACATTGGAAAGGAAGAAGGAAAATTATGTTTTCAGATGACATGACTTTATATGTAGAAAACCCTAAAGATTCCCCCAGAGAACTTATTGGAACTAATAAATGAATTCAGCGAAGTAGAAGGATATCAAGTCAACACACAGAAGCAGCTGCATTTCTGTACACAAACAACACACAACCTGAAAAGGAAATTACAAAAATAATCCCACTTATGGTAGCATCCAAAAGAATAAAATACTTAGGAATTAACCTAACCAAGGAGGTAAAAGATTTGTACAATGAAATCTATGAAACATTTCTGAAAGAAGTAAAAGAAGGCAGAAATAAATGGAAACACATCCCCCATTCATGGATCAGAAGACTTAATATTCTTAAAATGTACATACTACTGAAAGCAATCTACAGATTTTAATCCCATATGTGTCTAAATCTTAAGGGTGTCTTTTGCCAAAAAACATGTCCTAAAATTCATAGGAAATCTCAAGGGACCCCAAAGAGCCAAAACAATCTTGAAAAAGAAGAACAAACCTGGATGACACAGACTTACTGATTTCAAAACTCATCACAAAGCTACACTAACCAAAACCGTGTAAAACTGGCATAAAGACAGACATATGGAACAATGGAATAGAAGCAGTGATCAAGATGGTCAAGTGATTTTTGACAGGAGTGCCAAGACTATTCAATGAGGGGGAAAGGACAGTATTTTCAACAAATGGTGCTGGGAAAACTGGGTGTCCACATGCAAAAGAAAGAAGCTGGACCCTTACCTAATACCACATACAAAAATTAATTTGAAATGGATCAAGGGCCTAAACATAAGACCCCCCAAAATAAAGTGCTTAGAAGAAACAGAACAAAAGCATCACAACTTTGCATTTGGCAATGATTTTTTGGACATGATATCAAAGGCACAGGTAACAAAAGAAGAAATTGGCAGATCAGACTTCATAAAAATTTTTAAATTTTGTACATCAAGACACACCACCCCTGGAATAAAAAAACAACCATAGAATGGGAGATGATATATACAAATCATATATCCGATAAGGAATTTATATCCAGAATATATAAGTCCTAAAACTCAACAACAATAACAACAAACAATCCAGTTTAAAACTGGGCAAAGAAATTGAATAGACATTTCTCCAAAGAAGATATATGAATGACCAATAAGCACATGAAAAGATGCTCAACATCACTAATCATTAGGGAAATGCAAATCAAAACTACAATGAGATACTAACCTCAGCCTTAAAATAGCTACCAAAAAAAAAAAAAAAAAGTATTGCTAAGGATGTGGAAAAACTGGAACCCTTATACACGGTCGGTGAGAATGTAAAATGGTGCAGCCACTGTGGAAAACAGTATGGCAGTTCCTCAGTTAAAAACAGAATTACCATGAGATCTAGCAATTCTAGTTCTGGGTGTATACCAAGAAGAATTGAAAGCAGGGTCTTAAAGAGATACTCATACATCCATGTTTATAGCATCCTTTTTCACAATAGCTAAAAGTTGGAAGCAACCTGAGTGTCCAATGACAGATGAATGGATAAGCAAAATGTGATATATACATGTAATGGACTATTAGTCAGCCTTAAAAAGGAAACAGATTCTGTAATATGCTACAATAGGGATAAACTTCGAGGACATTATGCCAAGTGAAATAAGCCAGTCACAAAAAAGACAAATACTATAAAATTCTACTTATATGAGGTACTTAGAACAGATAAATTCATAAAAACAGAAATTGTAGTGGTGGTTGCCAGGGGTAGACAGAAGGGAAAATGGACAGTTATTGTTATTGGGTACAGTCTCAGTTTTACAAGATGGAAAACGTTATGGGGATGGATGGGAGTAATGGTTGTACAACAATGTGAATCTATTTAATACCACCGAACAGTACACCTAAAAATGGTTAAGACGTAGGGGCGCCTGGGTGGCTCAGTCAGTTAAGTGTCCAACTCGTGATTCTGGCTCAGGTCATGATCTCAGGGTCATGAGATCAAGCCCACCATTGGGTTCTATACCAGGTGTGGAGCCTGCTTAAGATTCTCACTCTCTCCCCCCCGCTCTGCCGCTCCCCATCCCACTCTCTCCCAAAAAAAAAAAAAGGTTAAGGTAAATTTTATGTTTTGTGTATTTTACTACAATTTTTAAAACCCTACAAAATAGTAACTATGTGAAGGACAATGGTGACAAAAATGACCCTTCTCTTACCTTCATCAAGCAGCCAGCAAACACAAGGAAGCCTTTTGAATGCAGATGCTTGGCCAAGGAGAACCCAAATCCCGAGTCACAGCCTGTGACCAGGACGGCTTTGCTGCCAACCTGTTTCAGAAGATCAGACCCCACATTAGGAACCCAGGATCCCAAGAGCTTAGTGACCAAGCAAACCTCCTCTGGACAGTGACAATTAGTGCTTCCTGAGTGGGCCAGTCCCAGTCCTGCCCACCTGCCCTTGGCTCTTAGAGAAGCACCATAATAGAGCAGAGAATGCTTGGCACTCCAAATCAGGAGATGAGGTTCTAACCCAAATTCTGCCACCAACTGGCAATGCTACCTGGGGAAGTCACTGCCCCCTTCTGGACCTCAGTTTCCTCATCTACAACCCCCAGCATCACCACCCCCCATCACCACAGTATTTATCATTTCTTACTCTGTGCAAGGCACTCCACACACATTTTTCTTATTTAATACCCCACAGTAACTCTACACAGTAAGTAGCATTATTACACCAGGTTACAAGTGAGGAGACATATTTTCTAAATGCCCAAAGTAGTCAGCCCGTGGTAGAACTGGAAGAGAGAGAATCCAAATCTGAACTCTTAAGCCCTAACTTCATCTTTGGCAGGAGTGGGGCAGTTGAGAGAGTAAGAAAGTGGTTCCAAGCATCCCAGGGGCACTGAAGCCCCGCTCTGAAGTGGCCCAGGGCTGGGAGCCCCTAGGGAAGGGCTGTGACCACCATAGCGGGGCTGCCACTCACCGGCTTCACCTCATCGGAATAAGCACGACGGCTGCTAGGGACCAGGGAGGCGGAGTAAAACAGCAGCGAGCGCCTGCGGGAGAAGAGGAGCTGTGAGCAAAGGCTGTGCTCCTACCTGCACCTCACTCCCGGGGCAAACAACTCAGAGGACCCTCAACCACCAGTATGGCCCCCATGGCTCCCGACCCCAAGCCGCTGAGGACAATCTGCTGGTACTACTGGGGAAGATGGTCCTAACTCTGTCCGCCAGGCTTGCTAGGCTGCAACAAAGTCAGCCTGCAGGTGCAGTGGCCATTTTTGCCACGTGTAGGAATCACCCTCCGGCAATACAGCCTTGTTACCAGAGCCTTCTGCAAATTCAATGTCTTCACCTCTGGGTTTTACGCTGCTTCCTGATAGTTTTTTTTCTTTCCCTTTTTTTTTTTTTTAAGATTTTATTTATTTATTTATTTGACAGACAGAGATCACAAGTAGGCAGAGAGGGAAGCAGAGAGAAGGGGGGAAAGCAGAGAGCCCGATGCGGGGCTCGATTCCAGGACCCTGAGATCATGACCTGAGCTGAAAGCAGAGGCTTTAACCCACTGAGCCACCCAGATGTCCCTCCCTTTTTTTTTTTTTTTTAGATTTTATTCATTGGAGAAAGAGAGAAAACATGAGTGGGGGGAAGGGCAGAGGGAGGGGGGAAGCTGGTCCCCCGCTGACCAGGGAGCCCAGTGCAGGGCTCGATCCCAGGACCCTGAGATCATGACCTTAGCCGAAGGCAGAGGCTTTAACGCACTGAGCCCCCCAGGTGCCCCCTGTTAGTTTTTTTCAACTAAACTTTTGTTTTGAAATAATTATAGATTCAAATGCAGTTAAGAAATAACACAGAAAGACGCCCTGTAACTTATTACCCAATTTCCCCCAGTGGTAACATTTTGCAAACCTATAGCACCCTATCACAATCAGGATATTGGAACAGATACAGTGAAAATACAGCACATTTCTGTCACCACAAGGATCCCTCCTGTTACCCTTTTAGAGCCACACCCATTCCTGTCCACTCCACGTCCTCCTTAACTACTAATCTGTTGTCCATCTCTACCATTCTGTCCTTTCAACAATGTTATATAAATGGAGTCACACAGTATATAACCTTTTGGGATTGTCTTTTCACTCAACATAATTTTCTGGAGATTTAACCAGATTGTTGCACATATCAATAATTTGTTTTTTTATTGCTAAATTGTTTTCGATGGTATGGGTATACCACAGTTTTTTTAATGATCAACTATCTTTGTTGGCTCATTTTTGTTTTTAGGTAGGTTCCATGCCCAATGTGGGGCTCGCGCTCCACTCTGAGATTGAGTCGCAAACTCTACCAACTGAGCCCGTCAGGCACCCCTAACCATTCAACTATTCAAGAGCATCCATGCTGTTTCCGGTTTAGGGTTATTATAAGTAGAGCTGCTATGAACATTCCTGTGTAAGTTCTTGTACAAGTCTGCTCTCTTAAGTAAGTACCCAGGAGAACCATTGCTGGGTCATATGGCAGATGCGTAGTTAGTTTTTAAGAAAATGTCAAACTGCTTTCCAGAGCGGTGAGCATTCTACATTCCCAGCCCCAAGGGATCCACTTTCTATCTTCACCAGCATTTGGTGGTGTCACAATTTTTTTTATTTTAGTCATGTTGATTACGGTGGCTTCAATGTGCATTTCTCAAATGGCTAATGACATTGAACTTTTTTTTAAGATTTTATTTATTTATTTGACAGACAGAAATCACAAGCAAGCACGGGCGGGGAGGTGGGAGTGGGGAAGCAGGCTCTCCACTGAGCAGAGAGCCCAATGCAGGGCTCTATCCCAGGACTCTGAGATCATGACCTGAGCCGAAGGCGGAGGCTTAACCCACTGAGCCACCCAGGCGCCCCGACATTGAACATCTTTGCCTGTGCTTATTTGCCATCCGTATACCCTCTTTGGTAAAATGTCTCTTCGTGTCTTTTGTCCATATTCTTCTTTAAAAAAAAAAAAAAAGAAAGAAAAGAAAAGAAAAGATTTTATCTTCAAATAATCTCCATACCCAGTGTGGGGCTTGATCTTAAAACCCTGAGATCAAGAGACGAAACCTCTACTGTCTGAGCCAACCAGGTGCCCCTCTTTGATCCATATTCGAATTATACTGTATTGTTCTTTCACTATTGAGCTCTGAGAGTTCTTTACAGGTTTTAGAGGCTAGTCCTCTGTTACATATGCAGGATGCAAATACTTCCTCCTATTGGGCAAGCTGTCTTTTCTTCCTCTCACAGGGTCTTTTGCAGAGGGAACCTGTTTCATTTGGATGAAGTCTGATTTAGCGATGTTTCCTTTTATGGGTCACGCTTTTGGTGTCAAGTTTCAGAATTCTTTGCTTATCCCAGAACCCGAGATTTTCTCTTGATTTTTTTCTAAAAGTCTGATAGATTTGTGTTTGACATTTTAGGTCCATGATCCATTTTGAGTTTTGTATACAATGTAAGACATAGGTCAAAGTTTATTTTTTTGCTTATAAATGTCCAACTGCTCCAGAACGTTTTTGTTTTGGTTTGGTTTTTTTTGGAAATGTACACTTTTCTGCCTTGAATTGCTTTTGCGCCTTTATCAAACATCAGTTGGGGATATTTGTGCGGGTCTGTTTCTGGATTCTCTCTTAGATTTCGTTGAGCTATCTGCTCCCATCTTATTTTTCTTTTTCAAAATTGTTTTTTCTATTTTATTTCCCTTGTTTAGTCCTATAAATTTTCAAACAATCTTGTCCTTATCCACAAAAATCTGACTGTGATTTTGATAGAGATTGTGCTAAACTCATATATCAATTTGGGTGAAACTGATATTTTTACTTTTTCAAGTTCTTCAATCCCTGAACTTAGTATGGGTCTCCATTTATTTAGACCATTGATTTCTTTCATCAGCACGGTACAGTTTCCTGCAATACAAATCCTGTGCATGCTTACTGTATTTATACCTCTGTATCTCATTTTTTTGAGCATTTTAAATGGTTTTTTTTTTAAGATTTTATTCATTCATTTGTCAGAGTGAGCACAGGAAGACAGAGTGGCAGGCAGAGGCAGATGGAGAAGCAGGCTCCCGCTGAGCAAGGAGCCTGATGTGGGACTCGATCCCAGGACGCTGGGATCATGACCTGAGCCGAAGGCAGCGGCTTAACCAACTGAGCCACCCAGGCGTCCCTAATTGGTATTGTTTTAAATTTTGACATCCTCAAGTTCATTGTCAGGCTATAAAAATACATTGTTTTTGTGTGTTATCTCAATTCCTGGAACAAACCCATTTTTCACAGTTTCTATTTTTATGTATTGCTGAATTCTACTTGCTAATATTTTTAAGATTTTCACATCTCTATTCATGAGGAATATTAGTGCGTGGGTCTCTTTTTTTGTGCAGTCTTTGTCTGGCTAGGGAATCAGGGTAGAACTACTTTCATAAACTAAACTGGGAAGGGTTAGTGCTGGGTAGGGATGGAGTCCCCTACAAGGTCTCCACTCCTACTGCCTGGCTGGGAGGGGCTGGAGGGTCTCACTACTGCTCCCAACATGCATGGGAGCATGGGGTCTCATTACTGCTGGGAGACTGGTGAAGTCCTGACTCTCCCGGACTCCCACCCAAGCAGGCAGGGTGCCTGATTACTGCTGGGTGGGAACAAAAGACTTGGCCCCTCCTTGGCGTTCTCGGATACTACCTCTACTGAAGGGACTGGGGTACCCCACTACAGCCGGGGTGAACTGGAGGTTGAGGCTCAGTACAGCTTTTGCAGGTGCAGGAAGGGGTGGAGCCTCAGCACTTCCTGTGGTGTTTGGCTGGAGTAGAGCAATTACTGTCTCCAGTTTTCTGTCTTGCTAGGCCAGTCTTTGGGCTAGAGAGAGCAGACTCCTACTGGGGTTTTTTTGTCCTGAGCTGTCATTTCTGTGCTGCCAGCCACTTCAGCAACAGGTGTGGGGTAGATGAAGGGCAAAGAAAATCTAAAGAGCTCATCACTGTGTTGTTTCTTGGGCCCTGAGGTCCCTAGCTGATCCATCTTCTTCTCCCCATCTTCTAGAGTCTTGTTATGCCTTTTTATATAACCTGGGGGCTTTAGTTGTATCCAATGGGAGGAAAAGAGAAAAATACATCTACTCCATCTTTCCAGAAGGAGAAGTACTGTTCAGTTTTTTTAAGCTATTTTTTAAAATTTTATTTATTTATTTGAGAGGAGAGAGAGAGAGCAAGAGAGGAGGAAGGGGCAGAGAGAGAGAGAGAAACAGACACCCAGCTGAGCAGGAAGCCTGACATGGGGCTTAATCCTAGGACCTGAGATCATGACCTGAGCCCAAGGCAGACGCTTAACTAAGTGAGCCGCCCAGGTGCTCCAAAGTACGGTTAATTTTTAAATGAATACTAAACCAGAAACAGTAAACAGAGGTGGCAGGGTCACCTGAGCAGCTGGTGAACAGGGGAGAGGAGGTAGGAGATAAATTTGCTTTTTACCATGTACTATTTTGTACTATGTGAATATATTACCTATTCAAAACACAAAGCTTTTAAAATATTCATAAAAATATGTTATCCCGGGGTGCCTGGGTGGCTCAGTCAGTTAAGCAGCTGCCTTCAGTTCAGGTCTGATCTCAGTGTCCTGAGATTGAGCCCTGTGTCAGGCTCCCTGCTCAGCAGGGGAGTCTGGTTCTCCCACTCTCTCTGCCCCTAAAAAAATACTTTTTTTTTTAATGTGTTATCCAACATTCTTAAGAACAATGGGTTCACTAGACAGAAATGAGGGTCCACTAGGAAAGTCAGCCAAAGTAAACTCCTGTCCTTTTGAATTGCCACAGCAGAATCTCTTTGGATTTTAAGTCCTGGAGCATGGTGGTCTTAAGTGTGAGCGGAATGGTATGGTTAGTACACCCAAAGGTAGTTAAATGACTTTATTCAAAGAGAATCACTGTTTTCCCCAAGACCCCAGGGGTTAATCTGCAAAAAGAACGTGTCTCTCCTGGACCAGTTCTTTCCCTGCAAGTTCCCTTTGTGCTACTTGATACTATAAAAAGTAACAGAAAGGTCACAGCAAGAGAGAGAATTTATTTCAAACTGACTTGCTGCCAGATTTTTTCTAATCTACCTCCCCATTCTCAAATACTTTTCAGGCCCAAACTTCACTCTCTTTGGGTGTCTTACAGTAAGCTCTACAGCTCAAACCCAGCTGTCAGTGGAGATTTCCTCCGCTCCAGAGAACACAACGCTCCACCCCTCCACACCCACCGCTAAGAGGCAGAACCCTGACAAGGTGAGTGAATGGAGCCAATGTGAGCATGGGGAAGCTCCCACAACATCAGAGTATCCTGCTGGGGACGGCCTGGCCTCCCAGCCTTTGCCTCATGGCCGTTGCAGATGCGGCAGGATCCCCAGCTTGGGATTGCTTCTCAGTCTGGAGGGTCCCTGGGCCTGGGAAGGCCTCACTACCTCCATTCTCAAACTTCAGTTGACAGGCATCTGGGAAGCATGTTAAAATGCAGACTCCCAGGTCCCTCCCATTGACACTCTGATTCAGCACGAAGAGGTGGCAGCAAACTGCGGGTCAACCCACCTCTTACTCCAGCCGCCATGCTTGTCTTGCAGGTGGTACAAGTTCAGCTCAGGACAGTCAGTTTTCTGCGGGGTGGAACCCCAAAGAGGCAGCAGCCACATTCAGAGAAGACCTCACCAACTGCTGTCCTAACCTACAAGTGCAATCAGATGGGGCAGAGAAGGTACAACCTGGCACTTCCCCCAAGGGCCTGTGGAAGAACCTCCTGGTCCCCAGAGCATCCAGGAACTTGCCAGGCCACATCTGAGACACCACCCCATGCTGGCCAGGGCATCAATTCTGGCTTCTTCTCCATCTTGTGTCTCTTCCATCATGAATCAGCCGCAATAACCCAGCTTTCTGCAGCGAGGAGTCATGATTAAGTAATTGGACAGGCTGACTATACCAAGATGATGGTGTCTAGGAGGGACAAATGTCAGTGACAGAGTGCAGCCTGGGAGAAATATGGCCTCATGCGGCAGCATATGCAAAAACAATACAGTCCAGTCAACCACGAATCATAAGGGATGTGGCTGCCAACGGAATCTACAGGAGTCAAGGCTGGAAGGGATAAAGGAGCCCTTCTCCACTCTGCCCAGATCAGGCTCTCCTGGAGTATTGCGTGTCAGGCCCAAGCAGGCGGAGCTGAGCACTGGCCCAGCTGGTTTGTGTAACCAGGATCCCGGAGGTGGGAAATGATCAATAACTTACTTCTCCGGGGCCAGCACCAGAGCCTTCCACCGAAGCCAGAAACTCAAAATCCGAGGGCTATGCAGAGCCAGTAAGTAGGGCAGGCTGTCAGGTCAGAGTCCTTCAAGAGAGCTGGGCTCCATTCCCCCTTCCAGGGGATGCGGCCCCTGTGGGAGAGGCCATTTCATTCTCCTCTTCTATGATGTCCTCTGCTAGTTGAAGCCCGTTTCCAACCAAGCCTCTGTAGCCCATGGAAATGCTTTTAAGCAAATGGTCCTAAAAGCCTAAATGCATGTTCTTCCAGACAGACTTATTTATTGGCAGAGAAAATATCCATTGATTTTCTAGCTGCTGAGACTTTACATTTCACCTGACCCTTAATTTCACTCCTCTCAAATACAAAAGAATAGAAAGCATATTGTTTTTTCCTTGCTCTGGCTGCAAAAGAAGAAAATGGGGTAATAGAGGACTCTGAATCCCCTTGGAAAAGGCAATTCCAGAAGTTCTCAAAGAAGAGCTACTTATTTAATTTGTACTTAATGCTTTCTCTAAATCACTCAAACCATTCCGGGAAACCTTGGGACATTTTCATTAACTGGTTTCATGTGTAAGATTTAAATACAGCAATTATCCAAATGATAAAAGAATTGAGACACATCAACATTCTGTGCCTTCTGGGGCACCTGGGTGGCTCAATCAGTTAAGCATCCGCCTTTGGCTCAGGTCATGATCCTGGGATCGAGTCCTCCATCAGGCTCCTGGCTCATTGGGGAGTCTGCTTCTCCCTCTCCCTCTGCCTGCCACTCCCGTTGCGTGTACTCTCTCTCTCTCTCTCTGTCAAATAAATAAAATCTTAAAAAAAAACCTCTATGCCTCCTGATGCAATGTTCCTTCCAAGTGGGGCGTCACCTCACTTAAGGGGGGGGTCCTTCCAAACACACACATATGAATGTACACACAAAGAAACACCACACAACCCTAACTGACATTCTTCCAAAGTGGCAAGGTCATGAACAACCAAGACTGAAGAACCATTCCCAGTAGGAAGACTTTGAGGACCCACGACAACTAAAGGTACTGTGGGAGCCTGGTTTGTACCCGGGACCAGAAAAGGTCCATTAGTAGGCCACTTGGTGAAATCTGCATCAGCAGATTAGTTCACCGGTATTAATGCAGCAGTCACTTCCTGGTTTACATGGTCACACTACGGTTTGCGAGAGGTCAACATACGGGGAAGTGAGGTGAAGGAGATACAGGAACTCTCTGTACTCCTTCTGCAACTTTCACATAAGGGCAATTATTTCAAAAGAAAAAGCTGAAAAACACAAAGCAGGGATGAAAGATCTTCTTCTGTGCCCTGTGAAGGTCTTTGTCTTCTGAGGACACCTTTGTTTCCTCTGCTGGTGACAGCAGGAACGGACAGACATCTTTGGAGAGTCAGGCCTTCTTACCTCCTGCAGCATCCATGTGTGACAAACTCTGTTTTGCTCACAAACTGTGACCCTCAAGGGCACCTCCAGCCTTTCGCTTCTTACCTTGTTCCATTTTCTCTGTCATAGCAACTCAGGGTTCTCCCTGGCAGCTGTGACAGGGGTCTGAAGAGGCGGATGGACAGCATGGTGGCCACAAGAGGTAGAACAGTGGATCTCCTTCTGGTGGGTTCTGAAACACAAAATGCACCCTCAGCATTGCCTTGTTGCCTCCATGGGCATACCCTTCGGGACTGAGGCAGGGTCCTCCCGCACATCTCTCATGAAGCTGCTGCTTCCTATGATGGAAAAAGTCAGGAACTGCGTTCTAGTTCTGGCTGTGCCACCACCTCCTTGGGCAACCATGGGCGGGCTGTCACCCACCTGTAACGTGAGAAGGTGGGACCGGACAGGTGATCTGACAACCAAGTGAAGTATCAACCAAAGGGGACACTTGAGGACCCACCCCATGGGTCATGGAGCCTCACGGAGCCCCATTCTCATCTGTGTTCCCCATAACCAGCAGATCATCAGTCTGTGGTGACCCCGGGCATCAGCCTGCACGCTGTTTGGCCACAGGCCTCCAAGTGCAGCTCTTCCAGCCCCGCACAAATCACTGGGCTCCACCCAGCTCCTTTCTCCCCCAGCCCACCACACACAGGGTCGGGCTCTGACGCTCAACTCAGCAGTAGCTCTGGAGCCTGGAGACTGGAGCTAGAAGGTAAGACACACTTCCATCAACCTTAATTAAAACACACACACACTGAGTCTCACACCTGCCCCACCCTCTTCTGAAGTCACATCAACCTTATTGCAACAAGGCCATGTACCACAGGGTGTCACCTTAAGTTACCTTAAGGCTACTCAGCACCAGGACTAGCTGTCCACAATTAACTTAGTGGCCCTCCAGGCTGGAGGGCTGGGGGGGGGCGGGTACCAGGAGGGAGCTGAGCAAGGCAACCACAACCAGAGGAGCTGCTGGTCTTTTCCTGGTGAACCATCCTAGCCTCTCGTTTGCACATCTGCCTGTGGTTTGTTACAACATTGTTATTGGGAACAGGGCTGTGCCTGGGAGGCAGCTCCTCCAGGCCCTCGTGCTGCCACCTGAACCCAACTAATGACCAGCCACCAGGGCCACTTGGTCAAGAACTCAATTCGTTATCTAGCCAACCACCGCACAGTTCACTGTGGGCAGCAGGTGGAGGTGTCTGATCTGTTCAAACCTCAAGAAAGGGAAACAAATAGGGATCGCTTGGACTGTGTAATCCTTCCTGGACTACAGGGCAGGTTCTTACTTCCACTCCTGTCCCTCCTCACCACAGCATTCTCAGCACTGTACTCAGAAAGATCTTTATAGATCCATCAAGTGGGGGCCTGGGTGGCTTGGTCGGTTAAATGTCGGCTCAGGTCATGATCCCAGGGTCCTCGGATTGAGCCTCCCAACAGGCTCCCTGCTCCGTTGGGAGTCTGCTTCTCCCTTCCCCTACTCATGCTCTCTGCCTCTCTCTCAGATAAACAAAATCTTTAAAAAATATACCTATAATATATGTAAAATATATATAAATATATTTATATCATATCATATATTATAATATGTGTGTGTACATATATACATATATATACATACATGTATATATATAAAATATCAGTCAACTTATGTGACTTCTTTGCCTAAAAGCCTCTTCTCCATGCCTGCTGGGCACAGGCCTCTGCCTCCCTTCCCAGCCTCCTCTGGTACCACGCTACCCTGGGCCATGCTGACCTTCTGAAAGCTTCTGGTATGTGTCCCAGATCCCCCAGGCAGCACACAGAGCCTGCTCTCTGTAAGATCATTCTTCAATCCCAAACCACCATGTTTCTTTACTTTATCCTCCCCTTCTGGATCGTAAGCTCGGAGGGGACAGGAGCCTTGTCCACATCCCTCATGCCGGGAAAAAGCCTAACACGAAGGAGGCGTTCAGTGAGAGTGGGGATGAGCTGTGTGTAGAAAGGTGGCCTGCAGCCAAAACTAGAGTTACCACAGCGAGCATTTGGCAGGCAACAGCAACACAGAGCCCAAACCAGCCCTTCAGAGAAGGCACAAGGCCACGGGGCACAGAGGCTCCAAGGTGTGCCCCTCCCCCACCCCTGCAGCTGAGTGGGCCTAGCTCAGGCACCTCAGCCTCTCTCCTCAGGACTGGAGTCTGAGCTCACTGCCACTGGGGCACTCCAAATCCAGCAGTCTATAATTAAAGCCCTTCATCCCTTCTGCTCAGTGCCTTGGCAGAGACGACTTCAGTATTATCTCCACACAGAGGGCTGTTTTCAATTTTATTTTCCCTCAAGTCAGCACTATGGGAAAGTGCTCGAGTAAGAATAGCTTAAAATACATGAAAACTCGGCCCTTTGAATAATGCGCTGTTGGTGACATTTTCTCTGACACACAGAACAGTAGGATTTTAGATCTCTTCTTCCTTTTTAAGTTTCTAAAACATGTTGCTTTCCCCACGGCAAACACAGTGCTACAGGCCATGGGATTCCCAAGCAGGCTTTGGGGATGTTTGCCATCTTAATGCCTGGTGCTGGGCTTTCTTCTCTGTAAATATGAAGTTCTCAAACTTGAAAAGCCCTCACTTGCCTTTCGGTTTGGAAACAGAGGTGGCTGGGAGAGGTGCTCATGGCAAGAAGGCAGAACACCTTTGGGGGTGGTAGGTGGGGGACAGTCTCCTGGGCCTTGAACCCAGTCAGCAGCCCTAAGGAAACTTGGCACAGAGGACGTGACTGCCAGGGACCAAACTTTCATGAAATCAAGATGCTTACATGCCATTCTGGAATCTGGGAGGAAATTTTCTTTTCCTCTCTTTTCTTTTCTTTTTAAAGATTCTATTTTTTTATTTGAGAGAGAGAGAGAGAGCACAAGCAGAGGGAAGGGCAGAGGGAGAGGGAGAAGCAGACTCTCCACTTAACCGGATGAGCCACAAGGCATCCCAAGGGAGAAACTTTTCTGATACTAAGAGCACCTGAGTCTACTCTCCAGGGCACCCTCTTTCCATTTTCAATGTGGCACCCACGCATAACCTGTGGTATGTACCTTCTCTCCAAAAAAATAGTGTGTGCATCCTCGCCCCAGTGCTGGGCTCCCCTGTGGCATGCTGACAGGACTAACTCACGGAGGACGGAGCTGGTTGGTTGCATTCCTGTGGGTTAGGATCAAGGTCTCTCTTGCAAGGGACAGACATTCCCCACCCTGAAATCCTTGGAAAAAGTGAGGTCATCAGCAGGCAACAGGAACACAGGAGGCAGGCCTTAGGCAGGAAAGAGAATGTATGTGTCTTCAGACATGAAGTCTGGATGGGTCTTGGCACTACCACTTGGGAAAAGTAGCCCCTATCCTACCGAGGAGGGCAGGACGGGTTTAGGCAAGAAATGTTCCTATGTAGGAACCCCACACTAAAGAGCTTAAGACCAGTGAGCTTCTGTGTGAGATTCGAACGTCTGACAACCAGGAGCCTGCCTCCAGTGTGTTCTACCTGGCTGTTTCTGTTTGGGCAGCCTAGTGTTTTAAAAGGCAATGTAACTAGGCAGCTAAGTTATGCTTTAACACAACACAAAGTTTACACCTACTATCTATCTTAAACCTCCCCACAATTACCTTCGTTAACTTCCTGGATTCTATGGGCATTTGAGTTTGAAATCCCTACTCAGAGAGATATATTTTCCTTTGGCCATTTCCCTTCTTGTTACTTAGCACAGGCTTGCCTGAAAGTTCCAGGCCAGCTCAGCTACACATGCTAACTGCATAGTTAACAGGGCTTCCATAAGGCCACGCAAAAGGGAAAACCTGCCAAGGCTTAAAGCCCTAATTCAAAAAAGATGACCATTATTCCTTAGAGAGAGGACTATTCTGGAACCA
Source organism: Lontra canadensis (assembly GCF_010015895.1). Lineage (NCBI taxonomy): Eukaryota > Metazoa > Chordata > Mammalia > Carnivora > Mustelidae > Lontra > Lontra canadensis. Next base: position 1,920,472 of record NW_022631032.1, on the reverse strand, counting down.
AAGTCTAAAAGCATTATAGAGGAACATTAAATGATAAAGCAGACAATGGTCTCACTACCATTTTATCACAGATGCAGAGGCGACTCATACAGCTGTCTGTGATAGAGACCTTCAGTAAAAGCCAAGGATTTACCCATACAGCCCAGTTCGGTGAAGGCAAACCTAACGCAGGCACTTCCATTAGTCTGAGAGACAGTCCAGTCACCTGATTAAAGTCAGGTGATGTCAGCTCTCCTCAGATAACACAGCACCAACACTCTCTGAAGTGGTGATCTTTCAGGTGTCTGTCCTGCTCACCCGATCCCTGCCCTCTCAGACCTGTCTCTCGCCCATAGGATTTGGCCTCCGCAGCTACACTTGGCCAGTGAGACCTCCCTTCTGGTCACTGAGGACTGGGTCAGGGAGATAACCCATCATTCTGTCCCCTGGCGCTGTGAAAGAATGCAAATCAGCCTGGGGGTCCGGAGCAGGGACAAGTGATCAGCAGGTGGGTTTGGGGGAGCAGCTGTGCTACACTGCCCCCGAAGCCAGAGAGGATGCAGAAACCCAACCTGCAGAGAGAAGAGTCAGGCACACATGCAGCAAGGAGGAGAGATGGACAGGGAGAAACAAGAGAAACAGAACAGCAGAGCCTCCTCCTGAAAGAGCGGCTTCTGAGACCCATTTGCCCTCCTGTCCTCCAGCTCTGCAAGGCACACAAGGTCTTTATTCTCCATGGGATTTAAATAAGCTTAAAGTCTCTGTTCCTTGTGGCCAAAACAATACCAGCGAAAATGCACAGAAGCAGAGAGAACATTATTACTAATTCTTAAGCTTGCCCCATCTTGAGAACGCCAATAGATCTTGGCAGTGATAACAGGAAACTGTGTCTCCCCCTCTCTACTTCTCATCTGTCCTGCCCGAGAGAAAGTATTAGAGCTGTCAAAATGGCCATAAGTGCCAGCTTAAGCAGGCACTCCACCCCTAGGATAATAGGGGTCGCCTATCAAATTCAAGTCAGACCCCTAAACGATGGGACTCTCAGGGCTCCACTGGTGGGCTCTTCCCACACCCATCATGAGTGCTCAGAGCTTTAAATAGGATTTATATGCTGCCAACTCCTACATGTTTATCTCCAACCAGCCTTCTCCTCCAAACTCCAGATTCACATAGCCACCTGCCCATCCAACAGCTCCACTGGAATGTTTAATAGGTTATCTATTATAACTTATAATAACCCGTCCAGGGGTGCCTGGTGGTGGGTTAAAGCCTCTGCCTTCAGCCCAGGTCATGATCTCAGAGTCCTGGGATGGAGCCCCACATCGGGCTCTCTGCTCAGCACAGAGCCTACTTCCCCCTCTCTCTCTGCCTGCCTCTCTGCCTACTTGTGATCTCTGTCAAATAAATAAATTAAAAATCTTAAAAAAAAAAAAAAACCTGTCCAAAATCTAGCCTGTGATATGGCACTGAGTACCTGTTTCTCTACGTCTTCTTCATTCTTAATCCTTCTTTATTTTGCACTCTGCAGCCAAGCTGTCGGCAAATCCTGACTCTACCTTCACAATGTGTCTAGAGCCCCCTGCTATCATCTTTATCTAAGCCATCTTCACTTCTTGCCCGGATTATTGCAGTCAGCCACCCAACTTGGCTCCCTGTTTCTACCCTTGTCCCCTTTCAGACACTGCTCGACACGGGCCTGCAGGATTCTGTGAAATGTAACTCAGATCGTGTCACTCCGGCACCAAACTCTTGCTGGCAGTAAAAGCCAAAATTACTGTAGAATGCCCCCAAGACCCTCCACGATCTGGGTTTTCATCCACGCCCCCACCATTCTGCGCCTTGGTTACAATGGCCTTCCTGCTATACTTAGAACATGACAAGTAAGCTCCTGCTTCGGAAACTTTGCCCTTACTTTTCCCTCTACTTGGAACATTCTATCCCCTCATTATCCACAGGGCTCCTTCTCACACTTCAATCTTTTACTCAAATGTTTCCCCAGTAAGACATTCTCTGGCTACCCCATCAATCCCACCCCCACCATGATATTTTCTATTCCCCCTCCCCTGCTTCCATCCCCCACCCCTTGACTTACTACACTTTAACATTATACACACTGTACTTATTTATCTTATTTGTTATCTTTCAGTCCCATTAGAACGTCAACTCTGAGAGCAGGGGATTTTGTCTGCTTTGGTCATTGTCATACCCCCAACACCTAACACTGCCCCCTATACAGTAGGCACATAATATGTGAATTACTTAAGGGGCTTTTAGGCAGAGGTATACTATGATCAGACTTACTTTTTTAATACAATAAGCCTCACTGGGTTAAGAATAAACTGAGGATGAACAAAGGCAAAAGCAGGGAGACCATTTACATGCTGAGGCAGTAATACAGAGCCACAGTTTATAGCCATGAAGGTTGTGCACTGCACAAGTCCAGTGAAATGTGCAAAGGTACTCTCTGGAGATATACAGAAGGGTTGCGGGCTCTGGTGGACCATGAAGGTAACTAGAAGTGGTCAGAGTCTGGCTACCTTTTGAGGGTAGAGCCCATATGATTTAACGGACAAATTTAATGGAGAATGTGCAAGAACGAAAAATCAAAGATATTTCCAAGATTTTTGGTGCAGATGTTAAATAATAATAATAATTATTATTATTATTGTTATATCAGCACAACTGACAAGAGCCATTCTATTCATAAGTTCTTACCACATTTCAAATCAGGGTATACAAGCCGGGCCTCACCTGGGCCTCCAAATCACTATAATTTTCTCATCTACTCATTACCATTTGCTATACCATCGCTCAAGAAGCCCTGTACTCTCCAGTTTCCATGTTTTGCTCATTCCCTACCACATCTGACTTGTTCCTAAGACCAAGTCCTGATTCAAAGAACACTCCTCCAAGATGCCTTTCCTGACGCCCTGACTTTAAAATATCAGTCTCTCGCCTACGGTTCCATTCCATCCTTTCCTTCTGTGCCTCTGTAATAGCACTTAGAACAGCACTTACCTAAGCAAGAAGTATTGGATGTATCTGCTTATAAGCACTCATAGCCCCTATCCACCAACTCCCACCTGGACTGTGCGCTCCCCACAGATAGGGTCCACGTGTTATAGCACTGACTTCCGCCTTCTCCAAAATACCTACTCTGGTGTCTGACAGGAAACAGACTCTATGCATATGTGTATGGAGAGAGTATGAAATCTGCAGCAATTCCAAAGGTCAGCTTCCACGCTCGCCAGCGGTGTATTTAAACCCATGCAAAGCCGGGCTCCAAAGCTCAGGTAGAAAGTAGGACATATGCTGCGTCCTGAAGGATCCCGGCTGCAGGAGAGCAGGTGCCGCGCCGTAATGAAAGACTTGCCTCTGCGACTACCCCCCCAACCCGGGCTAGCCCGTGACTGCATCAGCTGACTCGAGGCCGATTTTGGCCGACCGGCTGGGAAAAAACGCGCAGGGCTCAACGACATGCGCAGGGCTCAGCGACGCGAACAGAGCCCAACCCGCCCCGAAGCGGCTGCGGACGGACAGCCATGAGGACACCTTCTCTCGCAAACTCATGGACTCAAGCAGAAGCCCGGCGGCCCGCGAGCAGCCCACGCCACCCAGCTCCACCCCGCGCGGAGGGCCGCGCAGCCAATCGCCCGGCCGCAGTTCCTTCCCGCCGGCGGGAGGCGGGAGCCAAGGGGCTCGGCTAGAGCCGCGCTCCCATTGGCTGAGACGGAACCGCCCAGACAAAGCCGGGCAGTCGGGGCCGGCGACTGGGCGTGCCCGGCCTACCACCACCTAGGCGTCCCATCCCCAGGCCGCCCCCGCGGCGCCTCCACCGTGCTCCCCACCTCCACTCCCCGGTCCCGTCCCCTTCCCCGTCCGGCTGCCTATTCGGTCCTCCAGCAGCCGCAGGCTCAGCTCGTGCTCGAGGCGGTTGGACGGGCAGCCTAACCGCTCTCTACCGTCCTTTCCTGGCCGCGGCGGTGGGGGGAAGGGGGGAAGGGGGGAGGGAGCACTCCCCAAGTCCTCAGAACAGGGCTTCGCAGAGGACGCAACGTGGGGCAGGAGGGAGACGCGGTGAAGAAGGGGGCGGCCCCAGCCTGGGGCTGGAACGACCAGCTTCGGTACCGGCTCGGTTTCCGACTACGAGATGACCTTGGGCCGCTTCCTTCCCTACTCCGGGGCCGGGGTAGTGTTCTGTGAAATGCGGAGGTGGGGAAGGATGAGGCCCGAGGGTTTCCCCTGGGCGCCTCGGGGCTGCGGGTTCAACCTGGGACTCCTCCCGCCGAGCACATTTTGCCTAATAACGCCAGGCGGGCTCCCAGAGCGAGGACTGAAGGCCCCGGAAGGCGGTGGGTGAGGGCCGCCTGGGACTGAGACGGATCTGGGCAGGATCTGTCTATCTTCCCACCTTCCCGGCCGCAGCTGCAGGGCCAGACCTACAGGAATCCGTGCCACATCCCCACCCGTATGGCCGCGCGAGGCCAAACCAAACTGAGCAGGGGGCGTCGGCGCATGCCGCGGGAGCTGCAGAGATGCAGACCCCTCCTCTTACCCCAGACCAAATGGGTGGAGGGGCTCCGGCCGTGGAGGGCCCAGCCGGCGCGTTCCCCTGAGCCCAACGCTTCGCGGGTACCCGCGCTCCTGGCTTGGACTGCCCGGTGGGGGCGCTGCCGCCGTTTCCTTCTCGAAGCGCCTCTACACGCTCCCCCTACTGCGGCTTCCTACTTCGGCTCCGGGAGGCGGCGGAGCCTAGACACAGTGGGTGCACGCAAGCTGGCAGAGCGGGGCGGAGCGGACCGCGGGCGTCGCCGGGGCGGGGAGCGCTCCTGCGCTCTCCTTCCTTCTCCGGCGTCCCGCCCAGCCCTCCTCCCGCAGAGGGTACCCCCAATCTGGCTCCCAGCCCAAGATAAACCCCTTCCCAGGCCCTGAGCTCCACCGCCAGCCGCGTTCTGGAGAGTCTGGTGCTCTCGAGCTGGGAGGAGCAGGTGCCGCACCAGGAACTGAGGGAACCTGGTGATGAGTGAGGCTTCTTCCAGCTTCTGTGCGTGTTTGCTGACTTTCGAACTCATCGGAGTTCGTTGGGTGGTTTTTATATTTGTCTTTTGATCGGATGGAATGCATTTAAAGAATTGCTCCTATGAATCTTTAAAGGTAATTTAAGCACAGGTCCCAGAGTTTAAACAATAAACGTCAGGGGAACTGGCCACAGAGCCGGGTGACCGCGCCAAGTTTCTAGGATGAAAAGCTGCCTGAGGAGAGAAGGAGACTATCGACAAATTAGTGACAGGGGCTATGTTAACGTCAAATTACAGAAACACTGATTGGAAAGGGACCAGGCATATGAAAAAGGGACGGAAGTGCTGGCCTGGTGGGACTTTAGAAGAAACTTGTCAGCTCCGTTCCACGGGCTTCTTGAGAGTTACTGTTTCTACTTTATCCCCAGCTCCTGACACAATAGTGTCTTGAAGAATGGGAGGATCACAAAGGCAGGATGCACTTGATTCTCTGTACCCATTTTACAGACAAACTGAAGCCAGCATACTTTTCTTCGGTGTTGTGTTTCAGAATACTAGCTCTGTACGCCATGCCACAGCCATAACATAAATCGTTACACTGGGTTGCTGGTTACACTTTGAGGGTTATGCATGGCTAGAAAAGCATTTAATGAAAGGAAGAATTACCGTTTCCACCTAGAAAAATCAGAGGTCCTGACTTTGAACTGAGAATTGAACGGAAATGTAGTTCTAGTAATAGAAAACAGGGAAAGGACATTGGACCTGAAGTTTTATCAGACTGCACCTGTGGCTGACCTCACAGCTTCCCAACCTATCTTTTTATTCCAGCTTTGCTATGGCAAATGACTGAATTCAGGTGTTATCTGAATGCACCTTGCCTCAGCTGCACCTTCGCTGGTCTGCACCTTCGCAGCTCTGGTCTTCGCTGTCAAAGCAGCCAAGGACCCCTGTGGGAAAGCCCTGCCCATTCTGACGCATGCGCAAAACTGCAAATGCAAAAGAACTAGCACCGCTAGAGACATGCTTTGAGGCAGAAGGGAACTGGTGGAGAAATATTCCCCTCTTCCATTCTTCCGGTGGGCAGTTCTGAGGTGCATTCTGTGTAGCTCCTAAGAGGAGAGAGCCCCGGTTGCCCACGGTGGTGCCCAACTTTACCAGTTCAGTCCTGCACACTTGGACTGCTTTTTTCTGTTCTTCCTTGCTTGCCTGATCTTCCTACCCTTCCACTCCTGTTCTTTGGGATTTGTTCCCAAAATAAACTAACTGTATGGAAATGCTTGCTCAGAGTGTTTTTCTGGGGAACCCGACTAAGCCAGTCATTAATCCAAAAGAGGCTTCTTGCTCAGTGTTTTTCTGGGGAATTCCGCCGACCAAGCCAGTCATTAACCCAAAAGAGGCATTTCTGCCCACCTTTCAGGGTCATTCTCAGCAGACCTTTCCCAAGTCTGCTAATGAGGAATTTTTCAGCCTGAGCTTTTGCTCATTTTATCTCCCAGTTGCCCTGCCCTCTAGGGAATCCCCAATAAACTCTCAGAGAAAGGCAGGACTATTGGTGACTCCGAAAGGATAGGACCAGCTGAAGGCCTGGGTTAAAATGTGAGTCTAACAAAGTCATTCTCAGCACCCCTTAAATCTCTCCCCTGTTTCCAAGATTCTGACTGATGACTTTGAAACTGAAAAACTCTCAGCTCTGCGGTTGAACATGGAGGCAGAGACAATGTGAGACCCAGTTCACTCCCAGTGCAGCATGTGCCAAGATTCTGTCTCCTTTCTGCCCTCCTCTTCCTCTCACCCCCTTGTAAAAGCAGTTCCTCTACCCAGATACGAAGTCTCAGGCCAGGGTTTGTAGCACCTAGCATGTTTCATTTCAACACCAGTGGTGCTGTTGCAAATTACGCAGTTAGTCTGGGAGGGAAGCCGCCCTTCCCCTCTGCCTTCAAGGAAGGAGATGAGACATGTACATAAGTTAATGAATCATTAGAAGTCTTGTAAGTCTTCTAAAAGAGGGACATGTAAGTGTAGTGGGACTTCCAGTAGGGCTTTAGGACAGGCTTTGTAGAAAAGGTAGCATCCTTAAAGACCCAGTTGGAACGAAGCCCCCTGAAGAAATCCCACTGCCCAGAGGGCCACAGGGTTGGCTCCCGTCCATATCCGTTCCTAATTGCCTCCTCACTCACAGGTTTCCTGAATCCCAGTCAAGCTACTCATTCCCTCATCTTCCGAGGCCCCAGCCCTCCTCTTCCAGACCTAGCCCTGCCCCATCTCTGAATGCCCTTGGTCTTCTCTGCCCCCAGTGTTAAGTGTTGAATGTCAAATGGTACAGGTTAAATCCTGCCCTTGGCCAGCCATCTTGAAGCCCTCCAGGAGCCCACCTGTGCAGCCCTCAGCACTGAGCATTGCTGGGGAAGAGAGAAGAATAACACCATTTACTAATCCAAACCCTACAGGGCTTCTCTTTGTTTTGATACAATTAATTTTTCTTTAAAAAGAGGCGGGGAGTGGGGGGAGACTAGATATCAGGCCGTTAATTCTGCAGAATTTTAGAAGTATCAAGCAGCCTTTCTTTTTTTTTTTTTCCTATAATTGACAGTGAAATGAAGAAAAAGCTCAGTGGATTTTTCTAAAATTGGTGGTGCTCGGAATTTAATGTGCTGAAAAGAGCCCTAGATCCCAACGTGACCATAATACTGAATTCTGCTCATGAATGAGAACTGGAGGCCCAGTCTTTTCCCTGCAGTGAGTGAGCAAGTAAAACAAGAACTTGGACCTTTCTGGAGAAAGAGGGGCTGTGTCAGGCACCTGCATCCTCACCCCCTTTCTGTCTTTTGACTCCAATATATTTAACTAAAATTTGGTTTTGGTTTTGTTTTGTTTTTTAACCACAATTTGGTATGAGGAGTAGTTTCGAAAAAATTTTTTTTTTCTTTTTGAGTGGGCTCTGTGCCCAACATGGGGCTTGAACTCAGAACCCTGAGATCAAAAGTCACATGCTCTACCAAGTGAGCCAGCCAGGTGCCCCAGTAGTTTGGAAATGTAAGCAAAGTATCTTTGCAGTAATGGGGATCTTTGAAGAGGGAGAGTATGAGAATGAGGAGGATAGAGAGACTCCTGGCTCCAGCCCCTTTCCATCCCTGGCTCCCCTTTGCTCCTGCTAAAGCCTAGAAAAGACCAACGAGCCGTCTGGTTTGACTAAAATAAGATAACAAGTCAATGCTCCTACTGAGACAGAAGAAAAAGACCAGACACCCGATCCTGTTTGAATAAGAAAAGAAAAAGAAACAGTCCCCCGGGGTGATTCAGCTCTCTCCTGAGACACCTCCGCAGAGATTATACTTCAGGTGAAAGGGCCATTTGGCCTTGAGAGACTGGGAAAGCTTTCAGGCCTTGAGAAACCTCGAAAACACCCCGTTACCATCCCCCATTGCCTGTAACCATAAAAACTCACTCCTAACCCTGTCGGGTGCTCAGTCTTTGGGAAGGAATCCCGCTGAGCCCGCTGGCGTTAATAAAGCTAAGCTTTCCCTGCTCTCCCGTGTGGTGTTTGAGTTTCCTTGGTCACCTCAGATTTTCTGCAACAAGAAGGTAAAAAACAGTGTTCTCACCTCTGACCATTCACCCCAAGCTAGAGCAACCCATAAATCTCCTTCCTTCCTTCTTTCAGTTTACACCTGCGCCTTATTATGTATCACAGGCATTGTGCTTTGTTCTCAGAATGCAGTGATAACCAAATGTTGGGTCCCTGTTTTCAACAACATCACTTAGCAGTTAATTGCTATGTACCAGACACTATGTCAAGAGTTTTGTCTGCATTATTTCATTTAATCTCTAACGATCTTAAAAGTGACCTAAGATTATCCCCATTTTGCATCTAAGGAAGTTGAAGCAACACAACTATCAAGTGACAGAGACAGATGCCACATAAGTCCATCATATTCCAAACACTCTCTTTCTTTTTTTAGAGAGAGAAAATGTCCAAAAAGCTGGGGGCAGGGAAGCAGGACAGAGAGAGAGAGAATCTCATGCAGGCTCCATGCTTTGCTCGGAGACTGATGTGGGGCTCAATCTCGAGACCCTGAGATCATGACCTGAACCGAAATCAAGTTGAATGCTCAACAGACTGAGCCACCCAGGTGCCCTTCACAGACTTTCTTTAAGCCTACCACCAACTGTCCTAAGGATGTTGCTTTAAAAAAGGATGAAAATTCCAGTTTACAAGGGTCTTTGGAATAGAGAATTTTTTATAACCTGTTGGGTATTCTTTCTGTGAATGATCTAACAGAAGCTCAAATGCCTTATTACATGGAAATTTCTTTCAACAAATACAATACAGATGCCAAGATCTCATGCCCTCAGTTAGGAAAAGTAATTATAGGTTCTAATTGATCATATACACTTTGAAAGAGAAAAATATGGGACAAGATTCTCAAATCTTAAATCTGATTTAATTTTCTGACCTTCAAATTCTGCTTTTTCAAAGAATATTTGTTACAATAAACTCTTGAAAATCAGGATAACAAAACACATGCTTATTTTGATTCATATCTTCGCAATTTTTTTTTCAAACGAATATGTATTGTTTAAACCATTTACTGTTTCTTGCACCAAGGACAGAGCCTACCAATTCGAAGGGAAATCAAATTGCCAGGCTGCTGCCTCTCTATTTTGGGTTGCAAGAACTTTCCCGAGGCATAGCTGCTCCTCCCCAACTCCCTCCCCTCAACCAGGCTCTTCCCAAGATTTGAAGCTTTTCCTTTTGCTGGTATTTCTCACATTCAGTGTTCACTCACCTTAGCTGGTGGTGGGGTAACAACGTCCCTCAGCACTATCAGCTCGCGGGGTGCTCTCCAGGTAAGTTACAAGGCAGATAGATACACCTGGAATCCTCTTACTGCTCAGTTAATAAGGTATAATACACACTCCTGGAAATCTCTTCCAAAATATATGTGTATTATCAATGCTAGCCTTTAGCAGGGAAGGAAAATTCTCACATTCATTTGAAATAAAATGAACTAATGATAAATACAATATTTAGAGTTCTGGATGTTTGTGTGCTTGTCATTAAATAGGCAAAGTTCAGCCTTGTAAATGTTTGTTTTAAGCTTAAAATGTCTGTGAGTTTGGCCCTCTGACAAGCAGAGAGTCAAGAGTAAATGTCACTGATTAGGAACAAATTAAGAAAAAATTATGCCAAAGGGCAGCTCCAGCAGACTTCACCTTAAGCTCCCCCTGCCAGAAATATCCAGAGAATGCCCTGAGCATGACCCAGAATCAGGACCTGAGAAGATTTCAAGATGGCCAAACAGATTTAAACAGAGTTAGTTGTCAGAAGGTGGGACCAAAACATACTCCTTGAACATCATCAATGGAGGTAAGGAGGAGTATAGACATAGACATATAGACATACGTGGACATATAGAGTGTAGACATATGTATGGAGTATAGATCCCTTAAGGGTGTCTCTTAGTATTCCCATATCCTGTCATTAAAGTCAGTGGAAAATTACAACAATCAAATTCAGGCAGGACTACTAATGACCTTGATCCTCCATGAATGAAGGTTCGGGGCTTCCTACCAGGTAAAGAAGCACAACCAGACAAGGACAAAGGAAATATGGAATGGGCAGGAGGAAAAGGTAGTTATAAATATCAGCTTCAACCACATGACCAGTTACAGAAAACAAGGACTGTAATTGTCATGAAGATTTCTTCCTTACTTTATGGTGTGTGTCTGCGTATAATGTCTTTGTTTTCTTTCCTCTGTTATCCCTTTACGTAACAGAGGATGTTTTGACTTTATATCATAATATTGTTAACTTTACAACATAGTATTTCAGTTAGGGGATTTGAAGGAGAGGAGTAAACATCACCCAAGGACTTTGCATCCTCTTCTAGGGAAGAGGTTAGTACATTTTCAATTGTATACAGGATAGTCATGTCAAGTTAGGTGGATTTGTTGCCTTGTTAATTGCCTTCATTTGGATAGTAAGTATGGTTTAAGGAGCTATGCATGGGAGCCAAGTTGACACAGAGTGGCTGTTGATGTTTAATTTTATATGTCAACTTGGCTAGTCCCAAATGCCCACATATTTGGTCAAACATTATTCTGAATCTTTTTGTGAAGACGTTTTTAAACAAAATTAATATTTAAATCAGTGGACTTTGAGTAAAACAGATTACCCTTCATAGCTTGAATGGCCTCAGCCAACCAAATAGAAAGACTGAGTGACTTGTCTCCAAAGGAAGACTGACTCCCTCAAGAGAGGGAATTCTGCCAAGAGACCACCTTTGGAATCTTCTCTAGAGTTCTTCCCTGGGTCTCTACCCTACTGGCCTATGCTGATGATTTTGAACTTGCCAAGTCTCTACAATCATATGAGCCAATTCCTTAAAATCCTTCTCTCTTTCCATCTCTCTCCAGCCCAAACCCTTGCTCTTCCCACCCCTCTCTTCATCCATACACGTTCTGTTGTTTCTGTTCCTCAGGGCACAGCAAGTCATTCTTGGAGGTGTCTCCTCAAATGGCTGCTCATTTTCTTGCATGACGTGAGGATGCGGCAGCCACAAGAGAGAAGGATGAGAGCCGTGCTTGCAGGGAGAGTGTTCTAATAAGTAGAAGCTGGTTCAGAGCATGGATCTTACTCACACACACACAATAGTAATAGAGCTTCACCTGTGGTTGAAGGACTTGCAGCAGGAAGGCTGAGTCCCAGTGTCCTGTGTCAAAGGAGTGCCAAAAAGACACGCTAAACCCAGACACTCAATGGCAAGACTGAAAGATAAGAAAAGGAAATGAAGTATAAATAGAAGGAGTCAAAACTACTCTTACTGCAGGCCCTGTAATTATTAATCCAGACTATTCAGAATAGTTAACATCATAGCTATTAGAATGATAATGGAGCTCAGGGGCACCTGGGTGGCTCACCCACTTCCTGTTCCTTGCTAAGCCGAAGCCTGCTTCTCCCTCTACCACTCCCCCTGCTTGTGCTCTCCCGCTCTCTCTCTGACAAATACATAAATAAAATCTTAAAAATATATATGTACTGCTTCTTTGACACCTTAATAAACTTTTTATTTTGAATAATTTTAGATGTAAAAAAACTTCCCATATTCTCTTCACCTAATTTTCCCTAATGTGAACATTTTATATAAACATAGTGTATTTGTCAAAACTGAGAAACTAATATTGGCACATCACTATTACCTGGACGCCAGGCTTTATTTGGATTTCACTAGTTTTTTTTTTGTCACTAGTGTCCTCTTTCTGTCCCAGGATCTAATCTAAAATACCACATCACATTTAGATGTCATGTCTCCTAGTTTCTTCTAATTTATAATAGCTTCTCAGTCTTGCTTTGATTTTCAGGACCTTGATAGTTTGAAAGAGTGCATCAGGTGTTCTGTGGACTACTCAATTGTTTGATGTTTTTCTCATGGTTAGACTGGGATTTGGTCTTGGGGGGAGAATACTACAGTGGTGAAGTGCCTTCCTCATCATATCATATCATATCAAATAACTTAACACAGATATCATTAATCTTGCCATGTGGTTAAGGAAATGCCTGCCAGACTTCTACCCAGTAAAGTCGCTATTTTTCTCTTTCCACATTCATTCTTTGGAGACATGTCACTAAATCTAGCGCATGCTCAGGGAGAAGGAATTAAGCTCCTAATCCTAGTGTATTAATTTTAAATTAAGAAGACATTTGAGAGGGGCGCCTGGGTGGCTCAGTGGGTTAAAGCCTCTGCCTTCGGCTCAGGTCATGATCTCAGGGTCCTGGGATGGAGCCCTGCTTCGGGCTCTCTGCTCAGCAGGGAGCCTGCTCCTCCCCTCCCCTGCCTGCTTCTCTGCCTACTTGTAATCTCTGTCTGTCAAATAAATAAATAAAGTCTTTAAAAAAAAAAGAAGACATCTGAGAGCAGTGGTGCTGCCCTATTCAATTTTAAAAATTGCTACAATAGTCATTGATTTCTTCTATAAATATTTCTTGAGCTCCTGCTATGTGGACTGCTAGCCCCTGATGTGGACACTGGATACAGCAAATTCCTACCCTTCTGGAGCAAACATCCTAGACAAATAACTGAATGTACAGTAGGTTAAAAAAACAAATAACAGACAAAAGCCTCCAGAATCCAAGGAACTAAGATATGGAACCAAAAGTGGAGGTGGAACATGGGCAAGACACAGTATCCAAAGGAGGAAGGGGAAGTAGGAGGAAGGGAGAAAGAGGAACAAGCCTGGAGATGTGGCCAATGCACATGGCGGCGCACAGTAGTACGTGGGGAAACCTGTCATACACTGGAACAGGCAAGCTGGACTTATTGGAAGGGGCTAAGCCAGCTGGAAGGAGTATGAGAGGCTATTATAAGCAATTCTGGACACATAATAAGCACTCTATAGATATTTAATAAATAAATAATTGAAGGAATAACAACATTAAGTAGGCACATTCACCCTTGCTTGCTTCATCATTAAAAACTCCTGTAAGGGGCGGCTGGGTGGCTCAGTGGGTTAAGCCCCTGCCTTTGGCTCAGGTCATGATCTCAGGGTCCTGGGATCAAGGCCCACATCTGGCTCTCTGCTCAGCTGAGAGTCTGCTTCCCCTCTCTGTGTCTGCCTGCCTCTCTGCCTACTTGTGACCTCTCTCTCTATCAAGTAAATAAATAAAATCTTTAAAAAAAAAAAAACAAAACACTCCAGTAAGACTTTCCAAGGGAATCAGGGAAGGGAGAATCCGACATTCTGGAGTGCAGCTGCTCCCCACAGCCCCAGCTCCTGCCCAGGGTTCCTTTCTTAGGTATGCCCAAGTCTACTCCCCTTTACTCCTTACCTTTCCACCCAGGCAGTAGTACTTTTGCCCTAATTCCACTGGGGGCCAATTGGGCAGAGTTGTTCTGAAACCGGTTCCAATGTTTACAGAGGCAGAGAACAAAGTGAAAGGAACTTCCCCCATGAGATATCAGGCAACCTGATTCCTGAGATGATAGCAATGTAGTCAGCCGGGGAACGCTGTGATAACAGGTAATATGGAGAAGTCTGGGACAGTAACTCACATCTGTGCCCATATTTACTTCATCTTCCAAGGTCTCTCTAGTGTTTCTGCTTCCTGAGTTTGGTGGAACAAAACACCACAAGTTTTTTTTGCTTTTATTTACCACTTCCCCTTTGTCCTGAGGGGAGAGCGCCAAAGGGAAGCCTTGAAAAATGGTGCCCACTCCTGTTCTGGTTTTCCCCATTCTTAAAGTGCTACCGAGAGACAGCATTTTCAACAGTGGCCTGCGTTAAAATGACAAAGCTGCGAAGAACTCTTGTTCTAGAGTCTAATTGCAAATTAGCTGTTGAGCAGATCTGAACACTTCTCAATAGCCAAAACCAGCATTCAGTTTCTGCCACTATCTTGCCACAGAACCTGAAAACCTCTCCTACATGGAAATAAGATAAGGATGTTCACCTTACCATTTTTATTCAACATAGTACTGGAAGTCCTAGCCACAGCAATCAGATAAGGAAAAGGAATAAAAGCATTGGAATTGTTAAGGAAGTAAAACTTTCACTACTTACAAGTGATCTGATACCATATACAGAAAATCCTAAAGACTCCACACACAAAAAAACTACTAGAATTGGGGTGCCTGGGTGGCTGGTGGCTCAATCAGTTAAGCATCTGCCTTCAGCTTAGGTAATGATCTCGGGGTCCTGGGATCGAGCCCCACATTAGGCTCCCTGCTCAGCAGAGAGTCTGTTTCTCCCTCTCCCTCTGCTCCTCCCCCTGCTCTTGTTCTGTCTCTCTTTCAAATAAATAAATAAAATCTTCTAAAAAAATTACTAGAACTGATAAATGAATTTGGTAAGGTTGTGGGATATAAAATCAATGTGCAGAAACCCCACTGCACTTTTATACACTAATCAGAAAGTATCAGAAAGAAATTAATAGGGGTGCCTGGGTGGCTCAGAGGGTTAAACCTCTGCCTTCAGCTCAGGTCATGATCTCAGGGTCCTGGAATCGAGCCCTGCATCGGGCTCTCTGCTCAGCAGGGAGCCTGCTTCCCTTTCTCTCTCAGCCTGCCTCTCTGCCTACTTGTGATCTCTCTCTCTCTGTCAAATAAATAAATAAAATCTTTAAAAAAAAAAAAGAAAGAAATTAATAAAGTGATCCCATTTATAATTACACAAAAAAATAATAAAATACCTAGGAATAACTTAACCAAGGAGGTAAAAGACCTTTACTATGAAAACTATAAAACCCTGATGAAAGAAATTGAAGACGGCATGAACCAATAGAAAGATATTCCATGCTCACAGATTGGAAGAACAAACACTGTTAAAATAGCCATACTTCCCAAAGCAGATTTAATACAATCTCTATCAAAATACCAACAGCATTTTTCACAGAACTAGAACAAATAATCCTAAATTTTATATGCAACCCCAAATAGCCAAGGCAACCTTGAAAAAGAAAAACAAAACTGGAGGTTTCAAAATTACAGATTTTAAGTTATATTACAAAGTTGTAGTAATCAAAACAGTATGGTGATGACACAAACAGACACATAGATCTGCAAATACAGACCCACAATTATGTGGTTAATTAATCTTTGACAAAAGAGGCAAAAATATGCAGTGGGAAAGACAGTCTATTCAATAAATGGTGTTGAGAAAAATGGACAGCTACTTGCAAAAGAATGAAACTGGACCACTTTCTTTCACTATCCACATCATACACCATACACAAAAATAAACTCAAAATGGGTTAAAGGGGCACTTGGGTGACTCAGTCAGTTAAGCACCTGACTTTTGATCTCAGCTCAGGTTGTGATCTCAGGGTCCCAAGATGGCCTGTGCTGGGCTCAGCGTTCAGCATGGAGTCTGCTTATCCCTCTGGCTCTGCTCCTCCTGCTCACATTCTCCCTCCCTCCCCACCTCTCTCAAATAAATAAATAAATAAATAAGATCTTTTTAAAAAAAAAATGGATTAAAGACCTAAATGTGAGACCTGAAACCATAAAAATCCTAGAAGAGAGCATAATCAGTAATTTCTCTGATACCGGTGGTAGCAACATTTGTTCTAGTTGTGTCTCCTGAGGCAAAGGAAACAAAAGCAAAAATAAACTACAGGACTACATCAACATAAAAATCTTCTGCATAGTAAAAGAAACAATCAAAAAAACTAAAAGGCAACCTATGGAATGGGAGAAGATATTTACAAACGACATATCTGATAAAGAATTAGTATCCAAGGGGCACCTGGGTGGTTCAGTGGGTTAAGCCTCTACCTTCGGCTCAGGTCATGATCTCAGGGTCCTGAGATCGAGCCCCACATCGGGCTCTCTGGTCAGTAGGGAGCCTGCTTCCCCCTCTCTTTCTCTGCCTGCCTCTCTGCCTACTTGTGATCTCTCTCTGTCCAAGAAATAAATATTAAAAAAAAAAAAAAAGAATTAGTATCCAAAATGCATAAAGAACCGATATAACTCAACACCCAAAAACCAAATAATCCAATTTTAAAAAACGGACAGAAGACATGAACAGACATTTCTCCAAAGAAGACATCCAGATGGCCAAAAGACACATGAAAAGATGCTCAACATCACTCGCCATCAGGGAAATGTAAATCAAAACCACAGTGAGATACCACTTTGCACCTGTCAAAATGGCTAAAATCAAAAACTCAAGAAACAGCAAGTGTTGTTAAGGATGTGGAGGAAAAAGAACCTTCACACACTGTTGGAGGGAATGCAAACTAGTGCAACCACTGTGGAAACAGTATGGAGCTTCCTTGAAACGTTAAAAATAGAACTACCGTAGGATCCAGTAATTTCATTACTGGGTACCTACCCAAAAAAATACAAAAACACTAATTCAGAGAGATACATGCTCTTCTATGTTTACTGCAGCACTATTTATAACGGCCAAATCATGGAAGCAACCCAAGTGTCCATCAGTGGATGAATGGATAAAGAAGATGTGGGATAGAGAGAGAGAGAGAGAGAGAGAGAGAGAGATAGATAGATAGATAGTTGGATATATACAATGGAATATTCTCAGCCATAAAAACAATGAAATCTTGCCATTTGCAATGAGATGGATGGAGGTAGAAGGTATAATGCTAAGTAAAATAAGTCAGAGAAAGACAAATACCATATGATTTCACTCATATGTGGAATTTAAGAAACAAAAACAAATGAACAAGTGGGGGGTAAGAGAGGAAAAAACAAGAAACAGACTCTTAACTACAGGGAACAAACTAATGGTTACCAGAGGGGAGGTGGGTGGGGAATGGGTAAAACAGGTGATGGGGATTAAAGAGTACACTTATCATGATGAGCAATGAGTAATGTATAGAATTGTTGAGTCACTATATTGTACATCTGAAACTAATATAACATTGGATGTTAACTATACCCAAATTAAAATATAAACCTTAAGGACAAAAAAAAAAAAAAACTCGCCTGGGGCGCCTGGGTGGCTCAGTCCCTTAAGCTTCTGTCTTCAGCTCAGGTCATGATCCAAGTGGCAGCCTGCTCAGCAAGAGTATGCTTCTCCCTCTCCCTCTGATCCTCCCCCCTGCATGTGCACCAAGCTCGAGCATGCGCGCTGTCTCTCCCTCTTCTCTCTGTCAAACAAACAACAATAACAACAACGGGGAAAAAAAAAAAACCAACAGACCACTCCTGCCTGAATGTCCATCCCTGTGTACATAGAACGACAAGGTAGGCTTGGGTAACACAGGATTGCTTAGAGTTCTGAGGTTCCATTATTTTTATCCAGTGTGATGTCCTCCTGACGCCCCATAAACTTCTCTGTCCTTTCAAGTTCAGAGCTGTGATCCAGGGTATTCAAGCAGGAGACAAGGTAGAGAGCCAGAAAAGAGCCCAGCACCCTTCCCCAGCATGGGTTCCAGTACTTGGGAGAAACCCCAATTGGCCAGAGATGGAGCTCTCCATTTAGTCGAGAAAGAATTCGGTTGTATGTTGACTTAATGGTCTAATTAAATATTATCATTCAACAGTGTATTACTGGCTGTGTTAGGTAAATAACAGTCCTTCAAATATCAAGAGCTTTTACTAGTGATGAGTGACTCGCGATGTGTACAATCATAATTGCCTGCTTCTCCTCTAAGAGAAATTAATCTGAGTGTGACAACTTAATTTAGGCCAGAAACACTCAGAAATTCAATGTAATGGGCTTAAATTAATTAAAATAAGCCTTTGGAAGATGCCTCTCAAATCTGGGGTTGAGCAAATTTTTTCACAACCATAAAGTTACAGCATAGTCCCTTAATAAAACTAGCATTTAAAAAATGCATCATTTTGGTCCCCAATGTTCAGTGGCATTGAAAGCAGCAGCAACCTCAATCCTTACAGGGTGTTTAGAAACTTGCTCTCCTGACTATTGGCTCTATCTCTCAAGTCCTTTGGATACTCCCAGCTGGATACAGGGCTTTGAGACAGCCCTGGAAAGGCAGTGACACTGTCAAAGATCAGTCAGCTAATATTAGGTCCTTGGTGGCAGGCACAACTGGCAGGAGATTTAGACCTTAGGAGCTCCGTCTGCAAGGTGCACCTGTGCTTCCTGCCACCACTAGCACCCCCCACCCGGCCCCTGAACCATACAGCTCATACCACTCACTGCTGAGCCTGGAGAACTCCTGTACATTTGTGGTGTCTGTCCAGAGCCCTGAATCTTGATCCATCTCCAAGTCTACTCTGACCTGTCCTAGACTTCCCTGCTGTGGCTTATTTCCCTGGCTTTGGACTAATCTTACCTACCCTTTCAATCCAGTGCTCTTATCTTTGCTTCCATTCTACCTCCCCTCTTTCTAGGCATTCGGTGGTCCCCTAGGGCTAGCAAGTGTCCTACAACATTACTGGGGAACAGGGGTTTCTTATCATGGAAGAAGTCTCTGAAGCAGATGGACTTTAGGGACACTGCTCAGAAGCAAAGCATCCTTCCACAGGGAGGTACCTTAGAAATGAAGGTGCAGAAATGGGCCCTCACACCTGCTCCTTCTTCTGGTCATCTGCCCCATAGAGGACATCCATATTCTATTGGTTCTGCACTTCCAGACCAAACCCCTGCATGGGAGTGTTGTTGTCACAAGGATGTAGGCTTCGGGCTCCTGGTGAACACAGAGCCACCTGTCTTTTCCGTTCCTCCTACCTCTCTCCTCCTCCCAGGGTCCTGCTGCCTTTATTTTGGAGTCTAGAAAGACAAATTATCTTATTCCATTCCCTCACTCCGAAAGTAGACATTCCTCCATTCAGCAAAAATTTATTGAGCACTTACTATTTGCTTTAGGTGCTAGGGATATACTTAGAAACAAAACAGGATATTAAAATCCCCACTCTTGTGGAGCTAAAATCTAGCGAGGGACAGAGAAAATAAGATAAATATTAGTATTGTCAATGGTGATGCATGCTTCAAATATACATAAAGTAGGAAAAGAGGATAGGAAGTTGCCAGAAATAAAAGGATGGTGGTACAATTAAAATGGCTTTATGCTGGGGTGCCTGGGTGGCTCAATTGGTTAAACATCTGCCTTCAGCTCAGGTCATGATCTCGGGGACCTGGAATGGAGCCCCACCTCAGGCTCCCTGATCAGCAGGGATTCCCCTTGTCCCTCTGCCTCTCTCCCTGCTCCTGTTCTCTCTCTCTCTGTCAAATAAATAAATAAAATAAAATAGTTTCATGCCAAAGGTGATATTTTTTAAAAAGGTTTTTATTTTATTTATTTTTTTTAAGATTTTATTTATTTATTTGACAGACAGAGATTACAAGTAGGCAGAGAGGCAGGCAGAGAAGGGGGGATAAGCAGGCTCCCTGCTGAGCAGAGAGCCCGATTCGATTCGGGGCTCGATCCCAGGTCCCTGAGATCATGACCTGAGCCGATGGCAGAGGCTTTAACCCACTGAGCCACCCAGGCGCCCTAAAAAGGTTTTTTATTTTTTAAGCAAGCTCTGGGCCTAAGGTGAAGCTTGAACTTACTAACCCAGGATCAAGAGTCTCTTGTTCTACCGACACAGCCGGCCAGGCATCTCTGAAGGTAATATTTGAACAAAGACGTGAAGGAGGTGGAGTAGCACACCATGCCGGTATCTGGAGAACAGGAGTAGATCTAAGATTTGTGGGATCAGATCTTTAAACAATTTTCTTAAAGACCCTCTTTAAGAAAAAGAATATAAAATTAGGTGCAAGAGCTTAAAGAGGTGCATGCAAATGACGGGCCTGGAGCTTATGCAGCATTAGCATGGGAATAACTTCGCCTTCCTCAGGGACCAGCATCCATGCACCCACCCACCTGGAATGGCAGGCGTGAAAGGAGGCATGAGCGAAAGGAGGCATAAGCATGGGCAGTGAGTTAGGAACGCATAAAGAGGCCAGGGTAGCTGGAACAGAGCCAAGGAGAGGAAAGGCAGTGTGGTCTGAGGGAGCCAGAGCCAGATTACTGGGATTTGGGCTTTATTGGTTGTAATGGGACCCAGTAGAGGGTTTTGAGAAGAGGAGTGAGAGCACTGGACTTCGATTTTGAAACAATTTCTCGGGAGTGCTATTTTGAGAATAGACAATATTTGAAGCAGGTCAAAAATGGAAGCAGGGATCAAATTAGGAGCCAGTTAGAATAATTTAGGAGAGAGACTATGGTGCCTCAGACTGGCTACCTCTAGCAGCAGAGGTGTGATAAGTGGCTGATCTTGAGCATGCTTTGAAGATAAAGTCCCCAGGACTTGCTACCAGACTTAGACGGAAGGGTGACAGAGAGAGAGGGACTGTCACGTAGCTCCATTAACTGAGACCGAGTCAGAGAGGAAAGGAGAAACTGGCAAATGAGACAGAGAAGGGACAGGCAGGGGGCAGGAGAAGAGCCTAGAAAGAGCTATTCCCTGGAAGCCACGTAAACAAAGTAAGTCAAAGAGGTTGAAGTGATCAGGCACTTCAAAGGCTGCTGATAGGTCGAAACTGAGGACTGAGAATTGATCGCTGATTGTATTTTTTTTTAAGAATTTTTATTTATTTATTTGACAGAGAGAGAGAGAGAAGGCACAAGCAGGCCGAGGGAGAAGCAGGCTCTCCACTGAGCAGGGAGCTAGATGTGGGGCTTGATCCCAGGACCCCGGGAACATGACCTGAGCCAAAGACAGACGCTTAACCTACTGAGCCACCCAGGCACCCCCGATCACTGATTTTAACAACCTGTGGAAATCACTGGTGATCTCAACAAGAGCAGGAGGCATAACCGTGTGGATTGAGACCTCAGCAGAGTGAAAAATCCACCACAGTGAAACCTTCAGCCTGGTGTGTCTGGCTACAGTGGGCAGTTCATCTGGTCCAGCCTCCAGGACCGTCCTCCCTCACCCAGCCCTTGTGGGCTGTACTTGGCTCCAGGTTCTTTCCAACCCTAGACCAACACTTCACCTACTGGCAGCGCTGGGATTCTGGAATGCCCTGTGTGGGAGAAGGGGACAGACAAAACAAGAGAGATAGAGAAAGAAAAAGAAGGAAAGGCGCTAATGGGAACTTTGTCCTTCTGGGGTGAGAGGATGCCTAGGAGCCGGTGCTTGGCCCTGTGGGTGGGCACTAAGGCAACTCCAGCCCTCCCCACTGTGGTTTTCATGGTGACAGGACAGGCCCCATAGTAGTCAGCGGGTGTCCTTTGTAAATAAAGTGGTTTGTGCCCCCCCCAATTGTTTAAGAGTGAGAGAGTGAGAGAGCTTTTAGAAAAACATGTAAATCACATGTAAACAACAGCCATGAAAAAGAGAGAGAAAAGAAAATTTTAAAAAGTAGAAAATGATAGATAAATATGAAAGAAGAAAATGTTTAAACACTGGCAAAAAAAATAAACAACATCAAAAAATGAATGACAAAAAGGGAGAAGACATATGCAGCACATACAGCAAGGGGCTAATTAGCTTACTACACAAGAGAACATTTACAATAATAAAATTAAGAAAGACAAGAAGAAAGAAGTAAAGAAAGAAGCCAAGAAACAAAGGATATAAAAAAGTAGTACACAGGAAAAAATATAAATAAAAACATAAATAAATGGTTAAGAAACTTGTAAATGTGTTCAGATAATTTTAAAGCATGCCCATCACAGTCACATGTAGCATTTTTTTACCAGCAGATGGGCAGAGATGAAAAACTTGACAATGACCCACCATTAATGTTTGCAGGGTTAAGGGCACAATACAAATTCACACCCATATATCAGATAAATACTTAAGATTATAAACCAAGCAAACTCTTAAATACATTCCTTTCTCTCCCCTTAATAAATACATCTCAATCACAATCTGAAAAGCCAGGTTCAAGTTTAGAGTTGTCATACTCCTCAGACTTAGACTTCTGCCTCAGATACAGCTCTCAGGCCCTAGTCTATCGCCTGCCCCTCCTTTTCTCATCCCGGGCTCCATCCCCCACATGTGGCCTTAGACCTATGTGTGTGCCCCTGCCCACACATCTAAGCCCCTCTACACTCCATATATGGTTAGCCCTTGGCCTCCTTAGGGTCTGGGATGAGTGGACCAAGAGTATATACTCTGAAAGATGTATCTGGAAAGAGCCTATGCAGACCCTAGAAGGGCTTAGGACTCTTCAAGAAAGAAATTATGGGGTCTCAGATACACAGAGCATGGTTAATATGGGGAGGGTTACAGGCTCTAGGTGGCATATCCCCTTGACTCCATAGGACACATGCCCTATAGGAAGAACACAGCCAGAAGAGAGCCAGAATGGAACTTCCTACAGCTTAGACCCATGGCAGAAAGCCATCCCAGGGAGGTATTAGATGAAGGGAAATAGGCAGGTTCATACACTAGTTGGGTTTTTTTTTATATAAAAAATTTATTTAAACGATTTTATTTATTTATTTGACAGAGATCACAAGCAGGCAGAGAGAGAGGAGGAAGCAGGCTCCCCGCTGAGCAGAGAGCCCAATGCGGGGCTCGATCCCAGGACCCTGGGATCATGACCTGGGCCAAAGGCACAGGCTTTAACCCACTGAGCCACCCAGGCGCCCCCACTAGTTGTTTCAAATAAATCTGGGGCGAGGAAAGAGCAATTTGGTAGTATCTTCCAGAATTCAACCTGGCAGTTCCACTTCTAGAAATATGTCATCTAGATTTACGTGTAGAAGTGCCCAGTGGTGTATGCATTATTATGTTCACTGTAACACTATAAAATCAAAAAACTGCAAACAATATATCAACTACATAGTAAATGGGTAACTAAAATATGGTACACTTGTGCACTGAAATACATTTTGCAGCCATTTAATAGGATAGGCTGGTGTGAAAAGAGCTTCAATGCATATTTTTAAGTGAGAAAAGCAAATTAAGGATCCGATGGGTAGTATGACCCACTGTGTGTGCGTGCACATTATGCTTATATTTGATAAAAATTATTCTAGAAGGAATTACAAGAAACTATGAAGTTACTACTCTGGTTAGTAAAAGCATGGATGGATGGGAGCAGTTTTTACTTTACACCGCTGTCCGAATTTATGGTCATAGCAGTCATTACTTTCATAATTAAAACAATAACCAAAAAAGCATTGAGTAGAACTTTCCAGGTGCATCCAATAACAACCTAGTCTCAATCAGTGACAGCAGCTGAGATCCTACCAAGTGTGGGCAGGGTGCTAGGCCCAGGATGAGGCAACCATGGGTCTGAGAGTCTCCTTTACAGTCCAGTGGAATTCTGTTCAGCCATTTGCCATGAGCTAGCTCTCCTCCTTCATCCCCAAGGTGACAGGAAACCCGGGAGAAAGTACACGCCCCACTGAAGTGTTTTCTCAGGGATCTCCCTGGTGGGCTGCCAGTGTGGACAGTGGGTCAGCAACCCCTGGTCCCCACACAGCTGGCACAGGTCCCCTCATACTCAGGGAGCAACTCTGGCCTTGACCTGGCCTGGCCAGTGGATCAGAGGATTTTTCATTTAGTAGAAAAACAACTCCAAGTCAACCCTTCCCAGCAGTGCGTAGATATCAACATCTCCAATTCTGAGAGAGGCCCAAGGAGATGATCTCTACCCAGTCATGAGGTGCTCCATAGCTAGTTCTTGATTATTGGTCTGGGAGCTTCTGGATCTCAGGAACCAGACTGGATTCATCTTTGTACCCCATACCGCCATGTCTGGCACAGTGCCTGACACACAGGGGATGCTGCCTGGATCATTCCTGAATTAGCTGCAGGGCCTGTCCCCTCCCCTCTGCTCCCCCCGCCCCCAGCCATATCACACCTCCTCTGCAAAGAGCTGACTGTCCCTGGCCCTCACTCCTTTGGATTTGGAACACTCACCTCCCTGAAGCTAGTCTACCCTCTGGCAGAATCAGCAATACGCCTCCATGAAAACTCAGCAAATGAGAACTCTTGATGACTTGTTTGCTTCACTACTGAGAGCTTCTAGAAAATTTTGAAAATAAAGATTACTAGGCAAGTAAGATCAAAATTCTATTTCTCTCCACCCTCTTGCCCCAATGGAACCCCCTGGGGAAGCTACCCCCCCCCTCGCCCAGTGGATCTTCTCGAATCTCATTAGAGATTGGTTCCCGCGTGCCCCACTTTCTCAGCCTTCTTATCCCTTTGCAACCATCTGCCAGGGCAACCCAGGCCTTTCCACTTCAGCACTCGGCACTGGCTGTCGCTTTCTCTGGGCTTCTAGGGTTTGCCTCCACCCCTGGGGTCCTTGCCAGGGTCTGACATCCCTCATCCTGAGAGGGCGCCCATGTCAGCTCTTACTCAGTCTTACCCAGACTTCTTACCCAGACTTCTTTCCCAGCCCCAGGACCAACTTCCGGTTGCCTGAGTAACCAGCTCTGCTGAAGATGCTATGGCCACTATGGTGAGAAGCTGCCTTGTATTCCCTTTACCTCCTTACTTGCTTTCCCCCCTCACTCTTACTTTCCCGAAACCCACCTCTCCCCACAGTAAACATTTAGCATGCAGGCTTTGCCTGAGATCCATTCTCAGGGGAAACTGGGCTAAGGCAGGGATCTTGATTTAACCTGCCCTGAGAAGAGGAGAGACTTTCTTCCCAGCCTTTGAACTGGGGAGTGCCCAGAGTAAGTCTTTCTAGCCTATGGCTGGAAAGGGAAAGCCCAGCTTTCATGGAAAGTGGTAAAAGGGTAGGAAGCATAAAGCCCAAATAGACATTTAACAGGCTCTAAATATAGTCCCTTCCTGAAATGACACAGCATGTTTTTGTTTTGTTTTTTCATTGACAACAAGTTGGAGATAGTGCTTAGCTGAGGCACCCCCAGGCCACAGAGGGGGGTGAAGGAGAAGGGCCAGAGTGTGTCCTGTATTCTAGGTTGGTTCACAGCCTATAGTGTATTTCTGCTGTTGTCATGGTCTGTGATGCCCTAGTTTCTGCCAAGAGTATGGTGAACTGGGGAGGGAGGAGGGAGTAGGGGAACCTGTTTCAGAATCTTTAAAAGGCTGTAGTGCTTGGAAGGGCTGCATGGGAAGGAAGCAGGAGGGGAGTGCTCGTTAGGCTTGTGACCATCACACCGAATTTCTTCGAGACTTCAAAATCACAGCCTTGCTTGTACATCTGTTCAACTCAAGCCCTCTTCCAAGAAGAGCTTTGTAGTCAGTAGGAGAGGAGGAGCCTTGCTCAGGAGACAAGAACTCAGCATGCCCTGTAACAGAGAAAAAGATCCTGGGGTCTTAAGTTGGCAAACTTTAAAATGACTGTTTGGAAAAGGCCCTGATGATATACTTGTGACAGGGGTCACCACAGTTGTCCAGTAAAACATTGAGTCTATCCTATTTCTGAGACTCTACTTTTCTTTGACCACTATCAGGAGGCAGTCGCATTATGGAGAGGCTCATTTGTTCATCATCCTCAACCAGAAGTGACTAGGAAGTTCAAAGTCAAATGACAGGTCTGACTTTATATCTCATTATTGAATAATAAACCCAGTTACTTCTTCTGGGACTCCAACTCAATATTTGATAAAGATACTAGATCCCAAGGGAAATCAAGGATCAGAAGCTAAACAAGTTCAGATAGTGTAAGATGCCCCTGATTCTAGTCATGGTCATCAAAGGCCAGAAGAACAAAGAAAATATAAGCTAAGACAAATGAGAAGGGGCCATGCCCTGAGACATGGCGCTTCTGAAAGAAGGCAGGAGAATGACAGTTGCTAGAGGAAGTGAATGTTGGAAAGATGGTTCTCAATTCTGGCTGCACACTGGAAAGGCCCAGGGAGCTTTAAAAGAAACAAAAATGCGGGGCTCCTGGGTGGCTCAGTGGGTTAAAGCCTCTGCCTTCAGCTCAGGTCATGATCCCAGGGGCCTGGGATCGAGCCCCCCCTCCGGGCTCTCTGCTCAGCGGGGAGCCTGCTTCCTCCTCTCTCTCTGCCTACTTGTGATCTCTGTCTGTCAATAAATAAATAAAATCTTAAAAAAAAAAAGTTAAAAAAAAGTAAAATAAAATAAACAAAAATGCTGATGCTGGGTACCACTCCCAGAGATTCCAACTTAATTGGTCTAGTGGACGCCCTGGTCATTAGACATTTTAAAACCTCCCCAGGTGAGGGATGCCTGGGTGGCTCTGTTGGTTGACCTCCAGCTCAAGTCTTGAACTCAGGGTTATGAGTTCAAACCCCGTGCTGGGCTCCATGCTCTATGTGGTGCGTGCTTAAAACAAAACAAAAAAATCTAAAACAAACAACACAACAACAAATAGATGCTCCCCGGGTGATTCAAATGCGCAGCTCAAGGCTAAGAACCCTATGCTATGGGAAAGACACTTTTTTTTAAAGATTTTATTTATTTATTTAAGATAGAAAGAGAGAGAGAGCATGAGCAGGTGGCAGAGGGAGAGGGAGAAGCGGACTCCGATGAGCAGGAAGCCAAGGTGGGACTCGATCCCAGGTCCCTGAGAGCATGACCTGAGCCAAAGGCAGAGGCTTAACTGACTGAGCCACCCAAGTGCTCCCAGAAAGATACTTCTGTTCTTGATTCTCCTTGTCTCCAGCTGTTACTTTTCTCCTCATTTTTAAACCTTTCCCCCCTTGCTTTTAGCCAAGGCAGCTTGCTTCAGAGCTCAGGCGGGTCGTGCTAGGGGGCGGTCACATCCGGGAGTGGAAGCCAGCTCTCAGGGCGTGTTTTCCTACTCACCAGTATAGGAATTCAGCCATGGCCTCCCAAGTCCCAGATTCTGCTTTGTCATGCTGAGTAGAATAAATTTCCACTCTTCTGCCAGCGCGACGCATACAAAACAATGCTTGGAGAAGAGTGCCTTGCGAAGTCCAGAAAGTTCCACTGGGAAGAAAGACAGAAAAGGGCAAGTTGAGGTCCATGCAGCCAGAATTCTCATTTCCTTTTTAGTTTACATCTCTGTCAAGAAATCCCCCAGCAGGGAGGGTTGAGGGCTCCTTCCCCATTGATAAGCCTGCACCCACAACACTGGTCTGTGGCAAGGCCGGGTTGAGGAGCTGAAGCCATTAGACTCATTGTGCTTTGAAGAGCAAATCAGTATTCTTTTAGGCACAGATAAACTATTTCTAAGAAGACCCACTTGGAAAGGTGAAAACTCCTTATAGAAAGGCATAGCAGTTTCTACAGAGTTCTATATTCTGGATTGCTATGGCTTTTACTTCCTGGAGAACCGATCACCTTTAAAAAAATTGATGGGATGGGCGCCTGGGTGGCTCAGTGGGTTAAGCCTCTGCCTTCGGCTCAGCTCATGATCTCAGGGTGCTGGGATCGAGTCCCGCATCGGGCTCTCTGCACTGCAGGGAGCCTGCTTCCTCCTCTCTCTCTCTGCCTGCCTCTCTGCCTACTTGTGATCTGTCTGTCAAATAAATTAAAAAAAAAATTTTTTTTTAATTGATGGGATCCTTTTTAGTTTATTCCAACTGAAAATGAGGCACAGACCTCAGAGGCTGAAGACATAAGTGTTTTTTTCTTTAAAACAAAGCTCATTTGGGCCATTGGATTGCAGGGCTCTTGAATCTGGTGTACATGAAATGCAGGTGAAGATAGTTTTTACTCTCCAGGGTGGTACTGGTGGGTAAACCATCATACAAAGGCCATGTTACCTCTTCCTTTTTGAGCAAGTCCCCCATGATGGTGACACCTAAAAAGGCCGTGGTTATTGAGAGTTTGGAAAGGACAACCCACCTAGCAGGTGGAGGGAGTGCCAAGGGGGAGGACTGCTGTGGGTCAGCTTTTCTTCTTTCTTTGAACCCTCACAGGCCTTAAGAACAGCCTAGAGCGGTGGTTCTCACACCGTCCTTCTCATGCACTGGAATCAGCCCTTTTCTGATTCTGCGGGTCTGAGATGTGGCCCAAGATATGGAGATCTGTATACCTAACACACTTCTCGGTGACGCTAGGCTGCTGGTCCCAGACCACATTTTGAGACCCACTGGAATGGAGAAGTGAAGCTGCAAAGAAGATTGTACTCTAATGCTGGAAAACCCCACTGCTGGCACCAGCTCACCCTCCCCCAAGGGCTGTGTCACCTGAGGAGGCCAGAAGGAGAACAGGCTCTTCTTAACTGACAAAAACCAGATGCCTTGTTCTTTTTAGGCAAAAGTAATTCAGACAAACAACACCAGATACTTTTGATTTTGTTTTAAGAAAATCATGTTAGTAACATCTTCTTATGGTGATGACTTAAAACACCATTTCTAGCTTCTGGTTTTGGGTCACTACACCCACCATGGTCCAAGACCTCCAAATGCCTTTCTGGTTCTCCCCCACACCCTGCCCCCACAGCACCCCCTGGCTGGTGGCCTGACAGAATCACAGTAACATCCTGGCAAACAGCAATATGTTTTAGTAACATTTAAACAGGAGACTTAACCCCAGTTTTGCCACTAACTAGCTACATGTCTTCCTCCCCCTGTGGTCCTTGGCTTCCCCATCAATAAAAGGAGAATTTTGGACAAGATAATAAGAGTGAAAATGATAAAAGTTTTTATTTGTCTAGTTTCCATGGCACTTGCACATATATTATTTTGTTAATACCTGTGAAATAATTTTTATTCCCTCCCCCTTTTTCACGGCAAAAAAGATTTGGAAAACCACATTCATTTTGAGGACCCATATAAAACATAGCCACATAGAAACTTTGTGAAAACTACCATGGAAGACACAGTCTCTTATGTTACTCAGTGTCCCTTATATAATAATTTATGTTGAAAATTCCTCCTAAAGTTTAGTGCTTGATAAACATGTCCCTTCAGAAGACATAATATGCACTGTTTTACAAGACAGAATCAACTTCCTAGCCCTTTATGTTTTTATTTGGTCCAGCTGCCAAGAAGAGGAAAGCTAATTATGCCAAGACTGTAATAACCAATTTAAATCTCAAATTCGGCGTAACCTTATCTATCACATCCTCTATATCCTCATGCCTTAATGTTTTCTTACAGGGATGACCTGTGATTAGGGTGACAGTGTAATTTACCATCTCAATGAGGCGTTTTTCAGAGTGAAAAGGCACAATGTTAATAATTATGCCAGGGAGACAGATATAAACCAGGACAGTCCCATGCAAGGTGGAAGAAGTGGTCACCGTACTTATGATTCAAAATAGAATGGGCAAAAATTATACACAAAGACCACTCAATTTGACCTTGTAGGTGCAGGAGTTTTGGGTCTCATTAAACTCAGTGAAGTCACACGGTGAAGATAGATTATCATTCATAGGAAACAATGGCAAGAAAAAAAGGCTCTGAGTGTATTTCAGATGAAGGAGGGAAATGGTGTAGAACTGAAAGCTTTCTCCCTTCAAGCATGCATACACCACTTCATTTCCTGAAGCCTCTGCCTCCTAGGCACAGGGAACCCATGTCCTGGGCAGGTGGTAGCTTTCAAAAACTCCTTGGAGGAGGGGGTTAGGCAAGACAATCTGTTTAGAAGGGAAGGGAGGCTTTAATCTGAACTGTGGAGCTCTTCACTGAAGATTGGAAAAAATGTGGATTGTCCCTCTGAAAGAATGGAGTGAGGATGGAAAAGTCACCAGGCAATCCTGCCCTGTCGCAGAGCTTGCCACCCAACACTGGCCCGCGGGCACATTGATAAGCTCCCCCCACCCACTCACCCCTGCTGAAGACAGGACTGACTGACTGATTGGTCATTGTGGGTCCATGGAGGCCTAGATGGAGACCACTTGAGGGCTGGTGCTTTCGACAACCAGGAGCCCTCTTTCATACCGCACACACTGCCTGATGCCTTTCCCACCCTCCCCTTCTTCAGTCACTGAGGCTGGGGAGCTTGTTGCCTCCAGGGCAGTCAGGGGTGAGGGGTGGGCTGCTCCAACACCCGAGTCTTGGGTGTTACAAGAGAATCAGAGATAGATGAGCTCCTGTCCAAGAGTAGGCCGGACAAACCGGTTGTGCAAAGTCCAGCTTCCTGGAGGTCAAGGGTCCACACCCGCCGCCCTCTCCACCTCGCTCAGCTGCACCCACTCAAGCTCCGCCCTCTCACGCCCCTGCCCGCAGAGGGTGGTGGGAGGGGCCTTACTCTGGCTGGAGGAAGCGGCGGTGTCGCTTCCAAAAACTACCACTAGAGGTCACTCCTCTCCAACGTCAGACAAGGTGCAGGGAAGGGACCAGCTCCCGCTCCGGCTTAAATCGCTCTGGGAGGCGAGCCAACTAGCCCTGATGGGAGAGGTGCAGCCGCTGGCTGGCCCTCGTCCCACGTGGGAAGGCCCTGCTCGGAGACCAAGGAAACTCTGAGGCTGGCCCAGGGCTGTTGAGGAGAGGCAGCACTGTGCTGGATGCAGGGGTGACATGTGGGTAGATGAACGGGAACGGCCCATCTCCACAGCCTTTCCCCCTTGTCCAGTCCGTTCCCAATGGAGAGGATGCTGTGCTCTGTGGGGATCTGAGGCACTGCCTGGTGGCAGGGCTGGGACTCACCAGATCCAGGTAGAAAGACTTTCTGCAAGAGACGGAACTTCCGGGAGCAAGAAAAGCCCGTGCTGTCCGCAGAGCACGCGGGCTAATGTGTGTCTAGTGCGTGGTGCAGGGCACGCAGGGGTATCCACGGCCATTTGTAATGGGCCTGTTATTCTGTGCAGATCCGCGCACTGTGAAAGGGAGGCGCCGGCATCCCGCATCCTGTAAGAGCCACGTTGGGCCAGGGCTCCCAGGAAGGCCCCTAGCCTGGCTTGCTTGTGGTTTCCTCTCCCTGTGCGCCTCTTTTCCAAGGGTTTTTCTCGGAGGCCCGGTTTTCCGTGTGATAGCAGTGGCTTCCAAAAGGCCATTCGACCATGGTTCGTTTTCTGGTCACAACCCATTTTCAGGAGAAGCCAGAAGGGCTTACTCTGCGTACAGATGGAAACACTGAGGTTTGAGGAGATGACATACCTTGCTGAAGTTAAGGAAGAGATGAAGCTAGACCCCAGGCCACAGGCCCACGCTGTGCCTGGCTGCTCCTTCTCACAGGAGAGCTACTTACCTTCCTCAGCAAGAGACACAGTGCTGATGAGAAAACTGCCAGGGCTGTAAAGTTTCAAACCAGGCAGGGACCTCAAAACAAAAAACAAACAGAAGCAAGCATTACCTCCAAACCCCATAAGCAGTCCCTGAGTCGCTAGGCAGAGCCAAACTAACCACCATCCCTGAGCCCCCTGACTTAGTCTTCAGAGGGTGAACAGCTCAAGGGCTTGCCTCTATCAACCCCAGCTCCTTCTTTCAACACATGGATTGTTTTATTTTCAGGATTTATTTTTCTAACTCAACATTGCTCTTTGACTTGATTTTAGACTTCAATTTCATGGTCCAAGTGTACAACCTGAAGGCATAGTTAACTTATCTTTACTTAAAATAAGGACAACAGTATTCTAGCTGATTCTTGTATTTTTAAAAGCATTTTAAAAATGTATCCCCAAAGCCAAGATGCATATCACCTTCAGAAAAATGTGTATCCATCATGGATATTGCTTAATACTGAATAATATCGAACAGCATCTGTGATGGATACACATTTGTGTGTCAATATTAGTAAATGTTGTCCATTCTGGAATGTCTGTTTTGTTTGTTTGTTTGTTTTAAAAGTAACCTGGGTGGCTCAGTTGGTTGAGCCGCTGTCTTAGGCTCAGGTCATGATCCCAGAGTCCTGGGATTAAGCCCCACATCGGGCTCCCTGCTCAGGGGAGAGCCTGCTTCTCCCTCTCCCTCTGCCTGCTGCTCCCCTGCTTGTGCTCTCTATCTCTCTGTCAAATAAATAAATAAAATCTTTAAATAAAGAAATAAATAAAATTAAAAGTGACCTAAATTTTGTTCAATTAATTCTACATGGAACACCCAGATATGAACCTGGGTTGTTATTTGTATAGAACATTTTTCAAATATTTACATCTATATGTAAACATAGATTTAAAGAATGTGATTCAATTATACCTTCCATTTTTTAAATCTATTTTTATTATTTTTAAAGTTATTTTTCTTTGTGACCCTCCTTTACCCATTTTCCCACCCCTCTAATCCCCCACCTCTGACAACCACCAAACTGTTCTCTGTATCTGTGAGCTTGATTTATTTTTTCAGATTCCACATTTAAGACAGATCATTCAGTATTTGTCTTTCTCTGCCTGACTTATTTCACTTAGCATAATGCTCTTGAGACCCATCTATGTTGTCTCAAATGGCAAGATTTCATTCATTTTTATGGCTGAATAATATATATATATATATATATATGTATGTATGTATATATATATATGTATATATATATCACAATTTCTTTATCCATTTATCCATCAATGGAAACTTAGGTTGTTTCCATATCTTGGTTATTCTAAATAATGCTACAAAGGACAAGGGGTACATATATCTTCCACAGTTTCCTGTTTTTGTTTTCTTTGAATAAATACCCAGAACTGGGCTCGCTGGATCATAGGGTAGTTCTATTTGTAATTTTTTGAGGAAACTCCATACTGTTTCCACAGTGGCTACACCAGTTTGCATTCCCACCAACAGTACACAAGGGTTCCCTTTTCTCCACATCCTCCCCAACACTTGTTATCTCCTGTCTTTTCGATGCTAGCCTTTCTGACAGGTGAGAAGTGTTATCTCACTGTGGTTTTAGATTTGATTTCCCTGCTGATTCATGATGTTGAGCATTTTTCATGTGCCTGTTGGCCATCTGGATGTCTTCTTTGGGAAATGTCTCTTCAGATGTTAGAATCTGCTGCAGAGTGATTTTGAAAATCCGGAAGCCCCGGCTGCACCCAGACCCAGAAGGTCAGCCCCTCTGGCCCCAGGGGCTGGAGGGTGGTGGAAAGCTCCCAGATTCATTCCAACATTTACAACATGAAAATGGTGGGCCACAGGAAGTCTTCCTAGTTTTCGGTGAAAACGATAACTGAAGATGTGGAGGAAAAACAGCAAACAACACCAGCATGGCCCGGGCAAGGGCAAGTGTAGGGCGGTTGCGAATGGAAGCCTCCACTGAGAGGGTAAAGGTTTCACAGGTGTCCTGCTGGGAGAAGCACACTAAGGGTGACCCCCTGTGGAAAGGGATGCCAACCTCACGAGCCTCTTTCAAGGATAAAAACCCTTTCATCATCTTACAGAGGGACAGTGAAGCAACTCCTCGCCTCTTCTCAACAGGGCAAATGATGAACACCTCTTTGGAAGAAATTTACCTTCAGCTTATTTGGTAACCACTGCTAATAACGAGAATACTCTAACTTGAGGGGCACCTGGGTGGCTCAGTCATTAAGCGTCTGCCTTCGGCTTTAAAAAAAATCTTTAAAAAGTAAAATAATATAAAATACTCTAACTTGGGTGGGGGGATGGAAAATGTCTCTTCAGATCCTCTGCCCAGTTTTTTTGTTTTGTTTTAAGATTTTATTTATTTATTTCACAGAGAGACACAGTGAGAGAGGGAACACAAGCAAGGGGAGTGGGAGAAGGAGAAGCAGCTCCCCACTGAGCAAAGAGCCCGATGCCGATGCCAGATCTTGATCCCAGGAGTCTGGGATCATGACCTGAGCTGAGGGCAGATGCTTAACTGACTGAGCCACCCAGGCAGCCTGAGTTTGTTATATATTTGGACATTAGGCCTTTATTAGCTCTACGATTCGCAAAAATTTCCACCGCTCAGTAAGTTGCCTCTTCATTTTGTTCATGGTTCCCTGCGTTTTGCAGAAGCTCTTTAGTTTCATATAGTCCCACCGTTTAACATAACATTGCTTTGGGTGCTTTTGCTTTTGGTGTCAGATTTTTAAAAAATCATCACCAACTCCATGTCAAAGAGCTGACTGTGTTTTCTACTGGGAGTTTTATGGCTTTGGGTCCTATGTTCAAGGCTCTCATTCATTTTGAGTTAATTTTGTGTACAGTGGTCCAGTTTCATTCTTTTGTACATAGCAGTCCAGTTTTCCCAACATCATTTATTGATAAGACTGTCCTTGCCAAACTGTATATTCTTAGCTCCTTGGTCATAAATTAATTGACTCTATATATACACATGGGTTTATTTCTGGGCTCCCGATTCTGTTACACTGTTTTATGTGTCTGTTTTTATGCCAGTACTGCACTGTATTATAGTGACTTTGTAAAAGAGCTTGAAATCTGGGAGGGTGATGTCTCCAGCTTTGTTTTTCTTTCTCAAAATTATGATGGCTGTTCAGGTCTTTTAGTTCTATAAAAATTTTAGGATTGTTTGTCTTATTTCTGTGAAAAAATGCAATTGGAATTCAATAGGGACTGCACTAAATCTGTAGATTGCTTTGGGTAGTATGGTCGTTTTGCCAATATTAATTCTTTCAATCCACAAACCTGGAATATCTTCCCATTTATTTGTGTCTTCTTCAATTTCTTTCCTTAGTGTCTTATAGTTTTCAGAGTATAGGTCTTTTACCTCTTTGGTTAAATTTATTCTTGGTACTTTACTTTTTTTTTTTTTTTTTTTTTTATAGACAGGGATCACAAGCAGGTAGAGAGGCAGGCAGAGAGAGGAAGGGAAGCAGGCTCCTCGCTGAGCAGAGAGCCAGATGTGGGGCTTGATCCCAGGACCCTGGGATCATGACCTGAGCCGAAGGCAGAGGCTTTAACCCACTGAGCCACCCAGGCGCCCCAAGTACTTTACTCTTTTTGATGCAATTGTAAGTGGAGTTGTTTTTTTTTTCTGATAGTTCATTGTTAATATATAGCAATGCAACAGATTTTTACATATTGATTTTATATCCTGCAACATTACTGAATTAATTTATTCTAAGTATTTTTTTGTCAAAGCTTTAGGGTCTTCTGTACATAATATCATGTCATCTGCAAATAATGAGAATTTTACTTCTTCCTTCCCAATTTAGATGCCTTTTATTTAATTAATTAATTAATTAATTTTTCAACATAGGACTTTCAGTAGTGCGTTGAATAAAAGTGGAAAGAGCAGGCATTCTGTCTTGTTCCTGATCTTAGAAGAAAGGCTTTTAGTTTTTCACTGTTGAGTATGATGTTAGCTATGGGCTTGTCATATATGGCCTTTGTTATTTTGAGATACATTCCCTCTATACCCATTCTGTTGAGTATTTTTATCCTAAAGAGATGAGTTTTGTAAAATGTTTTCTCTGCATTTATTGAGATGATCATATGGTTGTTGTCCTTCATTTTGTTAATGTGGTATATCACATTGATTGATTTGATTTGAACCTGCCTTCCGTTTGTGTAATAAATCCCACTTGATCATAGTATGTGATCCTTTTAATATATTGTTGAATTTGGTTTGCTAATATTTTGAGGATTTTTGCATAAACGTTCATCAGGAATATTGACATCCTTGTCCTGTTCCCTGGCCTCATAAAATGAATTTGGAAGAGTTCCCTCCTCTTACGTTTTCTAGAAGAAATTAAGAGGTTGGTATTGATTCTTTAAATGTTTGATAGAATTCACCAGTGAAGCTGTCTGGTCCTGGGCTTTTATTTGTTGGAAGATTTCTTTTTTTAATCACTGATTCAATTTCATTGCTACTAATCAGTCAGTTCAGACCAACTTACATAAACCAGTTCATGTAGGAGATGAATCTTGTAGTTAATTAAACCTGCCCTCACTCTTGGTTGCCTCTCGAGCCTGTGTGCTCATCTCAGCACCCTATTACGTTTTTAATAGCTCCCAGTAGTTAGGTATCTCCCAAGACTGGTCAGTGTCCCAAAGGGGAGGATCTCAGTACTTTGCTTCAAGCTGATCAAGCTGATCAAAACTAGACCCTCAGGCAGCAGCTCTTAAAAGTGTGCAAATACACAGAGTCCTGGGGAGACCACAAGCAGAAGCCCTGCTGCTACCAGAGCCAGGTAATCTGGAAGCATCCACCAGAAGGCAGTCACAAAAATCAGGGCCCCAGATAAGTGTTCGAGCTCTTGTCTAGGAGAAAACAGTGACTGGAGCAAGGCAGAGGGAGAGTGCCAAGATGGCGTCTATAGCTTGTATTCCTTGAGAGCAGCTCTGTAGGCCACTAAATATGTATCAGACCTGAAGCCTATCCCTCAGGCCCAAGCTCCAGGTCAGGTAAAGAGCCTCCTTCACAGAAAGACTGGGTGTGTACCCCAGGCTGCTGTCTGGGCAGTGTCCCACAGGCGGTAGCCTGCCAACTGTCTCTCTGATCGCCACAGTACTATGGAACCCAGGAATGTAAGTCCCCTGGCCACCAGAGCCAGGAAACCAAGGGCCATCCCCTGGACAGCATCCATAAAAATGGGGGAAGCAAGCCTAAAAAGCAAGGAAATATAAAAACCAGCTTTTAAAACTATGTAAATATATAGAATCCTATAGGATCCATTAGCATAAGCTTCACCGGCCATCAGACCCAGACAATGTAGAGGTGTCTCCTGCCAGCAGCTACAAAAATGAGAGTACAAGGCAAGGGTACAAGCTCCCTTTTGGGTGACTCTGATTAGTATAGTCTCATAAGACCAGGGATGCAAGCTCCTTTAGCTTCCAGGGCCAGACATCCCCCTGGTCAGCAGCTGCAAAAATTGAAACACCAGAAACATGTTTCTAAAAAGTCCCTTCCAGGTGATGCTGGTTCTCTGGTGTGTGGTGGAGGGAAAACTCAAAGATGGCTGTCGTACATGGGGCAGACCCAGGGAATGGCAGAACCAAAGTGTCTAAGGTAAACGTTCCATTTCCTCCCCCAGTTGAGCCCTAGCTCTCTCTACAGCTTGAGTATGAGCTTCCTGAGATCAGGGACCACGGCGAGTCATCTAGATCTATCCCCCCCAGCCCAAAACCAGATGCTACACCTACAATGGGAGTTTCCGAACCAACCGGCTTCTTAACCTCACCACTGACTTGGATTAACCTCAGCTACTTCTCTTGGGAGACATTGTTTTTCTGGAACACAGGGAGGACCCTCAGATATAACAAGTCAACATTTTGAAACACAATTTTTTTTTTTTTTTAGTTAACTCCCAAAGAAAGCACTTTGCACAAGCCCTGCGCAGTGTCTACCAAGAGCATATGTCGTGATCCTATTTCCTCTCTGTTTCTCTCTCAAGAACCAACATTTTTTCCCCCAGAGAGTGCGTTCCTCAACGTCTTTCACTACCTTTGGGAAGCTGGCTTGTGCCAGAAAGGAAGATAAGCCCTGAGAACAGGCTCCTATAACACTCCTCTTGACCTTGAAGATCTTCTTTAAAATATGAGGGACTGGGGCTCCTGGGTGGCTCAGTGGGTTAAGCCGCTGCCTTCAGCTCAGGTCATGATCTCAGGGTCCTGGGATCGAGTCCCGCATCGGGCTCTCTGCTCAGCAGGGAGCCTGCTTCCCTCTCTCTCTCTCTCTCTCTCTCTCTGCCTGCCTCTCCATCTACTTGTGATCTCTCTCTGTCAAATAAATAAATAAAATCTTTAAAAAAAAATAAATAAAATAAAATAAAATATGAGGGACTAAGACAAATATTCCTGAAGTTTTGATATATCTTTCTTGCTAGTGGATAAAAAGGAAGATTCCAGGCATCTGAGTGGCTCAGTTGGTTAAGCAACTGCGTTCAGCTCAGATCATGATCCTGGAATCCCAGGATCAAGTCCCACATGAGGCTCCCTGCTTGATGGGGAGTCTGCTTCTCCCTCTGATCTCCCCTCTCATACTTTTTCTCTCTCTGTCTCTCAAATAAATAAAGTCTTTTTTTTTTTTAAGGAAGATTCCATCTATTGGCAAGGTGCCCAAACCCCAACCTGTGACAACAACAACAACAACAAAAAAAGAATGCAGCTGTACATTTTTATTTTCCATCACTCCATAGCCACCTGACTCAGGACCTCAGCCCACTGCACCCAGAGTTTCCCTCCACCCAGCGGGCTTAGACATGCTCAGCATCCTCTCCCTCAGACTTTTCTCCAGTCACCATTCACGCACCTGCCAGCCAAACCTTGTGCAAAGCCCCATCAGCCAGCATCCTCCCTGTACACCCAAAGTGGCGACCCTGTGGGGTGCCCGTGTGTTTGGGGTTCCCTCCCAGCTGCCAGCACATCTGGGGTTCAGACTCTGAAGCCAGACCAGGCTGGGCCTGACCACACTGCTCTTCCTGTCTTTCTCTCTCCTCCACATCCCCCCACCCCAAGGCCCCACAAACCTACTTCCTCGGGCCTTTTTAGCATTCATTCATTCATTCATTCATTCATGTGTTCAGCACACCCCACCAGGGAATTCCGGAGAAGTACTCAGCAGTTCTACAACAGAATCAGCAAAACCCCTCAATGGCCCCTTGCCCTGGACTACACCTGGAAGAAAGGTGTTAAAAAGTTGACCTTGGCAACCCCAGCTTTTTATGGGCAAGGGCAAAAGGACTTTGAAAGTAATTGCTGTATGCACTTTAATTCCTGTGTTCTGCTTTTACATTACTAAATTTAAACGTTACTCAATATCACACCTCCCAATAGAGAATGTTAATCAGTGCTAAGTAAGCAAAAGCTAAAAATATATCTATATGCTAAAAGCTGAATTGAGTAAGATTATATTTGGGAAACCCAGAGAAGGAGTTGAATTTGGAAAGGACAGAGTCTAGGGTGAATTTTTTTCTTCCTTACTTCTGCTTTCCATTAAAGTTGATTGAATTTTTCATTTTTTTTCTGTTAAGATCTGTTAAGATGAGAGGAATATTGATGGTTAAGTGGTTAACCCAGATAAGTGACCACATAGATCATATCGGCATGATAACCAAGCCCTATTTCCTTACAACTGTCTTCCCTGAGAAGAGGATCCTTTTCTCAGGCCACCCTAGGGCTCCTTGAACCGTTTGACATAGACTTATAACCTGCTAGGTGCTACTTTTCCAAACTCTCATTCTGGCCACAGTTATTATTTTTAAAACACATTGATCAAGTTGAAGGTTAGATGGCATTTAAGCCTGGAAAGGATACTTAGACTTGGTGCAGTTGCTGGGAGAAAAATGTACATCTCTCTCCTGATTCTTCCCCTTTTAGTGCTCAAAATAGGACATGGGTGTCTCTGTGGGTAGCTTGTGGCAAGTACTAATCTAATCATTTCTTCCCCTTCTCAGAAATATTTATCTTTTGCCATGTACCTTTTTAAAAAGCAGATTTTATTTATTTGAATGAGAGAAAGAACACAAAGAGGGGGAACAACAGGCAGAGGGAGAAGCAGGCTCCCCACTGAGCAGGGATTCCCCACTCAGTCCCAGGACCCTGGGTTCATGACCTGAGCTGAAGGTAGATGCTTACTTGACTGAGCCACCCAGGTGCCCCTTGCCATGTACCTTTCAAAGACAATGTTGTCACTGGCAGTGAGTTTCTTTTCCCCATCAGTAGGAAAGACATGAGGTATCTCACCTGCCAGTTTCAGAGTCCCCCTGTGTGTCTCTCTTCTCTTCCTTAGTTCTCAGATTGACCAAGCCACTCGACCGGAGGAGTGCAGAGAGCTTTTGGGGGCAGTGACAGGTGTGCCACTGGATTGGAGACATTGGCCTGGGGGGAACACAAAGACCCCTCTCTTATTAGGTATACTTCTCCCAACCTTTCTTTATACCACCAAAGGGAACAATCTGGACCAGCCATTTCTGAGTATAATGTAATAATCTTCCCCCCATTCCAGATCTAGTCCCATGCCCCGATAATAGAAGTATTAATCTCTGTTAGTCACTTGCTACATACCAGGTGTTGTGCTAAATATTGTACATATATTATTTCATTGAATCCTCCCAGTGGCCCCATGAGGTGGGTACTCAATCCTGCCCCTCTCTAGAATGGTGACCCCAGTACCCTCCACCCCCAACAGTTCTCGAGGTTTCCTATAACCCACAGCCCCCCACACACTTGCCAGCCAGTCAGCTTTGTAACATCTGTCAATCTAAGAGGTGTAAAGTGTTATCTCTTTGTTATTGTAGTTTGTATTGCTCTGATGACTGGTTAAAGTAAGTGTGCCTTTTATCGACAGGACTCTCAGTTGATCCCCCCCCCCCGCCCGTCCTCAACTGAAAGTGTTTCCCAGGCCCTTTTTCAGAGCTTCCCACAAGTATCATGCGGTCTTTCTGCCTTGTTTATTGTCATCACTGATGACAATCAGATGTAATCAGAGGTTAACTAATTATTTCCTCCAGTCATGGGCTTACACAGTGAGTGGTATTATAAACATGCAGGTGCCTGAATTTCAGACCGAAGTTCTTATCAGCAAGACTTCTGCTACATTGTGTTTTATGTTTAATTGCAAGAAGTAATTCAACAGCAAGACTTTTTATCACCAGAGTTGGGGCTCTGCACTCAAGAATGGAAACCTATTCCTTTCTCCTGGTGTTTGCTGCTTACTAGCAATTGCTTAAAAGTCATCATTCTGTCTTTCCCCTCCTGGCGAAAGAAGGGGGAAAAATTCATGCAACCGCATGAATTTTCTATTTTAGAGTCCCAGGCTGAGTCTTGAACATGTGAGCAGTTCTATGAGCGGGGTCTGGCCTATGCCATGGAAACAGTTGGCTCACCAGAAAACAAATATTCTCTGAGTAACAAACCAAGTACAAAATGATAGAAAATCCCTCTAACTATGTTACCATTTCTGAGCATTTTGGGTTTCATACGAAGATGCCAGTCTCCCAGCGCTCCAGGCTGAATGGCCCAGTTCAGCAGGAGCGGGATCAAGCTACATGAACCCTCTAGGGGTGGATTCTTCTAAGGTCAGATGTGTAGTCAGATTTCCCTTTGCCAGTCCCCAGACTCTGGTCACACAAGTGCCAGAATCTGTTTTTGTAAGAGTGGGTCGTTAGTTTCTCTGGGTCATCTGTATTTCCATCCCGGGTATGTTCTGAGTTCTAACTGGATCTTCCTGATAGAGTCTCCTTCTCCTTTTAGTCTAGCCTGATCTGCACGGGTGGCCAGATTTTGCTACTAGATGAGTGACATTTAGCAAGAGGCAGTCTGATGCTTAAGGAAGCAAAACATGTTCCTCTCCACACCTCACCCCTGCTGATGCTCATTACCTCAGCTGTGGCTGTATTAGAGAATAGAGCTGTTATGGTTTTAGAAGAGGAATTCATTGGCAGAAGTCCCCGTGTTTGGTAGCAGGAGGGAAGAAGGGTTGTGCCTGGAGCCGCAATATACAGTTGTGCAGTTTGTACACATGAAGGCCCAGTAGAGCTGGTGAATGAGGTCCAAAATCCAATCTGTGTGTCCTAACTTAGAGTTGGGACTTCTAGAAGAGGTAGCACAAAGGTGCCCTGCAAGCTACCAGAGGCCCCACAGGGTCCATGTTAGACCCAATAAGACCAGATCCAAGACTCAGGGAAGGTTGAGGACAGGCTACGGTTGTCGTAAACCCAGCCACTGTATTCTTTGTTGCACCCTCTAGAAATCATATCCTTGGGAGGCTGCCTGAAAAACTGCAGATGAGTACCTTCAGATCCTGGGAGAAAAAGGTTGTATCAGCAGGTCTCAGTGGAGGCAGTGGGGATTTTTCCCCCGAGGAGATTTTTTGATTATCACGACTGGAGCTGCTATTGGTGGTTAGAGGTTAGAGATGCTACTAAACCCCCTATAATACACAGGACATTCTCCCACAATAGAGTTATCTGATCCAAAGTATTAGTAATGCCCCCATTGAGAAACCCTGGGCTACATGACGTAAGAGGAGTGAGTGTCCTTCATTGATGTGCGGTATAATGCAGTTATTATAATCTAATATTTAAGAAGAGCCAGCTGTACACTTTAGATTTGTCCTTTAAAGTTTCCTCCCCTACCCCAAGCCTACCTCACCCCTCATTTCCTTGAACCCGTCCCCCTCCTGTCTCAGAAGACAAAAGGCTCAAAAGAAAATACTATATGTGATTCTGTGCCCATGTGTCTGTGTGTATGAGAAACAGAAACAGACTAAGAAAGAGAAAAAAGTGCCTAGAGATGCAGAGAGAGAGATGTGCAGAGAAAAACAGTAAGGGAGACAGCTAAGGGGTAGATGGAATGAGAGAGAAAACACACACACACACACACACACACACACACACATGGAGGAGTGACACCTAATTAAATCTCTCTTCAACAGATACCATCTAGAACATGCCAGTCTGGAAATTCCATGACAACAAGGGAAGGAGCCTGCATTCGAAAAGCCCACAATCTCCAAAAGACAGAAGCAGCCAGTGGCAATACCTGTGGAAAGTGGAAAGCTCACCATAAAATCATGAAGCTGGAGGGAAGGCAGAGGAGAGACTGACATTCTGCGGGGTGGGGGGAGCGTGTCTGGGGGTGACTATTGAGGGAAACCAAGAAGAAGCATTTTGTCAGGTGAACAGAATTAGAAGTGAGGATTCTTTGGAAATGGGTTTAGGAAAGGAACAGTAGAGGGTCAGCGCAGACTCCAACAGTGGAGGGTAGAAGTGGGGAATGAGGTTGCAAAGAGCAGCTATGACCCACCCCCCATCATCCCCCAGAACAGGGCCAGACCTTGATTCCATGCTTGAAACTGTCCGCATGGGGGATGCTCAGAGCTTCTTGTACAATATTTCCTCACCTCTTTCAACTTTTACTGAGGTATTACTTTATCAGAGAGGTCTACCCTGAAACATTTCAACCCACCTTCCTGGTATTCACAGCCCCCTCATCTATCTTTTTCTATAGTTCTCATTATTGAAGAACATACTATATAATTAGCTTAGAAATTTCATGTCTGTATTCCTTGATTAGACTGTGAGCTTCGTGAGAGCAGGGGTTTTCTTTTGTTTACTAATGTATCTAGAACAGTGCCATGTGACTATTAAGCACTCGATAAATATTTGTTGCATGAATGAATGAATGAGTGAGCCTGGGGGTTGGAGGCATACGGCTCCTTCCCAGAACTTTACATTTCTGATGGCTGCTCCTCGGGGGCGTGTAATTGTCCTCTAATGTTGTATAACAAATTACCGCAAACTTAGGGGTTTGAAACAACACACCTGT
This sequence comes from Lontra canadensis, assembly GCF_010015895.1. Classification (NCBI taxonomy): domain Eukaryota; kingdom Metazoa; phylum Chordata; class Mammalia; order Carnivora; family Mustelidae; genus Lontra; species Lontra canadensis. The sequence continues at coordinate 1,877,143 of NW_022631032.1, read as the reverse complement.
TTTTTGTCACAGTTTCTGAGGGTCAGATGTCCAGGCACAGCCTAACTGGGTCCCCTGTTTAGGAGCTCACAATGCTGCAACCTGAGTGGTTCAAAGTGGCTTTCCTGGGGAAAGGGCTGCTTCCAAGCTCCCTGATGTTTGGCAGAACTCCGTTCCTATGGCTGTGTGACTGAGGGCTTCGGTGTCCTACTGGCTGTTGGCTGGGGGCTGCCCTCAGCACCTGGAGCCCACCTGCAGTTCCTCGCCGCATGTGGTTCCCCAGCATGGCCGCTTGCTTTCTCAGAGCCAGCAAGGGAGTGTAGACTCTAGCAAGATGAGCACTATAATTTTATGTAACATAGTAATATAATCACATGGAATTACCCACATCCTATCTCCTTTGCCATTTTCTACGGATTAGAAGCAAGTCACAGATCCCACCCATGCTCAGGAGGGGGTCACACAAGGATGTGAACACCAGGAGGTGGGATCATAGGGGTCATTTGAAGAGAAAGTCCACCAAAGGAAGTGACAGCTGGAGGGGATGCTTCTCCTTTGAACACAGTCCCTTGGTGTTTTTTTTTTTTTAAGATTTTATTTATTTATTTGACAGACAGAGATCACAAGTAGACAGAGAGGCAGGTAGAGAGAGAGGGGGGGGAAAGCAGGCTCCCTGTTGAGCAGAGAACCGGACGTGGGCTCGATCCCAGGACCCTGGGATCATGACCTGAGCCAAATACAGAGGCTTTAAACCACTGAGCCACCCAGGCGCCCCCACAGTCCCTTGGTTTTATGCACAACTCAAACTCTGCACCGTCTTAGAGTTATTTATATACGTGTCGGCCTCTTCCACAGGGTTGGGGACAGGAACTGTTCTTGCTCATCCTTACAGTCAGTTTCTAAGACAGAGTGTGGCACATAAGTCATCAGTTTTGGATGAATGGGTGGAAGGATGGCTGGATGGATGGATGGATGGGTGGATGGTGGATGGATGGATAGATGAGTGCGTGGGTAGGTGGATGGATGGATGGATAGATGGATAGATGGATGGTGAATGGATTTATGGATGGGTAAATGGAAAGAAGGCAGAAAAGAAGGAGATGTAACAAAACAAGGATGAAGGCAAAGCACCTGGACAGAAGGAGTGTGCCCCTCACCAGACAGAGGGGCCACCCACTGTGCAGTAAGATGTAAGCACTAAGCTATGGACCTGCTCACAGTCCCAGCCTTGTTCCTGCAGCTGTCCCCTGGAGACTCTGTCAGGGGTGCCAAGAGATCAGAGGCAAGCAGTTCCCCTCTCCCAAATCTCCTGTTTTCTCCTCAGGAAATAGGAGTGCAAGAAGTCATGAGGGAATGTCCAAATGTTCCACATTTGAAGGCACCAATGGCATCCTGCATCTCTTTGTGACTTTGGCAGGTCTGGAGGTAATTTCCTAAGAAATAAGCAGAGCAAAGAAACATTCCTTTGTAATCCTCTCCAAGGCTTTAGGCAAAGGCTTTGGATAACAAAGTGCTTTGTGCAAAAAACACTGAGTTTTGACCTGAGCTTCTCAGAGCCCTTGCTACAGCGTGGAATAGTGGATGCAGGCTGTTCCAGGCCTTGGCCTCTGAGGCCAAGATGGAAGCCAGGGCATGGGCACTCCTGGTGTGAGATGAAGGATCTCAGGGTATCCTTTCTCCGTGGGCACTGTGGGAAACAGCTGGGCAGACTTGACTGATGAGGCCTAGTGTGTGTTCCACCCAGTAATGCCTCATGGGCAGAAAGATTCTGACATTTTTTTCGGGCTCAGTGCTTTAGATGGAGTGACCTTGGGTTAAACCCTCCCATGGGCATCATTTCCACCCCTACCCCTTTTGCTTGAATTTTTATGATTTATTTTGCTCACCTGTTCTATGACAGGTAATTTGCTTTCTGGCAGATGAAAGCCATTAGTAGTCAAGGTGAGTGAATAGTGACAAGGTCACAATACAGACCATGATGTTTATATCTTCGTTAATTAGGGCCAGACTCTAAGCCCAAGGAACTCTCTTGTTCTTAACAGTGACAACTGAGCTTCTGCATGGGTCCATGTTTGGAAAAACCTTTGTCTTTTGTGAATCTGTAAGATGTTTGGTACTTAGTCTCCTGAGGGGTAGCTGAGCTAAAAAAAATAATTTTTAAATTTTTATTTAAAACTTCCTTTCAAATAAAAATTTTACTTTGGATTGCTCTTCCTGAATTTTCTTTATAACTTATCAGCATGCCAGCACCAAGCTAAAGCAGTTTAAAACAAACCTGGAGGGCGCCTGGGTGGCTCAGTGGGTTAAAGCCTCTGCCTTCAGCTCAGGTCATGATCCCAGGGTCCTGGGATCAAGGCCCGTATTGGGCTCTCTACTCAGCAGGGAGCCTGCTTCCCCCTCTCTCTCTGCCTGCCTCTCTGCCTACTTGTGATCTCTGTCTGTCAGATTAAAAAAAAAACAAAACAAACAAACAAACAAAAAAACTGGAGAAGCCGATGAATAACAATGGAATTTTAGCTACTGAAATTGCCCACTCACCCCCCTCCCCGTACAGAGAGCAAAACAGTAAGAAGAACTTGGAATGTCCAAAACACAGAGTTCATTCTTGTTTTGACAGCAATATCCTTGTTTGACAAGAAAGAGGCTTTACTCTGCTCCTTACCATAGTGACTTGTCTCCTAGGTTTTTGCTGGAGCTCTTCCTCTAATCTGTAGAATTCCAAACAGAAGGAACATGGTTGCTCTGGATCCCAAGCCAGTGACTAGACCTGGAACCAACCTGAGAAACATTAAAAGAATACCCATTAGTTCCCTGCTGGGGCCTCTGTGTCCTGAGTCCATACGTCAGGCCCCAAGCTTTAAAAGCTGCCTTTGCTCAGGGGGAAAGCTTTTGCAAAAAGGGCATCCCTGAGTCTCGGACATCCTTCTGGGCACGCATAACTTCACTTGGCGCCATGAGGGAAAACAGGAGTAAAGTCCTCATCCTTACACTCTAGTGACAGATAGCAATTGTTCCAGGGCCACCAGGATCCCTTGACCAGGGAGCTGACCCTCGCTGGGAGCAGTTCCAACTTAGGTAGTATAGTGCTCACGGCCCATCTGAGCCATCGTCTCAGGTTCCCAGGCAATATCAGAGAAAACGCAGTCATCACCTTGCTCATTGCCCCCGCACAGGCTGGCCTGGCGGGTTTTCTTTTCTTTTTTTAAGATTTTATTTATTTATTAGAGAGAGAGAGAGAACACAAGCAGGGGAGGGACAGAGGGAGAGGGAGGAGCAGGCTCCTTGTTCAGCAAGGCTTGATCCCAGGACCCTGGGATCATGACCTGAGCCCGAGGCAGCTGTTTAACAGCACGACGCACCCAGGCGCCCCTCTAGCAGGTGTTCTGTGTAGGGGGAGGGTGTGCGCATGTGTGTGTGTGTGCGCACATACACCCCCCACCCCCACCCCCCCACCCCAGGGGTTGGTCCTGAGCATGTCCTGCATGTTATCAGGGTTCACCTTTATCCCAACCCTTCACCCGATTCCTATCTTAAGTAAGGTTTGATGGCTCACTCTCAATAAATCATTCTCAATAGTGTCTGTTAGGATAAAAGACTTGCCTTCCATGTATTTCCCCCTTTCAACATCAGAACAAAAGGAAAGAAAAGATAAAACTCAACATCTCCCATGCTCCCACGGAATCTTTTTATGATTGTCTCTTTCCTCTCGAACAGGGGTCTCTCAGGCTGCAAGCTTTCCATCTCTACTCATATTTCCTAAGAAATTTCACCTCTACGGAGTATTTTTCAAATGCATGAAAACATCGAACAAAAACTGCTTTCTCAATGGATCCATACCTTTTGACTTTCTAATATTTAAGAATGCATTTGGATACAAAGGCTTTTTTCGTCTATCTTGTCTGGAATAGGTCCTATTCTCCTGTCCACCCTGGCCCATTCTTCTCTGCTTACGGGGTTCACTTATTTTTTTCCTCCGGCTTCATTTATTTATTTGATTTATTGGTTTGTCTTCCCCTGTAGGGCTGTAAAGCTTTCTGTAAGCAGGGATCGCCTTTGTTCTGCTCTTCCCTGTAGCACCAGTGACTAGCAGAGCACCTGCCGCTTAGGAGAATCTCATTAAAATATTTGCTGGATGGAGGAAGGAAGAAAGGAAAGAAAGGAGGGAGGGAAGAAAGGAGGAAGGGAGGAAGGAAGGAAGAGAAGGAGAAGGGAAGGAAGGAAGGAGAAAGGAAAGGAAAGGGGAAGGAAAGAAAGGGTGAGAGGAAGGGAGGGAGGGAAGGAGGGAGGGAGGAAGGAAGGAAAGGAAAGGAAAGAGAGGAAGAGAAAGGAAGGAAGGAGGGAAAGAGAAAGTTCACAGAAAGTGATGCACCACGGTTTCCTTAGCTAATTAAAAGTGAAAGGGCACAGCAGAGCAGGGTAAGCAAGGGCAGCTCTCAGAATGGATCTTTGGAGAGCCGAGCTTAGTGCAAAGGAAGGAAGACCCAGGGGAGGGTGCCGGCTTCATGCCAACGAGGTGGGCCACTGCATAAACGCTTGAGGTGTGTGAGTTACAAAATGGCCGCTGCTTCATTTTCACCCTCCAGACCTCACGCAAGAATCCCTCTTGTGTTCTCCCCTAACCAACAACGTCCCGGGAAAGGAAACTCATTCAGCCCAGCCACGCGGAGATGGCGCGCAGCCGCTCCCGCCGGCGCCCAGCGTGTGTCGCCCGAGCGAACGACTCGCGCAGCAGCCGCCGGCCTCGCGGGAATGAGAGCCCCGTGAGGGAGGGCATTTGTGTGTTCCCTTCGCTGCCGGATTCCCGACAGCGGCAGTGGCACCTGGCCTGGGTACACGCTTGTTCCATCTGCGCGACGAATATCGAATGGATCTGGCCCAGAGTCGAAGGGACCTGGGTGGAGTCTTTAGAATACGACAAATGCGAGCTTTTCTGTCCTGCGGGGTGTAGGGAGGGCACGAGGAGCCCCTCGATGCATTCAAGCATAAAGGAGCGTAACGCAGAGCAGACAAGCATATTCGTAGTAAGTTCACCGCAGAGGAGCCTGGCTCCCGAGAGCTCCCGATCCTGGCTAAGGGGGAAAGAAGAGAGGGGAGACGTTGGACGCATCTCCTTCACAGCCTTGTTCAAGGTTGCTGTGGGGTGCGACCCGCAGACGTCCTCCGGGGGCCTCGCCCGGCTGACCACCACGCCGGGCGCAGGTACCCCAGCAGCAGCGCCCTCAGTTCCAGCCGGGGGCACCCTGGGGTGATGCGGAAGGCCGGCCCGGGGGAGGACTTCGTGAGCGCAAACATTCCGCTCCTCTCCAGAAGCTCTTGCGTGAATTCTGATGTTGTCTCCCCGCGCCTGGAGAGATCTCAGCTGTGTTTCAGGAGAGGCGTGCCTGTCTACCTCTGCGACTCTGCCCCTGTGGGTCGGAGATCCTGGGCGCCAGCCAGGCTCCTATCTCACTGCGGGGATTCCTGGCTCCCGTGTGGGCTTCTTTTCTCGGGGCTCGCCTGTTTTCCACATGTTTTGCACCGAACGTTTATGACCCCTGTAATCACACACACGAAAAATACTTACAAGAGTGCTTTAAAGTCCTCTAAGGATGGGCGGGGCAATGAAAAAGAGAACTATTTTTGCTGTTTTTAAAACAAATATCAACAGCATCTTGGGGTGCCTGGGTGGCTCAGTTGGTTAAGGGCCCAACCCTTGATCTCACCTCAGGTGTTGAGCTCAGGGTCATGAATTCAAGCCCCGTGTTGGGCTCTATGCTGGGCAGGGTATACACACACACACACACACACACACACACACATATATGTGTGTATATATATACATATATATATGGAGCCTACATATGTATATGTATGTACGTACACACATACATACATATACATACGTAGGCTCCACGTTATGCTAATGTATATTAGCATAATTAGCATAAGTGTATATTTGCTGCATCTTACAACTCAACATGAGCAACTTGAGGTAGATGTTCCTTTAAGCCACGATATCATGGATGAGATACCTACGCTATATCCACAATATGGTACTTGTACTTCCTCTAGGCATAGCATTCCTGGGGAAGTTAATCATCTGCCAAATGTTGTTGGTTATCAACTTGAATTGGACTTTCTTTGATCTTTATGCCTTATATAAACTAAAAGACTATATACTCTGTGTGCAAAAATTCAACAAGAAATTAAAAGGGGTTAACTTTCCATTTATTATGTATGGTATCTATAGAATTGCATGGCCAAGAATTAAAGATGTCAAGACATGAGGATGTGAAAAATGCAATTATTACTGTGTCCTGGATCTAATAAGCAGTACAAAGTAAAAGAATAAAAACAGAACTGAATATTGGGGGCATATTTGAGGACAAAGCTTTATAATTCGACCATGTTTTCATGACTGTGATAAAAGGGATCCAAGTTTCTCCACGCAAATCTCCCTAAACAAAGTACTAGAGGTGGCCTCAGTAGAGTGGATACAGAAGATTAAGATCATTCTAGACCTGGGAGAGCTAGGTTTTATAAGTTTCCTCCTGTCCAAATTCTTGGTAGGGATGAGTCAACAAGAGGCGCTACTGTCCCCAAGTCACAGTCCTGGTCTTCCTCTGCTTCTCTCTCATGTTTCTTCCTGATTTTATCATCGAGTTCAGCTGGTTTGGTTGAACAAGGTCCAAGGTCCTCCTGAGGAGTGAAGGCTAGTGCGGGGATGAGCTCCCTGCCCTCTTCCATCATTTGTCTCTAGGCACAAGTGGATAAAATGAGCACCTTGGGAAGGGCACGAGGAGCAGAGATAAGGAGAGAATCAGAAAAGGGACCCTTGCTGCCGGAGAAGCATGTGGACAGGGAAGGTCCAGACCATGTGTAAGGGGAAAATCATGAAAGCATTGTATGTATGTGTCTGAATTCCAGGTTTGGTTTGCAGTAGATGAGAGAATGACCCTCCCCCACCACCACCCAATAACAAGCCTGGCTAAAATCATCCTGGCACTTCTCTCTACCTTCTCCAGATTGGCTCAGGGCTCTCACTGAAATTCCCAGGCTGCTTGTGATCTGACCACTAGAGGCTTACCATTAAAAAGCTGCCTTTCTCCTGGAGTCCAGGGGCCCAAACTCTCAGCCACAATGCTTACTTGTATGTGTCTAATAAATCCTCCTCTCAAATAATCAGTTCTGCAGTTTGGGAGAAGAACCAACCAGACAATTTGGATCCTGCAAATAAACTAACCTATGGCATCATGGAATGTTCCCATCCATTCTTGACCATTTATTTTGTGCTGGAGAAACAGACCTTTGTATTCACCAGGTGTCCACTAGATTGAATGCTAAACAAGCTCATGGGGGTGAGACCCTGAGAATGACACAGAAACGAAATTTTTCTGGTGCCATACAAACTCTGTGCGGACAAGATGCACTTGGAGTTTGACTCCATCTTCTGCCTTGTGGTGGGTTACTACAGTTCACTGGGGAAACTGTTTGGAATTTGCAAAATCTCCAAATCCTGCCTGGGGGAATCTGTGCCTCTTGGCTTCCTTACAGAGTTCCTTTGTGCCCATAAGATAGGTTTAATAATCACACTCTGCATTGCACAACTGGTATTGCTCCCATCAGAGTAACACAGAGCAGAAAAATAGAACCACTGTTTTGTACTTCCTTTTCAAATAAACAGTTTCATCTGAAGAGAAGAGCAGATGCTATTTAGCCATGACTCTAGTCCTATCCTGGTGTTGGGGCTGAAATTGCAGCAAAAGATTTCAAAATGGAAGCATCGTCCCCTACTGTTCTCTCCAAATGCCCTCCTTCCTCACTCCCTAGCCTATCTCTCTGGCTTTCCTCCCCCATGGTGATTGCATATAGAAAAAAAAAAAAAAACAACAACAACAAAAACAGGGACTCAGGGATTCTTGGTGCTTCCAAGGGGGCCCACAGGCCCTGGTTGGGGGGGTCAAAAGCAGCCAGTGGACTTCAAACATTTAAAGACGCAGGCAGGTTATGCAGGGATCTAAGGATTTTTAATGGTTCTCAAGCTAATATGACCCTCTTCTAACTTCACTTTCTGATTTCCCTAACGTGCTAGGAGTCCTGTCTTCTTCCCATGAACAAATCACAGTCATAGAATGTTAAAATAGCAAGAAAGAGGATGAAACCTTGATCTAGGCAGAAAAGGTGCCTTACCAAGGTCAGCTGCAACTTCGTGACAAAGCTGGGTTTAGAACCCTCCCGTCTTGATTCACAGACCTATGCTCTTTCCAGAAGCCCTAACATGAAAAGGGTTCTTTACACAAGAAACAACAGGTGTTGGCAAGGATGTGGAGAAAAAGGAAACTTACGCTACTATTGGTGGGAATGCATACTGGTGCAGGCTCTGTGGAAAACAGTATGGGGGTTCCTCAAGAAATTAAAACTAGAACTACCCTGTGATCCAACAATCACACTACTGGACATTTACCCCAAAATACAAAAACACTAATTCAAAGGGATACATGAACCCCTATGTTTATAGCAGCATTAGTAGCCAAGACACAGAATAAGCCCAAGTATCCATCAACTGATGAATAGATAAAGAAGATGTGGTACATACATACAATGGAATATTATTCAGCCATAAAAAAGAATGAAATCTTGCCATTTGCAACAACATGGATGGAGCTAAGGAATATAATGCTAAGCCAAATAAGTCAGTCAGAGAAAGACAAATACTGTGATTTTACTCCTATGTGGAATTTAAGAAACAAAACCTGGGTGCCTGGGTGGCACCATTGGTTAAGTGACTGACTCTTGGTTTCAGCTCTGGTTCTGATCTCAGGGTCATGAGATTGAGCCCCATCTGGGGCTCTGCGCTCGGTGCAGAGTCTGCTTGAGATTCTTTCCTCCTGCATCTGCCCTTCCCACTCGTGCTCTCTTTCTCTCTCTCTAATAAATAAGTAAAAGTCTTTAAAAAAAAAAAAAAAGGTGAGGGGACTCCTGGATGGCTCAGTTGGTTAAACATCTGACTTCGGTTCAGATAATGATCTTGGGGTCTTGGGATCGAGCCCTCATCATGCTCCATACTCAGTGGGGAGTCTGCTTGTCCCTTTCCCTCTCCCTCTGCCCCTCCCCCTGCTCATGCTCTCTCTCTCAAATAAATAAAATATTTTTAAAAAATAAAAGAAAAGTAACAAACAAAACAAACAAGCAAAGGGGAAAAAGAGAGAGGGGAAAACCAAAAAACCAACACTTAACTACAGAGAAAAAACTGATTTGGGTCATCAGCAGGGAGTGGTTGGGGGGATGGGTGAAATAGGTGAGGGGGATTACAGAGGACACTGTGATGGGCACAGGGTGATGTATGGAATTGTAGAATCACTATATTGTACACCTGAAACTAATATAACACTGTATGTTAACTAATTAGAATTAAAGTTAAAACTTAAAGAGGATTCTGAGATTCTCACAGATTCAATCCCTAGGAATAAATAGTAACGGCCTGTCAAGATACCAAAATTGAAGTAACAAACTAGAATAAACCTTAGTTGTATATAGCATCATAGAAAGAAGACTACAAACTCTTTCAAGCCTAAGAGTCTCAGGGGTTCCAAGTAGGGTCTAGGAACACAGTGGCCATGTTCAGTCACACAAATTCTCCCTTCCCTCTTCTGTCCACCCCGGGACCACCTGGATTCATCCTTAACCCCATTTAGCTCCAGGTCTCTGAGGGAAAGAAGGGGCCTTGTAGAGCGTGCAGATTAACCCACAGTCTAGGTGCATAGGAGATCACAGACGTGAGAAGCTGCCTCAGGTCCAAAGGCAGCCTCATGGTATCCAAACCAAGCCTTTGTCCATAGATACTGCTGAAGTCTGAAGATTTGGCAGTGATCTGGTTATCTGGTTAGTTAATCACAATGGGTGGCAGGGAAGCTGCATATTTCAAGTTGGAATGTTCACTTTGCTTCTCGAGTTATTCTATTTGGCAGTCTACACTGCAGGATTCCTAATGTAGAAGTGAAAAGTACCCTCTGCTTGCCATTTGTATGTGATTTTCAAGTCCAAAGTCTTATATGTATCCCTCTGGTCTGCAAGACATCTTAATGTAGCCGTTTATCTCCTGGACCAGAGCTGTGCTTCCTCCCAGCCCAACACGGATGTCGTGGGAGGCCTGGCACAGAGACCTGGGCTGGGCTGACCCCACCACTCCATCTGCTCATGGGGACAGTGCTCTCTTTGTACCATTGTTTGATTTTTTGTTTTTTGGTTGTTTTTTGTTTTTTGTGTTTTTTTGACTCTTCCTTCTCCCCCGTTTCAAACCGCGTCCCTCAGGACCTCTGTTGAAGCCAGTCCTACCCAAGTACATCCTTGCTCCAGAACTCATAATTATTCCCTAAAGCAGGCCATGACATCTTTTCAAAATGATCTTCCTGAAGTGGGCGGGTCCCAGGAAATTCAGTCGCATCCTCTCACATGGAGGCACCAGCCTCTGGAAAATTCCACAGCCCGGGGCCCTGATTAGCAGGGGGGAAAAGGGGGCAAGGGGTGAGTTAGGGTGGTGCCTGAATCTTTAGGCCATCTTTTGAGTGTTAGGGTGGGTCTCTGGGAAGTGAAATTCTCGACCTGGAATAGTTACTATGACAACAGGCTAAATTATAGAGAAAAAAAAGGCAAAGTGTATGTGTTCATCACTTAGGGTTGTGAGGTGGGACCCTCCTTCAGGCCCCAGAGTCTGTCTTTAGACGGGACCCTTGAGTCTCAGGATCAGAGTCAACAGAGAAATCCCTTCAATCAAGACTCAGGTCCGAATGCAGCTCTCACTAAGGTTTGGACATAAAGTGCGAGCTCGGTGACACTTGAGCCTTCTCATGGCAATTTAGATGGTGACCCACACTAAGGCATTGCCACTGGGGAGAGAAGGGGTGAGACAGAAGTATAGGAGGCTGGCTGGAGAGAATGAGGGGCCTGAAGATATGGGTGGAAGAATGGCTCAAAGGTGAGAATATCAAGACGATATCTACTTCATGGGTTGCCCAAGGAGTAGAATTAATGCACAGTCCCCACAGTGGTGTCCGAGTACCACCGGGTAGGTTCCTAGGAGAAGCCACTTCCCTCCTCCTCGTTGTCCCTCTCTGTTTTCACTAATAGCAGGACTCTCCCACCTGGAAACCTCAGAGTGCCCACCCCGAGGAGGTTTTGCCACTGCTCTCTGAATCTGAATCTCATGACAGAAGGCCACGGACATACTCCTGCCTCTCCTGGTCCCCACAGAACAGATAGAAATAAAAGTGCCTTCTCTCCAGAGCTACACCAGGAAAACCCTGAAAGCCATTCTCTCACAGCCAGAATGTTCCCTTTGTTTCGCTGAGACAGAACCAACATCTCGGGGAGGGACAAAGGGGCAGCCTGACTCATGAGCCGTGCAGACGGCTGGGCCGAGTGAAGGGGGCACGTGGTAGCTCACTGTGGGATTGCAATGGTCACTGTGGTCTACATTAGGACAACCTACAGGACACTTTATTCAAAACAACACAATTATTTCTGAATGTCAGGTGCATATTTGGCCTCAGACCTCCCTAAACACATTCATACTGAGCTCCCCTGGGATGTCTTCCGGGCCCTTGGGGGACTAGACCCGAGCCTAACCACATTTCTGATTCTTTTCCCCCACAAACGTGTACATCCCCTCACCTATGCAAAAAGCATGTGCCAAATTCCCCCCTTTTGGCAGCCGCTGTGATGGAAGCTGGGCCTTCAAAGACATGAGGCCACGTCTCTTCCACGTACAGCCTTGTAGGAAAGGGAGACAAACCAAAGACTGGGATGCCATGAGATATGTGACGGTGACAGTGAGCAGTCCGGGGAGCACAGAGGAAGGCCACAGAGCCCTGCCAGATTTCGAAGATTTCCTGGAGGACAAGCAAGAGTTGGCCAGGCTGTTTAGGTAAGGGAGCACCAGCAAGAAGGCTCAAGGCGAGTAAGACTATGGCTCAGGGGTTCTTACCTTGGCTGTACACTGAAGTCATTGGTAGAGCCGTTAACACTGATACCCAGATGCTCACACAGATTTAAGTGTGACTCTTGGGCGGGGGGAGGGGGCCACCCAGGAATCAGCCTTGTCCAAAGCACCCCAGGTGTATGCCAGAGTTAAGGACCAATGGGTTAAGGAAGAGTCATTAACACAAGACCTCTGGAAAAGAAAAGCACAGAGTGTACCATAATATAATAGCTCACTCTGCCAAGACTTCTAAAACACTGGCTCTTAGACCCAATGCAAAGCACACAAGGCCAAGGGACGGATTGATATATTCCTGGGTCTATAACAGATCTGCTATGCACCGCCCTCCAGGAGATACAGCCAATGAAAAACTGTTTGCCATGCTTTTTTTTTTTTTTTAAGATTTTATTTATTTATTTGACAGGCAGAGATCACAAGTAGGCAGAGAGGCAGGCAGAGAGAAAGGCGGGGAAGCAGGCTCCCTGCTGAGCAGAGAGCCCGCTGCCTGGGCTTGATCCCAGGACCCTGGGATCATGACCTGAGCCAAAGGCAGAGGCTTTAACCCACTGAGTCACCCAGGCGCCCCTGTGCTGTGGATCTCAAATCCAATAATATTCTTCTCATAGCTCTCATAAGGACCTACTTGTAAATAATAGTTGCAGAAAACTCAAAAGAAGGCTTTCCATCAAACACAGATTCTAGACACAGTACAACACTGCTTTTGACAAAGTAAAGAGTAAGTCAATAAATCAAGCTTGGCCATCTTCTTAGAGGCTTGGATAAGACACAGAAGTCCCGTTCTTCTAACTGGGGCGTGTGCCAGTCTGAGGTGGAGAGGGACTATCTTGAGCCAAGAGACTGGCCAATAGCTCCCATTCACGGGAAGGCGAACGTGGAAAATGGGTATGAATCCCAGTCCAGCCACTTGCTGCACCATATTGGGCACGTTTAATTTCTCGGAGGCTGTTCTCTTCTCCATGACATGGCTATAATTATATGTACCTTACATGGTTGCTCTTGGCTTAAAGGAGCTAATGGACATAGAGCACCAGCATAATAAATGTCCAATATCTAATAGGTGGCTTATGGGTCAGTGATGACTCTTTTACCCAGGATTGTGTCTAGCATCATACTTTATTATCAGAAATGGTATTACAGGAGTGGAAATAGCATAGGAGGTAGAAGGCCACGACAGGGCCTGGTTCTTCTGCTACCATTCTTTCCCCTCTCCTTCCTCTCTCAAGGCAACACCCAGTTCCCAAGACACCTCAGTCTGCAGGCTGCTCCAGCCTCTCAGGGGGGTCCCCAATTGCACATGTGGGTGTGTGGCTGGTGCTGCCCCTCTATTCAGACGATGACAGCGTGTGAGAGCCAAGAGCCTGAGTTTGTCTGCCTGCTAGCGGGGGTCCCAGCCCAGATATAATCCTCCATTCATTTCCTGTTTATTGACCCCTCTGCCCAGTGTTGGGAAACTATCCGCACTCTTCCACGCTCAGCTGGACTTTTTAAAAGAAAATTAGTTCCCAGAAGGTACGCCAATGAAACTTAATGTCAAACTAAACAGGAACCACAGAGATCCGCCGGCTAGTTCCTACCCTTTTTGTGCGTAGATCCCTTTGGCAGTTTGACAGAAATGCCCATGAATGATGCAGTGAAAGACACAAGACCACAACGGAATTCAATTTTACTGAAATACAATTATACCAATTTCCCATGGGGTTCCACCCATTCTATACTATCCACCTGATAGCCAGAGCCCTCACCGACAGCTTGGGAAACTCTCCAAGGTCACCCAGCTGGGAAGTGAGACAGGTGATAGGGGCCCGTCTCCCCACTCCCAGACCTGGGCTCTTTCCACCAATTCACTTATTATTTTAGAAAATTAGGAAAAGGAAAACGGAGATCATACTGCTCTGGAAAAATCCTGAATTTTCTGCAAGTTGGAAGGTATGGATGAGGCCCCACTGCCCAGTTTGTTTTCCTAAGAACTGATCTTATTTTATAGAAGATTGCAAAACCGGGCAAAGACGGTTTCCCGGCAAACATCTGGAAAAACCTAAGGCCACAATCATTTGAAGATTTACCTAATGCGCTGGTAACTGGAAACAGATGTCCCAGCCGCACAGATGACAGTGTTGGATTATGGATTTAAATGGGTGTGTTCAATCCCTCTGCCTTCACATGGCCTTTGTCAAGGAGTCTGGAACATTAATCCCCAAGCCTGCTCCAGAAAACTCAGCTCACCTGCCTCCCTCAGCACTTTGTAGGAATAAGCGAGAAATTACTGTCATCTCTCTTGGAGGAGAAGGCTGGAACATATTTAAGCTGAGGAACCCCCAACCCTCCTAGCTGAGCCCTTTCACCCCTTTCTATGCAGGGGCAATAGAACACAATGGTCAAAAGTAGGGATACAGAGTCACACATCCGGGTTTAAATTCTCCCTGCATCATTTTAGAAAAGTTTGCTTGACCAACTCTTCCTACCTACCTCAGTTTCCTTTTCTCTTTTTTTAAAGATCTTATTTATTTATTTGTCAGAGAGAGAGAGAGCACAAGCAGGGGAATGGCAGGCAGAGGAAGAACCAGACTCCCCACCTAGCAGGGAGCCTGACCCAGGACTTGATCCCAGGACCCAGAGATCATGACCTGAGCTAAAGGCAGACGCTTAACTGCCTGAGCCACCCAGGCAACCCCAGCTTTGGTTTCTTTTTCTTTTTAAAAAGATTTTATGTATTTATTTGACAGAGAGAGAGAGAGTGAGAGAGGGAATACAAGCCGGGGGAGTGGGAGAGGGAGATCCAGGCTTCCCGCCAAGCAGGGAGCCCGAAGCTGGGCTAAATTCCAGGACCCTGGGATCATGACCTGAACCAAAGGCAGACTCTTAACAACTAAGCCACCCATTACTTTCATGGGAATAGTACTAAAGCCTGCCTTGCAGGGTGTGGGGACAGTGAGAGTGAATTTATGGAAAGCCTCCATTTGGGACCTGATGAATAGTTTTCAATAGTTAGGAGCTATTATTATAATTAGTTCTGGGTTGAACCTTGTACCTCCCCCCACTAAGCCCCTCACTGAATGAAGCAGATGTTAAGGCAGGTGTCATTAGTGGAGTGCCTGTGTTCGAAGATGCACGTTCATAATGGCTGGAGCAGGCCTGTTTAGTTTCTCCAACACATCTCAGCAAGATAAGTGACTCAACCACAGTCACACAAAGGGGAAACCCTGCATCTTCTTTCCACCAAATCTATGTGCCTCCTTGTGTGTGTCTGCCTACCTGCTGCCTTCCTTCTGGTTTCTGTAAACCCAGAACCCTTGCCCCTCTCAAAACCAGCCTCTCCACCTGGGCTCTGGGTTCCGCCCCCTCTCTCCTCAGCGGTGCTCCTGCACTCTCCATCTCCAGCCCCCAGTGTCAAGACTTCTCCTCTCCTGAATCATCCCCACGTGCATGCTCTTAGTATCTTCCTTAATCCCTGTGTCTCCTTTCAGCTACTAACTAATTTCTCCATTTTCCTTCAACTTTACAAGAAAGTTGTTTTCTCCATGTCCCCTCGTCAATGCACTCAAATTGGGCTTCTGTTTCCACTATCCAAAGAGACTGTTATTGTCAAGGGCACCAATGACTTCCATGTTGCTAAATCCAGAGGCCACTTCTTTGCTCCCACCTTCTTCGACCTTTCAGCAGAAGTTGATTATTTCCTCCTTCTTAAAATGTTTTCTCTCTTGGCTCTGTGATCCCCTGCTTCCTCTTTTCCTTCTGTCTCCTGTTCCTTCTGTCTTCTTTTTTTGCTCCTTCTCTTCTTCTCTCCTCTACTACTATCTCTGGTATCCCCATCCAGTCCTAGGGCTTAAGAGACATCTATGTGCTTATGATCCCCAAATATCTACATCCAGCCCTGACTTTTCCCCAAAGCTTGACTTGGATATCCAACTGCCTTCTTAACATTTCCACACATGTCTAATATCCAACTCAGACATAATTTATCCATGAAGAACTCGAGTTTTCTTACTCAACTTGCTCCTCCCTCAGTATTCCTACTTTTAACCATTAGCACGAACATCTACCCTGTTGTTCAACCTATAAATCTAGGATTCCGTCTTGACTCCTCTCTTTCCTCATCTTCCATATTCAATCTGTCAGCAAGTCTTGTCCACTTTATCTACAAAGCATATCCAAATTCATCCACTTCTCTCCATCTTCATTTCAATCGCCTTATCCCAAGTCCACACCGCCTGAATCACTGCAACGCTCCCAGCTGATCCCTCTGTAACCATCCTGTAATCTCCTTCTTGGAAGGAGAGCCTGAATGATCTTCTCACACCCTCCACTAGCTTCCCATTGTATTTGAAATAAAATACAAATTCCTCAAAGCAGGGTATTATATGGCTTCTGCCCACTTCTTCAAACTCATTTTCAGTCATGTTCCTTCTAGCTCTCTCTGTTCCAGCAACACTGTCCTTTCTGCCCCTTGACAACACAAAGTCTGTTTCCACCTTAGGACCTTTGCACTGGCTCTCATTTCTGGAATGCTCACCCCCATGGTCCTTGAATGACTGGCTTCTTTTCCTCCTTCACATCTCAGCTGAAGTGTCCATTCTCAGAGAGGTCCTTCCTGATCACAAAACTGAAGCAACCACCAGACACTCCCCATCACATCACCTTTTACTGTCTGTGTTCTGGACTCTCCTCTGGAAGACAAGAGTTAGGACCTTGTCTTTCTTCTTCACCACTACACCTGCAGGACTTAGAACTGAGTGCCGGACATATATTGCTGAAAGAGTGAGTGAATGGGTAAATGAATTAGTACCAGAGGTGGGATGAGAACCCAGGTCTCCTGCCTCCCAGTTCAGTGTTCGTCCCCAGGGTCATGGCAAGCTGCAGCTTTACCAGTTGTTTTTTGTTTTGTTTTAAATAAGCTCTAGGCCCAGTGTGGGGCTTGAACTCATGAGCCCAAGATCAAGAGTCACATGCTCTCCTGACTGAGCCAGCCAGGGGCCCTGCCTCTTTAACAGTTTGATTATTTTCTTGCTGTTCACCAGATGCTTGGCACCATTCAGCTTTCAACTGGTTCCAGCTCCTAGTGATAAAGGAAATGGCTCTAAGGGAACAGGAAGGAGAGGAAAGAGAGCATCTGAATAAATCATGAAGTACACAATCATCCCCACAAATAATGAGGATGGAACGTTCTAGTATTCATTCAACCATCTAATAATATTTAGTAAACATTTATTATGTACCTGGTGTTACACAACTGGACAGGAATAGAAACACAACCCTACTCTGAGGGACGTGATGTTCTCCAGAAGGAGCCAGCGGGGCCTGCAGTGATGCCCGCCTACGGCGCTGAGGTTCTCCTGAGAACAAGCACAGTGTGCAGAGAGCAAGGATGGCTGAACAGAGAGGGCAAGAGTGAGGAAGTTTTCCCTGAGAGTGAAACTCATGAGCTGAGTCTCAGAGTCTGTAGAATGTGTTATTGGAAACCTTTAGTCTGGGTTTTCATATGAAAAATCCAGTTGTAGTTTCCCTTTAACAGACAAAAGAAAAATCACTTCAGCAGGGCAGGCAGGGGCGCCTGGGTGGCTCAGTTGTCAAGCGTCTGCCTTCTGCTCAGGTCATGATCACAGGGTCCTGGGATCGAGCCCCACATCAGGCTCCCTGCTCAGAGGGGAGCTTTCTCCTCCCTCTCCCACTCCCCTTGCTTGTGTTCCCTCTCTCACTGTCAAATAAACAAATAAATAAATAACATCTTAAAATAAATAAAATCTTAAAAAGCTTTAAAAAATTCTAAAAAAAAAAAAAAAGAACAGCAGGCAGGATGACTCTGGTATTTGAGAGAACCACTGATTGATGAAGATATTTTCACCAGGGAAACTTAAAAAAGAAAAAAAAAAGAAGGAATCGTTTTCTATTTCTCGCACAAAAAGTCCACCTAAACAAATTCATCTTCCCTGAGGGTCTTAGAGTGAAACCCCTGAAGCAGGCCCCTGTATGAGGAAAGATCACCCACCCAAGAAGTTACTTCCCTGTGAAATCACAGGTTGGGTCCTTGAAGAAATACACCTTTAGGTAAAAGCAATGTTTGGCAGCAGGTGAAAGAAGGACAGAGATCTATGTGTACAGATAGATAAAGAAAGATGTTATTACATGACAACAAGTGAGTTTCAGGACACTGAATATCGTGGCTACTGTTGTTACTGTGTTAGGATCTGTGTAAGAATTTCCAGAAGGATAAATGCAAACATAACAATGGTCATCTCTGATCTGTGAGATGAGGCACTTAGAGTTTCTGAGTCCTACATTTTGGTACTATTTTATTTTATTTTATTTTTAAGATTTTATTTATTTATTTGACAGAGAGATCACAAGTAGGCAGAGAGGCAGGCAGAGAGAGAGAGAGGGAGAAGCAGGCTCCCCGCCGAGCAGAGAGCCCGATGCGGGGCTCGATCCCAGGACCCTGAGATCATGACCTGAGCCGAAGGCAGAGGCTTAACCCACTGAGCCACCCAGGTGCCCCATTTTGGTACTATTTTAATTGTGTACAATAAATGTGTACTATTTTGGAATTTAAAAATAAAATTTAAAAATGAACATAAAGATTTATTTAGAATATAGGTCTGATTTGTTGTATGAAGCATAAAAACTCGTGCTTGGCTCTACATTCCAGAGACATGCAAAGAGAGGATTTCCCTAAATTTTCTCATTTGCCAACATTTATAGGAAAAAATAAACTGAGGTTCAGAAATATAATGTGATTTTTCTCATGCTGTGACCCCTAGACCAGAGTGGTCCGCTGAGTCAAGCTGAGGAATAAAAGATAAAATATATCGGGGTGCCTGGGTGGCTCAGTCAGTTACAGGACCGACTATTGGTTTTGGCTCCATTAGGATGACAGGGTTGTGAGATTGAGCTTCACCTTGGGCTCTGCACTCTATGCAGAGTCGGCTTGGGACTCTATTTCCGGCTCCCTCTACTCCTCCCCCTTGCACTCTCTCTCCCACAAATAAATAAATAAAATCTTTGATTTTTTAAAAGATTGTATTTATTTGAGAGAGAGAGAGAGAGAGAGAAAGAGAGAGCTCAAGCACAAGCAGGGGGAGCAGCAGAGGGAGAAGCACACTCTCCGCTGAGCAGGGAGCCCATGTGGGGCTTCATCGCAGGACTCTGCGATCATGACCTGAGTGGAAGGCAGACGCTTAACCAACTGAGCCACCCTGGAGCCGCATAAATAAATCTTAAAAAAAAAGAAAGATAAAAGGTATCGATCTCCAACTCACAAATTTGGCAGCTTTACCAACATTGCTTTGTGGAGAACTGTGTGGCTATTTAGAGTAAAGGAAATGTTCTTTTTATGAGGTCAACGAGAGATTAACTGTGTATTTCTTCAATGACAAGCAATTCCTGGTAACAGATGGGATGCAAGTAAATAAGACACAGGAATTTACAGGTTAATAGTTTCCCAGAAAAACAATTTAAATAAAAGCCTCTTAAATAATTACCTCCTGTTCCTTTTGCAGATCTTAGAATACTCAGTAAATTCTTTTTTATTTATTTACTTTTAAGTAAGCTCCTTGCCCAAGTGGGACTTAAACTAACAAACCTGAGATTAAGAGTCACAGGCTTTACAGACCGAGCCAGCCAGCAGCCAGGCGCACCCCAGCCCCAATTTTTTTAAAGTAATCTCTACATCCAACATGTAGGGCTGGAATTCACAACCCCCAGATCAAGAGTTGCACACTCGGGGCGCCTGGGTGGCTCACTGGGTTAAGCATCTGCCTTTGGCTGGGGTCATGATCTCAGGGTCATGGGATCGAGCCCCACATCGGGCTCTCTGCTCAGCAGGAAGCCTGCTTCCCCCTCCCTCTGCCTCTCTGCCTACTTGTGATCTGTCAAATAAAAAAAATAAATGAAATCTTTAAAAAAAAAAAAAAAGAGTTGCACGCTCTACCGACCTAGCCAGCAAGGCGCCCCTTGGTAAATTCTTTGACTAGGTAGATCCCTTCTGTTCAGTTTATTTAATGAGGGCTTACAAGGTCCTTGCACTGGGGGGCTATGGCAGGGAGTCAATGAGACAAATTCTCTGCACTTGTATTGCTCATATACGAGTGGGGAAACACAAGAAGCAAAAAATACATCAAATCAAGGTTATAATTTCAGGTAAAGCTCTAACAAGGATACGATAAAGCAGGCAAAGTGGTAGTGGGAAGAGTACTGTTTTTCAAAGGTCAGGAAGGCCTTTTAAAGGAAGTGACATTTGAGCAAGGACATGGGAAGAGAGAGGGCAAGAGACAGCCTGAATGGAAATCAGCATTTCTGTTCCTGAAAATGTAAAGAACGTCCTGAAGAACACGCCGTCAGGGTCTGGTACGTCAAGGATTAGCTTTTGTTGTTCTTGTGTTATTTTCATGTTTATATGGCCTAGTGCTATAAATTTCTCTCTCTTGCTTAGAAATTGGAGAATGCATTTCATCTGGGAATTGACGTCTCCTACAAAGATACTGTCTTATCTATGTGCCACTAAAAATACCTCCTGCTTTATCACAGAGGCATAGAATCCAAGTCCTAAGATTCAAAGTTGCTAATTCCATTGAAAGAGGAGGCTCAGCCCCATCTCTGTGCAATGAGCATCTGAAATCCACTTCCACCCCAGGCAGTAAGAGGCCACAGAGAATATGCAGCTGGGAGGGGCAGGAACGGTCCAGAGTGAGCAGCTGTGCAAGAAACCTTTGGCATTCTCAGCTCTCAGCCCCAGCTCTTTCCCAGCTGGAAACTCCCCTGCACCCCCAGCTCTGGCAGACACAGAAATGACAGTCTCTCCTTCACAGTGGGGAGACTGAGACTCAGAGAAGTGGGTGGCTTCCCCAGGATCACACAAAAAAACATCTCTAATTCTTAACCTTCGTCCTGTTGCCCAAACCACAGTCCAGACCGCGGACCTCATGGGGTGGAATTCATGCTCTGTGTGGGGAAATGAGATTGTTGATTTTTCATTTACACAAAAATGAAAAATAAATACCAGATGCTCGAAAACAGGTTGCAACTCATCTTCCTGGAACTTAAAAGTGCATTTCTGACTGAGAAAATTAAATTAGAAAATCCACACAGCAAAAAAGATGTTTTGAATGAAATGCACTTTGTCTTTCCCTTGCTCTCACATACATGCACACACACAGTATCTCATTGTTTCTTTTGCAGGGAGCAGCTGTGAAGGAAACTGGGGGAGGGAGATGGACAAAACATCCCATTTTTGTGTTTGGTACAGAGCTAAGCTTTTAGGCCAGCCTTCCTGAACTGGGCGGGGTGTGGCATGCATTAAAATGAAACATCAATGACCCTGTGAAGCTTATAAAACAGCTTGGGAGAAGCCAGTCAACAAGAGAAGGCATCCTAAGCTGGATGAGTTTGCATGTGGAAACTGCCTTCATCTTGACCAAAAAGGTATGTATTGTTTTAATTTTCATTTATGATGAATGATGCTTACCCTAGAGACAGTCTTGGCTTTCTATGGCCCCTTTTCAGCTAACAATAGTAACTAACACGATGGAGGGTTTGTATCTGCTGCTTTGCAAATTTGGTCTCATTTTTCCTCAAGCTCCCTTCCAAGGTAGATACTAACTATCCCATTTTCAGATGATGAAACTGAGGTTCAGCTATCCCAAACAAGTCAAGAAAAGACTTTGACAACAGATGCCAAACTGGGCTGCCAAACCCATGTTGACTCCTCTCAGAGTCTTCTGCTTGCACTGGGCACCCTCTTCTATGCTAGATAGACGATAGGAAAATTTTCCCTACACCAGTACTGTCCTGGATGGGTTCTCCACTTGTCATCCACTGGTGTGCAACAGTAAAATTAACTGAAAAGTGAACTGGAATTCATCCTGTGAATAGAAAATTTATTTAACAATGTGGTACAAAACTATTTTCCTGAGAAGACATGGTTTCTTGTTGGATTCAGCAGCTAAATGGGTTTTTTAGACCCATTGACTTGCGGAAATGTATTTTGTTTTATCACGTGAAATCTCAGAAGCCAGTCCTCTTTGGATCTGCAGATCTTTAAAATCAGGGACCAGGTCCTGGGTAATAGCAGGCATCAAGAAAACAGGCTCCTAGGAGACCTGGTGTAAGGAAGTTCTGGCTTCAGAGCTTATCAGGAACAAACCTGGGCTCATTAACACCATTGGGTACAAAGAGAATGTCAGTGCGGGACCCTAACAGGTAAGGTATTGTGGCCGTATGGGGTGGGGCCCGTTCAACATACTGAGGCCCTGGCTTCTCCATGGGGAAGTTCAATGACTGTGAGTTTCAGTTCACAGAGTCAGTGCTGGCCCAGGGTGGGTGTACATAACCTTAGTAGAATTCTTACTAAATAATTGAATATTCAGTTAAAAGCATTTAAATTTTATTTACTTATTTATTTAAAGATTTTATTTATTTATTTGACAGAGAGAGAGATCACAAGTAGGCAGAGAGGCAGGCGGGGGGGGGGGGGCAGGCTCCCCACTGAGCAGAGAGCCCAATGTAGGTCTCCATCCCAGGACCCTGAGACCATGACCTGAGCCCAAGGCAGAGACTTAAACCACTTAGCCACCCAGGAGCCCCTAAATTATATTTATTTTTAAAATATGTAAACTCCCCTACTTAAGACATCTTCCCATTAGTATTCAGAAGATGATGCAAAAATATAGGTCACACATACCCAAGTTCACAGGTGTATGTTAATAATGCGATTTACCTTTGATCCAGAGGGAGGGCCTCAGGCCCATAGCTGAGAGGGTTCTTGGCCTTGCAAGGGCAAGAATTTGAGAGCAAGCTGTTTAGAGAAAGGGACAAAGATGTATTAAGTATAGAAGAAAGGAGCTACCTCACAAAATAGTAGTCCCCCCTTCCAGCTGACAAAAAGGACACCCCTTTGCCTCTAATAAAGGGTCTTATAAGTTTTTTTAATTAACTAACCATATAGGGAGGGGCTCACTCTTTAACTTGGGTTTTTCATTTACATTGGGTGGTGAGTTTTTCCTTTGTTTTAGGATTGTGAAATTACCTGCAGGGAGCAATTTTAAGAATGTCTGACCTTTACCGCTTTTATTACCTAAGGGAATGGGGTCTTGCGGCTTCTGTGAGTCAGATCTTGTAACCCTTTTTATGCCCTGCCAACTCTTGGTTAAGGATTAGCCTAAAACCAAAATGGCTTCACTTTGTTCAACTTGTCTCTCAAGTCCTCTCCCCACTACCTCCCCTTCAGAAGGTGCTGAAGAAGTGTGGAGTAAGTTAGAATGGGAGGGGCCTGGAAAAGAAATTATGGATGCCATCAACCCTTACTCTCACAAAAAGTTTTAACCAGAGGAGTAAAAAGGAAGAGGCATCTTTGGAAGAGATTCGAGCAACGCTAAGAATTAGCCTTGCTCTGAAATCCTCCTACAGAGCTAAAGCACATGCTTCAGCCCACAAGAGAACATTTTGTAATAAGAGATTTGTCAGAGTAAGACAGGGAACTGACTTTTGGTATAGTTGTCACACGGTGAAATGAGGCTCATCAAGGTTACAGAGGTAGGTGTTTACTGAAAGTCACCAAAGCTGGTGTGCAGAAGGAAGCCTGTCTGAGGGTTGCTGCAGGATGGACAGCTGGCGATGGCCCCTGAGTCCCAGCTCTCTGCCCCTTCTGGCATTCAGCTTCCATCTGTACACCCAGGGGTTTGGGAAATGGGTAAAGGACCTCTCAGGTCCTGCCAGTTTGGGGGGCCCTGTAGAACGTGCGTAATGTGTGACCAGCCTTTGAGTTTGGATCTTCTGGCCAAGGCACGGAGAACTTGGAGCCTACTGAGGGCCAAGAGTAGAGCTCCACAGTTCTAAGAATTTCTCAGAGATGGATGCAAATTTTTGTAAGTTCAGGCGATTCCCATCATCTCCCCAAAGGTTAAAATACAGATGTTGTTTACATGGTGGAAGGAGCCGATGGGAGGTGGATTCTCAGAGAAGGTGGGGTCCTACCCCAGACTTGGCTTGCTCAAGGGAGACTCAGCCACCACCCCGCCACCACCATCCCTGGCTGGCAGCTTTACTCATTATGTAACTGTTCCTTTGGAAATGGAGCAGTGAAACCTCCAGAAGAAAAGCTATTGATTATTAAAGGTTATTTAGAGGTTTAACCATAATAAAGTGGTTATAATTATTCCTGTTATGACACATCCTTTTAAATCCTCAGATCTGAGAACATTTGGCTTGCATGGATTCAGTCCTCTTCATTGCAGGGAGAAAGGGAAAGAGCTAGAAATAGCTCCTGTGCAGCCACAGGCAAGGAGTCACATGGAAGAGGTCAGGGCAAGAAGCAGGGAAGGGAGCTTGGGCTGAAATGCCTGTTGCTAGCTACTGGTCCACCTCTAGTTAAATGCACATAGGTTTCCCTGTCTATGCAACTAAAAGAATAAATAAAAATAAAAATAAATGCACATCTATGAAAAATATCCTCACGGGGCATCTGGGTGGCTCAGTTGTTAAGCATCTGCCTTTAGCTCAGGTCATGATCCCAGAGTCCTGGAATCCAATCCCTCATCGGGCTCCCTGCTCAGCAGGGAGCCTGCTTCTCCCTCTCCCACCCCTTTGCTTGTATTCCCTCTCTCGCTGTCTCTCTGTCAAATAAATAAAATTTTTTAAAAAGAAAGAAAGAAAGAAAAATATTCCCAACAGAAGTCCAAAGAGAAATTCAGGAAACAATTATTTGTGTCTGCTTTTCATGGTAACAATAACTAGTGTTTATGAAGCATTTTCTCTATATCAGACACCACCTGAAATGCTCTCTCTATACATCTCATTTAATTCTTGCAAAACTTCCTGGAATTGGTATGATTATTATTTCCACGTAATAGCCCGGGAAGCTCAATTGTGAACTGGACACAGTTATACTTAGTATGTGGCAAAGCCTGCATTCGAACCCAGCTGAAGTGCCTTGGGGTCCCCAATACGCAGCTGCCTGTCAGGTCTCAGGCATACTTCTGGTTGGTGAACAGCCCAGCAAGGCAGGGAGTGGGAGGAGTTGGGGGGGTGGGGGGCGGGAGATGGGCTGTGGATCAGGGAGGCATCTCTCTTATGAGTCTCCTAAGACACCAAATGTCGTGCTCTGTTTATGTTCATCTTTTTTCTCGCGCGCGGTTCCCTCGACAACTTCAACCTTTTCCTACCCCCACCCCACATCGTTTCTCTTCATTAACAAGTCTGGACTGTGCCTGACACTGCCGGGTCCTGGGGGTGCCTGTCCTTGAAAAATGCATAATTAGGAGGGAGCAGTTGCAAAATAAATCCAACGAGCTCCAGCACCAGGCAGAGTGTGCTCACCCAGGGGGTACAAAGTTCTGGAGAGGCTCCGGGAGGTGGAATGCCTCCCAGGGCCATTGAAGATGATGACCCAGGTGGCCTGCAGGGCGATTGCCAAAGGGTTCAGGGGGGAGGTCTCCAGAGAGGTCCCCAGAAATCCCCCCCCACCCTGTGTGACTGCATGTCCTTGGAAGCCCAGAACGACTCAAGCTGCTTGGTTTCTCCTAACTCCAGGTTCCCTCCACAGCCCCAAGATGGTGACCGCGCTGCTGCTGCTCTCCGCACTGGCCGGCCTCTTCAGTGCGGCATCCGGACAAGCCTTCCATCTTGGGAAATGCCCGACTCCTCCAGTGCAAGAGAACTTTGATGTGAATAAGGTGTGGTAAAAGGCTAACCTCCTATCCGTTTTGCCTCCCGTTTGAATAAACATCTACCAGGCTTCAGTGTTAGTATTCTGCTTTGAGTCCCACAGCTAGCCTTGAGGTAGGTACTTATCCTCTTGGGGGATCCCCCAAAAGCAGACTCAGGCAAGAACTGGGGAGCAGAGAGTTTGGGAGGATGATCCCAGGAAGCAATGTGGGCCTGTGGGGAAGCAGACAGAGAAGCAGAAGAGCAACTAAGGGTGCGTTCCTCAACAGTAACACTGTTAACAACAGGGTTCCGTCCTGCTGGGAATCCTCTCAGGAAATGTGTAGAATGCTCCTCAGATTGTCCCATGGAGGGGTATGAGCCAACTGTGGGCACTCTGGGGTGCTGGCAAGGCCTTCAGGCCAAGGGGGAGACGTGGACTCAAGGTGGACAGCTGGCAGCGTGTGCATGGGAATTGTCCACAGTGGCAGAGGTGAACCCAGCTAGGCTGCGAGGACATGGGGCAGTTGACGGACAGGCAGCAGCTCCAGGGCTATTCTCCGCATTCTACGGATGAAGAAGCTCAGTGTCAGACAGCTCATCACCCACCCAGGTCACCCTGCTAATCCATGCAGAGGGGGATTCAAGACCAGCCTTCGCCACAATGCTGGGTACCCAGGAGTTCCTCCCGCAGGGCCTAGAAAAGGACAAAACTCCCCCAAGAGTGTTACCTGCACTAAAAAGATTCTAATATAACCGGGTCCCCATATGTGGTTTTTCTTCCTGGGATCAGGCTCAGCCTTCCTGTGTATATGTATGCATATCTACATGCAGGGAATAGGAGAAAGAGGCAGCTAGTGGAAACAGGAAAGGTTTCCATTGCTATGAACTCATGCCTAGAATCTCGCTCTGAAGACATTTTCTCCTTAACAGAAAGTTTGGATCTTTTTTAAGAGACAGTACTCATGATGGGTAATATTAAAATTGTTATCAGTCACTCACTCCTCAGTATGAACAAGTGTTGGGACCTCTTGGGGTGGTTAGGTAGAGGAGTGAGGGACGAGAGCTCAGAGCCTGCAGGCTGTGGGGAAGGAGCACCGTCTACAGAGTCACACAAGGGAGGTAGGAAGGACACATACAGCACAGTTTACACCGCTCACTCTGTAACTGTTACAGGCTAGTCCCTTTTATCCAGGCAACCCTGCTAAGCTACAGGAGACTTTCCAGAAAAAAATCCAGGGAATTTGAATTATATTTCTATTTGGGGCTAAAAATCCAAAGACACTTTGAAAATTATAATTGAACCATATTTACAAAAGTCCCTTGGGGTGTGAAGCGGGATGTTTAAGAAAGTTTTGCTGAAATATAATTCATATAACACATAATTCACCTGTTTAAAGTTCACTTTCTATTTTTTTTATAATCAGAGTTATGAAACCATCACCACAATCAATTTTAGAATATTTTCATCATTCCTACCCACAAATAGTCACTCTCCATTTCCACCCCCACCCGCCAGCCCCAGGCAATCAACTCTCCCTATGAATTTTCCTATTCTGGACATTTCATAGGGACAGAATCATACAGTACGTGGTTTTTTTAGACTGATTCCTTTCACGCAACATAATATTTTCAGAGTTCATCCATATTGTACTATGTATCTATACTTCAGCCCTTTTCCTTGGCAAATAATATTCTCCTGCATGGACAATACCACATGTTATTTACCTGTTCATTATTTGGGTTGTTTACACTTTTAAACTATTAGGAATAATGCTGCTACAAGCATTCATGTGTAAGATTTTTGTGTCTTTGTCTTTAAGGGAGTTTTTTTGGTGGACATACATTTTCAGTTCTCCTGGGCGTATAGCTGGGAAGAGAATTGCTAGGTCATATGGTAACTTCCACATTAATCTTTTGAGAAACTGCCAGACTGTTTTCCAAAAGAGCTGCATCACCATTTTACATTCCCAGCAGCAGTGTCTCACACCGATTTCTCCGTATCTTTGCTCACACTTGTTGTCATCTTTTGGATTATAGTCCTTAAAATTTTAGAGGGCACAAAGTGCTATCTCATTGCGGTTTTGATTTGCATTTCTCTGATGGTTAATGATGACGAGCATCTTTTCATGTGTTTATTGTCCATTTGTATTTCTTCTTTGGAGAAATGTCTGAGTCCTTTGCCTGTCTTTTACTTGGCTTATTTATCTTTTAATTATTGAGCTCTGAGAATTCTTTATACGTTTTAGATACAAGTCTCTTATCAGATATAGGATTTGCAAATATTTACCCCATCCTATGGATTCTCTTTTCACTTTATCAATGTGTCCTTTGAAGCACAAAAGTTTTTAATATTAAGGAGGTCCAATTTATCTATTCTCTTCTTTTGTGGCTTGTGCTTTTGATCTCCAAAAAACTCATTGTCTAATGCAAGGTAAAAAACGCATTGCCTAATGCAAGGCTATGAAGATTAATTTCTATGTTTTCTTAAAAGTTTTTTTTAGTTTTAATCATTACATTTAAGTTTGCGGTCCATTATAAGTTAAACTTTGTATATAGGATGATCTAGAAGTCCAACTTTATAATTTTGGATATTCAGTTGTCACAGAACTTTTTTTTGACAAGACTATTCTTTCATTGAATAATCTTGGCATCCTTGTTGAAAATCAATTGGCCATATATGTAAGAGTTTATTTTTTGGACTCTCAATTCTATTATATTGTTATATATATCCATCCTTACGCTAGTGCTATATAGTATTGATTACTATAGCTTTGTAGTAAGTTTTGAAATTAGAATATATGAGGCTTCCAACTTTGTTCTTCTGGCTAGTCTGAGTCCTTTGCATTTCCATATGAATTTCAGGATCTGGTTGTCCATTTCTGTAAAAAAGCAGAGTTGTTGTTTTTTGTTTTGTTTTTATGGGCCCAACATGTTTCCACTGTGCTTCTCTGCTTGTTTTGTTTCTATAAAGACTGCACTGAATCTAAATCAATCTGGAGAACATTGTCATCTTAACAATTTTAAGCCTTCCAGTCCCTGAACATAGATTATCTTTACATTTACTTAGGACTTCTTTCATTTTTTTCAACAACATTTTATATTTTTCAGGGTATAAGTTTTGCGTTTCTTTGGTTAAATTTATTCCTAAGTATTTTATTTATTTGATACTATTGTAAGTGGAATTTTCATAACTTACAGAGGGTTCATTGTAAGTGTAGAAACCCATTTGCTTTCTGTATATTGATCTCGTATCCTTTAACCTTGCTGATTTCATTTATCAGTTCCTATAGTTCTTGTGTGTGTGGATTCCTTGGGATTTTCTATTACAAAATCATGTTATCTGCAAATACAGATAGTTTTACTTCTATCTCTTCCTCTTTTCCAGGATTCTTTTTTCTTTTCTTTCCTTTTTTTTTTTTTTTTTTTGAAAAAAAAGGGGGGGGGGGGAAGGGGGGGGGGGGGGGGGCAGTGGGGCTTGCGCAGGAGCAGGGAGGGGCAGAGGGACAGGGAGAGAGAGGATCCCAAGCAGGCTCCCCAATCAGTGCGGAGCCCAATGCAGGGCTCAATCTCTCAACCCCAAGATCATGATCTGAGCCAAAATCAAGAGCTGGAAGCCGAACGGACTAAGCCTCGCAGGCGCCCCTCCAGGATTCTTTTTAAACATTGATCTATCCTTATGTGGTTAGAGAAGCCAGACCCAAAACCATGAAATGGCTTTCACAAAAATACTATGAAATTATAAAGGAGCATGACATGAAAAGCAATCTTCAACCTCTGAGTTGGTTTTAATTGTGGAACCCTGAACTCACCTTAACAATAATAGAACTCTTTTAAATGCTCTGTATAAAATGGAGCATTTTTTGAGGATGCCGAGGAAACTAAATGATCTTTCACCTTATTTTTCGGTGCTTTAAGTGAATGTTGATTTCAGTGGTTTAAAGGAAAGATGTGCTTTCATAAATGAGTGGAACATTTAGGTCATAAACAGGAATATAGATTTGAGCAAGAGCCATGTGATTGGCGTAATACTGCCCCCTCTTGGCAGGACGCTCTCAGTTCAAAGCCTGACTCTATTGAAGGTGAGTGCATCTCCACTTTTTCCCTTGTTGGGTAATACATTTCTAAAATCTTTTGAATTAGTATTTTGACTAAGTAAATACATTCATATGGTTCAAAATTCTAAATGTACCAAAGAACATTCAATGAAAAGGTTTATTCCTTCCCATTTCCTTTCTACCTCAGTTTCCCTCTCTAGTAGCAGCCAGTAAAAACAGTTCACTGTGTATCTTTTGGGAGATAATGTTTATGTCCACAAATACATACATAACTGCAGTAGGCAGAACAATGTCCCCACCCCGATCCCTGGAACCTGTGGATATTCTACTTTCCATGGAAAGGGGAATTGTGCTGATGTGATTAAAGTTCTAGACTTGGGGGCACTTGGGTGGCTCAGTTGGTTGAGCGACTGCCTTCAGCTCAGGTCATGATTCTGGAGTCCCAGGATCGAGTGCCACATCAGGCTCCCGGCTCGGAGGGTAGTCTGCTTCTCCCTCTGACCTCTCCCCTCTCATGGTCAATCTCTCTCTCTCTCAAATAAATAAATAAAATCTTTTTAAATAAATAAATAAATAAAGTTCTAGACTTGGAGATGGCAAGAGTGGCCTGGATTATCCAGTGGGCCCAATCACTGAAAGCAGAGAACCTTCCCCAGCTGTGGTCAGAAAGATGCAGTGTGATAAGAATCTCCCCCTGCTTTTGCTGGCCCTGAAGACGGAGGTAGGGGTTCATCAACCAAGGAATGTGGGTGGCCTCTAGAACTTGGACAAGGCAAGAAGACAACAGTTCTCTAGAGTCTCTAGAAAGGAACACAGCCTTGCCAACACCTTGATACTAACCAAGCTCACTTGATGTACAAAACTGTGATGTACAGAACTGTGAGACCACAAATTCATGTTGTGAGCTTGTGGTAATTTGTTTGTTATAGCGGGGACAGAAAAGGAATGTAATTGGGACCTGGGGGGCTCAGTTGGTTGAGCATCTACTTCGGCTCAGGTCCTGATCCCAGGGTCCTGGGATGGAGCCCCACATCAGGATCCCTGCTCAGCGGGGAGTCTGCTTCTCCCTCTCCCTCTGCCCCCCATTCATGCTTGCTCTTTGTCTTTCTCTCTCTAGTGCTCTATCTCTCTAAAAATAAACAAAATCTTTTAAAAAATGAATATAATAACCTTTCCCCCCATTTTTCCATGTGCTTTATTTTCACCCAGCTCTTTCTCCATTGAATGTATCTGGGAGGTAATTACATAGGACTCCTTCAAGAAAAGGAGTATAACATTCCATTGTATGGATGTGCCATCATTGATGGACCCCATCCCCTACTAATGCTCACTTAGACTCTAGTTTCCTGTGTTTTGTTCTTAAAAACGGTACTGCAGCAAATAACCTCATATATGCACTGTATGTATTTTCAGCTTTGCTAGATAATTCCACATTGCCCCCCATGAAGGTTGTAAATTGGAGCAAGTCTCCATGCAAGATGGTGCATGGACACACGAAAACACCTGTCTCCCCTCACCCACAGTCACACACTTCCTTTAATGCTGACTCTGTACGTGAAGTTATAAACTGAGACCAAGCCCCCACGGGAAGAATGATATCAGTCTCCTAAATCCTGATTACCTGCCAAAAGCCTTTGTGACCAGTTCCCTCTTCAGGGTCAAATGAGGAGAATTCTACCAACCTTGGAGTCCCAGTTCCCCACAGTGAACATATCTGACTTTGCACACAATTCAGAGATGCCTCGTAGAATCACAAAATATTTGAGATGGCACCTTACATCATCTGGACTGCTTCCTCTCTTTTACAGAGTCTAGAATTTCACATAGATTTTGGCTGGAGGGGCCACTGACAGCATATCTAAATAAAGAGCACTTGAGGAATAAAATGTGGCATTCGACAAATGCCTGCACATCTGATTCACTTACTCTCCTTTGAAGCAGTATCTTGCTCAGTTGCTGTTGGGAACAATGCAGCCCATTTTGCTTGGTTTCCCAGGAAAAGGCTCTGCTCTAAAAGACAACAATAGGGAAGAGTTTGCAGGTCCCCAGAGAACTGCAGAGTTTTCTCTGTTTGTTGTTATCTCTGCAGTATCTTGGACGATGGTATGAAATTGAGAAGATCCCGGTGAGCTTTGAGAAGGGAAGTTGCATCCAGGCCAACTATTCGTTAATGGAAAACGGAAACATCAAAGTGATAAACCAGGAGTTGAGGTGAGTGGCTGTGGTTTCAAAAGCAGCACAGTCCTGGAGCCAGCCACAAGAGAGCTGTCCTGGGGTGACTGGGTGTCCTTGCAGTCTAGTTCAAGGGGGTGCCAGTGCGGCTGGGTATGCACCGCCTGTTAACAGCAGGTCCTGAGATGACGACTCTTGGCAAGTGGAATGGTGGGGCGTGGTGGTGGGGGGCGAGGAACTACTCATTTATTTGTAACACCACTGGCCTAGCATCTTATTGTATTGTGTACTTAACTCTATTGTGTACTCCCTGTATTATGTACCTGTTGTATATGTACTCCCCGGGAAAGGCACTTGGGACTCAACGGGAACCCAAACTGTGGGGTTCCCACTTTTATTGTGAAATAGATACTCAGGTAGCAGAGGACAAGGGGAGGAACCTTCTCATCTGATCTCCCAAACCAAGAGAGAAGCCCTTGTACATTATCTACTGACAGAGGACATTCAGCTCTGCTTGAATCCTTCCAGGAATGGGTAGCTCATTGCCTTCCACGACAGTTTATTCCATCTCCAGACAACTTTGACTATTAGATACAGACATAGTCGCCCTCTGGGTTATGTGACAGGAAAGCTTAGAAAAGTATACTTTTTTATTACTGGGAGCTTCTAACGGATTTCTATTTGATACAAAAGTTCATACTTTAGAAAGCAAATGTAAACTTTAAAAGAGCTCCTGAAAAAGTTCCTACCTACCTTCCACAACAAAAGTAAGAGCAACAATAAACAATAGTGACAGATATTAAGCACTTCCTCTGTTCAAGGCACTATTTTGTATACACACCTATACACATGTGGACCTATATGTGTGTAAATGTAAATGAGTGTGCATATTCATTTCATCCCCATAGCGACCCTGAGGTAGGTGCTGTTATTAACCTCATTTTTCTAGAAGAGGAAACTGAGGTACAGAGAGGTCAAGTAATTTCCCAAGGGCCACACAGCTTGGAGTAACAACACGGAAATTTAAGAAGTGAAATGAGGAAGAGGACAGAGGACACATGAAAGGAAGGCTGGAGATGAAGGGTTGAACTTCCTGTTCCCTACAGGATCTGAGAACAGTGTCAACTTCAAAAAAACAACCACAACCCAGCCTAGAAGTTACTAGGGCTTCGTGTGGCCATCCTACTATCCACTAAGCTTCCTGTGAGCCAAGATACCGGGGGGTGACTCTTGGCCCTGCGTACATACAAGAGTGAGAGTCTTACTCTTAAGGGCCTATAAAGAGAAAACCAGGTTATTTCAGAGCCCAGGAAAAGCTCCAGGAATTGGGAGGCAGGCAGCCATCTAAAGTTGCAGTGACTTCATTTCAAATATTTTGTCCCATTCTGTGACCAAGAGTCAGGCAATGACACAGATCCCAAACCTCTTTCACCTCTCTTTTGGAGCTGGCAGGGAGTCGTCTGGAACCGTATCCTGAGTATTAGGTTGCTCAGCCCGCAGGGTCACGTCTGTTTAAGATTCAAAGACACACGGAGAAGGGTTTGTTAGCTCAGGAGAGGGGAACGGTTTTCCTCTCAGGAGTACTGTCGAATGGGCAGAGAGGCACAGCATGGAGTCTGAGCAAAGTACTCGTAGCCAGGGTCGGAGAATCTGAGGGCCAGAGCAGCTGGCACAGGGCTGGGAGCTGAAGGGTTCAGGCTGGGGAGTTAGGCTGCCCAGTTTCAAATCCTGGTTCTGCCAGATACTGACAATGGGATCTTCAGTGATGTATGCTCATTCCCTAAGCCTCCGTTTCATCTCTGTAAAATGGCGATAATCATAGAACCTCCCTCCATAGGGCTTTGTGAGCTTTGGGTGAGATAACATGTGCAAATCACTTAGAACAGTGTTTGGTGTGGTCTAATCATTTAATAAATACTGCTGCCTCCCTTGAAAAATACATGTGTGTTTTTCCCATGAACAAACTGTGAGCTTATGATTAGAGACTGTTTTTTGGAAACGGTTCTGGACAAAGCATTAATGATGAAGGAAAGGGGAGGAGTCTGTTGAGAAGAGGCTGGTTTGTTGCTAAGCAACCATATGCAGATGGAAATGGACCTTCTTGTCTTCCCAGTGGAGTTCCAGGTGACAGCTCAGGGTCTGGTCTCCAGCCCTACTTGAGGACAGACAGACATCCAGCAGCATATCCAACAGCATCAGAGTACCTCTGCCATCCTTCCTTACCTGTTTCTTGTCTGGTTTCTGGACATCAACACTCAACATAGCCTACTGACTTTCTTTATTTGACAGAGAGTGAGAGAGATCACAAGAAGGCAGAACAGCACACAGAGAGAGGGCGGGGGAGTGGGGTAAGCAGGTTCCCTGCTGAGCAGAGAGCCCGGCGCAGCGCTCGATCTCAGGACCCTGAGATCATGACCTGAGCCGAAGGCAGAGGCTTAAACCACTGAGCCACCCGGGCGCCTCTCCTACTGACTTTCTAACATACGCTACTCCTCTAGTTTATTTGCCCGTTGAGAAGTGACAAATGAGCTGCTCATCCTTCAGTGTCCTCGAAGAGCCCTGTGATATGTGAGCACCTTCCTTCAGTCTATCCCCAGGCATTTTCCCACTCCCCCAGGTCCCCGAGGTCATGGCCAGTTACCCAGAAATGGAGCCAGCTCCCTTAAAAAGAGTGAAAGTACTTCATTCAATCTGAGACCATCACTTCAGACACACCACCATTTTATAAACCACTAAGAAAGAAATGACACTGCCAATTGTAAGTGGAAGGTGGCACTCATTGTGAGATGGACATTTCTTCTCATTCAACATCTCTGAGAATCACAAATGTTTTCTCTTTGCCTGCTGTACCTGGCCAGGGTCAAAATCTCCCACACTCAGTCAGAAGCCTGCTGGGCTGGATAGGGGTCTTGGAGCTCAGGCAAATGAATGCCTTTATGGGACAGATATCACTGAGACCCCAAGAGCAGGGAAAGCTTGCAGATCTCCAGACTTCTAGCGGTCCTCATTTTTTTGTTTTTGTTTGTTTGTTTGTTTTTTCCTTTGGCTCTTTATTGTTTTTAAAGAAGCTAATCTTCTTAGTGTATTGGGTTGTTTTGTTTGTTTGTTTTTCCCTTCTCTTTTACTCCCTCCCTCTGGAGCCTGAGAATGGGAAATGGCCTTACAGGACCCAAAAAATAGACCTAAAGGGCAAAGGCCTAACATGTTATCCGGTCCTGGAGCATTTCAGTTCTTGCTTCTTATCACTCCAAGGCCATTTGCTTCCACCTGGTGTGAGACAGTGACAAAGGAGAGGAGACGGAGCCTTCCTAACCAGCAATCACATTCTCACCGCCCTGGTCCTTAGTGTCACACATCTTGCCTTTCACTGATTTTTGGCCTCCCATGAGTTAAGGTTTTTCGTTGTTTTTTTGTTTTTGTTTTTTTGTTTTAACTCATTGCAGATCTGATGGAACTGTGAATCAAATTGAAGGCGAAGCCACCCAGGGCAACCTTACAGAGCCTGCCAAGCTGGGAGTTAAGTTTTTCTGGTGTAAGTACTCACTTCCCTTGGGAGGTTTCAGGGATAAGAGATACACAAACTGAAAGCTAGAGCCTTTTCTACCTCAAATGAGAAGTCAGAGCCCTGGGTGGGAACACTCCTGTCACATCTGGGTGTCACCTGTCGTGACTTAATACATAATTATTTGTTGAGCACCGACTACATGCAGCTCAGGGCTAGGCACCAAAGATACAATGATGAGCCAGGCAGAGCTGGGTTTGTCCCCGAGGGACTTAAACCCCAGTGTGGATACTGACAAGTACATGGGCGATTTACTATTAAAAACTACCACGTTTCCATAGAGGAAGCACAGATAGCAGCACACAGGGCCTGAGCAGTAGGATAACCAATCCCGCCTTTCCCACCCGCCCACCCCCCAGGAAACGGAGGCTGGAAACATTAGTGGTTAGTAATAGTTAATAGTGGTGTTCTTAGCAGAACAATTGATATGCACAGAAGCTTGACAGCAAGAGATAACGAGTGAAGGTAAATCTGAGCCCCAGCTCTGTCTGCCACTTTCTCGCCACACTGTGGGTTTCTCTGAGGGATATTTGATCATGGGCATGTGCCCTCTGAGCTCTGGGCTCATGGAGGAATGGACACGGGCAACAGAGAAAACACCAAATACTAGTTTTTACTGTTGATAGAGACACATGGGAGAAGGCAGGTCAGAAATGTGAGATTTCTTAATTCCAGTGTGCTCGAGGGTCCCTCTCCCCACCCAAGTGGCGGATACTGAAGTCACAGCTGCAAGAGGAATCACTACCTCCCACCGCCCATCAAGCCCCTAGAGGGGGGCAGAGAGGACACTCTTATTTCATACACCAAGATAGGAGTTCTGGGAGATGAAAACAGTTCTTCCTACACATGTGACCATGGGCAAATATCTTCACCTCTGCGCCCAGTGTCGTAAAGGTAAATGAGATGGCACATGTTCCGTAAACTGGAAGGGACTTTGTACATGTCAGTTTCTCTTGTTTATATCACAAATAAGAAAGTCCAAGTGCAGAAAAGCTAGATGATGGAGGCAAGGTCACTGGACTAATTAGAGGCAGACTTGGGACCAAAACATAGGACCCCAAACTCTTAGCTGAGGGGTGGGGATAGGAGGCAAGGCCAAATATTATGGGCACGACCTTCCAAAAGAAGCCTGGAACAGGAGCTGGAAGAGGCAGGAAGCTCCTGGCAGGGCAAGCAGAGGAGAAGGAGATTTATTCTGGTGGAGGATCAGACGTTTGCACTGGGTCTTCCAGGGTGTGGGGGGGGCGGAGATTATGGGAAAGGCTATCCCAAGTGCAAGAATGGCAAGAGGAAAGGCCTGCAGAGAGAAACCCAGAGGATGGGGAGGTACGTGAGCACAAGACAAGACTGGGTAGAGCCTCAAAAGCTATGTTCCTGGGTCGAAGTGCCTCCCAGAAGCAGTAGGAGGCTGTTAAGAGTTTTCTAATACAGAAATACGGAAATTTTCTTTGCTGAGAAGAAACATCTCGGTAAATGGGTCTTGAGATCTAGACCCTGTGGGAGGAAGACAGCATGTGAACTCCTGGCTATGCGCAGGTGGGGCATGAGGCCATCACCAAAAGAGGTTGGAAGAATATTTCCTCCAGACAACTCAGGGCTGCAGAGTTCTCGGTCCAGCTGGGAACACACAAAGCAGTGGAAAATCACAGATAGCAGATACATGACGAATACGAGCTCTCATGGTGAGCCCAGCAGGCAGGCACCAACAGGGCTAGAAAGGTAAGTCAGAAACAGCACTCAGTGTGGGCCCTTGTACAGGCTTCTGTCCATCAGGCATCCTCCAAGTGTCCTTCCTTTTTCATATTTATAAACAGGTAGAAAGTCAGAGAGAGGAGGGACCTGGTTGGGTTGTCATCTGGACTGGCCCTCTTGTATTATACTGATGACCAGCTGGGTCTTTGATGCCCAGCCAAGCTCTAACCTCTCACACACTGCCTCCTTTGTCCAGCTTCTCATGGTCATTCACGAGTGTTGAGATATGGTTTGGCTTGGCAAACGGATTATTTTGGAGTGGAAGAGGTGGGATGCTTGAAACCCAGAAAAGCAAACCACCCATGATGGGATATGTGTCGAAATCTTTTGTTCTTATGGGGTCAGCTCACAGCTTTCTGCCATTTGGGTTCATGTTCCGCTTAACTTTAAGAAGGTAGGCTATGACTTTTCCTTGCCTTGGACTGTGGTGTGGAGGTAGGTTAATAGAGGAAGTTTCTGGATTCAGATGGAGAAGGTAAATCTTCCTTCTTTTTCCATAAGGACCCTTTAATGCTGAAATTTTGATACTATGCAGATGTCACTCAATGAATCTTTATAGGCCCTTTGTGAGGAAGAGTTTTTAACCTGTTATCATCTGATTTACCATATTCTTTTTTTTTTTAAAGATTTTATTTATTTATTTATTTGACACAGAGAGAGCGATCATAGTTAGGCAGAGAGGCAGGCAGAGGGAGAGGGGGAAGCAGTCTCCCAGCGGAGCAGAGAACCCAATGTGGGGCTCGATCCCAGGACCCTGATATCATGATCTGAGCCAAAGGCAGAGGCTCCACCCACTGAGCCACCCAGGCGCCCCTGATTTACCATATTTTTTTTTAAATCATTGGAAATTGTTTTTTTTTTGTTTTGTTTTTATTTATTTATTTATTTATTTGACACAGAGAGAGAGAGAGATCACAAGTAGGCAGAGAGGCAGGGGGAAACAGGCTCTCTGCTGAGCAGAGAGCCCAATGCGGGGCTCGATCCCAGGACCCTGAGATCATGACCTGAGCCGAAGGCAGAGGCTTAACCCAGTGAGCCACCCAGGCGCCCCTGATTTACCATATTCTTAAGAACAGGAACTTTTGAAGATCACACAAAAAGAAAAACAAATCAGCATTAGTCCTTAATTCCTTCCCCAGGCAGTTTATAAAGGAAGCAGGGAAGTACAGACCTGGAAAGCCTGGGGCCCCCGACCTCACATTCTCTTTTCTTCTAAAGATTTTTAAAATTTGTCAGAGAGATGGGGTGGGGGAGAGAGTGCGCATAAGCAGAGGGAGCTGCAGAGGGACAAGCAGACTCCCCGCTGAGCAGGGAGCCTGATGTAGGACTCGATCCCAGGACCCTGAAATCATGAACTGAGCCACCCGGGCGTACCCTGACTTCACATTCTTGACTCCACTTATCTAAGTGGTGCCTCCATTTGTACTAGTGCTAAGTGCAGCCTATTAGTCTAGGGGGTCCAACAAAATTCCCTGTTAACCGTCACCTTCTGCAGACCAATCTACTGCCAGGGAGGGAGGATCCAGAATGATGGCTCTGAGCTCGGGCTGCAGACTGGAATCACTGGGGAAGACTTCAGGAGTTCCAATCACCTCCACATCAGGATCTGGGCAGGCCTGGAGGGTGGTGGCCTAGGATTTTTTAAAGCTCCCATAAGATTCCCACATGAATTCAGAATTAAGAAGCACTCATGTAGAAGAACTAGGACCCTGGCTTCCTGGGTCCTGGTGATGAAGGTTCCTCTTGCCCTGTTCCCTCTTAACACTGCCCTCCTCTGGTTCTCAGTGATGCCGTCAGCTCCATACTGGGTTCTGGCCACGGACTATGAGAACTACGCCCTCGTGTACTCCTGCACCACAATCGTCTGGCTTTTTCACATGGATCATGTTTGGATCTTGGGAAGAAACCCTTATCTCCCTCCAGAAACCGTGACCTATCTAAAAGATATCCTGACCTCTAATGACATTGACATTGAGAAAATGACTATCACAGATCAGGTGAATTGCCCCGAGTCACTGTGAGAGGCTCTAGAGGGAACCTGCATTACTTCTCTGTTACTTCTTTTGCTTTGCTCCCCACCCCCATAAAGACAAACCCACCACCACAAACCATTGCAAACACCAGAAGGGAAATTTGACAGCAGAAACCCATGCAGAGAAAGTCAAGGAGAGTTGGCCCAAACACTTAGCCATCTACCAGTCTGTGACCTTGCCAGTCTAATAATAAACTTGTTGCTGACCTGCTGTGCTCACAGTAGATTCTGAATTGGTTATTGTGGGGTTTTTATTATAAGCTTATGTTTGGAGATCCCTGATCAGTTCTGCTGAAAGAAACGAAGCAGTGCACAGTTTAAAGGTAACAATCCTGTTACTGGAAGGGGACAGCTGATGGCAAAGGCTGGTGGTGGGTGGCCTGAATCCAGGTGTCCCCATCTTGCAGTGGGCACTCCCTTAGGGGGGAATCACTTCTGTTTTTTGAGTCTCTGACAGGCAGTCTCTTTGAAGTATTTATTTTCTCATCAGGAGGTCCTCAGAGTCAGGCTAAATCAAGGGGCCATCTTGGAGTCCATGCAGGGGAGAATCAATAAGGGAGAAGACTATGGGGATTTTTTTTTTTTTAAGAAAATACTTTTTGGGTGTCTTTCTTTCAACTGATATTTATTGAGGCCCAACTGTATTCCAGGCATTGAACCCTTGTCATCCCACAGAAACTCCCAAACTAGTGAGGGAGACTGACAAGTATCGATGCATATATAGTCCAAGCTGGGGTGTGCAAAGGTAGCAGCACATGGAGGGAACCGTGGGGAGCTCCGGGAGAGTCTCAGTCCCTGCAAGACATAGGCACCCATGGGGTCTCACAGTCACAGCTCTGGGTGTCCCAACTTCAGAGAATTGGGAACCACCTTGAGGTTTTGTTTTTTGGGTTTTTGTTTCTTTGTTTGTTTTTACATCATGACTTTTAAAATCAGAAAGGTCTCAGAATTCTCCCCCTGCAATTTCACTTAGTTCACATAGCATTTGTAATCTACTACTGCTTTGGGAAATGAAGACAAAATTAAGCCATCTGATGAGAGTTTTGCTTTTTCAGCATGAACATAAGGTATGAATTGCCTTGAGCACTGGAAACTCTTAATGCTTTATATATATATTTTTAAGATTTGATTTATTTGTTTGACAGAGGTCACAAGTAGGCAGAGAGGCAGGCAGAGAGAAAGGAAGGGAAGCAGGCTCCCTGCTGAGCAGAGAGCCCGATGCGATGCGGGGCTCGATCCCAGGATCCTGGGATCATGACCCGAGCCGAAGGCAGAGGTTTTAACCCACTGAGCCACCCAGGTGCCCTTAATGCTTTCTATTAAATGTCACAAGAATCCCAAGCATCTTAAAGGTACAATTTTTTCTCTTTCTAAATAAATAGGACCTCAGATTGCAGGTTCCAGTTTGATATTCCTAAGGTCTGAAAACTACCAGGCAAGAAAGTGGTAAGGGGGAGGTAGGTACTGAAGGAGAAGACCCTCTCCCCAACTCTGCCTGCCATAGTGCCCTGTGCTTTATCCTGCCGAACAGAGAGCTCTTGGCTCCTCTTCTCAAATACTATTATCCCTGAGAGTGTTACCAACCTCTTAACTCACGGCACAAGATAAGGTGTGACTGCATTCCTCTTTACACCTATTTGGCAGCATCAAAGACCATGAAGGTGACTAAAGTTAGTACCTTTTACAGTGTCTGGCCTGATACAGAATCTCAAAGTGCGTTGGGAACGAGTTACTGGCTGCGTGTTCACATGGATGGACTGCAATTTCCTAGTAAAGGAAAGGGGATCTGTGAAGCAGATATCAGGGGTGACAAAGCCACAGAAAAACTTTCTCGGGAAATCCAGAGGGAGGCATGCGGCCATCAAGTAGCAAAAGGAT
This sequence comes from Lontra canadensis, assembly GCF_010015895.1. Lineage (NCBI taxonomy): Eukaryota > Metazoa > Chordata > Mammalia > Carnivora > Mustelidae > Lontra > Lontra canadensis. The sequence goes on along the minus strand of NW_022631032.1, from coordinate 1,836,104 downwards.
AAATGGGGAAAAGAACAGAAAAATCAAAAGGGAGAGGAAAAGAAGGGAAGTGGGGAAAAGAGCAATAGAGACAGTAGTAGAGAATAAATCCCCACGAACTATGAAGGGCTCTAACAGTCATCAACATCTCACCAGTCTGGTTTCAGCTACCTCCCCAGGAACCCCAATATTTTTCCTAGAGGATTTGAAGCAAATCCCAGATATCACATCCTCTTATTTTGGCCTATAACTGCCAATGTACAAATCTCTAGCAAATATAGGTACTTTTAAAACAAAAAAAAATGTAAGGTTATGTCTTATATCCTGAGGGTGCTCAGAGAATGCCATTTCAATGGGATTGGAAGATTATATAATCCAGATGAAAAGGAAGAAGGATGCACAAAAATGTCCATCAGTTTTAGTGGTAGCAGCTCCCAAACGAAAAGGAGCTAAACAGAAGCTAACCCTACCAGCAACGGGATGGGATCATAAATGGTAGACCCTGACTTCACGTGCATTCGTGAAAGTTCCTAGTTACGAAGACAAGGCAGCTGCCAGAGAGCTGGGGCCTGCCCTGCCACACACAGTGCTTGGGGTGCGGGGCGGCGTTCCTGCACGTGGCCTTGCTCCCTACAGAGCTGGTGTCTGGAACTGAGATGTATCCACCTGGGCTAGTGATGGCCAGGCCACAGGCTAAGGAGAAACCTCAGAGTCTTGTGGCCTAACTGGACGGAAAAGATAAATGAGGTCCATCACATCAGGATTTGGCTTTAAGAGATATGGAGAGAGGATGATTGAAAACTCTAGAACTGTGAGGTCACGTTGTTGGTGTTGCACAACTGAAGTTTACGAGGAACGGAAACGCGGGGATGAGCTGAGACCCTACCCAAGACAGAGATGAGCAGAGACCCCACCCAAACAAAGCAGCTCCCTAGCTGATGGCTTACCGTGTCCTGGCTCCAATTCCCATGGAGCTTAACGGTCTTAGTTTCCCATCCTAGAATTTGTGCAAGGCTAGCCACACACACACACACATGCACACACGCCTTCCTTTTTTTTTTTTTTGAGGTAATTTAACTTAACTGAGTGTTCCTTGCAACCAAAATAGCACTAAGACCAAAGTGTTCACATTCTAATGTTGAGTGAAAAAAAGAATGTACCATTGTATCTATGCTATACTTATAGTTACATGGAATGAAAGCATAAAATCAAGGACTAAAAGTGAACAGAGAAACTGAAAGCAATTAATGTGTTAGAGTGCTGGCATTACAAGGTGATCTTCCCCTTTGCTAATTTTTGCTATAGATATTTGTAGTGTAGGCCCTAAAACTTTAGACCCTAAGACTTCCTTCTAGTTCAACCCGACCCTCTGGGAAGTCGAGTGCCAAGTAAGAAATAAGCTTTTTCTTCTAGTAACTACCTCAGAATTGCAGGCCTTTCTGGATTGTTCTCCCATCCCACCATAATCCCAATATGTTTGAGATGATGATTTATTGTGTGAATATAGAATGCGTTATTAAAGCAATCTTTATTTACTACCAACAAGGTCCTCTGCATGCTTCTAGGAGACATGAAGGAGGCTCTCAAGTAATGTAGAAAGTTTTTATTTGATTGTTGTCTAAATATTATGTAATTTTATTAAGATTTCCCCCCAAAAACAATTACTTTCACCTTGATAATTATGACAAACTTTTAAAATTTTTAAATATTTGAGGGGTTTTGTTTAAGATTTATTTTATCTTCGAGAGAGAGAGAGTGTGTGTGGTGGGTGGGGGGCAGCAGAGGGAGAGGGAGAGAGAGAATCCCAAAGCAGACTCCCCACTGAGTGCAGAACCTCTCAGTCTCACAACTCTGGGGCTCAGTCTCACAACTCTGAGATTATGACCTGAGCCAAAATCAAGAGTCAGATGCTTAATTGACTGAGCCACCCAGGTGCCCCATGTTTTGTTTTTTTTTTAAGCAGGCTCCACACCCAGCATGGAGCCCAACACAGGGCTTAAACTCATGACCCTGAGATTAAGACCTGAGCCGAAATCAAGAGTCAGACACTTAACCACCTGAGCTAACCAGGCACCCCTAAATATTTGTTAAATATGATCAACTTTTAAAAAATGTTTATTTAAATTCAATTAATTAACATATAGTATTAGTTTCAGATGTAGAGTTTATGATTCATCAGTTGCATGTAACACCCAGTACTCATTACATCACATGCCCTCCTTAATGCCCATCACCCACTTACACCATCCCCCCACCCACTTCCCCTCCAGCAATCCTCAGTTTGTTTCCTATGATTAAGAGTCTCCGGAAACAATAGATGTTGGCGAGGATGCGGAGAAAGGGGAACCCTCCTACACTGGTGGTGGGAACGCAAGCTGGTACAGTCACTCTGGAAAACAGTATGGAGATTCCTCAAAAGGTTGAAAATAGAGCTACCCTATGACCCAGCAACTGCACTACTGGGTATTTACACCAAAGATAAAAGGTAGTAATTTGAAGTGGCTTCTTGACCCCACTGTTTTTCACAGCAATGTCCACAAGAGCCAAACTATGGAAAGAGCCCAGATGTCCATTAACTAATGAATGGATAAAGAAGATGTGGTGTATATATACAATGGGATATTACTCAGCCACCAAAAAAAAAATCTTGCCATTTGCAATGACATGGATGGAACTAGAGGGCCTTATGCTAAGTGAAATAAGTCAATCAGAGAAAGACAATTATTGTATGATCTCTCTGATATGAAGAATTTGAGAGGCAGGGCAGGGGGTCGTGGAGGGTAGGGAGGGGAAAAATGAAAGAAGATATGACCGAGGAGGGAGACAAACCATGAGACTCTTAATCTCACAAAACAAACTGAGGGGGGGAGGGGGCTTAGGGAGAGGGTGGTTGGGTTATGGATCTGGGGAGGGTATATGCTATAGTGAGTGCTGTGAAATGTGTAAGCCTGATGATTCACAGACCTGTACCCCTGAAACCAATAATATATTATATGCTGATTTTTTAAAAATAGTGTCTTTTGGTTTGTCTTCCTTCTGATTTTTGTCTTATTTTTATTTTTCCCTCCCTTCTCCTATGATCTTCTGTTTTGTTTCTTAAATTCCACATATGAGTAAAATCGTATGATAATTGTCTCTCTCTGATTGACTTATTTCACTTAGCATAATACCTTCTAGTTTCATCCACGTCACTGAAGATGGTAAGATTTCTTTTTTTTTGATGACTGCATAACATTCTGTTGTCTACATATATCACACTTTTTTTTAATCTATTCATCTGTTAACGGACATCTGGGCTCTTTCCACAGTTTAGCTGTTGTGGACACTGATGCTACAAACACTGGAGTGCAGGTGTCCCTTTGAATCACTATGTTTGTATCCTTTGGGTAAATAAAATATGGTCAACTCATATGCTAAAATTACTACCTTGAATAAATACCAAATATGAAATTTAAAATGGACTCATAAAGAGTTATCTAACGTTTCTCAGCAATGCTGAACGAGCTGGAAATGCTGAGGTGCCTTGGTGGAAAGTGCTCTGGGATGGGATCTAGCACTACTCTCAGCCCCAGGCAAGCCAGCAGCTCATCCCAGCAGCCTCCTCCCCTGGCAGCCTTGCCTCCTCCCCTGCACATCACTCCAATGACCCTTCCAGATCAGACATTTATTGTTCTATAGTTTTGTATGAGATGAATGAAGTGCTGCTTTTCCTAAAAAGGAGAAAGTACCTGTACCTTTACAGGGAAAATGAATCATAAACTTTAAAGACCAACTCTTTGCATTGTTTTGTGTCCCCTTCTAATCCTTATCAATGTACACACATGCATACACTTACACACTTTATTTTTTTAATCAATATACATGGCTTTTTCAAACTATACATTAGTTGGATGTATACATTTTTTCAGAGGGATACTCACATTTTATTCATATAACTTGTTACATTCTGCAAAGGCATGGGATGGATTACATTGTTCCTGGACTGCCAGTTATAATTAAAATCCAGTATGCCAATCTTCACTCAACATGTTCAGTGCATCCAGATGTGGGGGGAAGCAACATCAAGCTGAATTATTAAGTCACTCTCAGTGAGCATGGTACAAAGGGGACTTGAGAGAAAGAAGGGTTTTCAGAGGCCAAATGCCAACCTTTATTCCAAATCTCTTCTCCTAACGTGCCAGAGCCTTCCTGATGCCTCCGGATACCTGCAGAGGGGCCAGTGCCCGCTTCTGCTGGAGACTTTCGGTGCCACCTGCTTGCGTCCTCCTGGGTGACATTTCAGCTCTCCCTGTGGCCCTCCCAGCCCAGTTTACCTGCCCCCTCTCCCTTTGCTCCTTCTCAGGCACCCAGTCCACTGGTCTCAACCAAGGCATGCCACAATTACTTGAGCGAATGTATCTGTTTCTCTTTTTTTTTTTTTTTTTTAAAGATTTTATTTATTTATTTGACAGACAGAGATCACAAGCAGGCAGAGAGGCAGGCAGAGAGAGAGGAGGAAGCAGGCTTCTGGCTGAGCAGAGAGCCCGATGCGGGGCTCGATCCCAGCACCCTGGAATCATGACCTGAGCTGAAGGCAGAGGCTTTAATCCACTGAGCCACCCAGGCGCCCCGAATGTATCTGTTTCTTGAGAAGATGTCCCAGAATGGGGAGACGGTGGGTAAAAGAGAGCAAAGATTGCAAAAAGACACCCCCCACCCCGCCGGCCCGCCCCGCCGCAATGCAGATTTGCTTTCAGGCTTCAAATGGGAACTGCTGTTTTGTGAAACAGAACTGACTACTTACCGCTGCCTGACTACTTTCCCATGCCTGCACCTTTGGTACACATCATTCCCCTTCCTGAAATCTACTGATGTCAGAATCCAGCCCACCAAGCGTACATTGGTATTTTATCAGAGCCACTTGGCAGCGTCTAGCCAAATTGAGGATGACATAAGCTTTGATCTAGTAACTGCATCCTCTGGTAAATACTTTACAAACACTCCACACGTGGGCACAAGAAGACATGTGCAAAAATCTTCGTTGCGTTGCTGTCTGAAAGACTGAAAAACTATAAACAACCTAAATAAATATCCATCGGCAGAAAAACTGACTTTAAAATTGGAGTATGCGCGCGTGCACACACACACACACACACACACACACAGGAATACTATGCAACAGTAAAAGTGAACTAGAGTGACGTTTCACCATATATAATATGGTCATCTATCTATGTTATATATAAATATATATAACATGTATATATTTATATATGTAAACAAAAATATTCAGAAGCATAAAAGGAAAAAGGAAAATGTGGAACAATACAGTAGAATACATAAAATGACATTATTTTGGAATACACACAGGTCATCAAAGTAGAATGAAACTCAGAATTATAAATGCCAAATTCAAGGTCTTAGTTACCTCCTGAGGTAGAAGGAGTGGGTTGCAGTTGGGTAGGGAAACACCAGTGGCTTTCACTGCATTGGTAATTGTATTAATTTCCTGTGCCTGCTGTAAGAAATTATCACAAATTTGGTGGCTTCAAACAACCAACATTTATTTTCTCATAATTCTGTAGGGCTAAAGTCCAAAGTCAAAGTCACTAAGTCAGAATGAGAGTACAGGCAAGGCCATGCTCCTTCTGGAGCCCCTAGGGGAAAGTCTCTTTACCTTTTCCAGCTTCTGGTGGCTGGTCCCACCTCTCCCACCTTCAAATCTCTTTCTGCTCTGTCTTCACAGGGCCTTCCTGTGTGTGTGTGTGTGTGTGTGTGTGTGTGTGTATGTGTGTGAGAAATCTTCTACCACCTCCCTTATAAGGATACTTGTGATGATATTTAGAACCCATCTGGACAGTCCAGGATAATCTCACCTCAAGGCCCTTAATTTAATCACATCAGCAAAGACCCTTTTTCCAAATTTAACATTTACATGTTTTAGAGATTAACGCCTGATATCTTTGGGAGGGAGGGAATTTTTAGTCTACCATAGTAATGTTTTTATTTCTTTTTTATTTTTTAAATATTTATTTATTTGACACACACACACACACACACACACACACACAGAACAAGCAGGGGAAGCTTCAGGCCAGGGAGAGAGGGAGCAGCAAGCTCCTCGCTAAGCAAGGAGCCCGACGCAGGGCTTGGTCCCAGGACCCCAGGATCATGACCTGAGCTGAAGGCAGATGCTTAACGGACTGAGCCACCCAGGCGCCCCATAATGTCTTGTTTCTTAGGCTGAATGGTGGGAAATAGTAGACATAAACTCACGGAAGTCTACCTTGAGTTGCAGCTGTGTGTGTCTTATGTCAGACACATTGTGAACCAGTCATGGCAAGAGAGGTCTCCAGGAGTCTGAAGAGAAAGGTAAATGAGAGTAACCCAGGGGGCAGGTCAGAGAACTCGAGTTATGTTCCAAGAGTAGAGTGTATGAAATTGTCATTTCAGAAATGGGGTAATTCTGGGTAAGTCACTTATAAACAGACTCTTGTCATTTTTAGAATTTTTTGTGAGTCCCTTTTAAGATGTTTAATTATCATATTTAAAGAGTGGCCCCTCCTCCAAAACTTGAGAGAACTGAAGACCAAAAACAAACAAAAACCTTCCAAAACTGAATGGTGGATTGGATGCTAACTTCTGGCAATCAAATTTCAAGCACTGAGGACAGGTCAGGGGAGAAAAATTCAAGCCATATTACATAGGCAGCCACCAGCTCCACCTGCTTCTCATCCAAGTCGTTGGCTCCAACCGCTCCCAGGTCAAACAAGGAAACCAATGCTCTGAGTCAGCTCTATTCCCAGGAGATGACAAACGGGCTCAGGAGCTCCTTGGCCAGCGTGAGCAGAGCTGGAAGCAAGCAGCAGGTGGGCACTCTTTCCTCAGCACGGTTCAGTTATGACTAAGCAGGTGTTTGTTTTTTGCCTGCAGCCTGGTGGGAGCAGAACTGATGAAGCCAAGTACCCCAGAGTCAGAGGACTCCCTGCATCCCGTCCCCAGATGAGGGAGGAGCGGGAGTGAAAATTAGTACCAGGAAACCTCATTTAGAGTGGAGCTGAAGGTCAGCAGGGGGAGCTGGGCGGACCCTACCAGTCCGCGGACCCTACCAGTCCGCGGACCCAACAGGAAGAGCCAGACCTTGCACATGGATACTAACCTTACTATGCCAGCAAAATGGGAGGAAGTTTTTACTCCTCCCCTGGCAACAGCCCAGCCAATGAAAGACCGGCACAACTCAGCCAATGAAAAGCCACTCTACTGCGAATTCCCAGTTTATTCCAGTGGACTTTTGATTTATAACAGCCCCACCCCAACTTCCTCCTTTCCTCTATAAAAGAGTATTCCTCTCCTTTGTTCACAGGACTTGTCTATGGTTTTGCAGTAGATGGCTTGTTCTGGATTGTGATTCTCTGTCATTTCCAAATAAATCCAGTTTTGTTGGTAAAATAACTGGCGGTTTTATTTTTAAGGTTCACATTGGTCATGGCCAGAACCAAACCCCATTGGAGGATGTCAAGGAAATCTAAAACATTGAGGCTGACATCTGTGTTATTCTACCTGACGGCATTCTGTTCATTTTGTACAAAGTGTTACTGCACGGGAAACAATCTAGATGGGTCATTTTTGCACTTATGGATTACTAATGTGAATAACCTCTCTACTTTTTCAGGCTGAGAGGTTCAAGTTCGACATGTCATTTGTCAAATCTCAGCTCAGATGGCATCTCTAGAAACATCTACATGCAAGTGATTGGCTCCATGATCTAAATCCTAGAACCCCTTTTCTTTCTTAACCTCTTTTTTACTCTCTGCGATTATCTTATATACTTACTTGCTTATGTAGTTATTGTCCACCTTTCCCACTAGAATGTAGGATTTCTGAAGTCAGGATCCTCGCTTTTCTACTTATATCTTGTATCCTCAGAGATTAGCATAGTCCCTGACATATTAGACAATAAATGTTTACTGAATGAATGAATGAGTGAATGAACAAATGAATGGATGAATGCAGAGGCTGAATCAATGCCCCAGAACTCATAAAGAATCAGTCATGGAAGTGAGAACAGAACCCAAATTAATGTAAATATCCTATATTCATGTGCTTCAACATATTCAGCACAGATTGTGTCCCAATTTACTATTTCTGCTTTGTTCCCACATATACCTCTGTGTGCATATTCACAGATACACATCTGCACATTTGTTTCCCAGATGGAGAAACCGAAATGCAGCAAAGTGAAATGATTTGAATAAAAGTATGGGTCTAGTTATGGTTGACTTGGACCCTATTTCCTATCAGAGAAGTAATTTACTCATAGTATGATTTGGGATTTTTGCCTCATTTTGCTCCTTCCCCCACAAATAAAACAACAAAACACCTCCTATGAGAAAAGGGTACCACAGAGACATGGTCTAAAGTCAGCGTTACATTCGGTAAATCAATAACCACTACATAGGAGGTTACATACAAGGCATGGTTATCAAGAAAGCAACTTTGGTAGGACACCTGAGTGGCTCCGTCAATTAAATGTCTGCCTTTGGCTCAGGTTGTGATCCCAGGGTTCTGGGATTGAGTCCCACATTGGGCTCCTTGCTCAACAGGGAGCCTGATTCTCCCTCTGCTGCTGCTCCACCTGCTTGTGTTCTTTCTCTTTCTCTCCAATAAATAAATAAAATATTTTAAAAAAGGAAAGCAACTTTGGCTAGGCTTGCTGATACTCGATGTCATTAGAGATTAGTGAGAGGAGGACTCCCCAGGGCCACCGGGTACACAAGATGACCATCATGGAAGTCTTGGACTCAGATGCTGGTTATTTTTAGCCTTAGGGATATTGTTTCACATAGTTAAGAGGCAATTCTACTAGGAAGCAAGGCAATGATTTCGTGAGAGCCTCCCAACATCTGGGTCTGTCTAGTCAAGGACAGAACAGGAACCATGAAAATAGGAGCTTCTAATACCCACTTCCCCTCTTCCTATGAGACTAGGCTGCCTCCTTTTGACTTGAGGGACAAAAACTGATTGCATGTACTTGATACATTAACTGAGAAACATTGGTAATTTTTAAATAAGCTTGAATATTTTATTTGTGTCCAGTTCTCATTTTCCATTTGTATGTTATTGAAAATGCACCCCAATTCATTCATTCATCCATTCTTCTTGCTCCTTGAAAACGTTGGCCATTCCTAAATCTGTTTTGAATTATAATAGAAAAGTATACCTGTCATTGAAAGGAGAAGGCATTTCAAATAATTTCAATTCTAATAACTTCCAACAAACAAAACCCTGAGGTGCCATATCTTCCCATAAGTAAGTTTACCGCTAACCAACAGCAAAAGAATTACCACAGTAAGGGGAGACTGCAAAGATGAGAGATTTACCAAAGAATAGCCTATGTCTGAGAATCTTTCTTAGGTCCCAAAGAAACCTCATAATTAACCGATAATATTCATTGTAGTTAATAATATTGTAGCAACCACTTCTATCACCATCTTAAAGAAAGGCATTACTTTTAAAGCCCAAAGAGTAACCAATAGGTGGTTTCCTAAGAGATTATTTTTAATACAGAATGATGGTACCCTAAGTGTTAAACACAAATCTCAAAAAAAAAAAAAAACACAAAGCAAAGCGATTTAAAACTAAGCATAATTCTTATTTCAGAATAACAAAATAAACTATTTAGGTGGTAGAAAAAATTTCTAAAAACAGAATCCACAGAACATGCCAGAAAACATCACCTGAAGCCACCAGATTCAATACTGGACAAGAAATAGTACGGTAGTTTTCCACCCAAGGGACAAAGATTGGTAACCGGGGCAATGTTTTCAGTTACCTGCTCTGAGGACTGGTTTGATTCATTATTTGAATCACCCGTAAGAACTCCAATGGCTCACATATTAGCTGTGGGGGGAAGGCAGTTATTCTTCTTCTTATAATTACCACTTCCAAAGATAAATCCAATGTGTCCACCCTAAATAATAAACCTAAATTATCTCCTTGACTCTTTGCTGTTGGTGGGCTGGCATACCTCTCCTACTAGATGTGAGGGCCTGCAGGGCAAGAACTCTGTCATTCACATTTGTATCCCTCACTTCTAGCGCAGAGAAACGAAGTTAACACACATGACAGTGTGTGGAGCCTGGCTCAAAAGTCAACCCTCTTTTGAGTACCTTTGTCTTTTATCTGTTCTATTCTTTGTTCCTTTATTTTTGGCACTTTAAAGCCTTTTTAAAAAACTTGGATCAAAAGCAACTCAAACTTTGTATTTCAAATTAGCTCATGACAGATTTGCAACATCTTATGATTGATGGTATTGCTACTTCCCTTATAACTGTTATTTTTCTTTTATTTACTATGAATCAAGATCTCAAAATCACCATAAAATATACTGAATTCTGAAATATTAGTTGTAAGTGCTATTTTTACCAAATATTGTGGGAGACAGAAAGCAAGTTCTCTCAAGCCTTTATACTTGGGATCCACCCACAAACAACAGTCTTCAGAGTCTCCATAGCTCAATGTCTCATCCACAACAATGCTTCCAGATGCCTGCTAATTGCTCCATTTCAGGCTTTGCAGTTCAACCTCCACCACAGGTAACCACAAACACTACCTCTTTGAAGGGGAGTGCCCTAGAGCCACATTTAATGTCTGTGGGAAGCCAGCAATTCCATCCAGAAAAAGCAAACTGGATTGCAAAAATAAAATTTCATTTAAAAAAATAATAAAATAAAATAAAATTTCAACACGAGAAAACAAAATAAAAATGCCAAAAATTAGGGGGAGAAAAAGGAAAGGCTACCCCCACAAATACTAAAAAGGGGCAGTATGTTAGGCACACTGCTTTTAGGAGAATTGTCCTGAGTTTACTTGAGTTGCCCAGAGTCTAGAGGGAGAGATAAAAAAAAAAAATCAATCATCGCATCGCAACGTAGGATTCGGAGACCACATAGAATAAGGAGGCTGTAATTGAGGTTAGAATGGGGCATTATGGGAGCACAGAGGAGGGTCACTTGACCCTGGCCTGAAAGAGTCAAAGAAGGTTTCACTCAGGAGCAAATCCTGAGTTTCATTCAGGACAAACCAGCGCAAGCCCAAACTAGAAGAAGGAAGAGATGGCATCCTAGGCAGAGGAAAGACTCTCACACAAGAGAACTCACTTCATTCAGTATCATCTAGGGACTAGTGGCTGTGGAGGAGCCATGGTCAAGGGTCCGCTCCCCATGAAAACCATGACAAAGAGTATGGGTCACAATGCTACTGTGGAGGGGAGTGATCTAGGAAGTAATTTAACTTGCATTTTAACAATAAAATCAGAATAGTAACTTGTTAATTTGCAGTGAAAATGAGGGGGGAAAATGAATCAAAGTTCTTGATGAAACGTGAAGATTGCCAAGAGCTTATGAGATGGCCCCGACTGAGAGGAGCGGACAGGGATGCAAAGTAGCTCAGGAGGGAGTTTTTACCTGCAGAGGTGACTGGAGTAGAGGAGCAATGAGGAAAGAAGCAGCCTGGAGAGTCAAGGGAAAGCCCCACTCCTTCTGGGCCCTGGGCTCAATGGCACGCAGTGAACACCTAGCTGTGATTTGTAAGAGCTGTATGGGAGAGAAAAACCAGAATTCTGTCATGGCAAGGAAGGTAGGCAACTTTCTGGGAAGTCATTTGGGGTCCCAGGAGGGCTGATACTCAGTGGGTATGTTCCAGCACAACAGGACCAGGATAAGCCACTCTTCTGAGTTTCCAGAGTGTTCCCCATAACCTGACCACCCCGGTACAAACCACAACACCCTCAGTGAGCCCACAAACTAAAGGGGTAGGTAGCATTTGGTACAGCAGAAGCCTTGAATTATATGAACCCACACCTACATGGTGGCCACTTTCTTTTCTGCTTGATTGGGGTCAGCCCACACCATTTTGGTTATCAAATACTCTGATTATTACCCAGAGTATAAGCAGTTTGTTTGTGAAGAATGGAGGCTGGGTTGTCCAGAAGACAGAGTTGAGGAGAAGCAACACTGAGATGCTTGAAGATGACAGTGGGGAAAGAGGCTGCATATCCAGGGTGACAGGACTGGGAGACCTGGTGAGTGGAGCTGGCCTTGGGTGTGAGAGAGCTAGCCACTATGCCCTTTGAACTCTCTGAGAGCTGGCTGAGCTGGGAGAGAAGCACTGCTAGCCTAATTGGCTCCTAGTTGACTTCTCAAGAAGAAAGAGCCTGCCCAGGTCCCAGAGCCTGGCAAAACTGAAAGCAGAGTTCAGTGCCTGGGGAGGGGGAGGGGGTAATATTTATGCTAAATTCTGCTTAGGGTTATTTTAGCATTGACCTAATTTCATTATGTCCTAATCCTTCAAATGTATTCTCACACTTAGTAAGTATGTTAACTTGCTTAACCAGAGGATTTTATTTCTACTCATTCCATACAAATTTTCTTTGTTTCTATTTCCCCTCACGCAGAGAGACAAAAGATGAAACAAAAGCAGTTAACATTTTTGTGCATTTGCTTCAACTCTAAAAAAGTTGTAGGGGCAGGGGCACCTGGGTGGCTCAGTGGGTTAAAGCCTCTGCCTTCAGCTCAGGTCATGATCCCAGGGTCCTGAGATTGGGCTCTCTGCTCTGCAGGGAGTCTGCTTCCCCGTCCCCCTCTGCTTGCCTCTCTACTTGTGATCTCTCTCTCTCTGTGAAATAAATAAATAAAATCTTTAAAAAAAAAAAAAAGGAATACCAGAATACCAGGGGTAGGGTAGATCTTCATAAAACTGAGACAAAATTAATGTGAACTTATTATTTTGGACAGAGTTGGGTTTCCAAGTAGGTAAACTATTAATGGCAGGCAGTTAGAAATAAAATTCTAGTTAGTTACCTACAATACAACAATATAGGTGCCACAGTTAAAAAAAAAAAAAAAATCCTGGGGCGCCTGCGTGGCTCAGTGGGTTAAAGCCTCCGCCTTTGGCTCAGGTCATGTTCCCGGGGTCCTGGAATCGAGCCCCACATCAGGCTCTCTGCTTAGCAGGGAGCCTGCTTCCTCCTCTCTTTCTCTCTGCCTGCCTCTCTGCCTACTTGTGATCTCTGTCTGGCAAAAAAATAATAAAATCTTAAAAAAAAACCCTAGGGACAAAACTAGTTTTCACTTTGGCTTCCTTTTTCATTCAGTTTCATTCAAGATGCTGGCTAGAAAACCCCATATGAGAAACGGTGAGAAACAAATTCTTTTGCACCCTAGCATGTTCTGGATAAGACATATTTAAAAAGGTTATTGGAAACCTTCATCATTTCCTGCTTTATGTTTCATAGATGAGAACGTTTGCACAAAAACCACCAACCCACGTGGCTCCTGCTGCTGGTTTCCCCAATGTGAGCTTCTCCCCACAGCATCCCCTGTTTTGCTTTCTCCTGATTTTCCTATCTATGGGGGAGAGAGCTAGACACCAGGTGCTCTTGTGAGAGCTCTGTGTGTCCTTACTGAGGGTTTTTCCCCACCTGCATTGGAGAGCACAGAGGATCTGGAATCCTATGCAGAGCACATGCCCACGTGGTACAATACCTGAAGAACACATTATAGGAAGATACACCCTCACAAACACAGAAACTTTATTCTTATGGAACATAGGACCAAAGCTTGGAGAGACCTAATTAAAGGTAGATGTGCAAAAAAAAAAAAAAAAAGTAGGTGTGCATGTGGGCATGCGCACACATGCGCGAGTGTGTTTCTCATTGCTTTAATTTCCTTTCCTGCGTTACAGCTGTTCATATCACAACTGGCCCATAGAACAAGATATATAATCAGCTTGTCTTCCATGTTTTTAAGGGCACCATCATTTGGATGGGAGACTTTCAGAGCCGTTTGTTCACTGCTTTGATCAACATTTGTCGAGGGCTTCTTATGGACAGACACCACATTCATTGAGCTATGCTGTTGGCAAGTGAAGGGAGAAACCCACCTGCCCCCAAGAGGCCACCAAGCGACAGACAGACACTTAGAAATTTATGACCCTATGAGATAGAGGAATGCAAACTGTTCCCAGGGATCTTGGTGGAGGCAAATACTAACTCTACCTAAGTGGAGTGGGGAAGGAGGTGGCCTTTGAGCTGGGGTAATCCCAGGGCAAGAAAGGAGGGTGGCATTTTGCAGATTGGGAAAGGCATGAAAAAGTGAAGGCACATGGGGTGCTCTGGCATCCTGAGAAAGGTTGTATGACTGGTGTGAAGAACACAGGGAGAAAGGAAGGGGATGTGAAAAGAGAAACAGATGGGGCCAGATTGTGAAGGCCCAAGGAATTTGAACTTTATCTTATGCAAAGAGCAGTCACTGAAGACTGAGCTGCTTGAGCAAAGGACGGAAGCAGAGAAAGGTCTACTGGCTCTGTGCTCCATGCCACAGCTGGCAAAGCAGAATTTAATTTATAAATTCAGACTCAAGATGTAGCCCAATTTTTGTTTTAGCAGGAGAGCAGAGTGAAGATGAGCAGACATCAAGGAAAACGGAGACTGGCCCCTAGACCAATCTGGAGACAGTAACGACAATCAGATACAAATAAGAAGATTACATTGTTGAGCAATTTTAAAGTAGAACAAGTGTAAGTGAGCATAAACATAGTTATTAAAGGAAAAAGCCTTCCTAGTGTAAACAATGGTTATCCAGTCTTCAAAGTACATTTCAGGTTTTCCAGGAAGTGTTTGTACAAACATTGCATGTACTCTGAATCAAAATCTGTACTCCTGATTCCATTATGAGTCCACAGAATATTAAAATGCAATAGAGTCTGGCAACATTAGCATAATGAAATTACAGTGTATGGCAATGTTGCTTACTTCTTGCAATAATTTACAAACCAGACCAGTTGACATGTATGAAAAATTTACAGTCACAAAAAAACTGATTTCTGGCAGGCACAAGATAAATTGGTGGCTTATCTGAGAAAATAATTCATATTTCCTACTTACTGATCCAAGCCCTTCATACTAAAGATTTTGAAAAAAGGAAGTGCTTCCTGAGATTCCCTCAATTTAACTAGTTCTTAAAGGGTCAGGAAACATTTGGAAACTAACTAACGAAATCTTTGTATACCTGACAGGTCTGTCTATGTTCTGTGAGTCTTCTCAGAAAAGTATTTTGGCACACTGGGGGCTTTTGTGGTAAGGTTAAGAAAACTTTTGGGAGATATCTTTGAAGAGAACAGTGTTGCAAATCAAAGTCTTTTTTTTTTTTTTAAGCAGAAAATGATTCATCTTTGTCCTTGGCTTTCTCTCTTTTTTAATACTTTTTGTATTTGGTTTAAATAATCTTGCCCCTGCTACCATGAATTTCTACCACGTGTACTGCAAAATCTGTGATTTTCTTGTCTTGTAGGGCAATTACTTGAAACTGGAACTAACGATGTGCTCTTCTTGGCAGGGAAAGAACTGCTGCTGACTAGTAGTCATTAAGTCACAACCTTTGGGTACTGTTCCAGAGTTTGGAAGGCAGGTACTATCATTTCTCTGCTCAGTGAACCCTGGTTGATGACTTAGGCAGGCTTGGTAGAGCCAGCTACTGAAGCCCTTGCTAGGTCTGAAATTCTCTTCTTGGAGAGAAACCAAGTGGCATTGGCCTCGTTAGCCAATTTCAATGAGCAGAGAGCCAAGTGGCTCAGCCACATAAGGGGGTACCTTAAAAGGATCTTCTGTCCTCCTCTCTATATGTAGCATTGAGTCAGCAACCATATGCAGTCTTCAAAAAGAAAGCAGGAATAATTGTGAGAAAATCCTTAAATATGAATATATTTTGAAATATATGATTTGCCTTGAGCTTAATAGCTACCTCCAGAAACTTGGATCCACAATGGAAGATTCCATCTACAATCCATCTCTTGGCAGCCAAACCCTCAACACTCAGGAAATAATACCAATACAGCCAAATGTAGTGTTTGGGCTGTTTTGTCCAGATGACTTCCTATAAGAGTGGATCTTAGCAAGGTGTAGAAGGAGAGCTCTATTTAGAAGCATTTGGAAAACAACTTTGGGCCATGCTGAGGAATCAAGTGGTTCAATTATTCTAAAATATAAGGAAAATCTACACTGGCACTCACACTCTTACAAACTAGCATTTTATTATTTTTTTGAATATTAAGAAAGTCCTCTTTGCACTCACTTTTAGTGGGGTTGGGGGTGAAAGAAATAATACATGAGGCAGAGTTTGAATTTGGATGAGGGAAACATTTTTTCAAGGTTCTTCAGAGAACTCTTCATTACTTCCTGTTCCAACGTATTTTATTTTATTAACTATAATAAAACACATTAGGTCATACTCTGGAAGGCCTTTTTATTAAAGGGTCTCAAAGCATGACAGTACTTAATTAGGGGCCCAGTCACAGGTTCAGGGAGGTGACTGTGGGCCCAAGCAGGAACAAAGCAAATCTGCCCAATAATTTAGAATATGATGGGAAGTTTTTTGTATTCCCTTGAAACAGGATTAGCACTGCTGATCTGGGCTCCTGCTGACAGGGCAAGAGTGGCAACGCAGGTGGGAGAAAATGTGGTGGCAAGGACTCAGGAAGGGAGGTGGCCATCCTGCTTCCCCTTTAATGAGAACCTTCTCTCTGCCCCAGGGGCTGGGCAGGGCTGTCTGGGTGTGAGGGCAGATATAATGGTGGTGAAGGAGGAGGGCAGCTGGGAACCTGTGGGTTGGAACAGAAGTGGGGCCTGGAGAGGAAGATGCCAAGAGTGACTGTGGAGCTCACACCTGGGGAAATCCCTGGGGAACACAGGGGACCCTGACAGGCAAAGCTGTTGCCTTTCTGCCCTTCCTGCTCACTTCCCCTCTGTTATCTTCATTCAGCAGTCATTCCTTTACTGTTCCATGCTAGAACCTCATGAGGCTATATGCAGGGATGGAGGGTGGGGGAGGCAAACAATAGAAGCAGAATAATTTTCAGGAACCCTGAAGTCATTTCTGAGGAGCATAGTTCTAAGGACATGAACTGTGTTGCTCCTTAAAGCGCAGAGCCTGTGTTAAGGGAGATGAGATGTTGGGCCCAGAGATAGGAGATGAGAGAGCCGGCTGCCATTGGGTTAAGGTAGAGTACAGCCCTTATCCCCTGACACATTCTCTCACCTCACTTCCTATCCCAGGGGACTCATGTCAGCTCAACCGGAGGAAGAACTTTCTGAGTCAAAACTGTCCAAAGATAAACTGAGCTGCGTTGGGTGGTGGCAAGCTCCTGGCCACTGGGGTTATTGGAGGAGAGGCTGGCTAGCTACTGATGGGACTCACAAGATTCCTTCCAGATCTGTGGTCTATGAATCCCCCAAGGGGCTGATCTCCTGGAGATGGCAGTTCTAGGTGAACTAGTCTGCTCTGCTCTAGCTGATCATGAGGATGATGAGGACTGATCTGGAAAGGGTGCTAGGATAAAGCCTGGTGAGGAGGGAGTTGGGAACTGGGGGAAGGAGTAGGCAGGAGAGAGGTGTACAGGGCTGCCATAACAAAGTACCACAAAGTGGGTACCTTTAAACTATTTAGAAATTTAAAGTCTCACAGTTCTGAAGCTTGAAGTCCAAAATCAAGGTGTCAGAAGGGCTGGTTCCTTCTGAAAGCCCAAAAGGAGAATCTGTTCCATCTTTCTCCCAGCTTTGGATAACCCCTGCTTTTCCCTGGCTTATGGATGCATCACTCCAATCTTCCGTCATCACATGGTGCCCTCCTTGTCTTAACACGACCAGCTTCTTACAGAGACAAGAGTCATACTGGAGTCACACCAGCCCCAACTCCAGGATGACCTTGTATTATTTAACTAATTAGATCTGCACTTACCCTATTTCCAAATAAGTTTACACTTGGAGGTACTTCAACTTATCTTATTTTTAGGGGGGATACAATTCAATCCATAAGAGGGAGAACTTGCTTAATTTCTGAGACCTCATCTTTTCCCATCTGTACAAACTCCTGGAAGTGGGCCTGCATGGAGAGAGGCTGGATGGCTGGAAGAGACGCCATGCCCTCTGCTAGCTTGACTTTATATACAGCATGATTCTGAGATTGTTCCTAGGGCTTCAAATTTCTGCCCTTCCCTGTACTTCACAACATCCACTGCACCCCACAACATGGACACCCACTTTTCCTGATACCCTAGAGGCTCAAGCTCTCTCCTCTCATCAAAGTTCTTTCTGGGATCTCTCCCTCACACCCAGGCACAGAACAACATGGACTTGGGGAAGGGGTGTGTGTGTATGTGTGTGTGTGTATGGTTTTTGGTTTTTGTTTTTCTCCTTTGGGATTCTTCTTACAACTACCTAAACAGCAGCACCCAAGGTTTTTCGCCTATTTCATCCAGTGTTGGACAACTTAAGTGAATTTCCTGGATTTTTTAGGGAAACAGATTATAAATCACAACTCTAGAAATTTATGCCAGCAATTCCTTTCATAGGATTACAAACACATAGGGAGAGCGTGGTAAAATGGGGAAAGACAAGACTCAGAGACAGCAGAGGTCAGAAGTCCCAAGTTCTATGACCACACACTATGGAAATGTGATAGTGGTGGTCTGGTCTCCCTTCTCTGTACTTTAGCTACTCCCGTGGTAAAATAAGTTAGACTATTTCTATGATTTCATAAAAGTCAGTATTCTGTGATTTCATAATAGGTCTCTAAGGGCCATTCTAATGCTGATATTCCATGAATTTATAAAAGCTAAAACTTTTTATGCGGTTAAATGGAAGGAAAGAGGTGACACATATATCATTTCTCTGAAAATCAGCTAACATCTTTGTGGAATGATGTCACCGTAAGCCTGTTTTCTGATCTATAAAACACAAAAATAACAATATAGACCTTATGAGGTGCTAGGAGGGTGGGTGGGTGCCTGGAGAGATCTGTAACTTTATACGGAGGCAAACCAGGAACCTTCCCGGACGGTCCCTGAAACAGCTCCCGGACTCTGTGTCCGAGCCTGGGTAAGGGCCTGATGACTGAAGAGCCGGAAGGGGGTGGGGCGAGGAGGTTGGCTTTGTTCTCGCCCCGCCCCCGCCCCTCCCTAGATATCGCGAGAGGGCGGGTCCGCTTGGCTTTGGCGTCGGCGTCGCTCCCGCGCTGGGGAGCTAGGCCGGCTTTTCTCCGCAGGCCGCGGTTAAGAGTCGGTGGCGAAGGGCGCGCGAAGGGCCGTCAGCCACGCGGCGTTAGCCGTGGCGTCGGGGTCGTTGTGTCGTGACAACGACTCCGGTAGCCGTGTCCGCGACAGCTGGTGCGGCCGCTTTAGCCCTAGGCGGGCTCAGCGGCTGCCTGGCGAGTCTGTGCTCGCGCCCAGCCCTTTCCTTCCTGGACCCAGCGCCAAGCAGCGACGCTGAGCCGACCGCCGGAGCGGCGGGCAATGGCGGCCTCGACGGCCTCGCATCGGCCCATCAAGGGGATCCTGAAGAACAAGAGTTCTACGACTTCCTCTGTGGTGGCCTCGGCCGAGCAGCCCGGCAGGAGTGTCGACGAAGAGCTGAGGTGAGAGCCGGGAGCGACGACCGCGGGTGGGCCTAGGAAGCTCTTCCTTCCTGCCCGGGCGGCGTCGCCTTCCCCCGCGCCGCCGTTACCGGCCCCGGCCCCTGCCCCGACCCCTGCTCCGCCCCTGTCCCGAACCCTGTTCCGACCCCAGTTTAGACCCCTAGCGCTGACCGGCAGCTCGGGCGGCTGCGTGGATGCGGCTCCCGCGCCTCTCGGGTCTCCCTCCTCCAGCCAGGCTGCCGATTCTAGTGATTCTAAAGAAGGCAGGAGCTATGACGTTAATCGTTTTTTTCCCCTTCTTTAAAAAGTACACGCGCATATGTAATATTTTTTTAAAAAACATCTGTTCTTTGAACTTTGGGAAATTGGGAACATGAAAGAATCATATAGAAGTTTCAGAGATTCACCTGTTATTTCTTAACCTCGTATCTGAAGTATCTAAAATTCCTCAATAATAAAAATCTTTTCTTGGCTTAGGAACCCTTTAAGATCCAGTCTCAAGCCAATACAAGACGTTTTCCACATTTTTCTAATCGAGTTTCCACAGTCGTTCCTTTTTACGTGAACATTATCAGAGACCTCATGCCACTCTCACTCTTAGATCCTGATCTGTCATTATCTCTACACTAAGAGAAACCAAAATTTTCCGAGTCTTGGTCTATATTTAATGGAAATCTAGTACTAATTATTTTTGCATCTGCAACAAGAATTTCAAGTGCTTTGTAGTCTTTGTGGCTCTTGAAAGACCTAAGCTCGGAACAGTTCAGAGAGTAGCAACTAAAACTAAAATGATCCAGTGATATTTTAGTTGTTTATACTCACAGGTACACGTGTAAGAAGATGTTTCCCATAGCATTGTGTGTAATAGTAAATAATTGGAAACAAGTCAGGGTTTATTAGTAAGGACTGGTGAAATACCAATTATGGTACACTTGTGTAATGAAACAACATACCACCCCTTTTAAAAGAACGAGAAAGGTGTTTATGCACAGAGGAAGCTATCCAAGGTGCAGTGCTCACCTAAAAGAAAATAGTACCATACACATAGTGTAAAATATACCACTGGATTAGAAGTGCTAGGGGTCTTGGGTGTTACAAGATACTAAAAATATAAAGACTTTATATTCCAGAAATAAGGCTTAAGAGAAGTTATCATTGAAATCGGTAAAGTAAAAAAACTAAAATGGGGACATTTGTAAAAACTTAGAATATTACAACTAGAGCACACCTGTTTAAATACCAGTTTAGGACTATAAAAGGAACTACTACTTAGTAGTGGTAAATTTATAGAAATTTGTGTTACCTTGAAGAAAACATTAAAGTAGGATGACAGAATCATGGCCTTTTGGGATTGGAAAGGACCTTAATTTGTCTCACAACTCCTACACTCCCACTCTTTTTGGATGCTTGACTTACATTCTCTAACAGGAAATTTTCCAACCTCTATTTTGGGTAAGCTGCTTCAAATGGGAATTGGTGGGGAATGATGGTTGTAGGTTACTGAATTAAGAAAACAGTCTCACTGGAACATATCTATAGCAGGAAGACTAAGGACAGAACAAACTGTAGAGAGCTCTTATGCAGTTTCAGGGTATTCAACAGCAAGAGTATCTTTCTCACTGGCATTTATGTTATTTAGTTATTCTTAGTGTGAGCTTCTCTTCCTTTGGCTACCAAGTGGCTTATTGTTCTCCCCTATCTTTCTCTGCTTCCTTATCTTCTGCTTATTCTCAGCTTGGATCTGCCATAATTTCCTGTGGTCTTAGTCTTTCAGCCTCTTTCTGTAATTGGCTGGGGTTTACTTCCACGTATCTGTCTTGAAAGCTACTATCCTAGGCTGCTGGCAGGACAGATTCACTTAAAAGGGGCCGTTTACAAGGTTCCAAGATGGATGATTTTGATTGACTTGTCTAGAGGGTTAGACAGCACTTAAGTCTTTAAAGGGAACTACCAAGCTCTAATTCATTGAGGTTCATGATGTTTATAGTAAACAAATAAACAAGTAGTAAAAGGAGATGGACTTTTTCATTATTAGTGTTATATGACTATAAAGCAAAGCAAATTCTGTTGGTAATACAATATACATTATTTATGTCACAGCTTATGCAAACATTATTAACAACTTTATAAGAGCCTCTTTGAACAGAAACAATAAAAGTATAGTTGAACTCTCTTTGTAATGTTTGTCATTTAATTACAACCAGTATTCCCCTTTTGCTATAAAAAGGACTGAAAATAATTGTTTTATTTAATACCCTTTTTTTTTTTTTTAAAGATTTTATTTATTTATTTATTTGACAGAGAGAGAGAGAGAGAGCACAAGCAGGCAGAGAGGCAGGCAGAGGCAGAGAGAGAAGCAGGCTCCCCACTGAGCAAGGAGCCCGATGCGGGGCTCAATCCCAGGACTCTGAGATCATGACCTGAGTCGAAGGCAGCGGCTCAACCCACTGAGCCACCCAGGCGCCCCTATTTAATACCCTTTATTAATACACTTAAAATTCAGAAACTAGTAAGTGTAGTGTAATGGTTTAACTTTAAATGTTGGAACAGAATATAAGGCAACAGAATTTCATATTAATATGAAAATGACCCGGGATCTAAGTCGATTCTTGTTATTTCAGGTAGTTCTGTTCTTTATAATCATCACAGATTCTCAATTAGTGAATAGTGAACCATTGCTTCTAGGGGAAATACAGAGTTAGGTTCCTGCAAGTTTCTCTCTTGTGTTTCAAAAACTCAACAGCACTTGAGCACTATACTTGGGAGCCATTTAAAACAATGGATTCAACAAAAGTACAAAAAAGTAAAAAACTCTGTTACTCAATGGACACAAAAGAGACACTTATTTACAGTTTGAGAGCTAAAACAACAAGGTAAAGTATCAATCACCTTGTTTAACAGCTGGAAAGATGTGCATGGAGCATCTCAGAATTGTCCTTGTTCTGCGCACGTCTGCAAGAGACAGAATGCGCCTCTCTCACGTAAGATTTTAGAGTTACAAATAAATCTTAACAAGTGGGCAAGTTCGTAAATATAGAATCTGCAAATAACTTACCTTTTATTGGTACCTTTATCAAGTTAAATGCAGTGGTAGTTTCCTTTTTCTGTACACCACTTCACCCCCTCCTCATAAGTTGTGTGGATATCTTAACATAATATTTTATTTAACATGAAGAGGTGTTACCAAGGGATTTTTTTTCTTTTACGACCAGAAGTTGAGTTGTCTTACTTCAAGTGTCTATCTTTTTAGTAGGAAAAAATTCAAATATGCTTCAGATATCTTTGTGATTTATCTCATATATTACTATCATTAGATAATATTTCAAGGCTCAGTATACACTTAAAGTGAGATTCGTATAATGCCAAATTTCAAATAGTCTTAGAATTTTTTGTACACAATTCTTTTTTTTTTTTTTTTTTTTTTTTTTTAAAGATTTTACCCATTTATTTGACAGAGACCACAGGTTGGCAGAGAGGCAGGCAGAGAGAGAGAGGAGGAAACAGGCTCTCCGCTGAGCAGAGAGCCCGACGCAGGGCTCGATCCCAGGACCCTGGGATCATGACCTGAACCGAAGGCAGAGGCTTTAACCCACTGAGCCATCCAGGCGCCCCTTTTGTACACAATTCTTGTCAGACTTTTCTTTTTGTCTCAGTACTGTTACTTTCTTACTCACTTTATGCTTTGCATTGATACTGTTATCTTCAATGAATTGTTTCTTCAGTTACCACTTGTCAGATACCAATTTTTTGAGGGTTCGGTTTCAACTGGATAGAATCTGTAGATCCACACTATCAGGCAAAAATAAATCTCAGTATATGGTATTACACTATTCAACTAGTTAGAACATCACTGTCGTCTCCTATGATTTTGAAGTTCTCATTCTGTTAGGATACCTTGAATATAGTGTACAACTTGTAAAGGTCTGAACAGATCTAGTGAGTAGCTAATGTGCATTTCATCAAAAACAAGAAACCATTGATTCTAAGAAGTATCGTGATTTTATGTACCACCAAAAAAGAAGAAAATTATGCAGCCGTCAATTATAAGATCCATTTTAAGATACCTGTTTTCAGAGAGATTAAAATGAGAATGCATTTTGAATTGGTGAAAATAAATGTTACTAAAACTTATGAGAAGTGTTACAGGTTAGTGATTAATCTGGGGCTAGATTGCCTGGGTTTGGGTCCTGTGTACCACTTATTAGCTCTGTGACTTCCTGTGACTTATTCATTATATCCATGTGTAGTTTAATTATATTAAATGAGTTAATAAGGGGCGTCTGGGTGGCTCAGTCTGTTAAGTGTCGGCCTTGGGCTCAGGTCGTGATCCATGGGTCCTGAGATGGAGCTGTTTGTCCCTCTCCCTCTACCCCCCACCCCTGCTTTTACAAAAATTAAATAAATAAAATAAATCAGTTAATAAATGTAAAGTTAGTTTAGCTCAGTATCTCATCCTCAAATGTTAGTCTTATTCAAATAGAAATGAACTATAGGAATCTAATTTTTCCACATCTCAGTAGATCGTTCTATACCGTATGCTTTGAAGTCGTTATGTTCCATTCAATAGTACTCTTAGGTAGTGTAGGAAAATTCTGCTTAAAAACATTGTGCTTGAATTAATTTCCTTTAATATAATTTTATATAAACATGCTTCAGCTTCATCTTTTTCTGCCTGTAAAGGGATACGGACTGTAAAGCCTCACTCAGTCAAGTTTTATGAAAGTGACTTTTTGATTACTGATTGCTTTTACTGTCAGCTCTTACTTTAATTGTTCGGTAATTGTGTCTAGCGTCATAGTCTTGTACGTTGTCAACCTATATAAGTTGAATCTTTATTTAAAGAAAGAACCATTTCTTGAAGTGTCCAATTAAAGTTTAATACGTTGAGGCAAAATTCCGCTTCTTACTCCAAACCTGGCTAAAACTTATCAAATGAGCAAATCACAAGCAACGAGATGTACGGGTAGGTCTTTGAGGCAGTATCAAATGAGCTATCAAACTGAAAGTGAGAAGGGGTGACTTTTTCTGGACCAGATTTAGGCTGCATGAAAACCAATCTTCCAAGAGGGGAGGGGTAAAATGAATCCAGCGGGTGCTTTCATCCTCCCAGCAGATTGCAATGTAAGTGGTGATGCCCATATTTTTTTTAGATAGAGATAATGAACTATTAGAAGGTAATACAGACAGCTTGGAATTAAACTCATTTTTGCTTTTTGGATTTTATTACTCCATGACGAATGTTAATTCTGCCACAACTTTGGAGATCCCAATTTCCATATTTAGTGTCTTTGCTGACAGTTCCTTCTACTTCACTACTTTCCACCTCCTAAGAATTCCTGGTATGCTTTGTAACCTATTTTTTTATGCCCTTATTTAAATTGATGTTTTTGCAAGATATTGTTCTCTTCCTTGGAGCCAAAAAATTCTTAAGAATTTCTTTTGTTCTTAATATTGTGTTGAGGAAGTGGAGTAAAGCTTTGAATATATAAAACTTTAGTTCTTTTGATAGTGGAAAGTAAACTAAAAGACAAACCAGGAAGAATTTGGGTTACATATAATGTGGTTATATATATGTGGCTTATACCTTGTGTGTATCTTTTGTTTATATATACATAACATGATTTAAATCTTTACATTTAAATTTGAGTTCTTTATGTTTTTCTACATCATTTTAAGTCTATATATATAGATGTACAAGAACTTGCTCATATTTAAATGTAAAGAACTTAGACTTATAAGAGAAGGTTTCTAGTAGAAAGCCAAAGGATATAAACATAATTCATAAAAGGAAAGTAAAATGTAGCATTTATAAGGTAATGAGCAAAGAAACATAAAATAGCTTTTAAGTAATGATTCCTACTGCTCAGGTGGAGATAACACATACATAAATAACCAATCTTGGCAAAGTTTTGGTAATTACTGGGGACATTACATATTGATCTCTCTCTTTTTTTAAAGATCTTTATTTATTTGACAGACAGAGATCACAAGTAGGCAGAGAGGCATGCAGGAGGTGGGGGGGGAAGCAGGCTCCCCGCCAAGCAGAGAGCCTGATGCGGGGCTTGATCCCAGCACCCTGGGACATGACCTGAGCTGAAGGCGGAGGCTTTAACCCACTGAGCCACCCAGGCACCCCTTGATCTCTTTTTTGAAACTATATGGCAACATGGAGTGAACTATAAAGCCCTTGATGCATTTTAACCCAGATAAGCCTATCCTAGCAAGTTATCCTAAAAATATCATTGAACAGAATATGCACCAGTGTTTCTGCTTTATTCTAAATAGGAAAAACTTGGATTCAATATAATTATCTAACCTTGGGCGAATAGTTATGATTGAGTATTGAGACTAGGAGCACCTGGGTGGCTCAGTGGGCTAAGCCTCTGCCTTCAGCTCAGGTCATGATCTCAGGGTCCTGGGATCAAGCCCCACATCGGGCTCTCTGCTCAGCAGGGAGTCTGCTTCCCCACCCCCCCCTACCCCCGCCGCCTGCCTCTCTGCCTTCTTGTGATCTCTGTCTGCCAAATAAATAAATATTTAATAAATATTTTTAAAAAACTAAAGACTAGAAAATACAAGTGGCTTATTATAATAAAATATTATATACTAATAACTTCCGTATCAGTAGATATATTTTTTGTATACGGTATCTGCTGCTTTATAAATAAAATATATATACTAATGCTTCCATATCAGTATATGTATTTTTATGTACTGTATCTACTGTTTTATATATGTATGTACACAGTATATGTATTCTTGTATATACTGATCGTTTATATACTTTTATGTAATATATATTATTTTATATGGTAATGGAGTTTGCAGAAATCAAAACTGTTAGTGGGTTAGGGTGCTGGGATTATCATTATTAAATTTTATCCTCCATTTAAGTAAACATTATTTCTGCTTTATCCCACAGTTCTCTCTCTCCACCCCCCCACCCCGTTATCTCACCAAATAGATATATAGGGTGTTTGGGTTTCCACCCATTGGAGAAGCCTTTTAAACTCCTCTAACGGTCTGTCATTCTTCTAAGCAGTAAAGATGATAAGTTATCCTTTTTAATTTGATACTGTTAACATCATTTAAGAAATAACTTGTTTTACTTTGAAGTTAGGAAGTACCTAACAAGGTCATTAATATGTATTTATTTTAAAGTATTTTGTTGTAATGAAATACAAATATGGAAAGTTGTGTTGAATGTAATTTTAAAGTTTAAGAAATCACAAAATTATAAATGGTTATATTTATATTATAAAATTATTATATGTATTATAAAACACCCCTTAACCACCATCCTGGTCAAGAAAAAGAATGTTTCCATCACCTCAGGAATGTCCCCTGTCCTTTCCAGTCACACTCTTTCTTCCCCTGGCTCCCAATGTAACCACTTTTCAGACTTCTATGGTAATCATGTAAATATACATTCCAACACAGTTCAGTTTGCCAGCTTTCGAACTTTATGTAGAGATGTGCTAGCTTTCTTTCACAGTATCTTTAACAGGAAATCTTAATAGGACTACCTGTTAATACAGGTTTTATGAAATTTCACCTGTGATTTTGTTTCTGCCTGGCACTTAACCTCAGCTGTAACTTCAGAGGCATTTGTTCTCTCAGCAGGGAACATTAGTTATGGTATCCTGAGACTCCCTTTGCTTATTAATTGGATTGCTTTCTCCACAAACTTTATCTAATTCCCTTAAAGCTTGTGTACGTTTCTTTCATGGTTCTTCTAATCAGAGCTGCTTGATCATGTTTGCTATCTAAAATCTTTAGAAATACATCTCTTCACTGTGATTATTTTCTTTATATAGCATGAGTAAACCTAGGCATTTGCTTTCTAAATTCAGAGTAATTTGTAGATAGGAACTATTTAACAAAATATCTGAAACTGTGGACTTAGTCGAATACAAAAGTGATTGCTTTTTAGAAAAATTCATTCTGTGGCACATAGAAGTTTTTCAAAATCATGTAAATGTTGAGTCTTGCAAGGCAAGGTGGAAGGGATCCAGTTCAAAAGCAGTTTTAAACATTTCTTCAGAATAACCTCCTCAACCCATTTTCTACAGCTCTAAGTGAGATATGGTGCCTGGATTTTTAACCCCCAATGGTAGTGGTTTTTTTTTTTTTTAAGATTTTATTTATTTATTAGATGGAGAGAGACCATAAGTAGGCAGAGCAGCAGGCAGAGGGAGAGGGAGAAGCAGGCTGTCCGCTGAGCAGGGAGCCCGAGGTGGGGCTCGATCCCAGAACCCTGGGATCATGACCTGAGCTTAACCGACTGAGCCACCCAGGTGCCCGCAAACTATAGATTTTAAAGTCATAAAAACCCTTTATGTTTATGTGGTACTTTTATAATTTGATTTCACAGATAATATTTCAGTTGATTCTCTCAACAACTTATATTAAAAAAAAAGACTGTTAATAAAACTCCCATTTTGTTACAATTTCCATGTAGAGTAAATGTAGCCCAAAAGGGTTTGTTGGACTTGCCTGTAGTTAGAGGACTAGTGAAAGGTAACTGGAACTTGAACCTTAAACATTGGTGCTAGTGGGGTTTGTTTGTTCGTTTGTTTTTCTGCCATAAGACCAATTATGTACTACTCAGCAGCTAGACATATGAAGAAATCAATATTATAAAGCAGGTTCTATTTTTCTAGTTTAGTTCACTCAAGTGTTTTTAATATTAGTGAGATTTAAGTTTGGTTAGTTCAAAGTTCAGATACATTCCATGCTGAATTTAAAAAAGAAAAGTGCAGTATGTCTGGACCAACCTTTGCCTCTTGATAAAACAAAGGATAAGCAACTTGAAGTTGTAGTGGAAGTACTTAGTCTGTAGTGGAACATTAATCCGCTTTAAAAAGGGAGAAATAATTTTTTTAATTTTTTATTTTTTATTAACATATAATGTATTATTAGCCCCAGGAGTACAGGTTTGTGAATCGCCAGGTTTATACATTTCACAGCACTCACCATAGCACATACCCTCCCCAATGTCCATAACCTAATCTCCCTCTCCCTAGCCCGCTCCACCCCCCGCCAACCCTCAGTTTGGTTTGTGAGATTAAGAGTCTCTTATACTTTGTCTCCCTCCTGATCCCATCTTGTTTAATTTTTTCCTTCCCTACCCGCCAAACTCCCCACGTTACCTCTCAAATTCTTCATATCGGGGAGATCATAAGATAATTATCTTTCTCTGATTGACTTATTTCACTCAGCATAATACCCTCTAGTTCCATCCACGTCGTTGGAAAAGGCAAGATTTCATTTCTTTTGATGGCTGCATAGTATTCCATTGTTTATGTATACCAAATCTTCTTTATCCATTCATCTGTTGATGGACATCTAGGTTCTTGCCAGAGTTTGGCTATTGTGGGCATTGCTGCTATAAACATTCAGGTGCACGTGCCAAAAAAGGGAGAAAATTTTGATACATGCCACCACACAGATGAGCTTTGAAGACATTAAGTGAAATAAGCCAGTCACAAAAGAACAAATACTGTATGAGTCTATTTATATGAGGTGTCCAGAGTAGTTAAATTCATAGAGACAAAATGGAATGGTGGTTGCCTGGGGCTGGGAGAGGAGAGGATGGGGAGTTAGTGTTCACTGGGTAGAGTTTCAATTGGGGAAGATAAAAAAGTCCTGAAGATGGTTGTTGGCGGTGGTCTCACAACAATGTGATTATACATAATGCTGCACAACTACTGTACACTTAAAAATGTTTAAGTGGTGAATTTTATGTTATACACATTTTACTACACTAAAATACGAAGAAGAAAAAAGTGCTTCGTCTGAAATAGAGACACTGGGTGCTTTGGAGAAGAAAGCAAGAGAACATAAAAGTCAGGCTCACCTGCCGTGAGCCGGCATGTATAATTTTAAGGTGACTCAGGGCATGGTAAAGGGAATATGATATTAAAGTTTGAGTATATCATTTTTCAAGAACATTTCAGAATCTGGGTGTTGGTAGATTTAGGAAAATTAAAAATATTTACGCTAAAACTTTACCAACGTGTGCAAGTACAGAAAAGATTTGAATCTGTGTAAAATCTACATTTAATTTTATAGTAGTTTTATTTTCCAGTATATAACCAAGGCACAAATTGTATATGTAACAAATAATGTTGGGTGGCAGAGAGGTCTTTGATGTCCTTTATATAATGAGTAGATCCAAAGAGTTTGTAATTAAGTCAACTGATTATTTAGCACCTTAAATATTTTGTTGACTAGATATTAATACAGATGTTCATAAAACAGTTATTTTTATCTCTTAAGTAGATTTATCTCCGGTATCCTGAATATACCATTTCTTAGCAAACTCTTATTTTTCTAGATAAAAAAAGAGCTTAACTTATTTTTTTGCAACCTAAATATTAATGGTATTTAAGTTTAGTGAGGTATTCCCTGTAGTTTTTATGTTCTAATTCTTGTGATTGTTTTGGATATCTCTGAAAAAATTAGGCCAAGGAGGTATTCTTTTTTTTAATTTTAATTTTAATTTTTTTGTATGTCTCAGGCTGCTTTATTTAAGAATAAATGATGAGTAAGGAATGATGAGTAATGGGATTAAAAACAAGAGTAAACTTGAACTTCTCCTTCCCTCCAACTAATTCCCCCCAAATTCCCTGCCCCACACATACCCTTTGTATTCCCAAATTCTTTCTTAACGAAGAACTTAATCCCAAAACCCTGGAACAAACCCCAGGTTCTCTTTCCCTAGCTTTCCCTCTAGCCCCCATTCCTGGGAAGGGCTGGCATCTCAGTTTGAGTGCAAGGGAGAGCCCAGAGTGGTGATAGACAGAGAGTGGAAGTCTTCACCCTCTGAGGGACTGAGAGTACAACGTAGTGAAGTGAGGGCCCACGTAGCCTGGGGTACCAAAATGAGGTCCTGGTGCCAGAGGAAAGGATACTCGTGCCCTGAGAAAGGGGACCCAACAGTCTCATTTTAATGTTAGTGCCCCAAGCCAGGGGTCTGGAAATTTTCATTGTTTTTTATTAAACTGTTAAAGACATATAATAGGTGAAAAATCCTCAACTACTGAGATTATGCAATGTGTACATTTCAGTTTTTTGCTATTATTACTTCTATAGGCTAGATGAAGACTAAGCATGTCATAATATAGTGTCTTGAATATCTGATGAAGATTCTGAATAGTGTGTTTTTAATATGTGGGCACTAAGTATACTATAAAATATTTATTTTATTTTAATTACTTACGGTTTTTACCCTACATTAGTTTCTATTCCAAGAAAGTATATGTAAAAATAGAAGCTGGCAGTCAGATAGAAGTTGAAACGTGGGATTTGGATGTTTATCAATTTTAGATGTGTAACTTTTTTATCTTTTACTTCACTGAGGAAATTTTTTTTCTTTTTAATTTTAGTAAAAAATCCCAGAAGTGGGATGAAATGAACATCCTGGCAACATATCATCCAGCAGACAAAGACTATGGTTTGATGAAAATAGATGAACCTAGCACTCCTTACCATAGGTAATGTTTTGTTGATTCATTCCTTTTTTACTTCCTTTTTGCATTCTATACGAGCTTCTGGATAACAGCTGATTTAAGTTTCTGTTTGATTTTATAGTTGTTACTAGAGCACGAGTCAATAACCCAACTGCATATTTGTGTATAATAGTATAAGTAATATATCACTTTATTTTATTTTTTTAAAGATTTTATTTATTTGTGAGAGAGAGAGCAAGCATGCATACACACAAGCAGAGGGAGAAGCAGGCTCCTCGCTGAGCCAGGAGCCTGATGCAGAACTCGATCTCTGATTCCTGGGATCATGATCTGTGCCAAAGGCAAATCCTTAACCACTGAGCCACCCAGGCGTCCCAGTAACAAGTAACTTTTAAAACTTGGGGATCTAGGGGTACCTGGGTAGCTCTGTTGGTTAAGCGTCTCTTGATTTAGGCTCATCATGATCTCGGGGTCGTGAGATCAGTCTCCACACTGGGCATGGAACCTGCTTAAGAGTCTCTCTTCCTCACTCTGCCCCTCCCCACCACCACCTTAAGGAAAAACTGAGAATCCATTTTTTTTTTTTTTTAAGATTTTATTTATTTATTTTTGGACAGATAGAGATCACAAGTAGAGAGGCAGGCAGAGAGAGAGGAAGGGAAGCAGGCTCCCCGCTGAGCAGAGAGCCCGATGCGGCGCTCCATCCTAGAACCCCGAGATCATGACCTGAGCCGAAGGCAGAGGCTTAACCCACTGAGCCACCCAGGTGCCCCAAGAATCCATTTTGTACATTATAATTGTAGTAACTTTATTTGCTGTAACTCAGTGATCCCTAGCCACTAATGATACACACAGATTAATGACTTTTGCCTTCCTTAAAATAATCTATTTATAAAAGGAAGATGAGAGTTGGGCTTATTTCCTTTCTAAGTAGAAACTGGGAGCTTATTCAATCTCTGCAGAAAGGGATAACTTCAGCTTTTTTAAACCCATTCAAAGACAAGTGGTCATTACTATTGTTACATGTCCTTATTTTTAAACTTATGTAATATTATAGTTAAGATAATTACATTGTGAATATTGGCAGTTTTTGCCTTTCAGAATTTTTTTAATGAATTATAAAATTATAGTGTGTGGCAGTAATTAGTATGAAGACAAAAATAATGTATCAGGAAGCATTATGAGAAGATAGAGATTCTATGTAATAGAAATACCTAATTCAGACTGTGCCTTAATTTGTATTGAAAAAGATTTCCAGGAATGAAATATTTTGTCTATGAAGGAAGGTAACGTAAATCCAGGAGTTACTGTTAAAATAGAGTTAAGGAAGTCTGTATTTTGAATCAGTGGATGAAAACTTTGGAAGGTAAGTTGAGATAACTTACACCTTGTTGATAGCAAAAACAGTAAAAACAAGGATAAGTATGAAGATTTTGACAAAGGTAGAAATAATGAAATAGGTACAGGTGCCAAAACTCGGAACACTAATAAGGCTTGAGGGAAGAAATGGACATAGCATTTATGAAAAGCTTATACCCTTATTTTTCTCCTAATTACAAGAATGGTTTTTTTTTTAAAATTTTTTAAAAATTTATTTATTTCTCAGACAGGCACAGTGAGAGGGGGAACACAAGCAGTGGTAGTGAGAGAGGGAGAAGCAGGCTTCCTGCAGAGCAAGCAGCCCAGTGTGGGGCTCAATCCCAGGACGCCAGGACCATGACCTGAGCTAAAGGCAGAAGCTTACCAGGCCCCCCAAGGATATATTTTAAAACATACCTTAAACCTTTTATTGTGCCAGAAGCCACAGTCAGGGCTTTTTCCCTTTTCAGTAATGGTGGTAGATAGACATTCCTTCCTTATCTGTTGGTTGGAAATACCTATCTGACAAGCATTAAAATTGAACATAACTCAAAAAGTTGTAGGCATTATTTTTAGATTGTTTTAAGAGTTTTGTTTAGTAGAAGAGGATGCTTTTTATAGAAAGATCGTGTTATACTAAGAATTTCACACTGTTAATATATAGAAGTTATTAATGCTTTTATATATACATATGTATGTATATATACACAAATAAATATAATTTGCCTATAAATTTTATATATAGAGTCGTCTATAAGAGTTCTACAAATTGATAACCTCCCATGGAAGAAAATGCATCATCAAAACTATAGCACTTTAACTTGTCTCTTCAACTAACCAGGAAAGATATAAATCAGTATTTTTTAATATAGGTGACTTCTGCTTTTATATACCTTTCAGTGGCCTGAGAATTAAATATGCTCATATTTGCAATTAAGTGGGGAGAAAATTTTATATTAGAGGATAGATTGGGAAAGCTAATAGCTTTTAAATGCCCTGAATTAGATCTTTAGGATCTAATTATGGTATTTTACCTAGCCTTATGTCTGCATGGATCATTTGTTTCTGTCTTCTTCTAAAACCAGACAGTGGTTTTGTTTTTGTTTTTGTTTTCCTACATATTTGTTCCCTCTCACTGGATGGAATAATTGAAGTTTTTAAATTTTTTACAAAATGATTCAAGTTCTTAATATTTATTTTCATGGTCACAGTAGTGGTTTTTAAAAATCATTTGGAGGTTTTTCTTGATTGGTGCTGTATTTTCAAATACTTGCATGGAATAGAAACAATTTGAAAGTAAGCTTCTGGGCACTTGGATGGCTCAGTTGGTTAAGCATCTGCCTTTGGCTCAGGTCAGGATCCTGGGGTCCTGGGATCAAGCCCTGTATCAGGCTTTCTGCTCAGAAGGGAGTCTGCTTCTCCCTTTCCCTCTGCTTCTCCCCCTGCTTGTGCTCTCTCTGTCAAATAAATAAAATCTTTTAAAAAATAAAATTAAATTAAACCTCAGATAGAACAAGAGAGCTATAAATATGTTGATACTATAACTTAATCAATAGAATTATGGTTCTCTACCTTATTTTTCTGCTTGAAAAATTATGGTTTAGGTATTAATTATAATGTGCTTTTCATTCTAGTATGGTAGGTGATGATGAAGATGCACTGAGTGATTCAGAAACCAATGAAGCCCTGACCCCAGATATCTTAGCTAAGAAGTAAGTACTGATGACTATGAAGTATTTTCACTTACACATTTTCACTTGTTTTTAATTGTGCAGAGTTAAAGGCATTCTGCTGTACTTGTGCAAATGTAAAAAAGCATGAGCTAAGTTTATTTGGATTTCTCATAGCAACTTTTGTAGTCTTGTTTCTAGATTAAAATCAAAGTGTACAGGTAGCAGAAAGAGTACTAGAGCCTGGTATACAGATTCCTTGTGTCAATCCCCTATGCTTTTGTATTTTTGTTGTTGGTGTTGTTTTTAATTAGTATCCTATGTTTTAAAGTAAGATGGTACAACTGGCTGGCTCAGGCAGAAAAGCATGCGACTCTTGGTGTTGTGAGTTTGAGCCCCTACATTGGGTCTACACCTAGAGATTACACAAAAATAACTGGGTTCATAAACAAAAATTCTATTTCTTTGCTGTTCATTGATTTCTTTTACCTTCCACTGTTCTTATTGCTTACTGGTTTCTATGCTCATTCCCACTTTCTTGCTTTTTATTTTCCTCATCAGGTTATAGCTGGCATAGTAATGACCTTTAAATGTTTTTATAAGACTCAAGAGTTGAATGAATGAGACACTCAATAAAAGAATATCACAGTGTTGATTTCTTTGTAAATGATTGTTTTATAGATTAGCTGCTGCTGAAGGCTCAGAGCCGAAGTATCGGATTCATGAACAAGCAAGCAGTGAAGATGAGGATAGTGACCTCTCACCTGAAGAACAAGGTAGTTGATTTCCTTTACTGCTTTCAGCACTGTGCTAATAATTTTTGCTTAAATAAATTCATTATTCGAAGGTTTTCAAGTGGTTTTCCTTTTGGGGAAATGGATGGTGGGAGGTTAGGTAGCAACATATTTATAATTCAGGTTCTACTTACATGGGTTTAGTGGATAACACTTTCCCTCCCCCTGCACACACATACCACCTTCCTTGATTTCAAGAATTTGGGAAAGTATTACCATCTTTTAAGTAATTATAGTTTCTTTCTTTGTACTTTTTTCTTCTTTTTTACTGTTTGATACAGGGTAGATGCTCAGCAAATAGTAATGCTTTTGGTGTCAGTGAGTGTTTGGATGATCTTAAAATGGGTAGCAGTAAGAGCTAATTTACCAATTGCTTGTGCTTTTTCTGTTTTAAAACAGTAGTGAAACTTACTGGATGAACCAAGATGGTCAGATGTAGAGTGATCTTTTTTTAGGTCCCACTGAATAAAAAAAACAGTAATGTCATATGCAAGAAGATAAAAGAGCCTTCTCAGCAGGGTTGGAAGAGACTCTTGTAGTCCATACAGTACACACAGTTAAGGCATTGCTACTTACTCATGGTTTTTGTTATTTCAAGTAACAGTGGTTATCTGTGGAGGTAAGAGGAAAAGGAAGATATATTATCTTGTTGCTTTTTACACTCTTTGAACCATGTGAATGTATAGTCTTTTCAAGAATTAAAATTGTTGGGGCGCCTGGGTGGCTCCGTGGGTTAGGGCCTCTGCCTTCGGCTCAGGTTGTGATCCCAGGGTCCTGGGATAGGGCCCTGCATCGGGCTCTCTGCTCCACGGGGAGCCTGCTTCCTCCCGTCTCTCTCTCTGCCTGCCTCTCTGCCTACCTGTGATCTCGGTCTGTTAAATAAATAGATAAGGTCTTTAAAAAAAAAAAATTAAAATTGTTTATATAGTTTTTTTAAACTAGTTTTAAAAGGAAAAACCAAGCGTATGTATAGGAAAAAAGATGCAAGAGAAACAGAAACACACCTTCACAAAAAAGAAGTGTTAGTGGTGTACCTGAAGCCTTGAAATGTGGATGTGAAGAAGTTCAGAAACTTAAGAAGTGCGATTCTGAATATTTGCTAGTTAATGGTCAGAATCTTCGTCAGGTGTAGCTCCTGAGGTATAATTTGCTACTCCTGTCATCCTCAGAATATAGCTTATTCAACAAATTGTGATGGTCTGAGCCTAATTGTTGTATGAGACAAAAAAAAATGTACATGTAGCCTAATCCCAAGTTATATTGTAGGTCTTGTCTCCTCAGTGATTTCCTAACTTATCCAAAAATAAATTCCAAAGACCCTTGAAAACTGTTTCAAATATAAGTTGTTTCTGGAGCTGGTTTCCTCATTATTCTCTTAAAAACATGATCTATTGAGAACAGGAATTTGTTATTAGCCTATATTGTCAGTTTTCATTAAAGGATCCCCCCCCCTCAGATTGTAGTTCCAGGAATTAGCCAGCAGGGGGAACAATTTGGTTACAAGTTCAAAAGTTCAAGTCCTTCTAGTAGAGTTACTGACTCTTATGGGTGTTTGTTGCTTTTATTTTATTTTATTTTTAAATATTTTTATTTATTTATTTGACAGACAAAGATCATAAGTAGACAGAGAGGCAGGCAGAGAGAGAGGAGGAAGCAGGCTCCTTGCGGAGCAGAGAGCCTGATGTGGGGTTCGATCCCAGGACCTTGGGATCATGACCTGAGCTGAAGGCAGAGGCTTTAACCCACTGAGCCACCCAGCTGTCCCTGTTTATTGCTTTTAAACAACCAAAAAAATACATATCTGAAAGTCCTTGTTTATTGATAGAAATTCTTGGAAAAAATTATATCTTGTAACTTACAGTATAACAATTAAGATATTGGCTGTGGAGTCAGACAAATCAGTTTGTACTCCAGGTATGTCAGGTGTCTAATTTGTAATCTCTCTGAGCCTCAGTTTCTTCATTTCAAATTGGGATCTATAAAAATATTCAGAGGTATTGTGAGTACTAAATGATATAAAGAATTTAAAGCACCTAACTCTGATTCTATCATATTGTATGTGTTCAGTAAATAATAACTTTTAATGACTTAAATAATTGGTGTATTCTCCATTATTTTATAGAATAGTTAAAAAAAAAAAGTGTAAAAAAGGGAATTCGCTTGTGAAGTTCACATGGAGAGTTCATTATTGTTAGAACCAGGCCTAAAATCTTAACATCCTTGTGCTCTTTGTAGTATGTTGCTCTACCATACAAGGATTACAGGTAAAATGAACATAAATAGTTAAAGAAGATTGAGAACACTTGTATTCGCCTCTTTCTACAAAATGAATATATTGATATATTGTATATTTTAAATTTAAAGCATTTTGAGTATTCTAAAACTAGAAAGTATCTATAACAAAACCAAGTTCAGCATCTCTTAGGATTAAAAAGAAATAATTTTCTTAGACTGTAAATATTATTCACCAGAGAGAAATACTGTAATGTCAACTTCTAGGAATAAAAAACTGTAAATTAAAACAGCATCATGGGGGCACCTTGGTGATTCAGTTGGTTTAGCAGCTGACTCTTGATCTCAGCTCAGGTCTTGATCTCAGGGTTGTGAGTTCAACCCCTGCCTTGGGCTCCAGACTCAGGGTGGAGCCTACATACATACATACATACATAGTACCTACATAGTACATAAATAAACACATAGCATCATGGTCTCTTTCCTTTCAGATCAACAAAGGTTAAAAAGAATGAGTTTCTTTGGGTGTGAATGTGGAGAAATAAGTTATTTATGTACTATTGGTGGGCATAAAAATGGTTTGGCTTTTCTGGAGGGCAGTATGGCAAAATATGAGCCAGAAGTTTTAAAAGAAAATGATAACCTTTGATCTAGCAATTCAGTTTCCCAGAGTCTATTCCAATGTTTTGTGAACATTATTGACTAAGTCCTACATGTTATATATGTATGCATAAATTGTAAAAAGAAAAATTTCACAAAACAGTACTCTTTTATTATGTGTAATGCATTCCAGTTTATTCTGTTTTATTTCATTTTTAAAAAAGTACCCATTAAAGGGGGCGCCTGGGTGGCTCAGTGGGTTAAAGCCTCTGCCTTTGACTCAGGTCATGGTCCTAGGGTCCTGGGATGGAGCCTCGCATCGGGCTCTCTGCTCAGCGGGGAGCCTGCCTCCCCCTCTTTACCTGCTTGTGATCTCTCTCTCTGTCAAATAAATAAATAAAATATTTTTTAAAAATACCCATTAAAGAATCCTGATACACAGTTTGAAAAAACACTGATTTTTATTGAGAAAATAATAGAAACAAAGCACAGAATGTGTGTGTATAAAAACATGAAAATACATAGAGGGAGATTAGAAATTTTTCCCCAAGAATAGAGGATTAAATAGTCACTCAATACTTTATAACCATTTAAAAATTATATAAATCTGCTATGTACATGGTGGAATTTTTTACTGTATCTTCATATATCTAATTGTCTAAACTCTGAATCATTTTAGCATGAAATAAAGGGTCATATTGTATTTCCTCAAATGGTGGGCATAAACTGAACCTTGCCTGGGTGAACAGGGACATATAGTAATTGTAACTATATAGTAAGTGAAAAAACATCATATAGAAAAATATAGGAGTTATTTTTAGAAAAATTTCTAGAAAAAATTATAAAATCATAAAATACTAATGGTTAATTTCTGAGTAAGTATTGCAGTACTGGAGGCAATCAGAACCATTTTTTAAAATTCATTATTGAAATGTGATTGATGTTACATTGGTTTTCAGATGTACAATGTATTGATCAAACAATTTTGTACATTATTCAGTGATTATCATATGTATAGTCACCATCTGTCACCATGTAATAAACAGTATTATTACAGTATTATTGACTGTCCTCTCTAAGTTGTACTTTACATCTCCATGACTTATTTATTTGGTCACTGGAAGTTTGTAAAACCATTTTTTTGTTTGTTTTTTAACGTTGGTTTTTACATCATTTGAATACTTGAAAGGCATCACTAAAAATTAAATCATGAGGATTTGGTCTTTTTATTGGCCTCTTTTTTCAGTTTTACTTCCCTCTACCATATGGTATTCTCAAACAGTAAGACAAATCACAAAAGTAATTCATAAGTAGAGAAGAAGAAAGATGCCTGGCAAGACTTGGTCATCTGAAACAAATGTTTATGGAATACTGAGTTGGTGGTCTCAGAACTTTCCTTTTCCCAACCCAAATAGAGGCTGAAAAGTGATTCCTTTTCCCAACCCAAATAGAGGCTGAAAAGAACGATAAATGCCTGCTTTTGAAACAAATTTAAGTGTAAGTCATCTGTGAGTTTAGATGGTTATAAAAACTGAGAGGGAATTAAAGGAGAATGAGGAAGTACTTTGAATAGCCTTATGCAGAGATTTCTCTATGCTTTTTGGCATTAAAATACTTTCATGAATATAATAAAACTATGATAAATGAATTTTAATGCTCTTGTTTGACAAACAGGTGGCAATTTTATGTCATCCCCCCTTTTATTTACCAGTCTAAGAAATTTTAAAATCTTAGAACTATTTCTACAGAAATAGTCAGTCTTTAAATGCTGTTAATAAAATAATGATCAGTTATGTTGATTTGCTGCTAACCTATGTTTCTGTGGTGAACACTATAAATGAAAGAATAGGATTACTTCACTGTGCCTTATAACAGCTTTTTCTTAAAATTACTCTGGGAATGATGTTACGTTTTAACTAGCAGTGTTTTAAATCACTGCAGTTTCTTCGTGGATAATGAGAATTTTTATTTATTTATTTATTTGCTAATAAGAATTCTTTTTTTGAAGACTTTATTATTTATTTGAGAGAGAGAGTACGAGTAGTAGGGAGAGGTAGGGGGAGAAGCAGGCTCCTGGCTGAGCATGGAGCCCCATGAGGGACTTAATCCCAAGATCCTGGGATCATGACCTGGGCCAAAGGCAGAGATATTCAAGTGCCTGAGCCACCCAGGCACCCTGCTAAAAAGAATTTTTCAGGGAATTTGTAATTAATTATAAAACTGGAAGACGTGAAAATACTAAGGTTACCCCGCAGTTCCTTGACCCGAAGTTAAGCATGCTAATTGTTGAGTCTTATTTTCTGTGCGTATATATACACATGCATGCAGACTTTTTAAATGACATATACATGGTGTATGTAGCTTGTTTTTCTCCCTTGTTTAAAAAAAAAAAAAGCTTTTTTACACTTTTTAACCAAGTGTAGCTCGTTTTCAACTCTTTCTGGAGATTTTTCTTGTGTCTTTAAATTTTCTTCACAAATTTAACTACTGGTGGTTTTTAGTCCTATTTTCCTAGTAAGATGTACTTGAACCATCTAAAAGCAGAGGTGTGCAGACTTTCTGTAAAGGGCCAGATTTAGATTTTTCTGTTAAAAAAAAAAAAAACTAAATATTTTAGGTTTTATGGCGCATGTGGTCTTGATTGCACCTATTCGACTCTGCTATAAGCATTATAGAACCAAATGAGCACAATCATGTTCCAATAAGGTTTTTTTTTTTCTTTTCTTTTCTTTTTTTTTTTTTTTCATTTATTTGGCAGACAGAGATCACAAGTAGACAGAGAGGCAGGCAGAGAGAGGGGGAAGCAGACTCCCTGCCGAGCAGAGAGCCTGATGTGGGGCTTGATCCCAGGACCCTGAGATCATGACCCGAGCCGAAGGCAGAGGCTTAACCCACTGAGCCACCCAGATCCCCCCAATTTTTTTTTTTTTTTTAAGATTTTATTTATTTGAGAGAGCGTGCACACGAGGAGAGGGGAGGAGCAGAGGGAAAGGGAGAAGAACTTCCCACTGAGCAGAGAGCCCTACCCTGGATCCCAGGACCTGAGCTGAAGCAGATGCTTAACCGCTTAACTGATTGAGCCCCCCCAGGACACCCCCAATAATAGTTTATTTACCAAACAGAGCAGGCTGTGTTTTCCTAATCTTTGAGTTAAAGGCTTACTAAGCCTACTTCTTGTATCTTACAGAAAAAAAGCGACAGTTTGAAATGAAAAGGAAGCTTCACTACAATGAAGGACTGAATATTAAATTAGCTAGACAATTAATTTCAAAAGACCTACATGATGATGAGGAAGATGAAGAAATGTCAGAGACTGCAGCTGAAGAGAGCATGAACACGGAAGAGTTAAATCAAGGTTAGATGTTTCTGAAATTTTCATGGAGACTCTTGTAGTTCTTTGTGCCTAAATAACATACTTTATTTTGCTTTACATGTTTGGAGAAGCTCAGAAAATTTTTTTGAAATTCACTTAAATTTATTATGCCAAACTTTCTAAAATCTCAGCCCCTGTGGCCAATATCAAAATAAAGTTTTTATGCCCAGAGTTGTTTTGATTTAAGACCATATGTATATGGGGGTTTTGTTTACTTAGCTTAAGCAGTGATGTTTGTCTTCACATTAAGCTGTATTTTGTTTTTGATGTTTCAGATTATATTCTATCTGTCATACCAATCTAAATTAAGGTTTAAACTTTCTAAAAGAAGCACGCTTTTAATTTGGAAGATTTGTTCTTAACATCCTTTCAAGTAGAGTATGTCATATCTTTCCGATGTTGACTCTTTTGACTATTGGATTGACAAAAATACTTGTCTGATTTTTGTTTTTAAGTCTTGGACAGTCAGCCCTTGCAACCTGCCAACTGTTAATCCATCATAGTTAATAGAGTTTATTTTTTTAATTAAATTCTGGTATTTAATGAAGATAATCTTCTGTACTGCTAATGCAGATTTTGTGCCCATTTACCTACTCTTTGTACTTGAAAACTAATGCTTTGTACTTGAAAACTGGAGATGTAACTTTATTTGTTGTGCCTCAGATGGTTAAGTCTTAAGAAAGTAAATCACTATATATATATTGTTTTGGTGCGCATATATGAAGTATGAATGATTCTGTGATAGAACCTAATGACTGTCTCATTTAATACCCTAATTATAATATTTTTTTATTCACCATGGTTTTTTTTTTTTTAGCTTCTATTTAACTGAACAAACTTCATTTTAAGTAATTAGTGTTACATGTCTCCCTCTTCCTCTTTTAAAGTTTATTATCCATTTTTAGGTGACATACCCTAATCAGTCTCTGTTTCCCATTTACCTATATCTTGGTGATTTATTTTAATGTATTCAAAGTGAATGTTTCTTTGGTTATAACTTTTCATCAATTTCTTCTCAGACTTTTTTTTTTTTTTAAGGTTTTATTCACTTGACAGAGACACCACGAGAGAGGGAACACAAGCAGGGGGAGTGGGAGAAGGAGAAGCAGGCTTCCCACTGAGCAGGGAGCCCGATGCAGGGCTTGATCCCAGGACCCTGGAATCACAACCTGAGCCGGAGGCAGACGCTTAACGACTGAGCCACCCTGGCACTCCTGCTCAGACTTTTAATATCAGTTCTTGGTGACTCTGGCAGAGCACAAGGAATGTCCTTCATTTGCCAGAAATTTGCATCAGTAACACTGTGTCAGAGATTAAAAGGATTTTTTTTTATTAAGATTTATTTGTTTACTGAGGGGGTGGGGAGAGGCAGAGGAGGAGAGTCTTTTTTTTTTTTTTTTTTCCCAGTGTTCCAAGATTCAGTGTTTATGCACCACACCCAGTGCTCCATGCAATACATGCCCTCCTTAGTACCCACCACCAGGCTCACCTAACCTCTACCCCCCCCAAAACCCTATTTGTTTTTCAGAGTCCACAGTCTCTCACAGTTTGTCTCCCTCTCCGATTTCCCCCAATTCACTTTTCCTTTTCTTCTCTGTTATTCGTTATGCTCCACAAGTAAGCGAAACCATATGATAATTGACTCTCTCTGCTTGACTTATTTC
This sequence comes from Lontra canadensis, assembly GCF_010015895.1. Lineage (NCBI taxonomy): Eukaryota > Metazoa > Chordata > Mammalia > Carnivora > Mustelidae > Lontra > Lontra canadensis. Next base: position 1,793,514 of record NW_022631032.1, on the reverse strand, counting down.
ACTCAGTATAATCCCCTCCACTCCCATTCATGTTGATACAAAAGTTGGGTATTCACCCTCTCATGGAGGCATAATATTCCATTGTATATATAGACCATATCTTCTTTATCCATTCATCTGTTGAAGGGCATCATGGCTCTTTCAACAGTTTGTCGATTGTGGCCATTGCTGCTTTGAAGATTGGGGTACAGATGGCCCTTCTTCTCACTACCTCTGTATCTTTGGAGTAAATACCCAGTGGTGCAATTGCAGGGTCATAGGGTAGCTCTAATTTTAATCTCTTAAGGAATCTCCACACTGTTTTCCAAAGTGGTTGCACCAACTTGCATTCCCACCAACAGTGTAAGAGGGTTAGATGGGGAGAGAGTCTTAAGCAGACTCTGCTCTGAGGGTGGACTCAATGTGGGACTTGATCTCATGACCCTAAGATCATGGCCTGAGCTGAAACCAAGAGTTGGACACCTAACTAATTGTACCACCCAGGTGCCATGGAGTTCTTTTTCTTTAAGTCATGGCTTTTGAAAAATAATTCTGGCCTTTTGTCTGTAATTGCTGGTAAGATACTAGATTTCACACATTTAGTACATAAATTTTTTTCTTTTAAATATAATAAATGAGGGGCGCCTGGGTGGCTCAGTGGGTTAAAACCTCTGCCTTTGGCTCAGGTCATGATCTCAGGGTCCTGGGATCATCAAGCCCCGCATCGGGCTCTCTGCTTGGTGGGGAGTCTGCTTCCCCCTACCCCTGTCTCTCTGCCTACTTGTGATATCTGTCAAATAAATAAATAAAATATTTTAAAATAAATAAATATAATAAATAATTAAAATTTGTGTTAGCTCAGTGCCTATTTTTTCTTCATTGGAGAAGTACTTTTTACACAGGAGTATATCTTATTTAGCATCAATTCCACAAGGATAGAAAAAACTCTGTAATCAGGCTTAGGGAAGTCAGTTCCTTATTTGTACTCTACTCTTTTTGAGCCCTTAAAAAAAAAAAAAACTTAACAGTTTTTAAAATCTCCAGGTTCTCTGTAGCCCATTACTTCATGAACATTGTCATTCTCCTCCTCTCCCCAACCTCTGCTGATCCTCATCTGTTTTATTGCTGTTTTTGTAAAAAGAAAAGTAGCGTGTTTAGACACTAGGAAATATTTTCTTGTTTTGAGATCTTTTAATAACTTTGGATATTTGAGTTGTCTTAACTGCTTTATTCACAGAAATGTTTAATCTGAAACATTTTGTCCCAATACCAAGTAGATATTCTTGTTTTGGTCTTTAGAATATTTAGGAGGTATACTAATTCTTTAATGTCAGACTAATCAGCCTACATCATATATACCTTATTTGTTTTTTAGGTTTTTATATTTATTATCCATGGCAGTAAAAGGGGAATTTAGCTCAGGTCATTCCAAGGTTGGCAGTACACAATAAATTATATTGACTTGTTTTCCTTTTATTTTTGCAGGATCTACTACAAGTGACCAACTGCAAAACAAATCACAGAGTTCATAGAAAAGATTTGTTCAGCACTGTAATTGTCAGATACAGACCCTGTTCCTATAATACACTGCTTCTTGTTCTCAACAATTCATGACTTAAGTACCAAAATGCGTACCAGTTATTATATATTGCCAAGAATTAAATGACTTTTAAGACTACTTAGACTGAAAATGCCTAATTGATACATATATTCTTGTGCCTAGTACTTCACCACAAATATAGCATAATGTCATCAGTCCAAAACTACATTACTTTTGTAAGAACACTGGTTAATTTGTATATTATATAGCTTTTTATGCTTTAGAGGTTAAAATAATATCTTTTGGGGGGATCTAATTTATTTTCTTCACTTCTAGATGTGATAGCTCTTATAAAAAGTGTTTTTGTTTTTTTAAATCATAATCCAGTTGGAATAGCAGATTATATAAACTGGTAATATTCAGTCTGAGCAGTATTTTAACTTGTGTCTTCAACTTGATTTGTCTGTTTAATTGAAAAGGATCATAAGAGTAACTTGGCATTTTCTGGCCTACTATCTCTAAAATTCCCCTTGAGTTTCTTTATGTTTACAAGGACAGGATTGACTTTTTCCTTATCAAAACTAGCTTTTTTCACAAATAAATTACCGGGTTAAACTCGCAGTAACATCTGCTCTGTTTTTTGTACACTCGATGGGCAGACTTTCAGATCAGTTTTTTAAATAAATACAATTCTGATACAGTCTCAACATTCCCTTTATATACCTGTCTTAACCTCCTGCCTTTGTTTACTTCTTTCCACATATACACACACAGCTCTTTACCTTTATAAAGGGTAATAAAGATGGTCATGGAATTAGGAACTCTTCTTTCTCTCACATATTCTATCATTTGCTGCTACAATGAAATGTTTCTTTGACTATCAATGCCTATCAGTTCTTCTAATGTATGGGGAAAGTTGAACAGCAGCCATACTATAGACAGAAAATACAATTCAGCTGTGGAATTTCTACACCTCTCTGATTTACAGCTTGCTAATTAAATTGCTATAATTAGTTTATTGTTTGACTTGATTAGACCTTAGAAAACAGCTCGCAGGTTTTTTGCATGATGAGAGAATTGTGTGTAACCGGTGATATGATAGTTCCTGAATGTACAGACAGAATAATCTTGAACACTTTTTAATTTAAAAACTTTAAATAGTCCCTGCTTTAAGGGAATATGATAATGTATACTACAAATGTGCTTTATTCTTCTAACACAGTAAGATCTGGATTTTTTCCCTGAAATGAAGTACAGTTCCTGTGTTAGTGATAGTTTCATTTCTAGTCAATTATTTGTATCTTAATTTTTTTGTCAGTACCAAAAGAATTCATTATATGAACAGACTTTTAAAATAATTTCTGTATATTGTATATATGAAATGGCTTTTAATGAACAGGTTATCTTCCACTTGCAAGTTTATGAAAATACCAATATGTCAAAATAAATAAAAAGTGGGAGAATTCTTTGCTGTTAGAAGAATGTGCTTTTTATTTTGAATGACTTTTTTTTTTTTATGGGATCCAGTCAGAGTACTTCTAAACTGTATAGTATTCTGACTGAAACTTACTAGCTCAATACGCCTCTGATTTATAAACAAAATAGTGTTTGTGTCTGCTTCTTGCTTTCTGAATTTAGAATGTTGAAGTATTCTTGCTGGTTTAAATCCACTTTGGGGAATTTAAGTTGATACATATGTGTATACATATGTTCATGCACATAGACTTCTGTTCTTGGTGTTCTCATTTTGAGCTCTAAGAAAGTATGCATGTACTCTGTAGAAATATCTGCTATATTGAAGAAAAGGTAAGACCTTTAACAACTGATTTGTTTTGCTGTTTTCTACAAACTCAAAGGCAAACACTCATTTCTGGTTTCAGGAAGTACATAATTATATCAGAGGAGTAAGATGTAAAAAATGACATGCCCAGTAGAATTTTAGGTAGTCTTATGTAATTGAGTAAAACCATTTTTGTGTCATGAGTTCCTCACGGACATGTTATTGGACTATATAAAAAAATGAATATAATTCAAGTTAGATCTTCCTTTGGAGAAAGTTATCTGTCAGTGTTCAGTTCTAGCCAAGGTGGGTTTTTAGTCAGCATCACTTCTTCGTTTTTTTAGTATCTTTTTTTTGTTTGTTCATTTTTCAGTCTGAAATCGAGCAATGATGCTCTTTAAAATCTGAGACATAATGGTATGAAAGATTGTTAAAATATTAATAACTTTAAATTGAATATTGAAGGAAAGTGCCATTTTCTCCAAATGTTCATAATTTATTCCCCTTTAGGTTAATAAACACATTTTAAGAAACTATAGCAGTATGACAGTTTTCTTCCTGTGGGTTTTATTTTCTTGTTACCCACCTGTCTTAGGCCCATGTTCTGTTTACCACGTGTTCTGGATACCATGAGAGGTTCTTGGACTATATTGTGGCAAACTAATTGTTTTGTTACAGAAATAGTAACAAGAACCACCATTTCTTGAAAACTATTATTTGTTCTTGCCCATCATTGTGCTCAGTCTTTATTATCTGATCCTCAGAACAATCACACAAAGCAAATATTCTTAGTAATACTTTGTAGGGAGGAAAAAGCTCTTGGCCAAGTTATTCAGTCTCTCATAAATATTCAGTCTCTCATAAATGCTAAATGACAGGATTCAAATCCAGACCAACTAACTATGTTTTTTATCCATGCTTTTTTAGATAATAAAATTCCTTAGAAGTTGCACCTTACAAATAAACTTTATTTGAGTTATTGATAAACATTGTGTGCTTGTAGGAATATTTTTCATGTGTTTGAGTTTTTATTTCTTGTTTTAAACTGAAAACTTGGTGGGACACCTGGGTGGCTCAGTTGGTTAAGCATCTGCCTTTGATTCGGCTCAGGTCATGATCCCAGGGTTCTGGGATCAAGCCCCACATCTGGCTTGCTGCTCTGCAGGGTGCCCGCTTCTCCCTCTCCTACTCCCTCTGCTGTGTTCCTTCTCTTGCTCTCTCTCTGTCAAATAAATCTTTAAAAAAAAAAAAAAAGAAAGAAAAAGGGAGGGCTTGGGGCACCTGGGTGGCCCAGTGGGTTAAGCCTCTGCCTTCGGTTCAGGTCATGATCCCCAAGTCCTGGGATTCAGCCCCTCATCAGGCTCCCTGCTGAGTGGGAAACATGGTTCTCCCTTTGCCCCCTCACTCTGCTCATGTTCTCTCTCTCTCTCAAATAAAATCTTTTAAGAAACAATAATTGTTGGGGCGCGTGGGTGACTCAGTGGGTTAAAGCCTCTGCCTTCCGCTCGGTCTGAAGGATCTCAGGGTCCTGGGATCGAGCCCCACATGGGCTCTCTGCTCAGCGGGGCGCCTATTTCCCCCTCTATCTGCCTGCTGCTCTGCCTACTTGTGATCTCTCTCTCAAATAAATAAAATCTTTAAAAAAAAAAAAAGTAAGGCTTGGTGGCTGTAAGTACACAGTATCTGTAGGTGGTATATAATTTGTTAAAATAAGACTTCAATTTTTTGCTGACTTATGGGATGCCTGGGTGGCCCAGTGGTTAAGCATCTGTCTTTGGCTCAGGTCATGATCCCAGGGTCTTGGGATTGAGTCCTGCATCAGGCTTCTTGTTCAGCAGGAAGCCTACTTCTCCCTCTGCCCACCACTCCCCCTGCTTGTGTGCTCCCCCTCCCTCAACAAATAAGTAAATAAATAATTTTTTGGCTAACTTAACAAGAAATGGTAAATCACATATCTGGGACAGATAAAGATGTGGTTGATGTGGTTGCTGTATTTTAATATTTTATATATTTATATATATATTTAATATTTTTAAAATTGAAATATAGTTGACATACGGTATTCTATTAGTTTTAGCTATACAACATAGTGATTTGTCATGTATACATTATAAAGTGATCACTGCCATAAGTCTAGTTACAGTCTGTCACCATACGTTGTTATGACAATATTGTCTGTATTCCCTGTTGCTATACTTTACATCCCTGTGATTTACTATTTTATAACTGGAAATTTGTACCTCTTAATCCACTTCATCTCTTTTGCCCATCCACCTGTTCTCCCTGCTGGCAACACCAATTCTCCATATTTATGAGTCTGTTTTTGTTTTGTTTGTTCATTTGTTTTGTTTTTCAGATTCTACATATGAAATCACAATATTTGTCATTGGCTTATTTCACTTAGCATAATACCCTCTAGGTCCATTCATGTTGTCTCAGATGGCACGATTTCTTTTTTTTTTTTTTTTTTTATGGCTGATTAATACTCCATTGTGTATATATACTGTATCTTTATCAGTTCATCTATTGATGGACACATAGGTTGTTTCCCATATGTTGGCTATTGTAAGTAATGCTGAAGTAAACATAGGAATACATATATATTTTTGAATTCATGTTTCCATTTTCTTAGGTAAGTACCCAGAAGTGAAACATCTGGTGTGAACATTTTTAACATTTTGAGGAACCTCCATACTATCCATAGTTACTCATAGTGGCAGTACCAGTTTACCTTCCCACCAGCAGTGCATAAGGGTTCCATTTTTCTACATCCTCATCAATGCTTGTTCTTCTCTTTTTTTTTCCCATTTCATTTTTTTTAAGTTTTTATTTTAATTCCCATTAGTTATCATACAGTGTTATATTAGTTTCAGGTGTAAAATACAGTTATTCAACAGTTCGATATATCACCCTGTGCTCAACAGAACAAGTTGTTCTTTTTGATCCTAGCCATTCTGACTTGTATGAGTTGATTTCTTACTGTGTTTCTGATTTGTATTTTCCTGATAATTATTGATACTGAGGATCCCTTCTTGTGACTGTTGGCCATATGTATGTCTTCTTTGGATAAATGCTTATTTAGGTTCTCTACTTATTTTTTCTTTGGATTGGTTGTTTTTTTGGTGTTGATTTGTATGAGTTCTTTGTATATTTTGGATATTAAACCCTTATCAGATACATGATTTATAAATATCTTCTTTAATTCCATAGGTTACCTTTACATTTTGGTGATGGTTTCTTTCACTATATAAAAAATTGTTTATCTTTGCTTTTGTTGCCCTTGCCTGAGGAGAGAAATAAAATATATATATCTGTCACTAAGACCAATGTCTAGGAGTTTACTGCCTATGTTTTTTTTCAGGAGTCTTGAAGTTTCGAGTCTTACATTAAGTTCCCTAGTCCATTTTGAGGTGTTTTTGTTTTTTTTTAACACGGTATAAATAGTGATATAGTTTCATTGAATATTCCCCACTGTATATTTTTGCCTCCCTTTTTCATAAATTAATTAACTCTGTAAGTGTGGGTTTATTTCTGGGTTCTCTATTCTGTTCTTTTGAACTGTGTGGATTTTTCTTTTTTGTGTGTGCCACTATTTGTGTGTCGATATCCTACTGTTTTGGTTACTAAAGCTTTATAATATAATTAGAAATCTGGAAGTGTGATTTGGTTGCATTGTTCTTCTAGCCTCCAGCTTTGTTCTTTTTTTTTTTTTCCCCCAGCATTGCTTTGGCTATTTGGGGTGTCTTGTGGTTCCACACAAATATTAGAATTCTTCATTTTAGTTCTGTGAAAAATGCTAATGATATTTTGATAGGGATTGCACTGAATCTATAGATTGTTTTGGGTAATATGGACATTTTAGTAGTATGCCAATTCATGAGTGTGGTGTACCTATTTATTTATGTCATCTTCAGTTTCTTTTATCAGCATCTTACAGTTTTCAGAGTGTAGGGCTTCCACCTCCTGATTAAATTTATTTCTGTGTATTATATTCTTCTTCATGCAATTGTCAATGGAATTGTTTCTTAATTCCTCTTTCTTTTTTTTTTTTTAAGATTTTATTTATTTTTTTGACAGATGGAGATCACAATTAGGCAGAGAGGCAGGCAGAGAGAGAGGAGGAAGCAGGCTCCCTGAGGAGCAGAGAGCCTGATGTGGGGCTTGATCCCAGGACCCTGGGATCATAACCTGAGCTGAAGGCAGAGGTTTTAACCACTGAGCCACCCAGGTGCCCCTTAATTCCTCTTTCTGATAGTTAATAGTGTATTTAAATGCAGCATATTTGTGTATATTTTGTATTTTGAAATTTTACTGAATTCATTTATTCTTATATTTTTGTTGTGTGGAATCTTTAGTGTTTTCCATACATAGTATCATGTCATCTACAAATTGTGGCAGTTCTACTTTTTCCTTACCAATGTGGATGCTTTTGTATCTTTACTTGTCTAATTGCTTTGGCTAGCACTGCTAGTACTATGTTGAATAAAAGTGGTAGGAGTGGACATTCTTGTTTTGTTCTTTATTTTAGAGGAAAAGCTTTCAACTTTTTACTGTTGAGTGTGATGTTAACTTTGGGTTTGTTATAAATGACTATTACTATGTTGAGGTATGTTTCCTCTATATCTACTTTTTTGAGAATTTTTATCATACATATTGAATTTTGTCTGATGCTTTTTCAGCATCTGTTGAGATGATCATGATATTCATCCTTCATTTTGTTAATGTTTTACATCACATTGATTTGCAGATATTAAACCATCTTTGCATCCCTGAAATAAATGATCATACTATATGAATCTTTGAATGTATTGTTGAATTTTCTTTACTAATATTTTGTTGAAGATTTTTGCATCAGTATTCATCATGGACATTGGCATCATAGACATCATGGACAGTATGCATCATGGACATTTCACTTTTATAGTATCTTTCTAGTTTTGGTATTAGGGCAATGTTAGCCCTCATAGAACAAATCTGAAAGCATTCCTTCCTCTTGAGTTTTTTAAAATAGTTTGAGTAGGATAGGTATTACTAATTATTTTTGAAATGTTTGGTAGAATTCACCTATGAAACCATCTGGTTCAGGACTTTTGTTTGTGGGGAGTTTTTTTGTTGTTACTGACTCAGTTTCATGGTTAGCGATCAGTTTAGATTTTCTATTTCTTCCTGATTCATTCTTGGAAGAATTGTATGTTGGAATTCTTGGAAGATTGTATGTTTCTAGGAATTTATCCATTTCTTTTGTTTAATTTGTTGACATCTAATTGTAGTAGTCTCTTAAAATCTTTTGTATTTCTGTGGTGTTGGTTGTAACTTCATTTTTGACTTTGAGCTATTTTGTTTTTTTTTCCCTTGATGAGTCTGGCTAAAGTTTATCAGTTTTGTTTGTGGTTTCAAAGAACTGGCTCTTATTTTCACTGATCTTTTATATTGCTTTTTCAGTTTTTCTTTCACTTATGTCCACTCTGATCTTTATTATTTCCTTCCTTCTACTAACTTTGGGCTTTGTTTTTTCTAGTTCCTTTAGGTGTTAAGGTTAGATTGTTTATTTTTCTTGTTTCTTGAGGTAGGTCTGTAAGCTATGAACTTCCCTGGTAGAACTGCTTTTGCTACATCCCACAGATTTTAGAATGCTGTTTCTATTTTTACTTGCCTCTGGTATTTTTTTATTTCTTCCTTGATTTCTTTATTGACCCATTGGTTGTTTATTAGCATGTTGTTTAGCCTCCATGTGTTTTGTTTTTTCCATTTTTTGTTCTTGCAATTGATTTCTAGTTTCATACTGTTGTGGTTAGAAAAGATGCTTGATATGATTTAGATCTTAAAGTTATTGAGATTTATTTTGTAGCCTAGTATGATCTATCATGGAGAATGTTCCATGTGTACTTGAATGTGTATTCAGCTGTTTGGGATGGACTGCTCTGTATATTATCTGTTAAGTCCATCTGGTCTAATGTGCCATTCAAGACCACTATATCCTTACTGATTTTTTTTGTCTTTCCTAAAAGATTTTATTATTTATTTATTTATTAGAATGGGCATGAGCAGGAAGTGGGGTAGAGGGAAAGGCAGGGAGCCCCAACATGGGACTCAATCTCAGGAACCTAGGATCATGACCTGAGCTGAAGGCAGACACTTAACTGACTGAGCCATCCAGGCATCCCTCCTTATTGATTTTCTGTCTGCATGATCTAACCACTGATTAAGTGGGGTGTTAAAGTCCCCTGCTATTACAGTTTACCCTGTATGTCTGTTAATATTTGCTTTCTACATTTAGGCGCTCCTTTTTGGGTGCATAGATACTGAAAATTGTTCTATCTTTTTAGATCGATATCTTTATCATCATGTAATGCCCTTCTTTGTCTCTTGTTACAATCTTTGTTTTAAAGTCTATTTTGGGGGCACCTAGGTGGCTCAGTGGGTTAAGCCTCTGCCTTCGGCTCAGGTCATGATCTCAAGGTCCTGGGATCGAGCCCCGCATTGGGCTCTCTGCTCAGCAGGGAGCCTGCTTCTCTCTCTCTGCTTGCCTCTCTGTCTACTTGTGATCTCTGTCAAATAAATAAATAAAATCTTAATAAAATAAATAAAGTCTATTTTGTCTGATAAAAGTATTGCTGTCCCAGCTTTATTTTTATTTCCATTTGTATGTAATATACATCTTTTTTTATCCCTTCACATTCAGTTTGTATGTGTCTTTAGGTCTGAAGTGAGTCTCTTGTAGGCAACATATAGATAGGTCTTGGTTTCTTTTATTCAGTCAGTTATCCTATGTTTGGTTTTTTTTTTTTTTTTTTTCATTTTTAAATTGATTTTATAGCTACTGTTTTAATGAAATGGCTGGGGTTAGGTTCTCTAACTTTCTGCCAAGAATGGTAACAGCTCCAACAAGTGTTGGGAAATGGGCCAGCGAGGAGAGAGGCCATTTTTTAGGCATAGCACACCGTATCACTGACAATCACTTGTTGATTTTTCCTCAGGGGTGCTGACATATTGCACAAAGTTCTTGAACATCTAGTTATACACCAGAGAAGTACATCAGATTGGGTGTGTTTTGCCTATGGAGGAGCTGACATCTCAAGTCCACTTATGTTTAAAGTAATTATTGATAGGTGTGTGCTTTTTAAAAATAATTTATATATATATATATATATTTAGGTGTGTGCTTTTGTTGCCATTTTATTAATTGTGTTTTGGTTGTTTTTGTAATTCTCTGTTCCTCTCTTCTTGCTGTCTTCCCTTCTGACTTGGTGACTTTCTTTCAGTGTTATATTTGGATTCCTTTCTTTTTATTTTTTGTATATATATTACAGGTTTTTGGTTTGTGGTTACCTTGAAGTTCATATATAACACCCTGTGTATATAGCAGTCTATTTTAAGCTGGCGGTCACTCAAGTTCAAACGCATTCTAAAAGCACTACATTTTTACTCCTCCCCAGTTGGGTCTTATGTAATTGATGTCAAATTGTCCATAGTTTATCTTATGTATCCTGTAACTAATTATTGTAGATATAGTTGGTCTTACTACTTTTGTCTTTTAATCTTTATGCCAGCTTTATAAGTGGTTGATCCACTTACCTTTACTGTATGTTTGCTTTAACCAGTGAGATTTTTTTCTCATTTTCTTCTAGCTTTGACCTTTTCTTTTCCGCTTAAACAGGTCCCTTCAACATTTCTTGTAAGGGCAGTTTAGGAGTGATGAACTCCTTGAACTTTTGTTTGTTGGGGAATCTATATCTCTCCTTCAATTAATTGCCATTGATAATCTTGCCAGCTGGAGTACTGTTGGTTGTAGTACATATCAAGCCACTCCCTACTGGCCTGCAAACTTCCCGGGGACAAGTCAGCTGATAATCTTATAGGACTTCCCTTATACATAACTAGTTGCTTTTCTCTTGCGGTTTTTAAGATTCTCTATTTTTAGTTTTTGGCATTGTAATTATTATGTGTCTTTGTATGGACCTCTTTGGATTCATCTTGTTTGGGCTCTCTGTGCTTCCTGGACCTTGATGTCTGTTTCCCTCTCCAGGTTAGGGGAGCTTTCACATACTGTTTTTTCAAATAAGTTTTCTGCTCCTTTCTCTTCTAGGATTCCTATAATGGGAATGTTAGTGTGATTGATGTTAGCCCAGAGGTCTATCCTCATTTTTTTTTAATTATTTTTTTCTCTTTATTGTTCAGCTTGGGTGATTGCCAGTACACTGTCTTCCAGATCACTGACCCATTCTTCTGGAGCTTCTAAGCTGCTGTTGATACCCTCTATCATATTTTTCATTTTAGTTATTATTCAGCTCTGATTAGTTCTTTATATTTTCTATCCCTTTTTTGAAGTTTTGTTTTCATGTGTGTTCTTCTCAGTGCAGTATCATTATGACTTTTACGTTTGATTCCTTATCAGACAGATTGCTTATCTGTTGTATGTAGTTCTTTTTCTGAGGTTTGGTTTTGTTCTTTTATTAGGAACATATTCCTCTGTCTTCTCATTTTGCCCACCTCTCTGCACTTGTTTCTATGTATTAGGTAAATCAGAGCGGTGCCTGGGTGGCTCAGTGGGTTAAAGCCTCTGCCTTTGGCTCAGGTCATGTTCCCAGGGTCCTGGGATCGAGCCCTACATCGGGCTCTCTGCTCAGCAGGGAGCCTGCTTCCTTCCTCCTCTCTCTCTCTCTGCCTGCCTCTCTGCCTACTTGTGATCTCTGTCAAATAAATAAATAAAATCTTAAAAAAAAAAAAAAGGTAAATCAGCTATGTTTCCTAATTTTGAAGGATTGACCTTCTGTAGGAGTCCTGTGGCGTCCAGAAGCACAGTCAGCCCTGGTGACCAGAATCAAGAGCTCCCCTTTGTGGGCTGCATGTGCCCTCCTGTTGTGACTGGCTCACTACCACAGTGGGTGCACTGTTGGTCAGGGCTGGTCCCCGTGCTCCCTGGGCAGGAAGCATTTTAGATGAACTATGGTCCCAACCAAGCCTGCCTAGCACATGTGACAGGGAAGGAACTGTTTTGTGCTGTGGTTTACTATTGATACAACTATTGCTCAAAGACTTGCTGCTCTAAGCAATTTTCCAAAATGCCTTTTCCTCCCCATCAGCTCATCTGCTACACATTAGGAAAATAAAAGAGCCTACAGCAAGTGTCTCTGGTCTGTGGCTTACACCCCCAAGCCTTGGTTAGCTGCCCCAGCAAAGTGTTTGGGGGGTTCTGGTTGGGGGGTTGACTCATCTAGTTTTTTATTTGAGGAATTATTTGGGGGAGGTAATGCTGAAAGTAGGTAGGTGAGGGTGGATTTGGCAAGTGTGTTAGTCATGATTTTATCTCAACTGCCCAACCTGAAGTTTTTTTTCAGTAAGTCTGCCAAGTGAGTGTTCAGGATTTCAGTTCTATTACCAATAGGATTATTGGAATGGAAGAGGACTTCTATAAATTTTTGTTCTCATCTGTTTAGTTCTTTTTGAATTGATAACAGCGTGTTTGACTAGAAATAGAAGAAGATTGTGCAGGCTGATCTTTTTTATCTTAATATCATATGACCTCACTTTTTAAGCAAAAAGGAATTATAAGCAGTATGCTTTGCAGTATGAATTGTTCTAAGAAAATGGTTCAACCTGAAAAAGTCTTACCAGTAATAGAACTAACAAAACACAGGAAGAAGACAGTTTAGTTATACTCTTGGTTAGTTATACTCCCTGCTACCTGAAGTATCTCTTGCATGAGCAGCTACTTAAAAGACAAGGTATAACTGACCCTTGAATAATGGAATGGTTAGGGGTGTCTACTCCCCACATAGTTGAAAATCCATGTGTAACTTTTGACTCTTCCAAAACTTAACAGTTTTCTGTTGACCTGAAGCCTACCAATAATATAAACAATTGCTTAACACATATTTTATATGTTATATGCATGATATACTATATTTTTACAATAAAATAAGCAGAGAAAATGTTCTAAAGAAAATCTTAAGAGAAACTACATTTATAGTACTCTGATGGATCTATCCAAAAAAATATTTGCATGTAAGTGTGCCCATGCAGTTCAAACTGTTGTTCGAGGGTCAGCTCTATTTCCTTTTATCTTCCTATGTAAAAGAGAGACCTAACTGAAAAATAAGCACTTTATTGTAGGTCACCATGTCAAGCTAATTGGGAGTTATGGACATAAAGGAATTTCCCTGCCTTTATAGAGATTCTTAATTTATGTGTGCAAATGGAGCAGAAACCATTGCTTTGGGGAAAAAGGAAGGAGTAAGCAGTACACTCACCCTCTAGCCATTCTAAGGAGGCCTTTCTGGTGGGAAAGGCTGGGCTAATCAGCAAGACTTTGCTGCTAACCAGATTTGTATGTAGTGCTCCTGAAAACCAAAGTACAATCTCTTTAGTCACCTACTACAAAACTGTTATCAAGCAAGTTAGATCCCACAGAAATCAGAAATTTCAAAAAAAAATTTTTTTTGAAAGTCTATTCCAGAATGTTGGATTTCAGAAATTGAACTTGAAGCAGATTACAGCTTGTTGGGGCGCCTGGGTGGCTCAGTGGGTTAAAGCCTCTACCTTCAGCTCAGGTCATGATCCTGGAATAGAGCCCTACATCAGGCTCTCTGCTCAGTGGGGAGCCTGCTTCCTCCTCTATCTCTGCCTGCCTCTCTGCCTACTTGTGATCTCTGTCTGTCAAATGAATAAAAAAAGAAAAAAAATTACGGTTTGTTGCAATTAAACCCTATTAGTAATCCCTGAGTCAGTTTATTGGGAGTAAGGGGGGATGGGTAAGAAGGTCTGAGTCAAGACCATAGTTATGGGAGTCCCACTCTAGCTTGAGACTATCAGGAAGTGTGCCCTGATCCAGTGCTAACTTTGGGAAGCAAATTATTCTCCATTAACCTACTGGGAGCATTCTGAATTTTTCATGTTAAATCACAAAATATAGAATCTAATCTAGGAGTCTTGAAAGCAGTCCTAGGGGGAGAAATGGACCAGATTGCAAAGTGAATTGGACCCAGAATAGTATGCTATGTTGTTCTAAGCCCAAGCATTGTTCTGTAGACCTAGACTAGAGTTACCCAGAATTTTGTGGTTTGAATGAGAACACGTTGATGAATATAGAGTTGATTGAAGATGTTTATTTTTGAGAACATTAGTAAACATTTATTAGGCACTACCTATATGCCTAGGAATTTACTGAGCAATGTGCATAAAAAAGTAAAAGATGGTTTTAGAAAAAAGATACGCAATTGCTGTGACCAAAATCAAAACATAAGATGTAAGAAGTAGAACAGAGGGTTCAGAATGTCTGTTGCTTACATAAGATGTCTCCCACACCAAACAGCATGTCCAAAACTGAGCTTTTTATTTGTCCTCCAAACTATTCTTAATTACACTATTCCCCACACTAAGCATTCTTCCACTGTCATTTCTCAGTGTTGATTTTGTTCATTCTCTCAAGTATATAAAGCCAGTCCTTTTAGTAAACAATTTTGACTACTCCATGATGTATCTTATATCCCTTGCCTTCTCCAGTCCTTACTGCAGTATCCTAGTCAAGCTCCATCATAATTTGCCTTTACTCCCGTCACAACTTCCAGATTTCCCTGCTTTCAGTGTTATATTTGGATTCCTTTCTTTTTATTTTTTGTATATATATTACAAAAATAATATTTCCAATGCATTTCCTATAACAGCAAGCGTTGCTGCCCTACTTAAAGCCCTTCGTTGATTTCTCTACCACCCTCTCTGCGTGTACTGGTCCCCACCTACCTCTTCAAATCTTGTACCACTCTCCTGCACTGTGGTTGCAAACTAATGACCCCAGACATCATCTTTACTTATTGACCACAGTTTGTTTTATGAGCATTGATCATTGTGTTGTCTGGAAGTCTTGCCCTCAAGAGCCCATTGAAGGGATTTTTCCAAAGTCTAACAAGCTGGTCTTTTTCTTTCTTTCTTTTTTTTTTTTATATATTTTTTTAGATGTTCATTAATGAGAAGCCATCATATTTACACTCGCTTGTATTTTTAGAACTAAACCAGAAAAATAAAAGAATAAGGTAAAGTAAGCTCTTCCAGTTTAAATCTTCAAAAGAATCTCATCAACATATAATTTTCCAGAATCTGGGCAAAAGAGAAAGTTAAATGCTTAAAGTATTTAAACTGCGGTTCTCAAAATTTATAGAACTTTTTGAACTCACGTTCTAGTTGGACTACAGAACTTGGCAACTGGTATTTTTTCAAAAGTGTAAAGACCTTACTGAGACAGGTAAGGCTTGGCACAGTTCAAGGAGTATTACATTACAGTAATTCACCCTGGCATGAAATTTTGGCAGTTATAGCCAGAAACAAAGACAATAAGCCAGAAATGAAATGCCTCTTGGCATCAAGGAAAACAGTCACAAAGCCCCATACCCAGAAGCTGGTAGCTACCCTCACATATTTTGCTTTTGAAAAAGACCAGCAAAGGAGTGCCTGGGTGGCTAAGTTGGTTATCTGCCTTTGGCTTGGGTTATGAGATGAAACCCTGCATCAGGCTCCTTGCTCAGCATGGAGTCTGTTTTTCCCTCTGCTCCTCCCCTATCCTTCCCCCACCCTCGCTCATGCTCTCTCTCACTCGCTCTCTCAAACAGAATCTTTAAAAACAAACAAACAAACAAATAAATAATGAAGATCCACTTGCTGGAATACCTATAGAAGGTATGGATAGACCAATGAAAGATACATTTGAAACATATTTTTAACATTTCAGACACTTAGTACTAAATATAGAATTAACTTAGTCCCCAAAGCAAGAGGGCTAACCCCACAAAGTCTTCATTAGATTAAGCATCACCTAGATCCTGCTGATCTTGGGGAGAACTGACTT
This sequence comes from Lontra canadensis, assembly GCF_010015895.1. NCBI lineage: Eukaryota > Metazoa > Chordata > Mammalia > Carnivora > Mustelidae > Lontra > Lontra canadensis. The sequence goes on along the minus strand of NW_022631032.1, from coordinate 1,777,377 downwards.
CATTGGGCTTGTGAAGGTGGAAGGGGCTGTTGCAGGGGGCTGAGGAGTGAGTGGAAGGTGTGGACACAGAGACTAATATGTGGGTAGCTTGTTCCAAGAATTTAGTTGTGAAAGGGAAGATGGAGATAGTAGACAGGGTAGAACAGATTTGTATGTTTATATTTTACAAATTAGTATAGACTTAGAAGATAGAGAAGGGTCACCTTTTGTATATAGGTATGAATGTACACACTACTAGATAAAGTTTACAAATTAATCACCAGCAATAACAGTGTGAACAGAGACCTATGGAAATACCTAATTAGTAACTGTGACTTAACAGTTCTTTGAAGTAGCTCCCTCTTTATCTGTGTACATTACAATGTACACATACTCTTTATTAAGCATCTCATTGTGACATCGTCTCATCCTGTTCTTTTAAAGCAATGCCCAAAACACGCCATTGTTTTCTGTAGTGTAGGTTTATGAGAGCTATATTAATATTTTCTATTATTTTCATGTCATTTGCCTTCAAAAGATCATCTATTTTTAAACCATTAGTTTCTAAACAGATGGCACAACAGCTAAAAGATACCTTCTAGAGTCAGAGGGTTTGGTATAAGGTTAGAACCCCAAACTTTATGGTTCTTTGTTCACCCATCTTACTAACAAAATGTATTGCATCCGGAATTTTATTAAAGTAAAAATTAAGATACCTACTGATGGCAGAGAGGGGAAAGACTATTGAGAAAAACATTTAAAATTACCATATCTTCTTTTTTTTTTTTTTAAATGAAATTTTTGGACAGAAAAAGTGGCAGGTCTTAGAGAAAGGGGATATTCTAACACCCCCCCAAAAAGCATTTGAGTATGAAGCTGGACAGCTCAGAGCTAATTTTGGAACTCAGCAGTCAAAGCAAAATTTTTCAAAATAGCTGAAAAAAAAATTTAAGTTTGAATCCTTTTGTTTCAACTCAATGTGTACAAAACTAAACTCATAAAATTTCCCTACCAAAAAATGCCATAATTGTGGAGCAGTGTCTCCTGTTACCCATGCTATGCACGGTCATCTTTGATGCCCTTCTTGCCCTCATCTTTACATCTTCTAAATTACTGAACTGTGACTATTACCTTCAAAGTACCGCTTTCATCTGTCCTTTACTAGCTTCTCTGTAACTGTTCTCACTCTGACCTATTATTACCCACCTTCCAGTTAGTCTACTGCCTTCAGTACCTCTTCTGTCACCCTCAGTAATCTACATTCGATTCCTGGAAGTTAATTTCCTTTTAAAATGGATGTAATCAAGGGCACCTGGGTGGCTCAGTGGGTTAAAGCCTCTGCTTTCGGCTCAGGCCATGATCCCAGGGTCCTGGGATCGAGCCCTGCATCGGGCTCGCTGCTCGGCGGAGAGCCTGCTTCCTCCTCTCTCTCTCTCTCTGCCTGCCTCTCTGCCTACTTGTGATCTCTATCTGTCAAATAAATAAAATCTAAAAATAAAATAAAATGGATGTAATCATACATTAAAATATTCCCAGTTTGGAGACCCCAGGCTCTCTCTAGACTGCAGAATAAAATTAAAACTGAGTATCCTCAGGTCCTTTGTGCTCTGACCCTCATCTACCTTCCCAGGCATATTTCTCTCTACTCGCTGTATCTCCCCTGGCTTTGGGGCAGGCTGACAGCTCTTTTTTCTCTAACATAACTCTTGCTTTCTTTTCTTCTTTTTCTTTTCTCTGTCAACACTCTATCATTCTGATCATTTCTGTTATTTAGGTTGTTTATTAACCTTTTTCCCATATGATTTCCCCCCTTTGAATCCCTATTACATTATGCTTATTTCTCCCTAATCGTGTTCTGTTCTGTGTTACAATTATTTACGTACCTATCTTCTCTTTTCTTGGACCAATCACTTATGTTCTAACAGGTAGGAAAATGCATGACAAATGTTTAATAATTCTTGAGTCTTGAGGCGTATTAACTAGTAAAGCATTAGTCTGTGTGATTTTTTTAACTTTTTAAAAAGATTTTTTATTTATTTCACAGAGAGAAAGAGATCACAAGTAGGCAGAGAGGCAGGCAGAGAGAGAGGGGGAAGCAGGCTCCCCACTGAGCAGAGAGCCCGATGCGGGGCTCGATCTCAGGACCCTGGGATCATAACCTGAGCCAAAGGCAGAGGCCTTAATCCAGTGAGCCACCCAGGCACCCCAGTCTGTGTGATTCTAATCTCTAATGATGGAGCCCGTGATAAAATGATTTGTAATAAATGTAGATGTGGTCATTCAGATGACCACAATATTATTTCTCAGACATATTTGGTTTTCATCCACTGTTCCTGAAAATGCTTCAGAGACAAAAAGGTGAAACGGGTGTCTTGTTATTAATGAAGGTGACTTTTAGGTCCTACCCACCAAGAGTGAGCCTGGTTGCCAGGAGAACAAACGATGTAATTAGAGGGTTGGTACTTTCAGTCCTGACCCCCACCCACCTCGAGAGGTCAGAGCTGGAAGTTGAATCGGCCAATGGCTAATGACTTGGTCTATCATGCCTATGCAATGAAGCCTCCATAAAAACCTGAAAGGGCTGGGTTTGGAGAGTTTCTGGGTTGGTGAACACATGGCACACATGGAGAGGATATGGAAGCTTCCATGTCTTTTCCCCATGCCTTGTCCCGATAGCTCTTCCTCTGGTTGTTGGTTCCTATCCTTTATCCTATCTTTTAACAAATTGGTAAACATGTTTCCCAGACTTCTGTGAGCTGTGCTAACATTAATCCAACCCAATAGGAGGCTGGAGACTCCACAACCTGTAGCTGTTGGTCAGCAGTACGGGTAATAGCATGAGGATTGTGGCTGGTGTCTGAAATGGTGGGGTGCAGAGCAGTCTTCTAGGACTGAACCCTTAACCAATGGAATCTAACGTCCTGAGTAGATAGTGCCAGAATTTAGTTGAGTTGTAGGACACTGAGCTGATACCCAGTGCATTGATTGGATGTGTGGGGAAGCCTTCCACCTCCACACATTGGAAGTTGGGTCCAGGAGCCCAAGAGAGCCCTAGTGGCAATGTATAGCTGGATAGCGGTGAAGGGACCAAGAAGAAAGATTCCAGCGCCTTGGGTTTCTTTATTGGATGTAAGAAAAACATTACAGCTGTGTTGCTCTTCCTTCCTCTTTAGCTCTACGCACCAAACAAACTTGCTGGATTGCCAACGCATTATCTATATGCAGATTCCAACAGATGGGATTTGGGCTGCCTCAGACACATCTATCCAGTTTAGTTAGTTTGAGATGAGTTTACCCACCCTGTTCAAGGCCTTACAGTATTCACTGGGGATAGGAATTCATGATAACATAGTCCCTCTCTCAGGGGACTGGAGTAGGTTTGGCTTAACAGCTGCTTCTAAATGCTGGTTAGCACAAAACATGGTATTTTATATTTTTCAGAAACATGTGGGTCCATGGAGATAAAAATGTTAATTTCAGCAGCTGTGTCAATTTTACTTAGAGGAAAGGTGTCAGAACACTGTACCATCACCAGAAATAGCTTCTTAAAGGCACTGGGTGCTTGGACTTAGAGAAGTTAAAAATAAAAACAAAAACATGCTTACTTTTCAAATGGTGGTAAAATATGCTATGCTTTACACCAAGACTTTTTCAGTGTGCTTATTTATCAGGGTAGTTTCCTGCATGACCCAAATGACAGACATCTCTGCCAAGATTTTATAAATTCCTAGTGATTTTTCACCTGCCTCTTTCAAGCTATTTACTGGTATCAGAAGCCTTGTTTCACAGCATTTTGTTATGCACATGCATCTTAAACCAGTTTTGAAGAGAATTTGTTTTTGGCTGCTCTTCAATTCCAAGAGAGCAAATTAAGTAAGGTGGGTGATTGAGTAGCTGGTTGGCAACTGGGTTTCAGAATAGCTATGTTCTCGGGCGCCTGCGTGGTTCAGTGGGTTAAAGCCTCTGCCTTTGGCTCGGGTCATGATTCCGGGGTCCTGGGATTGAGCCCCGCATCGGGCTCTCTCTCAGCATCGGGCTCTCTCAGTGAGGAGCCTGCTTCCTCCTCTCTCGGCCTGCCTCTCTGCCTACTTGTGATCTCTGTCTGTCAGATAAATAAAATCTTAAAAAAAAAAAAAGAATAGCTTTGTTCTTAATCTGGTTTGCTTCCGTTACACATCACTCTAATTTCCTTCTTACATTCAGACAGCAAAACCAAGGTTTTTCTAAATATTGTGAAAGTAAGGGGAAAGTTATAAAAATACAAAATAGGGTGAATTTGTGGATATGGAATCATATTCCACTATTGAAAACAGATGTTGCCTTTTTTATTATTACACAAAGATGCAAAATGGCATCACCATGGTACACGTATTAGCTTTTACTGAGACTGAAATCACTTTATCTGAAAAGTAGTAAATACAATGAAAGCTTGATATGACACAGGTCATTCCTAAGGTGCCTCTACTAGCATGAGGTCCTCTGTAGATCTGAAAACAGGGTTACCAACAATATTGACAAAGTCTGTGCCTGGGTTTATCAGTTAAGCGGACATTGATTTCTAACCTTCATCCTTATCCATCCTGTAACATTCGTACTGAATTTTTAAATGTAGTGGATTCTTGAAGCATTGTATAAAGAATGTTATACAGACACAAGCTATTACAGATTTTGGCAAATCAGAGTGTCTTTCGTAGAAGGTATGTATATCGAGAATCTTCTGGTACGAGTGACAAACGAAATCCTTAAGCAGAACAGGAATTTATGGTTCACATAACTGTCAAGTGCAGAGGTAGATCTGACTTTAGACATGAATGAATTCCCAGCAGGGCTCTGATTCCACTTTTTGATGCTTCTGTGTTGGCTTCCTTCTGTCTACCTGGTGGTAGGTAGTGTTGGCTGCTGGAGGCTTGAGATGTCAGAGAGAGAGCATCTTTCTCCTATGGTTTGGCAAAAACCTCAAGGAGGACTCTGATTTGTCCCAGTTTGGGTCTTGTCCTGTTCATTCTTAGAACAATCACTATGGGTATACAGTGCAGAGAGTGGATGGGGATGGTGATGGCAGAGTGCAGATGGAGGACTCCGGGCAGACCTGGATCTTATTTCCCTCCTCACCATTATTACATGGATCAAGAAAAATCATGGGAAGAGGGAGGGCTGGTCCCTTGAAGAAGAGAACAATGGGCAATAAAGCCCTTCGGTGTGTTTAACACCCTTTATATTTAAGAACTTTGGTATTTTCAGAATTGGGGCTCAGTCAGTTAAGCTTCTGCCTTTGGCTCAGGTCATGTGTTCAGGGCCATGGGACTGAGTTCTGTCTTGGGCTTCCTGCTCAGCAGGGCGTTTGCTTCTCCCTCTCCTCTTCCCTTTGCCCCTCCCCCATTTGTGCACACTCACTCGCTCTGTCACTCTCTCTCCAAATAAATAAATAAAATCTTTTTAAAAAAATATTATCCAGTACTTTGTAGGTTAATTTCATTTATTGCCTGAATTCTGTAACACTTTATATATTTAAAAATATGCAATTAATTTTTCTGTTTAAAAGGTTTTTTCTTTATGTGTAAATTTTTTGTTTAAAAAATAAATTGTAGGAGCACCTGGGTGGCTCAGTTGGTTCCACGTCTGCCTTTGGCTTGGGTCATGATCCCGGGGTCTCGGGATTAAGTCCCATATCCAGATCCTTGCTCAGCGGGGAGTCTGCTTCTCCTGCTGCTGCTGCTCCCCTTGCTGGTGCTCTCTCTTGCTATCTCTCTCTCTTTCAAATAAAATCTTTTAAAAAATAAATGGTAGATTCTTAATTAGAGAACTCTGTATTAGTGAACTCAGGCTGTCACACACTTGGGTAGTTAATAGTAATAACAGCTAACATTTACTGAGCAGTTGTGTTATAGAAATTATTCTAAGGGTTATATATGTAATATCTCATTTAATTGTCAACACCACTCTAACATGGTAGGTACTATTACTCCTGTTTTACAAGTGGGAAAATTGAGGTGCTGAGAAATTAACGTATCCAAGGCTACACACAGCGGTGCATCCAAGATTCCAACTCGGGCATATCAGAGCCCATGCGCTCCACCTCCTTTGCCTATTGTCTCTGTTGCTCGACACGTATTTTTGCGTCCAACTTTTTCCTCTCCTGAGCATGATAACATGCATCCTTTCTGCCCTGCCTGCAAGGCTGCATGCGCCGTCCTCTGCCTACCTCTCCAGCATCATCCACCGTTGTCCCTGCTTATTCCTTGCTGTGCCTCAGATATGAACCCCAAGTTCATTCTGACTTCAGGAACTTCACAAATTGTTCCTTCTCTCTCCAGACCGCCCTTTCCTCACATCATTGTCTAGCTTGATCTTTCTTTATTCAATCTCTGTCCAGTGTTATTTCCTCCCTGGATCACTCTCTTAAGCCCTGTCCTGTGTTGTTTTCTTTATAGCACTTGTCACTTTATAGCATTTATCTACTATTGTCTATTCTGGTTTTTATCAGTCTCCCTTCCACCTAGAATGCAAACTCCACGAGGGTGTGGATTTTGTCTGTTTCACTCATGACACATCGCTGGTTGTCTACAGCAGGGCCAGGCATACGCAGGGCTCTGTGTTTATTAAATGAAAAAGCTTAGTTTCTCCCAAGAGGCTATGAAGTAGATAAGGTAGAAAATATATCCTTTTTATAGTCGAGATGGTCTCAGAAAGATGACATCAAGTACCTCAAAATATATTGGCTAATAAGTGGTTGGGACTAAAGTGAGACTACTCTTAGGTCTGGGCATTTTCCGTTGTACCGCCCTGGTCTGCCTGATGTCATCTGTTTTTCTCCTCTTTGCCTTCAGAGTACTACAAAACATTTCTGGAATTACCATCTGTGTCACTCATCGCCATAACCAAACCACAGCTAAACTGACTGGGCTTGAGAATTCGTATGTTAGTCGAGCTAACTTTTGCTGTTTCTTGACATGATTGGTCTATGGTTGTAACCAAAATAGAAACCTGATTTTTTTCTCCCATCTCCCATTCCACGTGTGGTCAGACTATTTAGCTAATCCCCAAATTTGATTAATTTGAATTCATGTATTAACTCAGTGTGGATTTAAATCCTGGCTCTTCTGTTTACTTATATAAGTTATTTAATCTCCCTGGCCTTCAGTTTCCTCATTTAGTAAATAATGCTAGTCATAGAGGCCATTCCCATGATTCAATGAGATAAAGCACCTGACGCCTGGAAATAGTTCAATAAGCAGTAATTACGAACTGCATTGCTATGTTCTATACACTCAGCGATATGAGTGAACAAGCCAGATTTGAGCCCCTTTCCCTTAGAACTCTCAGTCTAAAAGGGAAGTAGTTAAACAACTAAACAGGGGAGATAGTTTAACCAATAACAACATAGGTTCATTACCTAGGTTAAATATTGTTCATAAATATTGTTCATTACCTAGGTTAAATAAGCAGGGGAGAGAGAATCAACCTTGGAAATATCCTTGACTTCTCTCTTCTCACATCCCACATCCAGTCCATTAGCAAATCATGTCACCTCTACCTTCACAGAACATCCAGAATTTGACTCCATCTCCTCACTTGCACTGTTGGCACTCTGGCCCAGGCCTCCATCCGTCTCACCTGTATTACTAATGGCTTCCTACCAGGTCTCCTTGCATCCACCCCAGAATGATCGATCATGTTAAAACTGAAGCCAGATCATGTTATTTGTTGTAGGCAGAATGATGCCCCCTCCAAAGGATGTTCATGTCCTAATCCCTGGAACCTAGACATATGCTACCAAAGGACTTTGCAGATGTGATTAAGGACCTTGGGATGCGGGGACTCTACTGGATTATTCAGGCAGGCCCAACCTACATCACACAAATCCTTAAAAGTGGCTGTGATCAGAGGCAATGTGACCACAGATAAATGGTCACCAAAATGCACATTGCTGGCTTTGAAGATGAAGAGTCTCTGGGAGCTAGAAGATGAAACGAACAGATTCTTCCCTAGAGCCCCCAGAAGACACAAGGCCCTGCCAACACCTTGATTTTACCCCAGAGAAACCTGTGTCCAACTCTTGACCTCCAGAACTGCAAGATAATCACTTTGTGCTGTTTTAAGCCACTAAATTTGTGGTGATTTGTTATAGCAGGAATAGAACACCCACATATTACTCTGTCAGAGCATTCTAGTGGCTCACACAGGGTAACAGACAAAGTGACCTGCAAGGCCCTGAGCCATCTGGCCCCCTACCTCTCTGACCCACTTTCTTCTAGTCTCACTCTGTTCCGGCCACACTGGCCTCCTTACTCTTCTTGAACCCTCCACGCACTCTCTTCATTCCAGGCGCCCACTTGCACTAGTGGTTCTCTCTTTATGGACTCTTCGTCCCCCGGAAAGCCCCATGGCTGTCTCTTTCTTTCTTTCATCTCCGCGGAAAGGTCACCTCTTCAGTGAGCCCCTCCTTACCGTCCCAACATAAAATAAGCACCTGCCACTTGCCCTGTGCACGCCCTATCCGTTCTACTCTGCTTTATTTGTCCCATTAACACTGTCATCACCTGACAATCTACTTAATCATGTATTATAGCCTCCCCTTGCCCCCTTTTGGGAACTACGAGCTCATGAAGGCAAGGACTGGGTCAATTTTGCTACTGTATCTCCTTGCATGGAGTAAGTGCTAAGTATCCGAATGGGGGTTGGCAGGGGGGACTGAGTACTGCGGGAACACACAGGGTACATGGAAGGCAGTGTAAAGGAATGAGGAAGATCCAAAGGGAAGCTCAAAAGCAGAAAGTGACCCGTGGGAGACATAGGGAACAGCATGTGGGAGGTCACGGCCCTGGTCAGGAGGCAGAAGCACACAGGGTAGCTTGATGAGGTTTGGAAAGTATTTTAAGCCATTGGATGTACTGCTGTCTGCCAAGGGGAGCAAGGCCCAATGGCCAAGAATGTGGACTCCGGAGCTGGACAGCTGCTCGGGTTCAAATCCTAGTTTGCCTCAGACTCGCTGTGGGTCTGTCTTTGTGCGGGTTACTCATCATCGTCGTTAAGATGGGTCTGATGCTAACCTGAACTTTTAGAGCTACTGTGAGAAGCAAATGAGTGAAAGGTGTAAAATGTTTAGAAGAGGGCCTGGCATGTAGTGAGCATATTTGAATGTTAGCTATTATTATTACTGGCAACCAGGGGCCCACTGAAGAGTTTTCTGCAAAGACTGACATGATAGAACTTACATTGTAACAGCTTCGCTGTAGCTATGTATACAGAAGTAGAGAGTGAGGGGCCGGGAAAGAGGGTGAGAGGGTGGGGGGTGGGGGGGGTAATTGTTTTCTTGAAAAGGGCTTTACATGAAATCTGAGACCTTTTGAACTAAGAGTGGTGATTACACTTTTTTTCAGAAAATTGTACTACATAATTAAAAATGAGTTAGATGGTTCAGTATGAGAGAGCACAAGGAGTTTTTGCTTATGTGTATGGTACTTTTCAAATTACAGGTTGAGTCTTTAGTGGGTCATAGACCAATTTAGTGGGTCTAAAACAGCTTTAACAAAACAACAGAAAGGAAAACACAGCATTTGGAAAGGGTAACATTGCATCATGACAATCCCGTTTCAATGACGCGTGTATTTATTAACCTTGTGTATGTTACGCTCACACTCACGGGTCACCAGGTAAAATGTATGAACATTTGAGAAACACTGTTCAGGGGGCCCGTTTTAATCTTGTTCTGTAAGCTAGCTGTGACATCCTGGGGGAGTTCTTTCCGGGATCTTCATGATTCTAATGGCTTTGTAAACTTAGGACTCTGAAGGCAGGAAATCCTCTCTGTCTGGGTGTGTGGCCAAATGTCTTGCTGTGACCTATAGTGAGATCGAAGGCAAAACCCAACCATTCCTTGAGGACAGTCCCAAGGAAGCAGTTGGCAAAGCATAAGCCGTAGCAGAACAGCTGCGGGAGGCTGATTCCAGATCCCAAAGTACCTTGTGTTTCCAAGTTAGGGAGTGGGAGGAAGCCCGGGGAGGTGTGAATTGCCTATCTCCATAGTGCCACCCACCTCTGCGGCCTTCCAGAGTCACTTCCACAAGCTGCCGACAGCTCAGTGACAGTGCCCCTGCCCACCCTTGGCCCCTGTCCGCTGCCAATTATGGAATCCGCTGAGAACAGAGAAGGTTGGTCCGCTCCTCGGTCCCCACACGCCGATGGTCCCCTCTGTGGAACTTTGCCAGAAGCTGCCTGGCAGGTTGGCGGCTCCATGGGTGGAGGGGAGGGCTGAGCTAGCTAATTACCCAATGCCAGGGGTGCTCCATACCGTCTCACCAGCGACAGCATGGCACCGGCAGTAGCCCACCTATTAGTTTTGCTCTAATGAATCTGCTAATTGAGAGGTAAGAAAGCTGGGAGTCAGGGCTGTGAGGGCTTGGGAAGTGGTGGCTGGGACCAGGGGAGTGGACAGTTTCTGCTCTTTGAACATAACTATGCTGTGACCAACCATGTAGAAATCACAGTACATTGAACAACATCACACTTTGAGGCACCGAGGCCCCTGTTGGGAGTGGGGGGTGTTTAACTCCTTGTACCCCTGGCCTCTGTTTATTTGTTGTTCTGGCTCTTCTTGACTAAATTGAAACATCATCTCTCCCCTTGTCTTCACAGAGCACACAGATCTGGTGTTTTGAATGTGTAGTTTGGGATTTTTAACACCTTGGCGAGCATTTGTTTTGGTGCAAAGGCTATTAGTAATGCCAACATTACCACATTGTAGAAACAACTACTTCAACTATATTCCAATAAAAATAAAATATAAAAATGTATACTTCCCTCTGGTGGAACTAAGCCTCTTAATTTTTAGAAGACTTTTTTGAAGTCACCATTGTAATGTAGATCTGTACCTTGCGGTAGGATAGTATGTTCAAAGGAACAAACAAATACGTAAAATTCGTCCTCTCCTTTCCCAGCCCTGCATTTTTTTTTTTTTTTTAAAGAAGAAGAAACCACTTTGTCATTAGGAGAGATGCAGTTGCCTGGGTCAGTTGCTTAAGTTACTGCCTTTGGCTCAGGTCAGGATCCCAGAGTCCTTGGATCTAGCCCTGTGCTTGGCTCCCTGCCCAGAGTTTGGGCTCCTGGGACTTTGCTTCTCACTTTGCCCCTTCTTCTCCCCCTGCTTGTACTCTCTCAAATAAATAAAATCTTTAAAAAAAAAAAAAAAAGGAGAGATGCAGGAAGGATGTATCTATAAACCATGTTTGGCAGATAGTGTGGTATAGGTAGCTGCTTCTTTTTTTTTTTTTTTTAAGATTTTATTTATTTACTTGACAGACAGAGATCACAAGGAGGCAGAGAGGCAGGCAGAGAGAGAGGAGGAAGCAGGCTCCCCGCTAATGCGGGGCAATCCCAGGACCCTGGGATCATGACCTAGGCCGAAGGCAGAGGTTTTAACCCACTGAGCCACCCAGGCGCCCCTGTAGGTAGCTTCTTAGCTTTCCTATTAAGGGACATATTTAGTTCTCTTTGTATGTTGATAAAAACTGAAGAACTGTTTTAAATTTCAACCACAGAAGTCATTAGTTCGGTTTACCTATCAATACCAATTTTATCACATGAAAGTAGAAGATAAATTTTTTTCTATTGGCTAATACTTCCCTCAGCACCTTCACCTAGAATCTAGAGGCAGTTAAAAGGAAAAGAAAGACATTCAGAAGAAAAGCAGTTAAGGATTCACGCCGAAGGTTGTGAGTGGTTTGGCATTTAAGGAAAGAAACTGTGAAGTCCAAGACCTGAGTGCCCCCAACTTCTTCAGCAGCAGGGGAGAGAGACCTACTCCTTACTCCTGCGCAAATGTTGAAAGTATTCAAATCATAAGCAATAGCAACAAAACTGAAGTTCCTGAATATTTGAATCCAACCTTCATTTCCATGTTTGGCAACGCCAAGTTTTCTTAAAAATAATAAAAGCAAAAAACATAGGGTACATGTTTTGATGCCCGCCAAATGAAAGTACCAGAATATCCTGTGATAATACCACATCCTCACGTATAAGCCCTTCCAAAGCTGCGGATTCAGCATTTGAGAGAGGTTTCAGTGGAAGTGCACGTTAGCTGGCTAACAGGTAATAGGAACAGAAATTAAGCTTGTACAAATTCCTCTCGGAATTCTGGATAATGTCTTTCTTAATGTGCTGGTTTGAATTCTTTCTTTCTTTTCTTATTTATTTATTTATTTATTTTTAAGATTTTGTTTATTTATTTGACAGAGAACACAGTAGCCAGGGGTGGGGTGGGGTGGGAGGGAGCAGGCTCCCCGCTGAGCAGAGACCCCCCCCCCCCCCCCCCCCGCCATGCAAGGCTTGATCCCAGGACCCTGGGATCATGACCTGAGCCAAAGGCAGAGGCTTTAACCCACTGAGCCACCCAGGCGCTCCCCCCCTCTTTTTTAAAAATATTTTATTTATTTATTTGTCAGAGAGAGGAAGCATGCACAAGCAGGCAGAGTGGCAGGCAGGGGCAGAGAGAGAAGCAGGCTCCCCACTGAGCAAGGAGCCCGATGGATGCCGGACTCAATCCCAGGACCCTAGAATCATGACCTGAGCCGAAGGCAGCGGCTCAACCCACTGAGTCATTCAGGCGTCCCATCTTTCTTTAGTTAACTAGAACAACATTAACAGGGTATTTCATTTTTAGCCTTGTCAAAAAAAAAAAAGAAAAACTTAGGTTTTTGGCATAACTCTTTACTCTTTTCCCTATAAGGTGTGAGTTTTTTTCAACTTTCATTTTTAACTAATGATTAATAACTTTACTTAATAATTATTATTTAATATCTTTTAATTCAAGAAATATGCATGATATAAATAATTAAAGTAAGTAGATAAAATTTGAAATTATACAGGAAAATGGATCTGAAAAAAATTTTTCTGATTGTAATAGTAATATAAGGGATGCCTGGCTGGCTCAGTCAGAAGAACATGGGACCTGTGATCTCTGGGTTGTGAGTTTGAGCCCAACATGGTATGTAGAGATTACTTAAAAATAAAATCTTTAAGGGGCCCCTGGGTGCCTCAGTCGGTTGAGCGAATGACTCTTGGTTTTGGCTCAGGTCCTGATATTAGTGCTTGAGATCAAGCCTGCCACGGCTCTGTGCTCAGTGCAAAGTCTGCTTAGGGTTTCTCTCTCCCTCTTCCTCTGCCCTCCTCCCTGCCCCCACCAAACATAATTAATAAATCTTAAAAAAAAACCAAAATATTAAAAAATATATATATAACTGTCTACAACAAAAAAAGATACTGCATAAAGGAATAAAGCAAAACATATACTCATTGGTAGCACTGCATTTATTTCCTCCCCCCGCCCCCAAACGAGTAACTTAGAACGAATAACTTACATGGTATTCTATTGTATGGATATATGGTGATTTATTCAACCAATGTACTAGTGAAAAACTTAGGTTATATCCTTTCTTCCTCTAGGAACAGCACTGCAGCAAACATGCATATGTGTATGTGTCCTGTCTTTTTCAGATAAATTGAAAAGATACACCTATTTAGCATTTTGATACGTATTGCCAAAATGTCCGGAAAAGTTCTATGCTCCTACTAATAGCTTGCGTAAACCTCTGTCTGCACAGTCTCACCAATATTTACTTAATTTTCCCTTTATACATGTTTCCTGTTTCCTTTTTGAAAGTAGATTATCTTCTCATGAGCCAGAGCTCTCAGAACCTGAAGCACCGCCAGCCACGCTTCTTTTGAAGAACGAGCATTTGCTCCTGTGTTGTGTGTGGCAGAGGGAAGGCTGTGGGACTGGGATCTGCTTGCCAGCCTCCTCCTGCAATAAGGAAAGCCCCTATCTTGTAAGTGCACACAAGTGCTAGTCATTTATATAATATTAAATAGTGGGGTGCCTGGGTGGCATCTGCCTTTGGGTCAGGTCATGGGTCCTGGGGTCAGGCCCCGCATCAGGCTCCCTGCTCCGTGGGAAGCCTGCTTCTCCATCTCCCACTTCCCCTGCTTGTGTTCCCTCTCTTGCTGTTTCTCTCTGTCAAATAAATAAATAAATAAAATATTTTTTAAAAATTAAAAAATAATATTAAATAGTAATTGAGCTCCAACTACCTGCCGGGCCCTGTGCCACATGATAGGAATATAGTGGTGAGCAAAACAGACAGCCTCTGCTCTCAGGAAGTTTATAATCCTAGTGGACTGTTTCCTAAGGCATTCTTTTCACTCTTTACCCTCTGAGAGGGGAGGAAATGTATGCCTTTCTACCTTGCGTGTGTTCGATTTCTGAATTCAGTAATTTTTTACCCATTTGTATTTCTTTCACTTTTTATTATGACCATTCTTGGTCTTTTCTTTCTTTTTCTTTTTGATTTGTCAGGATTAATTACATTAATCCTTGGCCATGGTGGTAGACACCAGTGCCCCTCTTTGTCCTTGCCAGCTGGCCCCTTAGTTCAGATGCTGGATGGCCACGGTAAGTGGAACTGGACTTGGTGCCTGGGCTTTTAGGAGAAACAGGAAACAGTGTGCAGAGCCCTGGCTCGGGCACTGGAACCCATGTGATCTCCTAAGTACACAGATCACTCACTCACTGGGCCTCCATTTCCTCACCTGTAAAATAAAGGGGCAGGACAGGACAATGTTTTTAGGTTCCTCCTAGCTCAGATAGTCTATAATGTTATGGATTTAAGAGTACATTTGCAAACTCAATAATATGTATTGAACGTTAATGCAAGGAACTATGCTAGACAGTGAATATACACAGAAAAGGATAAAGGATCCACGGGCTAGTAAGGGGACATAGATGTGTAACCAAACAAGGAGTAATCTATTAGGATAGAGTTTTCCTCCGCAGCATAGCATATGCACAACACTGAGACAGGAGCTATCTATCTATCTATATATATATATATATATATATATAAAGATTTTATTTATTTATTTGACAGAGATCACAAGTAGGCAGAGAGACAGGCAGAGAGAAGGGAGGAAGCAGGCTCCCCTCTGAGCAGGGAGCCTGATGCAGGGCTCAATCCCAGGACCCTGAGATCATGACCTGAGCCGAAGGCAGAGGCTTTAACCCACTGAGCCACCCAGGCGTCCCTCTCTCTCTCTCTCTCTCTCTCTGTATATATATATATTTATATATATATATATTTTTTAAGGTAGCTATCTTGCACTACTCATAAATATTAAGTCTACATGTTATTAAAGATTTACATGAGAGGAACAAAATTTTTGAAGATCATATGAAAGAGTGTATTCATAATCCCAGGGTATGAAAGAATTCCTTCAAACACAAGAAGCACAAATCATAAACAAAAAGATAGATTTGGCTACATTAAAAATAATTACTTCTATTAATTAAAAGTCACCATACAACAAAATAGAGCATCCACAACTGAGAGAAGATAGTTGCAATACAAAATTGACTAGAGATATAAAGATGTTCTGCAAGTAAAGGAAAAATACCTCTCGGGGCTGGGTGGTGGGTACAAGGCATGTCTTGGAAGTTATTTCTTATGTGAAGGAAGCAGCATGAAGTAGCTGGCGCCCAGGAACCTGGGACAGCACAGTACACCTGGGGAACTATAAACACAGTTTGTCATTACTTGAGCTTAAAGTGTGAGAAGAGCATTGGAGACAAACGGCTTCAACACACATTTGTAGTGCGTCTACTAAGAGCTGGGCACTGTACCGTATACCAGGACACAGAAATAACAGGGTCCGTTCCTGCCTGTGAGCTATGGAAGGACAGTATGGTAAGTGTTTTGACGGGAAGTACACACTGGGTGTATTGGGAGTACAAATAAGAGGCCCAAATCTGGAAGGAAGGCTTTCTGGAGAATCTGACATCTGAAATGGATTTTGAAGGATGAGTATGAGTAGCAATAATCCTGCCTTAGACCTGAGGAAGGCTGGTCTAATGCAGGGAATGCTGTGTGTTAGTAAGCAAGAGATACTGAAGGCTTGAGCCAAAGCAGTGGCACTGAGGTCTGGAAGGTGGGCACAGTGTGGTGGTTATGAGAGAGGAAGACTTTCAGGACAGCCCTCAGAGGCAGGCCACAACCAAATCAGAAGATTACAAAACTGCTTAGAAACATCAGTTTTTTGGGATCCCCGGGGATGACAGTTGGACAGAGAATGAGTCTTCCAACTAATTAAAAATGGCAGGAAGGTGGGAAGGGGTGGAATGTGGGAAGAGCAGGAGAGAGCTCACTGTATACAAACCCAGCAATGAGAGACTGAGAAGTTGTCATCTGAGCCCCTTTAACCTAAATCTACCTTTTGCCTTAAACCCGTGGCTTGTTAGATATAAAAAATGTAACATTCTACACGTTGAAAACATTATATATTTGAATTCAATCTACTATATTTAGTGAGCTCCTACTACATGGCTCGTCTCTGTGCCAGATTCTGGAGTTACAAAATGAACATTAGCATTTATTGAGTTCCAGTGAAGGCTGTGCCTCAGAATCATCTGTGTGACAGCCGCCCAGCATCCCCTCTGGAAAATATGATTTAGTAAGTATGGCCTATGAATCTATATTAAAACAAACACAGAAAAACTCTATAGGGGATTCTGTTATATAGCCAGGAGGAAAAACTACAGGCTTTGTTAGGCACTGTTCTGTGTATCTTATATAATCCTCAAATCACCCTAACATATAAGTATCATTCTCTGAGCTCCTAATCTGTTGGAGAAATACATACATGTGCATAAGTAATCATGCGGATTTGAATAAGGAAGAGATCCCTGTGGGAGAGAAATATATCCATTGACTCAACCCTTATCAGACACTAAGTGCCCGCCACTGGGCTAGGTTCTAGAGCTACAAAGACGAAAATAATGTCACTACTCAGAAGCTCCAGGTCTGAAGAGAATATGGGTATAAAAATCTCAAGTTGTAATACTGAACTCTATTCTAATAGTTACATACAGTAACAAAAGGATCACAGCACAAAAGAGAAGTCAGGTCACTGGGAGGGAGGAGATCCTGAGATGCCCGTGAAGCCAAGTTTTCAATAATGAACAGGAGCTCCGCAGGCACACAGAGGGAGGAGGCCCATTCGGGCAGAGGAGACATGGTGCATGAGAGGGGACTGAGAAAGCAGCACACAGAAGCAGCTGAGAATTCCTTTGTGGATGGATGAACCCGTCTGGAGTAGACAGATTGGCAGCAACGAAGACAGGAAAGGTTGGTGGGTGCTGGATACTAAAGGAACCTTACATTTAAAATAAGAAATTGGGAATTTAGGGGCGCCTGGGTGGCTCAGTGGGATAGGCCGCGGCCTTCAGCTCAGGTCACGGTCTCAGGGTCCTGGGATCGGGCCCCGCATCGGGCTCTCTGCTCCGCAAGGAGCCTGCTTCCCCCTCTCTCTCTGCCTGCTGCTCTGCCTACTTGTGATCTCTCTCTCTCTCTCTCTCTGTCAAATAAATAAATAAAATATTTAAAAAAAAAAAGAAATTGGGAATTTATCCGACAGATCTGTGGTTTCCAAATTATGTATTTCTCAGTGGAGCTGTAACACCCCTTGGAGGCTACCAGTGAGTCATCTGGGGTGGGGAGTGGAGCAAGGTGGGCAGGGCTCTGCCTCTCCCATCCATTTCAACCCTATCAGCTTCACTATTATCCATTTAATGGTGAGCATGGGTGAAAGACTTTTTCTTTTCAACAAAGGATTCCGTGATTAAGGAAAGTTTAAAAACCATAGCTGTAGGCAATGATAAACCAGAGAAGAATTAAAAGCATGAGTTTTCAAGATGAAAAGGCTGCAAACAGTGTCAGGTGCTAAAGTGATATCAGGAAAAACAAGTACTGAAAAGCATCCTTTTGTTTGTCAAATGGAGAGTGGCCTTACTGAAAACAGGTGGTGGGGGTGGGTAGGGAATGGAGAAGAGAATGCGGGGCATAGTGGAATGAATAGGAGGAGAAAATGGGGAGGCTGTGCTCCTAAGAGTCTTAGAAAGCAGTGGAAGGAGATTTGGCATTAGCCAAAGGGGAATTTGTTCATTTCATATGTCTCCCTTCTTTGCTAACTGATCCCCTAACACGGGTTATAGGGGTGGGCTTCTGGAAGCCATGTATGTACATACTGCCCCCTTGCTGTAGCTGATTGACCCTTGATGGGGTACATCACCCCAGCTAGGCTATTACTTACCTAAGAAATTGATAATTTGGGCCAAGAGAGAAGATACTTTCTCTCTAATTTTTTGGTTAATCTTGAGAGCCGGACCTAGAGAATCAGGTGAAAATTTCAGAAGGGCAAAGTATGTGTGGAAAGGATGGAAAGGAAGCAGCATCCAGGTTTTACAGGTCCTGGTTCCAAATCCTTCCCAAGGTCCATAGAGAGCCTATCATAGGCTTAGGGTAAAACCATCCTATCTAATAATGAACTCTTTATTTTTGCCTCACTCAAATAGTGTCTCTTATACACACACACAAGTACATGTGCACACACAGATCCTTTCTGATACAGAGGGTGTATGCTTTTCTTTCTCTTGTCTTCAAAGAGAAAAGAAAGGTCATTTGAGAGAAAGGCTGAGCATGCAGAGAAAGAGGATAATTGATAGAGCCATTCTCAGAGGAGAATGGAAGATAGGAGATCTGGAGCACAAGGAAGAGGGGCACTTTCCTTTGAGATAGATGGATAAGAAGTAAAGAAGATGGGAATGTGCTTGAGAATGTGGGTCAAGGCTAGGAGACTGTTCCCACCCAATGATTCCTATTTTCTTTGTGAAGAGTCAAAATTATCTACAGTTTATGAGAGAGGTGGGCAACAGCTTGGATGGCAAGTTTCGGAATAGCCATTGCACCAGCAGGCCAGGGATCAGACCACAGATAAATAATACAAAGACAGTTGAAAACCCTAAGTATGTTGTGTCCAGGACTTGCGTTAAAAGCTTTCACCTTTTGCCTACCCAGCTCCCTTTAAAATACAAATCAGATCACATCACACTCCCTGGCTTAAAATTTTTCCAATGGCTTCCACTGCTTTGAGATATAAATTGTGACTAGTATTGCTCAGAAACTAGGAGGGGGAAACACAAAGGAAATGCTTGTTTTGATCTAGGGCTGGGTATATGACATGGTCATGGCAGGACCTGAGAAGACGTTTGGGGGCATTGCAATGGAGTTGTTGAGGTGGTGGAGGAAGGCAAGACCCGTGTGATACCAACAGCCTAGGAGATAAAGAGAGTCCTGGGGCAGGGCTGGGTGTCTGAAATGAATGTATTTGAGTGAGACAGCAGGAGACATTTGAGGCTGAGCTTGTGAATGGAATGGGTGAGATGAGGTTTAAGGTGGGAATATTTAAGGATTGACCAAAGTGACATATTTTGAGACAAAGAGACAAATTTTCTCCTCTCTATAGATGACAGCACCATGTCCTACCAATCATTCTCTAACTTGAAACCTGGAGTCACCCTGGGAGTTTAGTCTTTTTTTCCTCCCTCACATTTAGTTGATCATCAGATCCTTTTGATTTTGTTGCCCAAACATCTTCTGATTGCAATGGCCTTGGTTGAAAACCTCTTGACTGCTATGTGTTTGGTCTCAGTCCTGATAGCCCCAGCCCCTTGAGGTACTCTCCTTGAATAGTCAAACTGTTTTGTGTCACTGCAGGCTTAAATTCTCCCAATGGCTTCCCATTGCCTTAAAATACGAATTCTTCAGGGTGGCAAAATCCTTTGTATCTGGTCACTGTTTACTTCTACTAGCCACACAGTTCCCTGTGACTAAAGGTCCTTGGAAAAACCTTCCTCACCTTTCCTTTCCTCTTACTTTTTCAAGATTCCGTATGGCTGCAAGATATAAGAACACTTATTTCCTTCTCCAGGAGAAATGACTGTCTTGAGTATGAGCAGCTCTCAGAGCTCTAGAGGGGAAACTGTTTTATCTCACGTGTAAACCTCAGAGCCTGCCATGGTGTCTGGCCAGCATACCAGCTTAATGGATACTATTGAATGAAGAAAGGATGAGTGAATGTTGAAATCACCTTAGCTGGTGGCAGGAGTTGGGGTGGAGGACTGTGAGTCAGAGGCCAAACATGAGAGTTTACCAGCTGTGTTTTATGGGACTAATACTCTCTTTTGGGGAAATTGCCTTGTCCATTAGGCAACTGTTCTGTGGTCTCCATCCTGACCCACCTTCATGTAGGAATGATTAAATTGGGTAATCCGACCCTCCTATTTGCTGGCTGGGGACCTGTGTGACCTCTGATGAAAAGATGAGCTGGGTTAATCTGTTTTCTCCTGGGATCTGGGAATCAGGAAACAGATTAAAGTGATAAGCTCCAGGAGCAAAGGTTGAAAGGATACATCAAGAATTGTAAAAAAAAAAATACATAGCAGTTGCAGAGTGGCCCTGAAATTTATTTTTGTGACCTGCGCAATGTTTTCTAATATTCTGAAAGTGTTGCCAACATTTGAAAATTGGGGAGGTTCCACACTGAAATCTGGCTATTTGGCTTCTCTTCTAGAATCTGAAGGTCTGATATGGCAAAAACATCCTGGAGCTGAGCAGTTACACAGGGCACATGCTTCCCTCTTGACCTGAGCCACTGCCCCTCTAGGCTGCTTACACCTGGCCAGCTTCATTCACTTACATCATCTGCTTGGGCCCCCATAGCCATCCGACACCCAGCTTGTTGAAGGAACCAGTAGCAATGAGGGATTATATGCCAGCTAGGCTCCCAGGGGACTAGAACCCACACAGAGCAGAGAGGCCACCTGCTGAGAATTGGGCAGTAGGTGAGAAAGATTGAGGATACAGCCACCAGGAGAAGGGAACCAGTTCCCACAGGTGTCTGGGTTCTTCAGTTACCCAGTTCCAGTAGCTGCCCATAGTTACCTTCATCATAATTCTAGGCTCTTGACATAATTTGCAAGGCAGTGAGCCAGGCTAAGGCAGGAAGTGAGTGAGAAGTAGAGAACAGCAATGAGGTCAATAAGACAGTGGTGTAGCTAGATGACATTAGGCCCCCAAAAGAAATTCTTGTATGAAGGTGGAGTGTTAAGTTGTAAGTTGTCAAGAGTTAGATTCTTGCTGACTATGTATCCTGGCCAAGGGGATCAGGGAAAGGGTAATGAAAAACTTCTACTCAAGAGGATATACAGTTAAAAGTATCTTCAGAGTGCGGGTGGCTGGGTGGCTCAGTCATTTGAGTGTGTCACTCTTTTTTTTTTTTTTTTAAAGATTTTATTTGACAGAGATCACAAGTAGGCAGAGAGACAGGCAGAGACAGAGAGAGGAGGAAGCAGACTCCTCACTGAGAGGAGAGCATGATGCAGGGCTCAATCCCAGCACTTTGGGATCATGACCTGAGCCGAAGGCAGAGGCTTTAACCCACTGAGCCACCCAGGTGCCCCTGAGTGTGTCACTCTTGATTTTGGCTCAAGTCATGATCTGAGTATTGTGAGATCGGGCCCCATGATGGGCTTAGCGCTCAGTTTGGGAGTCTGGTTGGGATTCTTGCTCCCTCTTCCCCTTTGCCCACTCCTTAACATGTGCACGCGCATGCGCACGTGCTCTCTCTCGCTAAATAAATGAATAAAATCTTAAAAAAAAAAAAAAAAGGTATCCCCAGAGGAAATCAGAAGTATTCTGGGAAGGAAGGGCTATGGGTACACAGGGTTCCAGAAGTTTTGGAGGAAGGGACTGGGAAGTTGGAGGAAAAGATATTTGTGAGATTTAAGGTCTCATCACTTTTATCCTTTACTAACTTTCACTGTGTGTTGAAAAGAGAAGTCTGTATTTCGGCAAACTGAGAAGGCTTCCTGAAAGAAGTGGCATTTGAGCTGCATCTTTAAAATGAAATGGATGAAAAGGAGCTGTTGCACAGGGAGATAGAGCCACACCTATAAAGGCCAAATTCTAAAGGGGACAGCAGGTGGTTTGCCGTTAAGAGTCTGGTGACATGGGACCTGTATTTAGCTTGTCACCCAGCCAGTTATTTCTATACCTTGGGGCCTTGGTTTTCATTACTCTAAGAGTAATAGTATTATACTTCTAGGACTCACTATTCCCACCCTAACCCACTTCTAGTATTTTCAGATTTAGGACATACCCTATGGTTGACAACCCCAAATGCTTGCTTTACCACAGGGCAGAAAAAATAAAAAAAAAAATTATTTTATTATTTATTTGACAGAGTTCATAAGTAGGCAGAGAGGCAGGCAGAGAGAAAGAGAAGGAAGCAGGATCCCCGCCGAGCAGAGAGCCCAATGCGGGGCTCCATCCCAGGACTCTGGGGGCTTGATCCCAAGACTCTGGGATCATGACCTGAGCTGAAGGCAGAGGCTTTAACCCACTGAGCCACCCAGGCGCCAAAAAAAAATTTTTTTTGGATAGCATTATCACTAACTGGATGTACGTAAATTTAGCTTTCTGCAGAAAGAAAATGTTCATTATTAACGATTAGTTTAGTTATTTTCATTGATGGTGTCAGGCAGCTGAATTTTTTTTTTTTTAAGATTTTAGTTTTATTTATTTGTCAGAGAGAGAGAGGGAGAGAGAGCGAGCACAGGTAGACAGAATGGCAGGCAGAGGCAGAGGGAGAAGCAGGTTCCCCGACGAGCAAGGAGCCCGATGTGGGACTCGATCCCAGGAAGCTGGGATCACGACCTGAGCCGAAGGCAGCTGCTTAACCAACTGAGCCACCCAGGAGTCCCAGGCAGCTAAATTTTAATTTTGAATCCCAAAGCATCAAGTTAGGCCTCTTCCAAAAGGTTACACTACGTTGAAACATTGAAACAAGTTATTGTATATACAGGTTAGCTGTCATGCATCAGGAATACAATTAAATGTAGAAATGGCCAACCCTCCAAGTCCCACACAGAAGTTATAAATCTAGAAGAGGTTGGCTTGACCAACTGAACTGTCTGAGGATACTTAAGTCTTAACTGCCAATAGTTTCCAGTTATCAAAAGAATGTGGGTAGATTCCAGGGATATGCAATTCAATTTAAAAAAGAAACCAATTACCACATGAGTTTACTCATATGTGGAATTTAAGAAACAAAAATAAGCAAAGGGGAAAAAATGAGAGATAGAGAGAGATCAGGAAACAGCTTCTTAATTATAGAGAACAAACTGATCATTTTTGGGGGGGGATGGGTGAAATAGGTGATGGGGATTAAGGAGGGCACTTGTCCTGATGAGCACAGTGACGTATGGAAGTGCTGAATCACCATATTGTACACCTGAAACCAATATAAGACCTGTATGTTAACTAATTAGAATAAAAAAAAACTTAAAAAAATAAACAAAGAAACCAAGTTTATAACCAAAGAAGAAACATATATAATGCTTGTATATTCTTTGAAATGTCTCAAAATTATATTGTTAACTTCTAAAAGGTGCTAAAGAGATCAAGATACAACCATTGGTTATGTAAAACATCCCACCATCAAGTTACACTTAGCCAGATGGTCAAAATGCTTATATAAGACTTTAGGCAGTAGAAGTGAGAAGGCTTACATTTAAACTTTGATTATAGCACTGAAGAATAAAGTGGTAAATTATGATAATAGCCAGCATTTACTGAATGGTTACTATGTGGCACTGTGTTGTGTTCAGAGTTCTTACTTCAGCTTCAGAGCAACTCTTATCAGCTTCATTTTACAGTAAGAAAAGATAGGAGGCAAAACCAGAGTTTGCCTTCAGGCTCTCGCTCAGAGCCACTATACTGTTACAACATTTCCTTCCATTTTATGGATATTCTTATGCTTTTTAGGTTGGGTTCCATTGAAATAAAATGGATCTATTGCTGTTGTTGTTTTACAGTCGATGTTATATTAAAATCAGAAGTATGGTAAATACCTGCCTTGTTGGATCAGGTGATGCATATCTTGGAGCGCTCCTAGAACAACGTGGACCAGTGGGCTGGTGTTGCAAATAAGGAAGTGAGACTGATTTTCACAACCCTATCCTCTTTGAACCGGTGAAAGCTACTGAGAGAAAAGTTATCAGTAAGGACTGTTTTCTGCGGGTTTGAAAGCGTTTCCTCCGCACCAAACGCCCTACTTCGCCTGCCTTTCGGAATCCTGATCTTTGCATGCTCGCCCCAAATACCAGCTCCTTCAGGAGGTAGTCTCTTAGTTATATGAGAAGATAAACGTGGGAGAGATTTCCAAGTTATTAAGAGATGAAGTCAGTAAGTGAAGGAAGGGATTTTATCATTAAGGCTACCCTCACTTCTCTCCCGACCTCATTTTCTTTAAACGGAAAGGAAGCGGTGGATCAGTTTATCTCCTCCTTTGATAATTTCTACTCCTCAGATTTCTGCCAAAGCTGTAGGAGTCCTCAGACCTGCAGGCGGCGGCTCCTCCGCGTTGGCAGCTCGGCAGGGCGGGGCTGAGAAGAGGCGGGGGCTCCGAGGGAAGCGCGGCGCTCAGCCACGTGACTTCCTTCCCAAGGAGCCTCAGCTGCCGGCCTCCCAGCAACGGGCGCGTCCCGCCTAACGACTCCTGCGCATCCCGGTTGGCCCTCGGGGACGGCTGTGGCAAGGCGGCACCCACGGTCGCGCTGCTCATTGGCTCGAACTACCGTCGCTCAGGTGCGTTGCCGGAGCGCCCGCGGGCGGTGCTGCCGGAAGCCCCTCCCACCGGCCGCCGGGTTCGTGGCTGGCTGGCGGAGGCTGTCACTCCCGGGCGGTTTCCCTGTGGCCGGCGCTCGGCTGGGGGCGGGAGGAAGAGGGGCAGGACTGGGGCCTGACGAGCCGCCGCTGCTGCCACCGTCTTCGCGGCTGCTATGACCAGCGGGCAAGGCGCCCTCCGCAGCTCCGCGCAGCGCTAGTCGCGGCCGTGCGCCCGCCGTCGCTGTCTGGGTCCCCAGCGCAGCCGCTCCCGCGGCTCTCTCGGCTCTTCCAGCACCGCCTTCGAGGCGAGGCGGAGGCAGGATGAAGATGACGGTGGATTTCGAAGAGTGTCTGAAGGACTCGCCCCGCTTCAGGTAACCGGCGAGGCCGCCGGGCGCCGGGCCGCCGTCACCCCGGAGCGCCCCCCCACCCCCGGGGGTTAGGGGCGTGAAAGCCGGCCCGCTGAGCGCGCGGAGGGCCCGCCGGTCCGCGTCTTCCGACGAGGCCAGCGGCCGTTGTCACATCTCCGGACCCGGCCAGTGCACTGCAGCCCTGACCAACCCTTGCTGAGGGCTGAGGCTGGGCCGAGGAGGTCCTCTTATCGCTTCCTCGCCCTCTGCCCGGGGAGGAGCGCTCGGGAGGCCGGGAGCACCCGTCCGCTTCGAGGAACCAGGGTGCATTCGCGTGCCCGGAGAGTCGTGCCCTTTGCGGGCGCGCGCTCTCGTCCCCTTCCTCTGCCTGCTCCTTGCCCCTTCCTTCCGCTCCTTCCCGTTTCCACTCGCACCCCACCCCCTCCTTGAGGAGCTTGCAGGGCACCCTCTTGCAGTTCACTTAGTTCCTCTTTGCGCTTTTCCGCTCCCCTTACTCCGGGGAGGAAGGAGTGGGGCGACCTGGGGCTGCTGCTGCATGCATGTCCCCTGCCCGGGGCGGGGGCGCTCAGGGAGGCGCTGGCGGTTGGTTTGCCCCCGGAGTCGCGGGGGGGAGTGCTTTACCCAAGCGCGTTCTATCCACCCTGGTCAGAGACTGCTTTTCTTTCCACTTGAGCTCTCCCCGCTGAGAGGCACGGGGCTGAGCGGTGAGGACTAGGAGAAACTGTGCATTTCTGTTTTGAGAACGGAAGTAGGAGGGCCCTGAAGGTTGCGTGTCTGTTCCTCTTGCTGCAGCGTCTGCCCGGGAGGGCGCCGATCACGGTCGGATGCTCCCAGTTGGATCTGTCACCGAAACTGACGTGGTGGCCCTCGGATTCGCAGGAGTTGGCCTCCCTCCCCTGCGAGAGGAGGCGGTCCTGCGGGTGTCTAGAGGACTTGCTCTTTACGTTTGGGGCATCTTGGGAAACTCCTGAATTGTTTTTGGAGAATAGTTTTGATAGGTTGTGTTGTACGGTGCACGTATAGGGCTGTCCTTAGGCCTTAAAAAAATAAGGCCTTATGACTGGCGTTAGATAATGACATTTCTCGAAAGCTTTTCCCTGAGCATTGGTGTGTATTTTGCCTGCTGATCTCTAGGCCAAGCCTGAGTTGTAAATTCTTGCATCCTTCTCTTGGGAACTAACTGTTCTCATTCTTATCACTGATTTCCCATTCTCTTTCCACTGACAAGAAAAAAATTGTAAAACCGAGGAACTCCTACTTCTAAGAGAAAGTTTAAGAACTTTTTTTTTTTGGTTTTATTTTGACTTTTTCTCTTTCTTTCTTTCTTTCTTTCTTTTTTTTTTTTTTTGAGGAGGGTGTTAATTTTATTTGGAGCTTAGGACTGTTGGTTGTAAAAGGCTGCGTCTGGTTTAATTGCTGTTGTTGGTATTAGTTTTTGAAAGTTTTGTGTTGGGTGTGAATTAAAAGGACCCCGAGGGGACACACATGACTTGCTTAGGACAGCTTTGCACGTTAGAATCCAGACTTGTGGCAAATGAAGTAATTTTTAAAGTGTACCTCAGAAAATTCTGCTTTTTGTGAATTTTTATTTATATGACTTGGCTGTTTGTTTTTTTAATGAAGTAACACAGCATTTTCCCCTCTAGAGAATGTGGCTTCTGTTAATTTGCTTCATTTTAAGTTTGATTTTTAAAAAAATCAAGTTGAGGGAAGTGATAAGGAAATACTTGTAACACTGGTGTTGTTCATAAACCATGTGATGTCTTTGTTTTTGAAAGAAAGGAATCATTGAATGTAAAATAAGAGGGAAAGATACTGATTAAGTTGTATGGAATATTATAGTGAACTTTGTTAAACTTGAATATAATATCTATTCTATTTTAATTCAATATTAGAGATTTTTTAAAGAGTTGCTTCCAGTTATTCCAGTTGCTTCCAATTATTGTAGGCTGCAAGTTGGGAGGAGAAATCAAGATTCAAAGAACTCCCAATATCTGGTATACATTTTTGGAATTAGATAAGATTTATAATAGATGGAAGTATGCCAAGAAATAAAAGTCTCATCGCTCACATTCCTAATTTTTCTAGTCTTTCTATAACCCCATTACTGTGTAAGTTTGTATAGCATTTGAAAAGAATATTTTATAATTCTTTTATCCATATGCTTTATGTATAAGAGAAACTTGACTTTTAAAAGAGTATCTGCATTTTGTGAGTGATATATTGAAACTTTCATATTAGAAGAGAAAATTTGTGAGGGGTGAGCTTGTTTTTGGTTTTGCTTTTTTAAAAATCTTTTTAAAAAAGATTTTACTTATTTGAGAGAGAAAAAATGAGTGGGGGGTGAGGGAGAAGCTCCCTGCTGAGCAGGGGGAACTTCCCCCGCCCCCGAAGCCTGCTGCAAATACTTAACTGACTGAGACACCCAGGTTCCCTGTTTTTGCTTTTTGATAGCAAGGCAGCTGCACTATTTTTGTAGTGTTCTGATCTGTTGTGCTGTTTTAATACTAATTCTTACTTTTATTTTCCTCTATAAATGATTCTTAAGGCATTTTAAGTCTGGCATGGGGGTATAACTGCCTTGGGTGCTGTAGAATTGATGCAGAAAGGTGGATCTTACTGAAGAAAAATTTCAGCAGTGTTCAGGTTCTAAACATTAATTTGCCTGGTAAGTTGATAAGGAAAATAGGAGAGGGATTGGTTGAAATAGGGAGAGAAGGATGTTGCTTATTGCAACATTGTCTTTAGTAATTTGAATAAACCAATGGTTACTCTTACATTCCAATGAACTTTTTTTTGTCTTTAGATTGGAAGGCACATTTCATTGTGTAATTTTGTGTAACTAAAAATTCCCTTTATAATTTTTTAAAAAGCAGTCTAAAGGTCAAAATCTTATTCATCTAAAAATCTACAAGAAAGTACATGTGTCTAAGTATTCTTTATTTTTAAGTGGGAATTTTCCGTTTTGACCAACATATTTTGGAGAACTTTGAATTTGTTTGAACTCTGTAAATTAATTATGTAGTTGGTCTTCAGAATTTTATACAATTTTTAAAAAATTGTGCTTTTCCTTTATTTAATCATACCATGGTTCATGCAGGAAGTGAATATTTTGTTTGAAACAAAAACTTGAATTAATTTGCACTTTCTGAATTGTGAAACAGTTTTGCTCTAAGCAGTTTTCAAAAATAAAAATTTTGGCATTAACAAGTCTTGAAAAGTTCAGTCTTTACCTGATATACATTTATGTTTTATCCTTAACAGTGTTTACCGTGTACCATTCTGAAGGTTTTTCATTTGTAGATTCTGTTTCAGATATGATACTTATTGGAGAACTTAGGAAAAAAATCTTAGATATTTTGGGGAGAAAGGTTTTAATGGATGAAAGACATGACATAAGATGTAGCTATCTAACTATATCTGTATTGTTTATGTTTTGCTCTTAAACGGGTGCCGGTCCTGGCTGTATTGCCACTTTATCTTCCGTTTTTACATGGCAAACATAGTGGGCGAGGGATGTGGGGAAATGTGTTTTCATTTATTATGAAGTAGTTTTTATAATTATAAAAGTATTATTATAATTATATAGTAGATTTATCATGAACCAAAATACAGGAATCCTGCTATTCCTGATTGTAACTTGTAATTCCTCATTTAATGTAATGTAATACCAACTTAAGTTGAAATAAGAACAAGCTTCTATAATGTGGCAAACAGATTTCATACTAGATGCTTTTATAGCTATCCTCATTTAACATTAAAATATGAGGTAGGAATTATCTTCATTTTTAAAATTAAAATCTCAAGCCTGATATTTTGAGAAGTCAAGTTCACTTAAACAAAATCTTTTTTTATTTTTTTATTTGAGAGTAACTGAGAGAGCTAGCACAGGCAGGAGGTGGGGGTGGGGGATGGGAGGTGGGAGGACACAGAGGGAGAAGCGGACTCCTTGCTGAGCAGGGAACCCTGTTATGACCTGAGCCAAAGACAGACCCTTAACCCACTGAGCCACCCAGGTGCCCCTAAATTTCACTTTTTAAATGGGGGACTTTCAAATGGTGGACCTGGAAGTGAATTCACTTTTTAATGCTATCTCTCAAGCCACAGGCTTTAGTTGCAGTAATTAAATTTGCATTAAATCTGTTTATGGTGCTTTTTTTTTTTTTTTTTGATCCTACAGAAATTTAAAAATGGGTTTTTGTGTATTACCTAGAAAAGTTCCTCTATCCCATTATTACTTATAGGATATTTTCGTAGGATATCATTTCGTAGTAATTTTTAGTTTCATGTAGTGTGACTAGATTTTAGTTTTGAGAATCTAATTTTGTTTTCTTCCTAATGGAAGTCACTTATCCTAACACCTTTTATTGAATAATTAATCTTCTCCCCATTGATTTAATATTATACATCTGTACATATGTGGATATTTTTCTGTATTATACACTTTTTCACTAATGTATTTGTCTTTTTGTCAAATACCATTAATATTAGTTATAATAATTTTCATAATGAGTCTGTCTTGGTATCTGGTGGGATAAGTTTTCCCTTATTTTTTTTTTTCCAAAAATTTAATGGCTATTCTTAGATATTTTGTCTTTGTAATACTTTCTTCAATTTCAGAAAAGGATATGTTTTTTTGATGTATTTTCCCCTTATTTCTTGAAAACTTTTTCTTATAAAATTTCAGTGATGATCCAACTATACACTGTTTACAAGAAACATACTTTACTTTTATTTTTTTAAATGACCATTTATTTTTATTTATTTATTTTTAAATAATCTCCACACCTAGTGTGGGGCTTGAACCATGCAGGAAACATACTTTAGATTCAAAGACACAAATAGGTTGAAAGTAAAAGGATAAAAAGGATAAATCATGTGAACAGTACCTAGAAGAGTGCTGCAATGACTGTACTAATAGCAGCTGAAATAGACCTTAAGACAAAAATTACTAGAGACAAAGGACATTTTATAATGATAAATAGGTCTATCCATCAGGAAGATATAATACCTACAAATATGCAGTTAGGAGAGGCACAAAATACATATGGCAAAACTGACAGAATTGAAGGAAGAGATAGGCAGTTCAGTAATAAGAATCGAAGACATAAATACTTTCAGTAATGGGTAGAACAACTAGGCAGAAGCTCAGCAAGGAAATAGATATGAACAACACTATAAACCACAGAATAGGGCACCTGGGTGGCTCAGTCACTTAAGCATCTGCCTTTGGCTCAGATCATGAGCCCAGGGTCCTGAGGTAGAGCCCCATATTGGGATCCCTCCTTAGTGGGGAGCCTGCTTCTCCCTCTCCCTGTTTGTGCTCTCTCTTTTCTCTTTCTCAAAAAACAAAACAAAGAAAAAAAAAACAGACAAAACAAAACAAACATTACAAACCCAACAAGATAATGATAGATACATAATAAATAATAGGTAATAGGTATAATCATAACAGATATAATCTATAGAACATGTCACACAACAAAAGTGAATTCATATTCTTCTCAAGTGCATGTGAAACATATAGCGTAGACTATATGTTAGGCTACTAAAAAAGTTTCAGTAAATTTGAAAGGCTTTAAACCATGCAACTTATCTTCTTTGACCACCATGAAATGAAATTAGAAATGAGTAACAGAAGAAGAATCTAAAAAATTCACAAATAGTGGAAATTAAGTAACATACTGTAAAATAACCAGTGGATTCAAGAAGAAATCATAAAGGAAATTAGGAAATACTTTCAGACCAATGAAAACAAAATCACATACCAAAATTTATGGGATGCAGCTAAAGCAGTGCCTAGAGGGACATTTATATCGGCAAAGACCTATGTTAAAATCATCTCAAATCGTGATCAAACCCATCTATCTTAAACTAGGAAAAGGAACTAGCAAACTGATTGTAAAACAGGAAGAGGGGGGAAATATAAAAGACTGGAGCAGAAATAAAATAGAGAATGAAACAGTAGGAGAAGTCATGAAGCCAAAAGTTAGTTTTTCAAAAAGATCCATAAAATTGGCAAGGCTTTAGGTAGTCTGACCAAGAAAAAAAGAAGACTCAAGAATGAAAGGGAGAACACTGCTATTGTCCTACAGAAATACAAAGGGTTGTAAGAGAATACTGTGAATAATTCTATGACAATAAGCTAGATGAAATGGATATATTCCTAGAAAGATACAATCTATTTATTGAAACCAACTGAAGAAGAAATAGAAAATTTGAATAGACCTTAAAAAAAAAAAAGAGAATGAACAAACCATAGAAAACCCTTAATCATAGGAAACAAACTGAGGGCTGCCGGAGGGGAGGAGAGTGGGAGGATGGGGTAGTGGGGTGATGGACATTGAGGAGTGAATGTGATGTAATGAGCGCTGGCTATTGTATGAGACTTGATGAATCACTGAATTCTACCCTGCAACTAATAATACACTATATGTTAATTGAGTTTAAATTAAAAAAAAATGTTTTTTAAATGGAAAAAAGAAAAAAAAAGGAATGTTGTCAGGGGCCAGCCTCACATTGGCCTACCAGATAAAAGATAGTTGTGATCTCTTCCAGACTCCAGATTTCTACTTCAACTGCAGTCAGCCACAGGTGACAAAAGTAAAAGGACAAATTGACACAAACCTAGTAATGCTACAGGGGAAAAAAATGTGTGCTGGTTATAGTGGGTAATCAGCATATATAATGTTTCTATAGAGTGATCAAAATGCCATCATCACTGTTTGGGGATTATGAGATATATTGAGTAACAAAATGGGTTTCACACACTGAGGAGGAGTATGAATTCTGCTTAAAGAAGAAAATATCAGTTTCCACAATTATAATCCATTATTCTTGATAGCCTGTTCTCTAGTTAGAGGGGAGTCTCTCTGATTGTGATAATTCATTGCGAAATCAGTAGTCTCTTTATATTTTGAAGGAAAAGTAATAAAAGATTGCATTAAATAGCATTAAGGACCTATTTAGTCTTGAAAAAATATGACCTCATATAAAAGTGGATACATGGCTAATATGGAAAAAAATAATTAATAATCAAAAAGCTTCCTCTGGGGTGCCTGGGTGGCTTATTCCATTCAGTATCTGACTCTTGGTGTTGGCTCAGGTCTTGATCTTGGGGGTGTGGGTTCAGGTCTCACATTAGTTTCACAGTGGGTGTGGAGCCTACTTAAAAAAAAAAAAAGTTTCCCCAAAGGGAAAACCCAGGACAAGATGGCTTTACCTGTGAATTCTTCCAGGTGTTTAAAGATGAATAACAATAATCCTTTACAAATTTTTCCATGAATAGAAGAGGTATCACTGAGTCATTCTGTGAGGCTAGTATTACCCTGCTACCAAAGCCAAAGATATCATAAGGAAACAACAGACTGATATCCCTTATAAATACATGAAAATCCTTAACAAAATATTAGCAAACCAAATATAGCAACATATAAAAAGGATCATACGTCATGACCAAGTGGGATTTATCCAAGAATGCAAAAGTCAATGGATATAGAATAAAGGACAAAAATTATATACTCATCTTAATAGATACAGAAAAAAAAATTAGCAATACACCACACTTTTGTGGTGAAAATACTCAATAAAGTAGGAATATGGTACTTAATGTGGTAAAGAGCATCTATGAAACATTCCTAGCTAACATCATACTTAAAGGTGAAAGACTAAAAGTTTTCCCTTATGACCACTAATAAAAGTTCATTCTCTCCACTTCTATTTCATGATGTAGAGGGGGTATAGCCACAGTATTTGGCAGGAAAGAAAAATAAAAGGCATCCATATGAAAAAAAGTGGTAGTATAACTATCTCTACTTTCAGATTATATTATCTTGTATATAGAAAATCTTAAGGAATCTACCAAAATCAACTGGAACTAACAAGTTAAGCAAGCCAGCAGGATATAAAGTCAGTATACAACAGTCACTTTTATTCCTATGTACTGGCTGAAAATCATTCCATTGAACAGTGGCATTAAGAAAGAATAAAATACATGGGCATAAATTTAGCCACAGAAGTACAAGACTGTACACTGAAAACTATGTAACATTACTTGAAAGAAATTAAAGACCTAAATTAATGGATATTCCATGTTCATGGGTCAGAAGACTTAAGGTTACAATATTCCCCAAATCCTGTTCTCTTCTAGACCAAACACAACTCGTATCAAAATTTCCACCTAATACTGGCACAAAAACAGACACATAGATCAATGGAACAGAATAGAGAGCCCAGAAATAGACCCTCAACTCTATGGTCAGCTAATCTTCGACAAAGCAGGAAAGAATGTCCAATGGAAAAAAGACAGCCTCTTCAATAAATGGTGTTGGGAAAATTGGACAGCCACATGCAGAAAAATGAAATTGGATCATTTCCTTACACCACACACGAAAATAGACTCAAAATGGATGAAGGACCTCAATGTGAGAAAGGAATCCATCAAAATCCTTGAGGAGAACACAGGCAGCAACCTCTTCGACCTCAGCCGCAGCAACTTCTTCCTAGGAACGTCGCCAAAGGCAAAGGAAGCAAGGGCAAAAATGAACTCTTGGGATTTTATCAAGATCAAAAGCTTTTGCACAGCAAAGGAAACAGTGAACAAAACCAAAAGACAACTGACAGAATGGGAGAAGATATTTGCAAACGACATATCAGATAAAGGGCTAGTGTCCAGAATCTATAAAGAACTTAGCAAACTCAACACCCAAAGAACAAATAATCCAATCAAGAAATGGGCAGAAGACATGAACAGACATTTCTGCAAAGAAGACATCCAGATGGGCAACAGACACATGAAAAAGTGCTCCATATCACTTGGCATCAGGGAAATACAAATCAAAACCCCAATGAGATATCACCTCACACCAGTCAGCATGGCTAAAATTCACAAGTCAGGAAATGACAGATGCTGGCGAGGATGCGGATAAAGGGGAACCCTCCTACACTGTTGGTGGGAACGCAAGCTGGTGCAACCACTCTGGAAAACAGCATGGAGGTTCCTCAAAATGTTGAAAATAGAACTACCCTATGACCCAGCAATTGCACTGCTGGGTATTTACCCTAAAGATACAAACGTAGTGATCCGAAGGGGCACGTGCACCCGAATGTTTATAGCAGCAATGTCTACAATAGCCAAACTATGGAAAGAACCTAGATGTCTATCAACAGATGAATGGATAAAGAAGATGTGGTATATATACACAATGGAATACTATGCAGCCATCAAAAGAAATGAAATCTTGCCATTTGCGACGACGTGGATGGAACTAGAGGGTATCGTGCTTAGCGAAATAAGTCATTCGGAGAAAGACAACTATCATATGATCTCCCTG
Organism: Lontra canadensis; assembly: GCF_010015895.1. Classification (NCBI taxonomy): domain Eukaryota; kingdom Metazoa; phylum Chordata; class Mammalia; order Carnivora; family Mustelidae; genus Lontra; species Lontra canadensis. Next base: position 1,743,144 of record NW_022631032.1, on the reverse strand, counting down.
ATATGAGGGAGAGGAGATGCAACATGGGGGGTTAAGGGGGTAGGAGAAGAGTAAATGAAGCAAGATGGGATTGGGAGGGAGATAAAACATAAGTGACTCTTAATCTCACAAAACAAACTGAGGGTTGCTGGGGGGGTGGGGTTATGGACATTGGGTAGGGTATGTGCTATGGTGAGTGCTGTGAAGTGTGTAAACCTGGCGATTCACAGACCTGTACCCCTGGGAAAAAAATATATGTTTATAAAAAAAAAAATTTCCACCTAATTTCTTTGAGGACTCCAAGCCGATCCTAAAATTCATACGAAAATACAAGTGACCCAGAATAGCCAAAACAATCTGGAAAAAGAAGAACAAATTTGGAGGGTACACTTTTCCAATTTAAAAATATTACAAAACTATAATCAAGACAGTGTGGTATTGGCACTAAAGCAGGATGGATAGATCAATGGAATAGAGAATCCAGAAACCCTTACATTTATGATAGATGAGGTTTTGACGAGGGTTCCAGTACAATCAATGGAGAAGGAATTGCCTTTTAACAAATGGTGCTGAAACAACAGGACATCCACATGTAAAAGAATGAAGTTAGACTCCTGTATCACATCCTATGCAAACATTAGGTCAAAATGGGTCATAGACCTAAATATAAGAGTGAAAACTACAGTTCTTAGGAGAAAACATAAATCTCTGTACCCAAAAGATTTACTTGAATTACCTTGTATCCAAAAGATTTACCTTGAATTAGGCAGTGATTTTTAATTTTATTTATTTATTTTTAAAAGACTTTATTTATTTGTTTGTTTGTCAACGAGAGAGAGCAAGACAGAGGGAGAACACAAGCAGGTAGAGCCTACTTGTGATCTGTCTCTCTTGTGTCAAATAAATAAATAAAATCTTAAAAAAAAAAAAAAGATTTAGGTTTTAGCCTTTTCTGGTCTAAGTGAGTTCCTGTTCTTTTGCCTTTCAGTTTCCAGAGTTGTGTTGCTACTCTTACCGGTTCTCTTCTTTGTCTTTGTGGATTAGTGCTTTAAAAAAATTTTTTTCTGTCATTTTAATTGGGTCTTTGGAGAAAATGGAGGTAAAGGGGTACAGCTAACTGTACTCTGGCAGTGTTTAACTGGAATTTCTGGTGATGTTGGTAGGCAAAGCATAATTTATACTGGAGAACATTCTTTTAGGGTAGTGAATGTGGACCAAGTATACAACCTCTGGAGGCAGATGACCTGTTTGACTTCTCTCTTTTTCACTTATTGGTAGTCAAACCTTTGGGCAGATTTCTGAATTTTTCCCAGGCTTAGTGAATGAGAACAATACTACCTTTCATGGAAGTAGATAGGGAGCAATTCAGTCAGTTAAGCGGCTGCCTTCAGCTCAGGTCATGATCCCCGGGGTCCTGGGATTGAGCCCTGCATCGGGCTCTCTGCTCAGCGGGGAGTCTGCTTCTCCTTCTCCCTCTGCCTGCTGCTCTGCCTACTTGTTGTCTCTATCTGTCAAATAAAATTAAAAAAAATAATGCTAATTCCCTTTCCTCTTTCTCTTGTATCCTTGAAGAGAAGTTTGGATGATTTAAAGAAGCTGGCTTTCCCCTGTGGAAGTAAACCAATAGTTTAGAATGCATGAAGGAGGGTCGCCTGGGTGGCTCAGTGGGTTAGGCCTCTGCCTTCGGCTCAGGTCATGATCCCGGGGTGCTGGGATCGAGCCCCACATCAGGCTCTCTGCTCAGCGGGGAGCCTGCTTCCTCCTCTCTCTCTGCCTGCCTCTCTGCCTACTTGTGATCTCTCTGTCCAATAAATAAATAAAATCTTAAAAAAAAAAAAGAATGCATGAAGGATTAGGCATGTTACTTGTATATATGAAAATCTTCTATGTTGTGGTTAAAGAATATAAACAGATGGGTAAACTTCACTTAACTTTATAGAAGGAGAGCAGTAAAGGTCTTGAAAAAGAGCCAATTACAGGTTTTATGTTTAGAGTAATTAAGAAGATAGAGTGAGCAAAAGAAGAGGAGGAAAAAAACAACAAAATGGAGGACACAATGCCTTAAAGATTTATATCTGAAGTGATGTCAGAGCAAAGGATAAGTAAACTGAGAGGCCATGGAAGAAAACTTGTGTGAGGAAATATATATGTTTATTTGGGATTACATGAAGTCTCTTTCCTTTGAATTATATCTCTAGAAGGATCTGGAAGTTAGATGAGAAGAAATGTGAGTTAAATGAGTATATCGTTATGTCTGTTCCAGAGATGAAGAAATTCTCTTAGAAAGAATTGACTTGATTGTAGTCTTGTAGTAATTTGTATCTTAAGTAAGTCAAGGGGGTGCCTGGCTGGCTCAGTCCCTGGAGCGTGTGACTTGTGATCTCAGGGTTGTAAGTTCCAACCCCACACTGGGTGTAGAGATTACTTAAAAAAAACTTTAGGGGCACCTGAGTGGCTTGGTTGAGTGTGCCTTCTGCTTGGGTCATGATCTTGGGTCCTGGGATTGAGTCCTGCATTGGGGTCCCTGCTCAGCAGAGAGCCTGCTTCACCCTCTCCCTCTGCCTGCTGTTCCCCTTGCTTGTGTTCCCTCTTTTTCTAATAAATAAAGTCTTAAAAAAATTTTAAGTCAGAATTCTTTAATGTAGTCAATTTTCCCTTTACAATTTTTATATTTTCCATGATGCCCTGACATACTCAAATTTAAATATTAAAATTTTCACTGCTAAAAAGTACAGTGCAGTATTGAAGTATAAAACATGTTTAATGTTTTAATTAAACATGTTTAATCCAAGGCAAGCAGTGGAAAGGGTCACTCAGATGATTAATATCAAGGATTTAGCTTTGTATGTATTTAAAGTCACTTTTAGATAAGATGTGTGCAAAGCATGTATACTTTTTAAATTGACTTAATGCAAAATTAAAGTTGATGGAACTAACCATTTTTTGGAGGGGGTGGGGACTAACTGTTTTAATTAGTCCCCACCTGGTTCTAGCCAGAAATATATTCATTTTTGGATGTCTGGGTGGCTTAGTCAGTTGAGCATCTGCCTTTGGTTCAGGTCATGATTCTAGGACCCTGGAATCAAGTCCCATGTCAGGCTCCTTGCTCACTGGGGAGCCTGCTTCTCCTCTGCCTGCCACTCCCCCTGCTTGTGCTCTTTATCTCGGACAAATAAATAAATAAAATCTTTAAAAAGAAATCTTTAAAAAGAAATATGGGGGCGCCTGGGTGGCTCAGTGGGTTAAAGCCTCTGCCTTTGGCTCAGATCATGATCTCAGGGTCCTGGGATCGAGCCCTGCATCGGGCTGTCTGCTCAGCAAGGAGCCTGCTCCCTGCTCTCTCTTTGCCTGCCTCTCTGCCTACTTGTGATCTCTGTCTGTCAGATAAATAAATAAAATCTTAAAAAAAAAAAGAAAGAAATATGTTCATTTTTAAATAAGCAAAACTTACCCTATTGATCTTTAAAAAAAAAAGATTCTTGTTACTGTGTTGTTTTATTTGATTCCCCAATTTTTGCTCATTGAGAAGCTTTATAGTAAGTTAAAAATCCATCTCTTTGGACTTTTCCCCTCCTTTGGATTTGGTGTATTACACTAGTATAATAATAAAGAGACTAGGTTTTATTGGTTATTGTCAGGTAATTGTTTTATATGGATAAAAAGATACTTCCTAATACATTTATCATTTAATCTGAAGATGTCCTTTGGTATTTCTTTTCGGGTTTATCTGCTGCCTAAGAGGCATCTCAGTTTTTGTCCGAAAATACCTTTGTTTTCTTTGATGTTGGAAGGCTCTTTTCCCAAAGCATGGCATAGTAGGTTATCTTTTTTTCTTTTTTTTAAAGCACAATGTCATTTCATTGTCTTTTGTTTGCTTTTTATGTCTTTATCATTTGTTACAAGTTTTATTAGTCTTATTGTTGCTTTTTTGAGGATAATGTATCTTCTTTCTCTGCCTTTTTTTTTTTTTTTTTTAATTGGTGAGGGAGAGAGGGAGGAAGCGTTGGGCAAAAGGAAAGGGAGAAAGACAATCTCAAGCAGGCTCCACTCCCAGTGCAGAGCCCAATGTGGGGCTTGATCCATGACCCTGAGATCATGACTGGGGCTGAAATCAAGAGTCGGATGGTTAACCGACTGAGCCACCCAGGCACACTTCCTCTGCTTTTCTTTTTAAAAGATTTTTTTTTTTTGGACTGTTTTTTAGCAGTTTTACTATTCTATGTATAAGAGTGGTTTCTGTTTTATTCATCCTGCTTGGGGACTGCAGAGTTTCTTCAGTATGTGGGGTTTGTAGGGCATGTCTTTCATCAATTTGTAAAATTCCTGGCTGTTATCTCTTTGAATATTGCCTGCCTCTGCTTTGCTTTTTTATCTCCTTCTGGCACTCATTACACATATATTAAAATCTTTTGTTGTGTCCTGTATGTCTCTCATTCTTTTTTGAAATTATAAACTTCACAGAAAAGTAGAATATTATCTATTGATCTGTATTCCTACTTATTAAGCTCATTTTCTTTTCTTTTTTTTTTTTTTTAAAGATTTTATTTATTTATTTGACAGTGAGAGATCACAAGTAGAGAGGCAGGCAAAGAGAGAGGGGGAAGCAGGCTCCCTGCTGAGCAGAGAGAACCCGATGCGGGGCTCGATCCCAGGACCCTGAGACCATGACCTGAGCCGAAGGCAGAGGCTTTAACCCACTGAGCCACCCAGGTGCCCCTAAGCTCATTTTCTACTGTGTATAATCTCCTGTGAAACCTATCCATGGAGTTCCTCAATTGTGTTTTTCTCTTTGGAACTTTTATTTATTTATTTATTTATTTATTTATTTTTTAAAAAAGATTTTATTTATTTATTTGAGAGAGACAGAGAGAGAGAATGCACACAAGCAGGGGGGAGGGCAGAGGGAGAGGCAGGCTCCCTATTGAGCAGGGAGCCCGATGTGGGATTTGATCCCAGAGCCCTGAGATAATGACCTGAGCTGAAGGCAGACACTTAACGACTGAGCCACCCAGGCATCCCTTTGGTTTTGTTTTTTATAGATTCTATTTATTTGGTGAAAATTGCCGCCTTTGTATTTGTTTCTTCCATATTTTTCTCTAGTTTCATGAACATGTTATTACCACTTTTAAGTCTGTATTTAATGAAACCAATATTTAGATCATCTGTGTGTCTATTTGTCTTTTATTCATTCATTCTCCTGTTCCTTCCCTTCTTCACTTCTTTTAGTGGGCAAGAATTTTTTATTTAATGCTATACACTGTGTATGAAAAATTATAGATGCTCCGGGTGATGTTATCTTTCTCTCAAGAGGATTCACTCTTTCCTTTGTTAGGTATAGAGTTGCAGATGATCATTTTAGTCCAATCATAGAATAAGCTTTATTGGTTTTCTATTGCTGCTATAACAAATTATTCCAAACGTAGTGGCCTAGAACAACACAAATTCATTATCTTAGTTTGTTTCAACACAGGTCTCACTTGGCTGAAATCAAGGTGTTGGCAGGACTGCATGCCTTTCTAGAAGGTCTAGAAGAGAATTTTTTTTTACCTCTTTCAGTATCAAGAGGCTGCCCACATTACATGGCTCATGACACCCTTCTGGCTTAAGAGTCAGCAGTTACTGGGGCACTTTCTGTTCTGCCTCCCTCTTTCACTTATAAAGACCCTTGTGGTAATACTGGCCTACTTAGATATTTCCAGCATAATCTCCCCATCCCAAGTTAGATGATGATCAACCTTAATTCTATGTGCTGCCTGAATTCACCTTTGTAGTGTAACCTAACATATTTGTAGGTTCGGGGATTAGGATATTGACATCCTTAGGGGACCATTATTCCATCTCTCACAGTTCCTCCCTCTGGCTCCCAAAGATTCACTTCTGTCCTACATGCAAAATATATTCACCCCATCCCAGCATCCCCGAAAGTCTCAATCCATGTTGCAATTTATATCACCTTCTTATAATCATATTGCAAATTTTTGTCAGTTTTGGTAGTTTTTTATTTAATGGTATATTGTAAATTTTCTGTATTATATGAAGATTTTATGATTAAAAAATAGCTGTATCATGTTTCATCAAGATATTATAGCATAATACTTATTCCTTATACCTGTTTTGAATGTGTTGGTCCCCTCCTTTTCTGGGTTATAGATAATATGATAGCTAATAATCTCATGTTACTTTCTTTTTTGATGAGTGTAGGCAGATTATCTTATAGAATATCCCACATTCTGAGTTTGTGTAATTGTTTACTCTGAGAAGATTCCATTTAAACAGTTTTGGCAAGAATACTCACAGGTGATGTATTATTTTCATCAGGAGGCCAGTGATGTTCACTTGTCTTCTTGTTGGCTTTGCTAATTTGGGTCACTGGTGCCAGGGGTGGTGTACCAAAGGGAGCAGGGGGATTATAGATCAAAGAGCTTGAGGTGGGAAAGAACTTGCTCTCCAAGGAGCAAAAAGGCCAGTGTGGGTTGGAGCCAAGTGAGCAGGGGTAATAATGGTAGGAGCTAAGTTTAGAGAGATAGCAGGGACCAGATCAGTTAGGCCTTGTAAGTCATCCATGGAAAGAAGTTTGGATTTTATGATTAGTGCAATAGGAAGTTAATAGAAAGCTTTTAGCAATGGTGAGCAATTATAAGGCTTAAAATTTAAAAAACATTTTGTCTACTATTTAGAAAATGAGTTGTAGAGGGGCAAAAGTGAATACAAAGAGACCAGTTAAGGAAGCCATTGTAGGAAACTAGTTAACAGGCTAGGCCAGGCAAGAGATGCTTTCATAGAGAATGGACAATTTTTGTGATAGAATCAGTAAGAATTGCTGTTGAGGGCATCTGGGTGGCTCAGTTGGTCAAACGACTGCCTTTGGCTCAGGTCATGATCCTGGGTTCCTGTGATGGAGTCCCACATTGGGCTTTCCCTGCTCTGCTCTCTCTCTGTGTCAAGTAAATAAATAAAAATCTTGAAAAAAAAATTGCTATTGAATTGTTTGTAGGCAATGCGAAGAATAAAAATAACATTTTTGGCTTTAGTGATAAAGTGGATTGAGGTATTGCTTACTGATAAGGGGAAGGCAAGGGAAGAGCAGGTTTTGTGTTAAAAAAAAAAATCAAGAATTTAATTTTTGTACTTGATGAGTTTGAGATAGACACCCAAGTGGAGCTGTTAAGTAGAATCGGCACTTCTGCGTAGCCTTTTGTAATTTTGTTTACAAATTGATATGGTCACATCTCACAGTCCTTTATAGACGGCACATAAACTCTCTGGTGATAGAGCCTACTAGTGTCATTGTATATCCTCTCGCTCAGCATAATTCCTTGCACACAATAGTTAGGCTACAGACTTTTATTGTCAAAAATTAGTTTCATAAAATAATCATAGAGTCTTCATTTTTACATAACATACTCCAGTTTTTATTTTAGGACTTTTTCTGTTATTGTACTATTGATGAATTGTAAAACTATGAGTAATATATGAATTATTGAAAAATTTTTTTTCCAGTGTTGTAATTAAGTCAAACCAAAATCTTTAGGTTCTCTTGGGTAGTTGTCATAGTACTTGAGAAACTCTGACTAGTAGTCTCTTTCTAGGCTACTGACATATTTATATGTCGGGTTTCTAGGGAGATATTATATTTAATTTAACGAACTAAACTTTTCAGAGAATTAAGGCTTGTTGCACTTGTATAGAAGATTTATTAAGTGTCATATCCTGTCACATTGATAAACTCTTGATTTTTCAGTTGACTGTCTACTTATAGAATCTGTCTTTTTGAAACTGTTGTCCCTGGATCACATGAATCAGAATGAGATACTTGAAAAAAAAAATGTAACTAAAGCTCCTTAAAAGTTGTAAAAGACTATAAAAAAGTTATTCTTAAGCTTATAGCAATTGAGAAATCACTGGAGTAAGTGTATCCTTCTAAGGTAGCTTTTGAAGTGCATGCTTATTTGGAGATAAATGATCTTAACATTTTTATCAGTGGTTACTTTATTTTCACAAAATTTTCGTGAGGAAAGAACCTGTTCAGATGCCATCACATTCTGCAGCATCCTGGGGAGGCACGTATGACAAGCAGGGTGGTGTGGGAGAGTGCCTCAATCTGTCTCAAGTATTTAAAATTTAGCTATTAATCCTAACAGCTGCATTCCTGCTTCAAGTGATCAGCTACTAGTTTTGACATTCTGAGTTTTAAAAATTCCTATTAATTGTCCTTAAAAAAGGGCAAGAATGAGTAATCTTGACTTCATTTTATGTTTTTCAAAAATTTATTTCAAAAAACATTTACTTTAGAGAGTTGAGGGGGCAGAGAGAGAGGGGGAGAGAGAATCTCAAGCAGACCTCCCACTGAGTGAGGAGCCTGGTGAGGGGCTTGATCCCACAACTAGGAGATCATGACATGACCTGGAACTTAGAGTTGGACGCTCAACCGACTGAGCTATCCAGGCTTCCCTTAGAAGTTACTTTAAATTGTGTTTATCTGTTGTTCTGTAACAAATCAACCTAAAACTTAGTTGCTTGAAACAACAATTAAAAAAAAATAAAACAGGGGTGCCTGGGTGGCTCAGTGGGTTAAAGCCTATGCCGTCGGCTCAGGTCATGATCTCAGGGTCCTGGGATCGAGCCCCGCGTTGGGCGCTCTGCTCAGCAGGGAGCCTGCTCCCTGCCCCCACCTCCAGCCTGCCTCTCTGCCTGCTTGTGATCTCTGTCTGTCAAATAAGTAAAAATAAAATCTTTAAGAAAAAAATAAAACAACCATTTTATTTTGCTCTAGGTTTGTAGGTCAGTAGTTTGCAATGGTTTTGGCTGGATGGTTCATCTGTGATCCATGTTCTGATAGCTGTGTGGCTGAGGCTACAGGATCCACTTTCACATCTGATGCCCTGGCTCTTCTTGGTCTGTCTTCTCTTCACATGGCATTTCATCCTTCAGAGCTTTTCCTTCTGGTCAGGCTTTTCACAGCATGTTAGTATTTGGGTAATTGCACTTACATGATGGCTTATTTAATTTATTTATGTATGTATATATGTATGTATGTATGTAATCTGTACACCCAATGTGGGGCTGGAACTCATCACCTCGAGATCAAGAGTAACATGCTCTTCCTACTGACCCAGGCAGGTGCCCCTTCGCAGCTTATTTTTAAAAGATGAGAAGTTGAAGCTAGGAGGCCAATTTAAGGTTAAGTTTGGAAGAGACACATCATTTCTACCATATTCTTTTAGAGCAGTCACAGGGGCTACTCGGATTCAAGAGAGTAGGTAAATAGACTCCACATCTTGCTGGGGGAATGGCAACGTCATGTTGCAGATGACCCAGTGTGGCCATCTTTGGAAAATATAGTCTACTGTTTCCAAAGGTGTCTTTGGAAATCATTATGAGGAAAATTAAGATGCAGTAAGATTTCGTATGTAAAGCAAAAGCAAACAGGTTTTTCTCTAGGGCTTCAGTTTTAAAAGTTCCCACCACTGGGAAAGTTTTCCAACAGTCCTCATGCTGTTGGAAAGAGTATAGTTTGGTAGAGCTTTTTTTTTTTTTTTTTTTTTAAGATTTTATTTATTTATTTGACAGACAGAGATCACAAGTAGGCAGAGAGGCAGGCAGAGAGAGAGAGAGAGAGAGAGAGAGAGGAAGAGAAGCAGGCCTCCTGCTGAGCAGAGAGCCTGATGTGGGGCTGGATCCCAGGACCCTGGGATCATAACCTGAGTGGAAAGCAGTGGCTTTAACCCACTGAGCCACCCAGGCGCCTCTGGTGGAGCTTTTTCAAAGGACAAAGTAAAATATCGTAGAACTTAAAAATACATACTTCGCTTCAGAGGTTTTATATCTAGGAATTTCTACTAAGGAATGGTAGGTAAAATGTGTGCAATTATACGAACAAAGATATATATAGAGATATAAAAATACATATATAAAATATATATAGTTTATATATAGAAAAAATTGTGCAAGTAGAATGTTTGCATCCCCATCAACAGTACACAAAGGTTCCTTTCTCTTCCACATCCTCACCAACACTTGTTTCTCATGTTTTTTGATTTTAGCCATTCTGACAGGTGTGAGGTGATTTCTCACTATGGTGTTGATCTGCATTTCCATGATGATGAGTGATACTGAGCATCTTTTCAGGTGTCTGTTGGCCATCTGTATGTCGTCTTTGGAGAAATGTCTGTTCGTGTCTTCTACCCATTTTTAATTGGATTATTTGGGTTTTCCGACATTGAGTTGTATAAGTTCTTTATATATTTGCAATACTAACCCTTTATCGGATATGTCATTTGCAAAAATCTTCTCCCATTCTGTGTAGGTTTTGTGGGTTGTTTCCTTTGCTGCGCAGAAGCTTTTTACATTGATGTAGTCCCAATAGTTTATTTTGGCTTTTGTTTCCCTTGCTTCAGGAGACATGTCTAGAAGAATGCTGCTATGGCGAATATCAGAGAAATGACTGCCTGTGCTCTCTAGGATTTTTATGGTTTCAGGGTCAACATTTAGGTCCTTAATCCACTCTGAGCTTATTTTTGTTTGTGGGATAAGAAAGTGGTCCAGTTTCATTCTTTTGCGTGTAGCTGTCCCATTTTCCCAGCACCATTTGTTGAGGAGACCGTCTTTTTCCCATTGCATCTTTTTGCCTCCTTTGTCAAGATTAATTGACCATATGCTTGTGGGTTTACTTCTGGGCTCTCTATTCTGTTCCACTGATCTCTAGGTTTATTTTTGTGTCAGTACCATGCTGTTTTGATTACTACTGCTTTGTAATATAACTTGAAATCTGGGACTGTGATACCTTCAGTTTTGTTTTTCTTTTTCAAGATTTTTTTGGTTATTTGAAGTCTTCTGTGGTTCCATAAAAATTTCAAGATTGTTGTTTTAGTTGTGTGAAAATGCTCTTGGTACTTTGATAGAGATGCCATGGAATCTGTAGATTGTTTTGGGTCGTATGGATATTTTAACAATATTTGTTCTTTTTTAATCCATGAGCATGGGATATCTTTCTGTTTTTTTTTTTTTTGTGATCTTTAATTTCTTTCATCAATGTCTATTACAGTTTTCAGAGTACAAGTCTTTCACCTTGTTGGTTAAGTTTATTCCTAGGTATTTTATTACTTTTGGTGCAATTGTACGTGGGATTATTTCCTTAATTTCTGTTTCTCCTGCTTCATTATTAAGTGTATAGAAATTGGACTGATTTCTGTACATTGATTTTTGTATCCTGCAACCTTACTGAATATATTTATTCTTGTAATTTTTTTGGTGGTGTTCAGGCTTTTCTATATACAGTGTCATGTCCCCTGCACGTAGTGAAAATTTTACTTCTTCCTTAAAATTTGGACACCTTTATTTATTTATTAATTAGTTTATCTATGAGAGAACAAAGAGCAGGTGTTGGGGGGCAGAAGGAGAAGGAGAGAGAGAATCTTAAGTATGCTCCATCCCCTAGTTTGGAGCCTTGTGCAGGATTTAGTCTCATGCTCAGAGATCATTACTTGAGCCAAAATCAAGAATTGGACAGTTAACCAACTGAGCCACCCACGTGCTCTTATTTCTTGTCTGATTGCTGTGGCCAGGACTTCCAGTACCATGTTGAAAAAAGTGGTGAGTGGACATTCTTGTCTTTTTCCTGATCTTGGGGAAAATCAGTTTTTCCACGTTGAGTATGATGTTAGCTATGGGTTTGTTATATATGGGCTTTATTATATTGAGATATGTTCCTTCTAAATCGGCTTTGTTGAGGGTTTTTATCATGAGTGGATGTTGTATTTTGTCAATTGCTTTTTCTGCATCTATTGAAATGATCATATAGTTTTTATCATTTCTCTTGTTGATGTGATATATCATGTTGATCGATTTGTGAATATCAAACACCCCCACAGCTTTTTACTTAAAAATTATTCAAACTTAAGAGTTGAAGATACCATACAATGAACACCTATCTAACCTTCATCTAAATTCATCAGTTGTTAATATTTTGGCATATTTGTTTGCTCTGTGTGTCTTACACACGCACATGCATGTGTATATATATATATAGCATGTACATTTTTTAAAATCATTTCAAAGTTTGGCATTCATCTCCTAAAAATAAGGACATTCTTCCTCATAGCCACATTTATAACACTAATAGTAATTATATATTCAGATTTTTGCAAGTGTGCCAGTAATGCCTTGTATAAGTAACTTTTTTCCCCCTAGCATCTAATCAAATTTTATGCAGTGGCTTGGTTTTTCATAACCTGTAGCTCACTATACATTTTTGATTCTTTTAATTCATCATCTCTCACTGGGATGAATAAACCATTAAGAAAATACTGGATTATTATGGAGCTAGGAGAGGTCTTAGTCATCTCTAAGGCCTTGATTTGGGTGAGGGCCAAATCATGCGAGATTTTCTATCATGTTAAATACTTTGGTGGATCATCATAGGAACACATCTCTTAAAGGAGATGTGACATGTTCAGATTTGGATAGTATATATAACATTAACTTTTGAAGCAAAGCATTTTAGTATTATCACAATTTGGTACAAAATGAGAAAGTCTTGAACAAAACTGTAAAAAATACATTTTTGAGACGATCTGGGAAAGTCAAGAATGAAATTGGTATGAGATATTTGAAGGAATTATTGTTATGTGTAATAATGGTGAAGAGATCCCATTAAAAATTCCTTATCTGTTAAAGATCAATAAAATACAGCACTTGGGATTTGCTTTAAAGTACCTCAACAGGAAAGGGATAGGACTATATGAAAAAAGAATAGGCTTGTTGCCAGTTGTTGAAACTAGGTGATGGGTATGTGTGTTTTGTTTCATAAGAGGTTAAAAAGTCATAACCACCAGCACTTCATTTTTTGACTTGAAAAATTAACTAGAAGGGTTAATTTGCATGTAAAAGTTGTCTGCTATTGAAAACATCTTTTACTTTACAGAGGAGTTCTTTATATATAGTGTCAAAATCTATATCAAAGAAACTTCTTTTTTTCTTAAGAAACGTATTTCTAAATATTTGCTTAGAAAAAGAATTAGCAAAAATCATGTTTCTGAATCTCTTGAGAAGAATCCAACATTTTAGGATATTAGGTAATATCCTAAACAAGAAATAATCTTGTTCTTTATAGTATTTATTTTAAAACTGCCATCTTTTAAGTATGGCAGAAAGCTAGCTATGACAATAGAAAAATTCTGTACAAATTACAAAACTTTAATTCAAACCACCACTCGCAGTTGTAGAATGCTTTTGTGGAGATTTCTTGCTTATCAATCAGCTATTGTGTAAATTATGTGTAATCTTCCCTATGAATACAGCATTAATACATTACTAGTACTGCTTTACTATGATTCCAAGAGATGTAAACAATGGCATCTCTTTTAATTTGAATCCAGCAGCTGCATTCTGGTCACAGGTGCTGGTACTAGTCATTGAAGTAAAAAGATGACAATGTTAGAAGGTAGCGTTTGAGTCTAAGAAAGCAAGTTAACATATGACTTAGTGTCAAGGCCTTTGTCCTCTGTATTAAGAATGTTTTCTTTTTATTTTAATGTTCCATTGATAATTTGGGAAGCCATCCATGTAGTCAGATAAGCAATTTTTAACCAGAGGTGCACATCAGAATGACCTGGGAAGCTTTTTCCACAATACCTTTGCTTGGGCTCACATCCAGACCCACTGAGTCAGAGCTTTGGGGGCAGAGATAGTTTGAAAAGCCTTTTTAGGTGATTGTGATCTGAACCTTTACTTAAGGATTACTGCTCTAACAGTGTCAGAATTCTTCTTTAATGTATGTAAATAGATAAAGATAAAGCATAGTGATTGTTAGTCTTCTCCTTATTTTTTATTTTATTTTTTTTAAGATTTTATTTTTAGTTTCTATACCCACCATGGTGCTCTATCTTACAACTTGAAGATCAGGAGTTCCATGCTCTGCTGACAGCCTCTCCTTGGTTTTTTAAACCTAATGCTTTTAGGCAAGGCAGTTTTCCACTATCTCTAACCCAATTCCTCCTTATTCTGTTTCTCTGGAACAAGTAAATCATTTACAGTTGCAATGGATAGCCACTAAAGTGTTTTTACCAGGCAAGTGATGTTATAACATTTGTATCCCCCTTATTAGTAACAAAAGTATTATGTCATACTTCAGATCCATATCAGTAACTCCCATCTAGGCAGCCTCATTATCGGACTTTGCTAGATAACCTGTTTCTGTTAGATAAACTGTTCCTGTCCACTCCTGCCCAAGTACTACCAGGTATTGTTATTGTAGTGTATTAATACTATTTCCTAAGATACCCAGTTTTTATCAGTTTTACTTTTATACACAAAAATTGAATGTCTTTACATTGCTTTTGAGGTATACTTTGCTAAGGCCTTTTTATTTCCTCCTTTGTCTTCTAATTTTTTTGTGTGTGTGTGTCAACCTAAACTTTGCCATAGTGCTTTAAACTTTTGTATGTAATGCTCTTTTCATTCTTCTGTCTTAAAACAAATTAGGAAGCTTTTTTTTTGTACAAGTTTAGTTTTTTGTACAGTTTATATATATATGTATATATTTATTTTATTATGTATATATGTATATTGTTTGTGTATATATATGCATATATATGCATACATATATGTGTATGTGTGTGTGTATATATATATATATATATATATATATGATTTTATTTATTTATTTGACAGAGAGAGACACAGCGAGAGAGGGACCACAAGCAAGGGAAGTGGGAGTGGGATAAGTGGGCTTCCCACCGAGTAGGGAGCCTGATGCGGGGCTCAATCCCAGGACCCTGGGATCATGACCTGAGACAAAGGCAGACGCTTATCCGACTGAGCCACCCAGGTACCCCTATGCAGTTTATATTAGAAAAATAATACAAATATTTAAAATAAACTCATACTGCTAGCAGCTTAGTGTTTGTTTTCAGACATTTTGCTTTGTTTATGCTAACATATATATTTTTCTTGCATGAGTGACCTCAGATCCTATTCAGCCCGCTGCACCTTGCCTTTTTTCACTTAACAATGATATCCTTATTTCTTTGTCAGAACATAGAGATCTGCCTTACTCTTTAAGTGGCTACATACTCTTTAAATGATAGTATACTAATTATTGAATAATAATTTTTTTTATAAAGATTTTTATTTATTTATTTGACAGACAGAGAACACAAGCAGGCAGAGAGGCAGGCAGAGAGAGAGAGGAGGAAGCAGGCTCCCCGCTTGAGCAGAGAGCCCGATGCGGGGCTCGATCCCAGGACCCTGAGATCATGACCCGAGCCAAAGGCAGAGGCTTTAACCCACTGAGCCACCCAGGCGCCCCTAATTATTGAATAATAATTTGAATAACTAGTTGCTGGATGGGTTTTTCATTTTTTAAGTTGTTTTTATTTATTTTTTAACAGCTTCCCTGTACACTTCTGGTATATATGCCTTGTAGTATCTGTAGCATAAATATCTACAAAGTATCATAATTGGGTCAAAGAGAATATACACCTAAAATTTTAGAAAATATTGTTAATTTTTTTTTTTAAAGATTTTATTTATTTATTTGATAGATCACAAGCAGGCAGAGAGGCAGGCAGAGAGAGAGGAGGAAGCAGGCTCCCTGCTGAGCAGAGAGCCCGATGCGGGGCTCGATCCCAGGACCCTGAGATCATGACCTAAGCCGAAGGTAGAGGCTTAACCCACTGAGCCACCCAGGTGCCTCTCACTCTTTATTTTTTAACTGATGCTTTTTTTTTTTTTATCTTGTTAAGATCGTGTCCCATGATATTTATTTTTTTATCTGTCTCCCCAAATTAGTTCATGAGTTGTTCAGTTTCATTTTAGTCTTCATAATTCTACTTTTCTTGGAAACAAAATAAATCTAACTTTGTCTAATATTTAGTATAACTTCATGACCCGAGCCGAAGGCAGTGGCCCAACCCACTGAGCCACCCAGGCGCCCCATAAATTTTGTTTTAATAAGAGAAGAAAAAGGAGGGAGGACTAGTTCCACCAAATAGTGCTTTCTTGCTTTTCTGTATGTTTATGTGTATCATCTTAAAAAAGTAACTTTTTGTTTTTAAATAAATAGGGTTTTAGATCAGGAATGGATGTTTAATTTTGTCTAATGCCTTTTTTATAATTTAAGACTGGCTTAGTCAGTTTGGGCTGCCATACCAGAATATCATAGACTGAGTAGCTTAAACAGCAAATATTTATTTCTCAAAGTTCTGGAGACTGCAAGTCCTAGATCAGAGTATCAGCATGGTTGGGTTCTTGATGAGGGCTTTCATCCCCGTGTACAGAGAAAACTGTGGTCCCTTCATCTCCTTATAAGGGAATTAACTCTGTCATGGGAGCTCCATTCTTGTGACATACTATAACTCTTAATTACATCCCAAAGGTCCTACTTCCAAATATGATCACTTTGGAGATTAGAGTTTGAGCATATGAATTTTGGGGGAATACAAATGTTCAGTCTACAGTAGTATCGTTTTGCTTTTCTTTGACTTATTACCATAGTAAATTAAATTAATGGAGTTCTTAATACTTAAATATTATTACAGTCACAAATAATCTTTATTTGGTTATAATTTTTAAAAACATAGGATCTTATTTGTTAATATTTTATTTATAATTTTGCATTGATATTCATAAGTTATAATGAGCAATTGTTCTGTTTTAGGTTTTGGTAATAATGTTATACTGATACTGACTTTTAAGATTTTGTTTATTGATTTAAATTTTTTTTTTTCTGAAGGATTTTATCTATTTGTTTGACACACAGAGCACAAGAAGGGGGAGTGGTAGGGAGAGGGAGTAGATTCCCTGCTGAGCAAGGAGCCTGATGCACACTCAGTCCCAAGACCATGGGATCATGACCTGAGGCGAAGGCAGATGCTGAACTGACTGAGCTATCCATGTGTCTCTTTATTTATTTACTTTAGAGGGAGAGAGCGAGGAGGGGCGGGGCAGAGGGAGAGGGTTAGAGAGATCCCAAGCGGATTCTGTGCTGATCATGGAGCCCAACACAGGGCTCAATCCCATGACTCCCAAGATCACGACCTGAGCTGAAACCAAGAGTCAGCCACTAACCTACTGAGCCACCAGATGCCCCTTTGCTGGCCTTTTAAAATGGACAGACCCGAAAAACCAAATGCCTGCTTCTTTCTTCATGCTGTGGTGTAATTTGATTTTGAAATTATTTGTTCTTGAAGTTGCTACATAATTCACCTATTTAAGACCTTTCTGACTGCCACTTTTTGGTAATTTGTCTAACCAAAAAGTATCTATTATGGGTTGAATTGTGGTCTCCTAAAAGATACGTTGAAGTACTAATCTCCAGTACCTCAGAATGTGACTTTATTTGGAATCAAAACCAGGATTAGCTGTATCACCCCACACCTCTCAGAATGGCTAAAATAAAAAAAACACAAGAAACTATTGTTGGTGAGGATATGGAAGGAAAAGGAACCCTTGTGTACTCTTGGTGGGGATGCGAACATTCTACTTGCACAATTTTTCTATATATAAACACTGATAAATGTCCTTGTTCATATAACAAGATAGAAGATAATGTGAATATAGACACATAGGGAGAAGACAGCCATGTGATGACTGAGGCAGAGGTTAGTGTGATGTAGCTGCAAACCAAGAATTGATGGTTACCACCACAAGCTAGAAAGAGGCAAGGAAGGATCCTCCCCTACAAGTTTCAGAGGGAGTATGGCTCTACCAACACCTTTTTTCAGACTCTAGAACTGTAAGAAGATAAATTGGTTGTTTTAAGCCACATAGTTCATGGTAATTTGTTTTGCGAACCCTAGGGAAACTAAAACACTATGTGTTTCATGCTTTCAAATTTGTGTAGTATAGGGTCATGTAAAATATTGTGGATATTTGGTCTTCTTCACTATTTTTTCTTTTTTAAAGATTTTATTTATTTATTTGACAGAGAGAGAGAGATCACAAGTAGGCAGAGAGAGAAGCGGGGAGGCAGGCTCCCTGCTGAGCAGAGAGCCCGATGCGGGGCTCGATCCCAGGACCCTGAGATCATGACCTAAGCCGAAGGTAGAGGCTTAACCCACTGAGCCACCTAGGTGCCTCTCACTCTTTATTTTTTAACTGATGCTTTTTTTTTTTTATCTTGTTAAGATCGTGTCCCATGATATTTATTTATTTATTTATTTATTTAATTATTATTTTTTTAAAGATTTTGTTTATTTATTTGACAGACAGAGATCACAAGTAGGCGGAGAGGCAGGCAGAGAGAGAGGAGGAAGCAGGCTCCCTGCTGAGCAGAGAGCCCGATGCGTGGCTCGATCCCAGGACCCTAGGATCATGACCTGAGCTGAAGGCAGAGGGTTTAACCCACTGAGCCACCCAGGTGCCCCTGATATTTATTTTTTTATCTGTCTCCCCAAATTAGTTCATGAGTTGTTCAGTTTCATTTTAGTCTTCATAATTCTACTTTTCTTGGAAACAAAATAAATCTAACTTTGTCTAATATTTAGTATAACTTCTTCAAGAGTGTACATTTTTCTTTGAGTTTAGCTTTTGTTGGATTTCACTATTTTGATGTGAAATATTTTTATATTACCGTATTACTGTATTACTCTTTACTGTATTACTGTGTTTCTGTATAATTTTGATTTTCTCTTTAACTCATTACTATTTGAGAGAAAATTTTAAGATTCCTAAGTGATTGGGATTTTTTAATTTACTTAGGCTATTTTTTCTTTACATTGTGGTCAGTGTGGTTCATTGTATTTCTATTTTATGAAAGTTATGCATTATCTTTGTGGGTTAACAATACAGTTTTCTAAAGTGGTCCGTGAAATGTTTAAATAGAATCTGTATACTCTGTTTGCAGAGTACAAATCTTAGTTGATGGCTATATGTCTATTGGAGCAACTGTATTGATAATCTTGTTTTGTTGCAGAGGTTACAGACTGGTTAGCATGGTCTTATTTGGTCCATAGACATATTTTGTTTGCCATGTACTGTGTCGGCTTTTGTAATGTAGAAGTTAACATTGATTAAAAAAGTTGCTAACATTTAAAAATTTGAAGATTTTATACACATGTGGGTTTTTAGTTCCTTGGAAGACACTATTTCAGCTTCTCAAGCAGTTCTTACTTGGGAACAGGAGAGTCTTTCTGAGCATGATAACAAAGACAAAACCTTAAAATACATTTGACAATATAAGAATATTACCCCTCCCCCCCGTAAAGACATATGGGAAAATATTTGGAATATGTGAAAGAAATTAAAAATCCTATGTGTTTAGAGAGCTCTTAAAAATGTCTTGCAGGAACTCCTGGGTTGGTGAACATGTATGTGGGGATTAGCGGAGAGTAGCATTCTCAGAGCATGGACTTCTGTGTCCCTTCCCACTTACCTTGCCCTGAGTATCTCTTCTCTCTGGCTGTCCTGAGTTACATATACTACTAGATCATGGGTATGCCTCTGCTGATCTTTATTCTTTCTAGATATGACCTGATAAAATTGTGTATAACTGGATTCAAGAATATGTTTGGTTAAGAAGTCTCCATGTAAAATAAAAGAGGCTTAACCCCTAGTTCAGGTATCTGAAAATATCTATATCAACTTCTGTATCATATCTCTATATCTATAGAGATATAGATATATCTCTATCTCTATAGAATATGTCTATATCAACTTCTGAGCTGCAAAAATACACTCTGATATAAAAATTCTTCCCCATCCTCTCATCAAAAGAGCATACTCTTTGGCTATTTAAATAAATTCAGAATAATGTACTGGAAAAAAAAAAGTCTTGCAGTTCCATTTGTATGAAATGTCCAGAACTGTCCCGTCTACTAAGACTGAAAGTAGATTAGTGGTTACCTAGGCCTGAGAATAGGCGGATGGGGAATGGAAAGTGACTTCTCATGGGTATGGAGGTCCTTTTTGGGGTGATATGAATATTCTTTTTTTTTTTTAGTTTTTTATTTTTTTAATTTATTTATTTGACAGACAGAAATCACAAGTAGGCAGAGAGGCAGGCAGAGAGAGAGGAGGAAGCAATCTCCCCACTGAGCAGAGAGTCCGATGTGGGGCTCGATCCCAGGACCCTGGGATCATGACCTGAGCCTAAGGCAGAAGCTTTAACCCACTGAGCCACCCAGATGCCCCATGGGGTGATATGAATATTCTAAAAGTAGATTGTGGTGGTGGTTGCAGAACTCTGAATATACTAAAAACTCTCAAATTTTGTACTTTATATGAGTATTGTATTTGAATTCTATCTCAGTAAAGCTGTTAAAAATTTTTTTTAATTGCAAACCTATTTTAGAAAATAGGCTAATATCCTGAGCCAAAGGTAGACGTTTAACTGACCGAGCCACCAAGGTGCTCCCACATAAAGGATTTTTAAACTGAAGATAGTAGAAAGCCATCAAAAGATGTTAATCAGGAAGTTAGTGTAACTTGATCATATTTTTGCTTATTAAATAGGCATTTGAAAAAGAAACATGGATGGCCTATATATCTGATTTTTTTTCATATTTACTTTTTAAAAATTTTTGTTGTTTATTTATTTGAGAGGGAACAGGAGCAGGGGGGAGGGGCAGGAGGAGAGGGACAACTCAGACTGAGTGGGAAGCCTGACCAGGGATTTGATCCTAGGACCCTGAGATCATGGCCTGAGCCAAAGTCAGATGTTTAACCAACTGAGCCACCCAGGCATTCCTTTCATATTTTCTGTTAATTAAGTGGGAATATAAATGAACATGGAGAGGCCATTAATTTAAATCATTCAGTTGATAAAGATTAAGATGGTTAATCCCCAGAATATAAAGAGATGGGTACTCATATGTAGCTGGTGGGAGTGTAATTTGATACAGCCTTGGTGGGGGTCTAGGAGAGTAGATAATATGACATTGTATAACAACAACAAAAAAACCCTTAAAATATTTGTACTTATAAAATATTTGTTTCAGCAATTCCATTTTTAGAAATTTACCCAACGCTTTTTTCACTTAATAATCTATTTGCAAGTATCTCTATGTTATATAATGTCTCGTTAATTTGAATAGTTCCATATTTGTGCATATTTAGGGGTAATATTCTCTACAAAACACAAGAATTAATGCTTTTATATGGACGTCTTATTTATCCCTTTGATCAGATTATTATTAAAAATAACAATTTTCAGGATGGGTTTTAGGCAGACTGAGAAACCACTGAAGAACAAGTTAATTGCAAATTGCAAGTTATTGTAACTTCTCACTTTTTGAAGACAGTTCAGCCTGTTAATCCTTTAAGCTATGTTTTGGAGTTTGTTGGTGAGCAAGACCCAGTCTCTGCTTCATGGAGCAAATGGACACTTAAATTGCAGTTTACTAAGTGATACAATTGAAGTTAATCTTGGGAGCATATAAAAAAGCTCTCCGTCTTGCCTGCGCAAGTAAGGCTTCCCAAAGGGAGTGATGTTTAAGCTGACAGGTTAAGGACAACTTGGCAATTACCAAGGTGAAGAGGAGTTTTAAGAAAAGGGCTCTGGCACAGAGCTGCATGTGCAAAGGCCCAAATGTAGGTGAGAATGTAGAATGAGCAGGGATCCTGACATGGGGCTCGATCCCAGGACCCCGGTATCATGACCTGAGCCAAAGGTAGACGTTTAACTGACCGAGCCACCAAGGTGCTCCCACATAAAGGATTTTTAAACTGAGGATAGTAGAAAGCCATCAAAAGATGCTAATCAGGAAGTTAGTGTAACTTGATCATATTTTTGCTTATTAAAAAACATATTTATTGCACTGTGTTAATGCAATTAACTTCATTGGCGCAGGATAGTCTTTTAGAAGGTGGTTACTGCAACTCAGGTGAGAGGAAATGGTCAGAAGGATAGCATCAAGGTATTTAAGTGGTAGAATGTTAGGACATTGTGTTTGCTTGGATATGAGGGATAAGGAAGGAGTACAAGATGATGTCTAGATTTATGTCTTGATCAGGTGTGGAAATATTGTTGCTACTCACTGAGATAGAGAAGGGCAGATTTGATGGAGAAGATAATGCCCAATTTTTAAAGTTACTCATGGTCCATTCAGGCAGAGGTGTTCAGTAGGTAGTCTGAAGCTTTGAGAGATATGGGTTGGAGATGAAGATTTGAAATCTTGGTATTTATTTCTTTAAGGGTAAGTTGATTTTATAAGTTGGGATAAGTTCCTTTTATATTTTATGATAGATATATACTCAGCTTGTGCTGAAAGAGCTGCTTGCCAAATAACAGGCATTCTGAAAGTGTTTTTGTTGAATATGTTTATACTTCCAGCTTTGTAATTGTGAGATTCAGCCTAATGGATACTTGTTCTTTTAGTTTCTTTTCACATTTTTCAATAGCATTTGGGAGTCCATTTTAAGAAAATTCTTTACTCAGTTTGTCCCTTCCCGTGGATAGACTTTCAAATTGTTTCCTTTTTTTCTCAGTGCTACTATGTTCGTATTGTCATTCTGAAATTTCCTGTGCGTGTCTGCACAAGTATGAGGGTTAGGGAGTGGAACTACCAGGTGGAAGGGATATGCATCTTCAGTGTTATCAGATATTGCCAAATTGATTTATATAAAGGGCTTATATTGATGTACACTCCCACTAGCTGTGTGTGAGACTGGATGTATTATGTCTTCTCTTATGTTTGGTATTGTCAGACTTTAATATTTTTCCAATCTGATGGGTATGAAACGGTATATTGTGATTTTTAAATTTGTTTCTTAATTGTTAATGAAGTTGGGCATCTTTTCATGTTGATTGTTCACTGATGTTTCTTCTATAAGTTACCTATTTATGTTCCCCACTTCACTTTCTGTTGATGCATTTGCTCTTTTCTTTTTGATTTGCAGAATTTTTGTACAAATGAACTGATCTTTGTCAGTGAAAATCTCACTGTTCAACATGTATTTTGTCTTCACTTTTTTTTCATCTTGAAATTTGGCCTTCTGTGACTTGAATTTTAAAATTTACTGCTTCATAAAATACACTTATTTTGCATATATATATGTATGTCTTTAAAAAAAAGATTTTATTTATTTGAGAGAGAGAGAGAGTGAGCGAGCAGGAACAGGAGGAGTGGGAGAAGGAGAAGCAGACTCCCTGCTGAGCAAGGAGCCCCATTCGGGGCTTGATCCCAGGACCCTGGGATCATGACCTGAGCTGAAGGCAGATGCTTAACCTACCGAAGCCACTCAGGCGACCCATGTATGTCTTTTTTAAAAGATTTTTTTATTTTTAAGTAATCTCTGCACCCAACATGGGGCTTGAAGCTCACAACCCCAAGATTAAGAGTCTTATGCTCTATCGCCTGAGCCAGCCAGGTGCCCCACATCTATCTATCTTAATTTTAAAAAGTTACTTTTGTCTTTCATACGTGGAAAAATCTGATCAGTCAATGGTATTGAATGATCATACAATCGAAAACATTTAACAGTTATAAATGATGATAAAGACATCAGCAAATGTGTGTTTGTTCTTTTTAGTAGGCTGTATTTTTTAGAGCAGTTTTAGGTTTACAGCCAACCTGAGTGGAAAGTACATAGAATTCCCATGTTATCCCTACCCTGTATCCTTACAATCTCCTTTTATGTCTATATCAGGCTTCCAAGTATGGTATTTTCGTTGCAGTTGAAGAACTTGCATTGACACATCATTATCACCAAAAGTCTATGGCTTTCATTAGGGTTCACTCTGGGTATTGTACATTCTATGGGTTTGGACTATTGTATGACATGCACCCACCATCGTAGTAACCTGCAGAATAGTTTAACTGCCCTCAAAATAGTTTGTGCTCTGATTCATCCCTCCCTTCCCCTTAATCCCTGATCATCTCAATGTCTCCATAGTTTTGCCTTTTCCAGAATGTCTTATAGTTGAAGTCATGCAATGTGTAACCTTTTCAGATTGGCTTCTTTCACTTAGTATGCATTTAAGTTTCTTCCATATCCTTTCATGACTTCATAGCTCATTCCTTTTTACCTTTTTGAATATCCCAATGTCTAGATGTTCCACAGTAAGTACGCAAGTAAACCAATCAGTCAATCAATCCATTCACCTGCTGAAGGACATCTTGAATGCTTCAAAGTTTTGGCAATTAAGAATAAAGCTTCTATACCATTCCTGTATAAGTATTTGTGTAGACATAAGTTTTTTTTCTTTCTCTTTTTTTTTTTTTTTTAAGATTTTATTTATTTATTTGACAGACAGAGATCACAAGTAGGCCGAGAAGCAGGCAGAGAGAGAGAGAGGGGAAGCAGGCTCCTCGCTGAGCAGAGAGCCTGATGCGGGGCTCGATCCCAGGACCCTGAGATCATGACCTGAGCTGAAGGCAGAGGCTTAACCCACTGAGCCACCCAGGCGCCCCTAGACATAAGTTTTTAACTCATTTGGGTAAATTTCAAAGAGCACAGTTGCTGTATTATATGTCAAGAGTATGTTTAGTTTGGTAAGAAACCCCCAAATTGTCTTCCAGAGTGGCCATTTTGCATTCCTACTGGCAATGAATGAGAGTTCCTATTGATCCACATTCTTATCAGCACTTGTTAGTATTTTGGATTTTGGCCATTCTAATAGGTATATAGTGGTGTCTCATTCTTTTAATTTGCAATTCCATGATGATCTGATGATACTCATTAATGATGCGATGTGGAGCATCTTTTCATGTGGTTTTTGCCATCTGTATGTCTAATTTGGTGTAGCATTCAGATTTTAGGTCCCTTTTTTTTTTTTTTTAAGATTTTATTTATTTATTTGACAGAGACAGCGAGAAAGGGAACGCAAGCAGGGGGAGTGGGAGAGGGAGAAGCAGGCTTCCTGTCAAGCAAGGAGCCTGATATGGGGCTCGATCCCAGGACTCTGGGATCATGACCCCAGCTAAAGGCAGACGCTTAATGATTGAGCCACCCAGGTCAATCTAGGTCCCATTTTTTAAATTGGATTTTTGCTTTTTTATTGTTGAGGTCCCCCCCCCCCCCCGCCGAAGATATTGTTTGTTTACTTATTTATTTGAGAGCGAGATAGAGAGTGAAAGGGGGAGGAGCAGAAGGAGAGAGGGACAAGCACATCCCACATTGAGCACAGAGCTGTACGTGGGGCTTAATCCCACAACCTTTATTGTTGAGTTTTAGGAATTCTTTGTATATTTTGATAACAGTCCTTTATCAGATACGTTTTGCAAATATTTCCTCCCAGTCTGTGGCTTGTCTTTTCATTCTCTTAAACAACATTTAGTTCTTTATTTTACTTATTTATTTTTTAATTTTATTTATTTATCTGAGAGAGAGAGTGTGTGTGCGAGCAGAGGGAAGGGCAGAGGGAGAGAATCTTTAAGCCGACCTTCTGCTGAGCATGGAGCCCAGCTTGGGGCTGGATCTCACCATCCATGAGATGTTGATCTGAGCGGAAAGCAGGAGTCTGATGCTTAACCAACTGAGCCACCCAGATGCCCCAAGCAACATTTACTTTTAAATAAATGTCAGGCATTTTTGTTTGTGGATTGTAATTATCTATTTAACTGGTTAGTGTCTAACATAAGAAATCAAGATTGTGCTATATCCCACCAAATAAAATAAGACAGAATCAATAAAATTTTAAACAACAAACACTTCCAACCAAAAAGTTATAAGAACAAATTTTAAGTGCTTTAAGGTCTAAATTTAAAAAAATGTATGTGTGTGTATGAAACGTAACTCTCTGGAACATTTATTCAGTTCTTTTCTTTTTTTTTTTTTAAGATTTTATTTATTTGACAGAGAGAGATCACAAGCAGGCAGAGAGGCAGGCAGAGAGAGAGGAGGAAGCAGGCTCCCCGCTGAGCAGAGAGCCCGATGCGGGGCTCGATCCCAGGACTCTGAGATCATGACCTGAGCCGAAGGCAGCGGCTTAACCCACTGAGCCACCCAGGCGCCCCGATTCAGTTATTTTCTTCATGATTTATATTGTTCAAGGAATTTCTTTCCATTCCTTAGTATATTTCAGTGATAAATATTTTTTCTTATTTATGAATATTTGAATCCCCTTTCATCAGTTTGTATCCTTATATCCTACTTTTAAAAAAGGGCTTAGACCACCTAATACAACATGTATGTATATTTTATATCAGCTTATTAATTGTCTTAACCCCATACAGATTCCATGATAGCAGAAACTTATTTATGTTGTTTGCTACTATATCCTAAGTCTCTTAGACAGTGCCTGGCATTCAATAAATGTTAAATATTTATTGAATGAATAGAAAACATTACTTATATCTTAGTAAATAGGCTGGTCTTAAAAAAAAATATTGCTGATTTCAGTGGAACACAATAGAGAGCCCAGAAGTAAACCCACAAGCATATGGTCAATTAATCTTGACAAAGGAGGCAAAAAGATGCAATGGGAAAAAGACGGTCTCCTCAACAAATGGTGCTGGGAAAACGGGACAGCTACACGCAAAAGAATGAAACTGGACCACTTTCTTATCCCACAAACAAAAATAAGCTCAGAGTGGATTAAGGACCTAAATGTTGACCCTGAAACCATAAAAATCCTAGAGAGCACAGGCAGTCATTTCTCTGATATTCGCCATAGCAGCATTCTTCTAGACATGTCTCCTGAAGCAAGGGAAACAAAAGCCAAAATAAACTATTGGGACTACATCAATGTAAAAAGCTTCTGCGCAGCAAAGGAAACAACCCACAAAACCTACACAGAATGGGAGAAGATTTTTGCAAATGACATATCCGATAAAGGGTTAGTATTGCAAATATATAAAGAACTTATACAACTCAATGTCGGAAAACCCAAATAATCCAATTAAAAATGGGTAGAAGACACGAACAGACATTTCTCCAAAGACGACATACAGATGGCCAACAGACACCTGAAAAGATGCTCAGTATCACTCATCATCATGGAAATGCAGATCAACACCACAGTGAGAAATCACCTCACACCTGTCAGAATGGCTAAAATCAAAAAACAAGAGAAACAAGTGTTGGTGAGGATGTGGAAGAGAAAGGAACCATTGTGTACTTTTGGTGGGGATGCAAACAGGTTCAGTCACTCTTGTGAAACAGTATGGAGTTTCCTCAAAAATTAAAAAATAAATCTGCCATCTGACCCTGTAATACCACTAGTGGGTATTTACCCAAAGAATACAAAAACACTAAATTGAAAAGATATATGCACCCTTATGTTTATTGCAGCATTATTTACAATGGCCAAATTACGGACGTAGCCCAAGTTTCTATTGCTAGATGAATGGAAAAAAAAGATGAGGTATATATTTATGCAATAGAATATTATTCAGCCGTAAAAAAGAATGAAATCTTGCCATTTGCAACACCATGGGTGGATCTAGAGGGTATAATGCTAAGTGAAATAGGCCAGTCACAGAAAGACAAATACCATATCATTTTACTCATATGTGGAATTTAAGAAACAAAACAAAGAGGGGAAAAAAGAGACAAACCAAAGAACAGTCTCTCAGCTGTAGAGGACGAACTGATGGTTATCACAGTCCATGGGTGTGGAGATGGATGAAATTGGTGAAGAAAATTAAAGAGTACACTTATCTTCATGAGCACTGAGTAGTGTATAGAATTGCTGAATCACTATATTGTACACCTGAAACTAATAAAACATTATATGCTAAGTATACTGGAATTAAGAACACAGTATTTGTGACATGAAAATTATATGAAATTCAAATTGTTTCCATAAGTAAAATTTATTGGAACATAAAAAAAATGTGATTTCAAAAGCAGTTGTTACAGTCTTATTTTTGTTATTATCTCTGAGATTGATTTTACAATTACCACTGATGTCAGACAGTTATGATGGTCTTAATTTGTTCTTGTCAAGATTAATTTTACAAAAACTTGGTACATCTGAAAAGGGCTTAACTTTCTGCTCATTACTGTTCAGACTTTCAAATTTTATATTCTGAGCAGAAAGTTACACTACCTTACTTAATAGAGTATGCTGATTTTTATTTTTAAGTTAAAGCATAGATTTTTATGTAGTCGACCAGCAGGTTTATGTAGTGTAAGATGTAATCCTTTACCATCAGGACCTAGCTTTAAAACAAATTTTGACATGCACTGTGAGTTTTAATGCCGCATAATTATTATGTTAATTATCTGTAAATCCCTCAGCAGTTTGACTTAGAAAATTCTATGAAATTGGGCTGTACTAAGAATATGGCTGTCACAGGCAAAAGACTGAAGATTAGAGATTATTAAGGAAATAGCTAAATGTGTATGGTTCTTTTAATGTGTAGATATTCGTACTTTTATTTTCCATTTTTTATGGTGGTTAAAGTATGTATAACATAAAATGTACTGTCTTAACTATTTTTGGGTGCATACTTTAGTGGTATTAAAATACACTTGTTATATACCTATTAGGAGTATCCATCTTCAGAACCTTTTTCTGTCTTGCAAAAGTGAAACTCTGTACCACTTAACAATAACTCCCCATTCCCACCTTACGTGTTTGCTTTTCTTTTTGGGGGGAGGGGTGGGGCAGAGGGAGTGGGAGAGAAAGAATCTTAAGCAGTCTCCATGCCTAGCAGGGAGCCCAACATGGGGCACAGACTCAGGACTCCAAGATTGTCACTTGAGCAGAAATCCAAGAGTTGCTTAGATGCTTAATCAACTGAGCCACCCAGGCTTGGCGTTTGTTTTTGTTACTGGTTTTGTCCTAATGATGGAGGCTACCTTAACACTTGCCACTGGGAATGACTTTACCCTTCAGGAATGTGGATTTATTCCTGTGGTTTTAAATAATATAGCCTCATCAAAACCTACACAACTCAATATTCATAAAGTAAATACATCTATTTAGTGTTGGGCTGTTTCTTTAAGAAACATGCTTTTTACTTTTCTTTAGCAGTGTTGGATACAGTAATAATAGTTTAAGATAGAATTTTAAAACTAGGTAATTTCTGCTTCCAACTTACTAACATATGTGTGATATCTTCTTGTTTAAAATGCTATGTGTTTATGGTGCCTGGGTGGCTCAGATTGTTAAGCATCTGTCTTCAGCTCAGGTTATGATCCCGGGGTCATTGGGCTCCTGGCTCAGCATGGAGTCTGCTTTTCCCTCTCCCTCTGCCTCTCCCCCTGCTTGTGCGCTCTCTCTCTCTCTCTGTCTCAAATGAATAAATAAAATATTTTTTTAAAAAATAAAGTATGTTTTATAAGAAAAAGTTGATGTGTTTCAGTGTATTTTCATTTTTGACCTTGAGGGTAGTGACGTTCCATGTGGCTGACTGCCTTCTAGATTTACGTTGGAGCTTAGTGAAGATTAAAGTATGTCAGAGTGAGTGGGATAGGGATCTAGGAGTCTGTATTTTGACATGCTCATTATTTGGTCGGGATAGATGTGGTTACCACTTACCCAGGAGACTTTCTTATTATTGGCATCTTGATATAGTCTAGATTTTAGTATGCGTCACATACATGTGTATTTCCATTCCTATGGCATTAAACTCAAAATAGATGTGTCAGCATGTATTTTGAGACTCCAGTAGAAATTTTTTTTTTTTAAAGATTTTATTTATTTATTTGACAGAGATCACAAGTAGGCAGAGAGGCAGAGGGAGGAGGAAACAGGCTCCTCGCTGAGCAGAGAGCCCGATGCGGAACTCGATCCCAGGACCCTGGGATCATGACCTGAGCCAAAGTCAGAGGCTTTAACCCACTGAGCCACCCAGGTTCCCCCAGTAGAAATCCTTTTATGAGATGGTTGTTAGACACAGATTTAGATATGCTGCATGTCATCACAAAGGACAACTGAGATTTAAGCCAGTTTCTAAGTTTGTGAAATTTAAGTAGTAGTTTGTGTTTCTTTCCCCTTGAATGGTGTTAAACACAAAATATTTTGAACTTTTAGGGTGTCTCAGTTTATACCTCCTTGGAAGTGTCACATTAGCAGTTCTCTGAAGGTAAATACATCATCATTGTACATAATTGGCTTATTTAGTTCTCTTAGTTAAGTCATCTGACGTCTTTGAATATTTTTCTGTTTTTAACAGTAGGTATCACCAAGAATGTGCAGCTAAGATGCTATAGTCCACAGGTGTTTAATGGCCATCCATTGTATCTGTAATCCTTTCTTAGACATTGTAAATGAGTGGATTCTAGATCTCTTGATGAACTATGGAATTTGAATAAATGCTCAGCTTAAACATACATATTATTGAAGTTGTACAATCTCCTTTAGAATATAAGGATGGTTAAACACAAGGATGATGACTTGCTGATAGAAAATAAATTTGAAGTATAAAGATTCTTGATTTTTTAGCAATATAGGTAATATGATTGTAATCACGTTACCGTAGCTAGATTATTTACCCGATGGTAACCCAGACTTCTAGTTTTGTTTACTGCTGAATTTGTGGGACGGAATTATAACTTATGTCTAAAGAGATAATGAAATTAGTGTGAAGTGATTAGTCTTGTATATATGTGTTGTTTTTAATTTTGAAACTTTCTATCAGCAAAGGATAACAAAGCTGTAGCTATACAAAATGAGTCATAGAGTTAGAATGAAATCAGTCCCAATTTTATAGAAAGACAAGCACAGATTTTGATATGTATATCGTCTCATGAGGAGTTAGAGGTGGATTAGCTGTCCTTGTATTTGTAGGAGTTAGATTGTGTTTAATATTATGAGTGGCTGTAGAAGTTTTGCCCTAGACTTCCTAAGAAAGAATGTGAAGATTTCTTTTTCGTCTAATTAATTACCTTTATTTTCCAGGGAGGGCTTGAGAATGAAAAGGGGAAGAGAGGAACTTATCTACTTGTCGTCCTTATTGATTGTTAAAATGCATTTTCAGTTTCTATTTGGGATTTTGTTTTTTCATTTTAGTTTCATGTGCCTTATATTCCTAGAAAATTTTCCAAACTTCTATTTAAAGTATTAAGTTAACTTTTCCATAGGAGCACACTCTTGGTTCAGGCCAGAAGTGTTTATCAACATTTAAAAATTGTTTTCCTAACCCTTTTTTTTTAAAAAAGATTTTATTTATTTATTTATTTGTTAGAGAGAGAGAGAGAGCATGAGCACAGGCAGACAGAGTGGTAGGCAGAGGCAGAGGGAGAAGCAGGCTCCCCGCTGAGCAAGGAGCCTGATATGGGACTCGATCCCAGGACGCTGGGATCATGACCTGAGCCGAAGGCAGCCGCTTAACCAACTGAGCCACCCAGGCGTCCCTTCCTAACCATTTTTACTTGACTTAAAATTGATGTTTATTTTCAGCCCTTATTTGATCTGTCAGCAGCTTTTGACGTAGTTGATCACTTCTTTCTCCTTGTTACATTTTTTTCACTTCCCTTCTATACCATACTCTCTTAGTTTTCCTCTTATCTTCTGTTCCTTTTTCTATTTCTCCTTGTTTTACCTGACCTTTAATACTGGACTTTCCCAAGACCTCAGTTCTTAAATTATTTTTTTATCTTTACTTTTTTTAACAATATCCAGTCTTGCAGCTGTAAATACTGTATGTTCACGATTCCTAAACTTACATCCCCAGCTCAGACTCCTAAACTCTAGACTTACATTTATCCACCTACTTGATGTCACCACTTGTATATCTAATAAATATTTCAGATCAAGTCCAAACCTGAACTACAGTTCTTTTCTCCCCAGACCTGTTCTACTGATGGTCTTCTCCATCTTAGTTGGTTGCAGTGCTATCTTTTTGATTGTTGCTGCTCAAAACTTGGAATTCATCCTTAATTTCACACTTACCTGCTCACTGGCATATGTGTGCATGTGCTCATATACCACATCCAGTTCATGAGGAAATCCTCTTAGCTCTACCTTCAAAATATATCCAGATTAGCTTTTTTTTTTTTTTTTTTACTCTTACCAGTGACTAGTGTTTAGTTGAAGCTACCTTCACCGCTTACTTGGATGATCTGTAGCTTCCTAGTTGGTCTCTCTGCCTTTTTGTTTTGTTTTGTTTTGTTTTGTTTTTGTTTCCTTACCATCTTCTCCATACAGTAGGCAGAGTGATTCTTACAAAAATAAGTCATATTGTGTCTCTTCCCTGCTTTAGACCCTTCGGTGGTTCCCATTTCACTTAGAATCTTTATCATTGGCCTACTATGCCATAGATTCTTTTTTTTTAAGGTTTTATTGATTTATTTGACAGACAGAGATCACAAGTAGGCAGAGAGTCAGGCAGAGAGAGAGGGGGAAGCGGTCTCCCTGCTGAACAGAGAGCTCCATGCGGGGCTAGATCCCAGGACCCTGAGATCATGACCTGAGCTGACTGAGATCATGACCTGAGCTGACGGCAGAGGCTTAGCCCATTGAGCCACCCAGGCGCCCTGAACCTTTTTTTTTTTCTTTTTAAATAGCACTTAACACCTTTTAGAGTACTATCTAAATGACTTATTTATTATGTTTGTTGTTTATGGACTGTCCTCCTCTTCCAGTGTAAGATCTAGGAGGGCAAGGCTCTTTGTTTATTTCATCTGTGTATCCCAAGCAATAGATATTTGCTCCTGTTTGTTGGTAGAGAAAAGGAAGGGAAATCTCATTTCTTCATTTGTCTAAATTTTTCTAGTAGTGTTTTTTTAAAAAGTTGTTTAAAAAAATTTCCCCCCACTTTATTATAACTAATCTGATTCTTCTCTTGGAATGTCCAAGGATTCTGTTTGATTTATAAATTGAATGTAGTTATGGAATCACAGTAGTGTTATTTTGTGATGGTGTTACATGAATTCTTCCTTAGATCCTTTGAGGTTTCTTTCAAAGCCTGTCTTAGAAATCCAGATCTTATTAGTGTATATTCTATCTAGAGTGTTATATTACAAGAATTTCCTGTTTCTGTCTTTAAAAGAAATTACAGGTATTATAATAATGGCTAGGTAAAGGTATATAGGCTCATCCTTGTATGTGGAAAGAACTTTTTCTTCTTTCATTGTAAATTTAATTTTGACATTTTTGCAATTATTTGTGTATTCTTTTTTCTTTTATTTTCTTTAAAGGGTTTTATGGTAACATCTATATGAGGCTGCAGAGGCAGATTAGAATAACTAAAACCTGAAGCAAGAGGGAATTGGAAAGTTACATATAAATACATGTGCACTGAGATGCAGGTGTAACTATCATGAGCGGTCTTGGGCCCCCAAAATTATGTAATTTTTCTTAATGCTGCATCTGTCCGTCTAGTAAACAAATATTTACTTGGTAACTCAGTAAACTAGGGATAGATAGCTAACTAGATCATAGTCTCTGATCACGTTTCTCAGTTTAGGCAACAGGACCAAAAGCTGAATTGTCATATTGAGTGCCACGTGGTCTATTTGATGTGAACATAGGGTGCTTTGTGGAGGTGGTGATGGGAAGGTGCTCATTCCACTGAGAAGAAGGCACTTCAGTGTCACAAATTTACTGTGTGAACAGTGTCTTTAAAACCCTGAGCCTCTTTATTAGGCTCTTAAATTTGTATTCTTCTGCATCCTGTTTACAGATCTTGTAAAATTGCAGGGTTTTAATGGACATGAAATACTACATGAAATACTTTCTAAACACAGCTGCTCTACTTTTCATTAAACAGTTCTGACATTCAGCAGTTTGCTAAGGTTTCTTCCAATTCAAGATTCTGTGATTCTGGGGTTATAGCTCATTTCCTGTTAATGGTTTTTCTCTTTATTAGTTCATATTACTACTCTGTGTTCTTAATATAACAACTGCTATATCATACGTTCAGGTGCCCCAGGCAGATTGTAAAATACAGTGAACATACGTGGCAAAATTATTTTCATTATGTACTAAGATTCTTTTGTTAATGGGGAAGCCTGGAAAAGTTACAGATGGGATTTGTTCAGCAGATATGTCATAGAACACTGAAAGACCCAATATGCAGTTATTTACCTGCTGTGATTTGCAGGGAATCCTGTTGCTTAAGTACCATTTCCAGTTCCATCTGTACTTGTTCCATCAAGTACCATCCAAGGATGAAGGTGAATACCCATGAAAGGGGGAACATGGTCTCTGTTGATAATTTTTGGCAGTTTTGTCTGGGTTTGGCCCTAGATGTCCCTACCCTCTTGCTCCTTTCTTCCATTATGAGTCTGCTGACAGTCCCATCTTATTTGAAATACTTGGTCATCCTGACAGAATTATCAGTCACAGTATTCTTTCCTCATAGATATCTACTCTCCCCCTGTTATAAACCATGAAATTTACAGTGCTCTCTTCTCCGTAAAGGTGTTGACCATGACACACCACTGATACAATAAGCACTGCAGTTTAACTGCTTTGGTTCAACATTTTAATTCTTTAAACAGTGATGGTAACTGTTTTATTTTCCTAGCATGTCTAAATCTACTGCAGTGATAAGATTCTTGGGAATGGACAGACTTTGTAGAAAGTCAATGTAAAAATTTTTTTTGAGGGGGGATAGCTTCCTAAGTTTATTGTGATTTCAAGACAGAAATACCTTTTTTTTTGTTTTTTTTTTAAGATTTTATTTATTTATTTGACAGAGATCACAAATAGGCAGAGAGAGAGGGAGGAAGCAGGCTCCCCACTGAGAAGAGAGCCCAATGCGGGGCTTGATCCCAGGACCCTAGGATCATGACTTGAGCCGAAGGCAGAGGCTTAACCCACTGAGCCACCCAGGCGCCCCAAGACAGAAATACCTTTTCTTCAGCTTTTATTTTTATTGGGCCTGGTTGAAGGTAACATTATGTAGTAATCTCTAAGTTCGTAGTTTTTTTCCTTAGCCCTCTTTTTTTCCACATTAAAGTAACCTTATGCCTCTTTAGATGACTAGTATCTTCATTTTAGCTTTATACCTCCCACTGTGAAAACTGAGACTGTCACCCAGTCACCCATCAGTGTTGGCTTACTGATTCCCAGCACAATAGATAGGCTATCTCTTCTTCCACCACCTTCTTTTACGGCACAGTAGGATGATATTAATTGCTGCTGCGGTTATAGTGGCATTCGAGGAAGGTGAAATGGAAACATAGCTTTCTAACATAGTACTGATTTTTTCTGAGGAAATAAATATAATTTCTTATCTGAATAAAATAAAACATTATTAGTATTTCTTTACATAAATTTTCTGTAAATAGTGAATATTTGCTACTGCACATGATTAAAAAAAAAAAAACTTTGTATATAGATCCACATGACCCCTGTTAAGGAAGAAAATCTGGAGTCCTAGGTACAGATGCTTCTGTATGTCCCCCTTCTTCCATCCACACTTCTCTACACAATATGATGACCTTGCTAATATTTTAAGAGTATTACTTTTTTTTTATGAGCTTGGACTCATAGAGTTATTGACACCTGAGTTAGAACTTGAATGTGTGCTATTCATTCACTGGAACCATACTGCTTGCATCTCTACCTTGGGCTGTAGTTTGGTTGCTTTTTTCAATTACATGCTGGCTTGAATGGTTTTATTTTGGATGCTATATTGGCAGGTGAGAACATGAGGGGAGAAGAGTACATTTTTTTAACTACTTAAAAAAAAATTTCTTTTCTTGGCAGGAAAATGGCAGAATAATGTTTACAATCTTTAGGAAAAAAATACGGAGCTCACTCAGAAAGATAATGTGTGGGGGCTCCTGGGTGGCTCAGTCTGGTAAGCGTATGACTCTTGATCTCAGGTCGAGTCCTGAACTTGGGATCATGAGTTCAAGCCCTGCCCTGGGCTCCATGCTGGGTGTGGAGGGTACTTGAAAAAAATTGAGAAAGATACATGTGTGGACAGAAGATAAAATCTTTTTTTCCCCTAAAATGTTAAGCTGAATGAGAAATTTTACAAAAACCCCCACCGTTTTCCCTGATATTTATTATCTTTTAAGAAATACATAAAGGAGGCTTTTGAAAAGGATGAATGAAACTTAACAATATAAATTTTGGTGAGGGTTTTTCATGGTTTATAAGTTTCTTTTTTTTCTAACTCTTTTGAAAGCACGAATGGGGACGAGGAGGAATTCTTCCTTGGGAGAAGATAATCAAATCCAGGTTCTAATTTTCCTTTGAATGCTTATTCTTTTTTTTTTTTTTTTAAGATTTTATTTATTCATTTGACAGATCACAAGTAGACAGCGAAGCAGGCAGAGAGAGAGAGGAGGAAGCAGGCTCCCTGCTGAGCAGAGAGCCCAATGTGGGGCTCAATCCCAGGACCCTGGGATCATGACCTGAGCCAAAGGCAGAGGCTTTAACCCACTGAGCCACGCAGGCTCCCCTTGGCTTACTCTAGGATAATTGATTTTTAAGATCTGGAGTTGATATTAAAGATGATCCAGTCCATTCCTCACTTTTTATGGAGGAGAAAACTGAGGTTTGGAGAGATTAAATTATGTTCTCAGGAACTCATGTTAGTTGGAAGAGAGACTAAACTTTTGGTTTCCATTTCTAGCCTGTGTTTTTTACAGTTCTCTTACCCATCACAGGATAGAATTTCTCATGGATCTTGCCAGTGTCGCTTAGTAGACCAGTCTGAGTACATAGGAGCAGTTAAAACATTTCTAACACAGTATTTGAGCAAGAAAGATCTTTTAATTTCATTGAGACTAATCTCAAAAATAAAAGCTCAGTCTTTTAAAAAAGGGTGGCTTAATATTTTTATGTAATAAGCATACATTCAGAGCCTTGATTTTTTTTTTTAATATTTTATTTATTCATTGGACAGACAGAGATCACAAGTAGGCAGAGAGGCAGGCAGAGAGAGAGGATGAAGCAGGCTCCCCGCTGAGCAGAGAACCCGATGTGGGGCTCGATCCCAGGACCCTGGGATCATGACCTGAGCCGAAGGCAGAGGTTTTAACCCACTGAGCCACCCAGGTGCCCCAGAGCCTTGATACTTTTTTGTATTGATTGCATAGTTGGCTCTCTTTGTTCTTAGAAGAGTGAGAACTGACCTTGACGACCTTTAAAACAAAGCGGATTTTCAAAAATATCCTACCTATTGTGTAGTACTGAGGCTCAGACTGAAGTAATGAAGAAGTTAGGAAAAGTGTATTTGACATAAAAGTTTTGGAAAAGGGCAAGAGTATTGAAGTGCTAGAATTTGGACTTGCTGTTTTACTTTTATTTGTTGATCATAGGCCTGTTTTAACTTTTTTTGCTCCTTTTTCAAGCCATTTCAAATTCATGTTTGAGATATGTGATAACTTAATCTCATTACTGTTTCCTTCCCTTTTGTTCCCATAAAATGAAAATGAAAAGAGATTGTGTATTTTCTTTAACATTATAGATTATTATAGCTGGCATTTATTGGTTACTTACTGAGTGTCAGTCATTGTGCTAAAATTTTTATATGTACTTTGAAATTTGTCATATAGCTTTTTAAAATAATTATTTTTATTAACATACAATGTATTATTTGCCCCAGGGGTACAGGTCTGTGAAT
Organism: Lontra canadensis; assembly: GCF_010015895.1. Lineage (NCBI taxonomy): Eukaryota > Metazoa > Chordata > Mammalia > Carnivora > Mustelidae > Lontra > Lontra canadensis. The sequence continues at coordinate 1,705,807 of NW_022631032.1, read as the reverse complement.
CATCAGGCTTACACATTTCACAGCACTCACCATAGCACTTACCCCTCCCCAATGTCCATAACCTTGTCATATAGCTTTATGGGACAATTGTTATTATCTGTATTTTGTAAGTGAAATTGAAATACAAAAGAACTTCTTTGATGTTACATAGCTAGTGTAAGAAGTAAAATATAGAATTAAAATATGGCATTTAAAAAAATCTCATTCCATTGCCTCTTAGCACATTACAGAGACCCAATTCTAAAGGACACAGAACTTACTAACAAAGTAAGGGGTGACCATTCACATTACAAAATGATTTTTTAAAATTATTTATTTATTTGACAGAGGGAAAAATCACAAGTATGCAGAGAGGCAGGCAGAGAGAGAGGGGGAAGCAGGCTCCCTGCTGAGCAGAGAGCCCAATGCAGGGCTCGATCCCGGGACCCTGAGATCATGACCTGAGCTGAAGGCAGAGGCTTAACCCACTGAGCCACCCAGGTCCCCTACAAAATGATTTAATGAGAGATTTATTTTAAAAATCTTTTCAAGGGGCGCCTGGGTGGCTCAGTGGGTTAAAGCCTCTGTCTTCGGCTCAGGTCACGGTCCCAGGGTCCTGGGATCGAGCCCCACATGGGGCTCTCTGCTCAGCAGGGAGCCTGCTTCCTCCTCTCTCTTTCTGCCTGCCTCTCTGCCTACTTGTGATCTCTATCTGTCAAATAAATAAATAAAATCTTTAAAAAAATATTAAAAAAAAATCTTTTCAAGATTTTTACTTATTTATCAGAGAGGGGTGGAGAGAGAGAGAGAAGAGAGCACAAGCAGGGGGAGGGCAGAGGGAGAGGGAGAAGCAGACTCCCCACTAAACAGGGAGTCGGACATGGGGCTTGATCCAAAAACCCCAACAATCATGACCTGAGCTGAAGGCAGATGCTTAACTGACTAAGCTGCCCAGGCACCCTGAGAGATTTATTTTAAAATATTTTATTTATTTATTTGTCAGAGAGAGAGAGAATGCAAGCAGGGAGAGGGGCAGAGGCAGAGGGAGAAATAGGCTCCCTGCCGAGCAAGGAGCCTTGATGTGGAACTTGATCCCAGGACCCTGGAATTAGGACCTGAGCAGAAGGCAGACTCTTAACAGACTGATCAACCCAGCATCCCAGTCTGAGAGATTTATTTTAAAAAGCAGTTTTCCAGGGTATGTACTCTGTTTTCTGGTCAAAAATGCAGAGGGAGCCATCTCATCTTAGACCCACCTCTAGAAGTTTTGGTTACCTAGTTTTGTCATTTATTGAGTTACAGGACTGCCCTTCAGTCAGCGGGCTACTCCTGATCCAGGCTTTGTCCTTTGCACAGAATAGCCAAGTGTTGCCCACAGTGGTTAAAGCTGTTGATCTGGAAGAGAAAGTTGCCTGGGGATGGTAGGTGCCATGATGGACATATAGGCAACCCCTCCTGGTATCTAAGTGGTTATTTAATCCATATGCAAACTTTAGGAATACATCTTTTATATAAAACAAGGAATATAGATGTTAGTTTCAAAATCTCTATATTATAGTTTATCTTTGTTAATTATTTAGAAGGTATAAATGATTTAGAGCCGCAGATCATTTTTAATTGTTTAAATACTTAATCTTTAATATTTCTGTGCTTATTAGTGATCTGAAATATCCTGTTGTTACATTTTATTTTATTTTATTTATTTACTTATTTTTTTCTAGAAGATTTTATTTATTTATTTGACAGAGACAGACACAGTGAGAGAGGGAACACAAGCAGGGGGAGAATACAAGTGGGAGAGGGAGAAGCAGGCTTCCCACCTAGCAGGGAGCCGGATGTGGGACTCCATCCCAGGACCCTGAGCTGAAGACAGCCATTTAATGACTGAGCCACGTAGGCACCCACTACTGTTACATTTTAGATTGTATTGTCATGTGACCTAGTCTTACTATTAATTCCATTTTTAAGGAAATTGCTGAGGTTTGAATGGAGGTTAGCTTTTCTTTTCTTTTCTTTTCTTTTAAGATTTTACTTATTTATTTGACAGACAGAGATCACAAGTTGGCAGAGGGCAGGCAGAGAGAGAGAGGGGGAAACAGGCTCCCTGTTGAGCAGAGAGCCCGATGCGGGGCTCGATTCCAGGACCCTGAGATCACGACCTGAGCTGAAGGCAGAGGCTTAACCCACCAAGCCACCCAGGTGCTCCAGCTTTTCTTTTTTTTTTTAAGATCTCAAATGGATGGCTACAACAATTCTTCATCACACTTCCTGTTTCAAATAATTTGCTTTTATAAAGAAAATACAGTGCTCATATTACTCATATTATTTAGTTATTTTTATAGATCATTTTATAAAAACAGTGGCTTAATGGCACCTGGGTGGCTCAGTTGGTTCAGCATCTGCCTTCAGCTCTGGTCATGATCCCAGGGTTCTGGGATCAAGTCCCACATCGGGCTCCCTGCTCAGCAGAGAGTTTTCTTCTCCCTCTCCCTCTGCCCCTCCTCTCTGCTTATGCTCTCTCACTCATTCACTCTCTCTCAAATAAATAAAATCTTAAAAAAAACCCAAACTCTGACTTTAAAAACAAAACAGTGGTTTAAAAAAGATTTTTCTACATCAGGGGTATGCAATTATCTGGGTAGGGAGAATTCTATTTTTATGCTTCTCATAGAACTTCATTTAATTCACAGCTGAAAGTGATCACCATGTGATTAGAAATGTCTCAGTGTTGGGGTGCTTCGGTGGCTCAGTCAGTTGAGCGTCCAACTCTTGATCTTGGCTTAGGTTTTGATCTCGTGGTCATGATTTCCATTCCCTCACTGGACTCCATGCTAGGTGTGGAGCCTACTTAAAAAAAAAAAAAAAAAGTCTCAGTGTTAATAATGGTTGCTAGAATTTTTTCTATTCTAGTTTTATGTTTTTTTGTTAACTTTCTGAGTTGATCGTAAAAAACTGTGATAGACTAAAGAATGAAGATGTTATTAAAAGTAAGGTGACATTTTTCTGAATTATAGGCTTATTCAGCTTCTTAGAAGGTACAGCGAACCAGAACTAAGTTTTAAAAATTATTTCCCTGAATGTATCTTGTATTTGAGAAAGGATTTTTATTTATGTTTTTGTATTTAATATTCATTACAAGGAGTCAGTAAACCTTTCCTGTAAAGTGCCAGATAATAGTAAATATTTTAGGCTTTATAGGTTATACGGTCTCTCTTTCTAAACTATTCAGCTCTTTCATGCCATTATTGCATAGAAGCTGCTATAGAAAATATTTAAATGAATGAACTTGGCTGTGATTCCACAAAACTTTATTTATGGCTGCTGAATTTGGATTTAATAGCAGTTTTCTTGTGTCATTAAATATGTGGCTGCTTTTGTTTTTTTCCAAACATTAAATAATGTAAAAACCATTTTTAGCTCACGGGCTGTATAAAAAGAGGTTGTGGTCCCGACTTGCCTGACAGGCTGTAGTTTGCTGAACTCTGTTCAAAATAATCCTGTGAGACTTTGTTGACTGTTTTCTGTTTTCCCCCCTTTGTTTTAACATTATTTTATGTTTTACTACTTAATCATATGTTTTCGGACATTGTTAATGTGTATGTAACTTTTAAATTTTAATAATTCAAAAAAATTTAATGATTTTTATTGTTTTAAGCTACGGGGGATAGGGTTTCTATAATATTGGCCTCTAATACCTTGCACATTTATAAACGTTATACATACTCAATAGTTATTTGGGAGAGTTGAAAAGGAATATTTGAAGCACCCTTGTGTAGATTGTTTCATTTCGCTTACTCATTTATTAAACATGTTCCAGGATGGTTCTCTTGCATTGCTGAACAGAAGTAATAGGGAGGCAAAACTCACCTCAGGATGTAGGGTTAAGAGAAAGGAGAGAAAGAGACTCCTATTGATAGTATTCTTTGTGGTGTGGTATGTACTGTGGTCAGTGCTATGGAACAGCCCCTGATTTAACCTTTACAACTTATTTAAGTAGGCATTTCTTCACTCATTTTACAGATGAAGAAACTTAGATAAAATACTAAATAAGTGAGTGGTGGAGGAGAGTTTGAACTAAGATCAAAATCTTTCCATATACTCTTCTTTTTATGTTAAGGAATATTCAGTTAACTAGTTTACCTTACACATTAGCTACTTAGCTATTACTGCAAGTTGTGTGTGTGTGTGTATGTATGTGTTTTGCTATTGCTAGGAGTTTTCACACACATCTTAGATGACCAACAGATTTTTTTTAGAAAAGGTGAAATGTTGAAGAACATCTAAGATAAAGTTTCAGATTCTTTGAATATATGATTACAGAGGGCTTTACTTTTAAATGCAGGTGAAACACATTTTTCCTTTTGTGTTTGTACCTCTCTTTTAAAATGTTGTTTGGGCACCTGGGTGGCTCAGTAAATTTAAGCAACTGCCTTCAGCTCAGGTCATGATCCCAGAGTCCTGGGATTGAGCCCCACATTGGACTCCTTGCTCAGCAAGGAGCCTGCTTCTCCCTCTCCCTCTACCTGTTACTCTGCCTGCTTGTACTCTCTCTCTCTCTGTCAAATAAATAAATAAAATCTTTAAAAAAAATTTTGTTTTACGGGACACCTGGCTGATTCAGTTGGTGGAACATGTGGCTCTTGATCTCAGGGTTGTGAGATCGAGCCCCACATTGGGTGTAGAGATTACTTAAAAAAAAAAATCTTTATAAAAAATTGTTGTTTTACAAAAGTAAATTAGAACAATTGCACAATAAAATAATAGAGGAATCTACATAAAGTTTCTATCAAATTGTATGTTTAGTAGAAATCAATGGTTAAATCAAATCTTAAGCTGGTATTTCAACTAATATGCTTGAAAGTAATTGAAGATTGGGTAAAGCTAGGTTAAATAAATGTTATAAGTAAATGAAGAATGTTTGTGACAGAGTAAATAATTGTGGAGTTTATTTCTTGACCCAACAAACATTTTGAGTGTCTGTACTGCTATGGGGAGCTTCGATAAGTGAGAGAAATGGACAGTGGTAGAGGCATGCATGAGGTATTGTGGGGGCACAGGATGGATGTGTAATTAAGCTGGTGTGGGTGGAGGAAGAGGTTCCCAGACCCTATCTCCTGGGAAGATGATGTCTCAACTTTTTTCTTTTCCCCTTTATTGGCTTTAAAATTATTTAAAAATTTGTAGTTCTTGGCAAATACTAAACCAGCCAGAAGTATAAGTAGTAAAAAGTATAAAATCTTATTTACACTTTCTGTTCTCCAGTCCTCATTTTATGGGTAATATACTGGTAAATATGCTTCCAGATTTTTCCCTGGGCATTTATCAACAGTTTCTTTTCCCCCTCCATGAAATTGGGTTCACACTATATATAATTTTGTAACTTGCTTCCCCCCCGCCCCCGCATGTAATAGTTTATCACATGTATGCTTCTATCCCAGTAGATGTAGATCAGTTGCATTTAAAAACCTGCTGCCTCGAATATTGGGATGGATGTACTTTCATTTATTTACATTATTTCCTATTGCTGGACATGTAGGTTTTCAACCTGTTACAAAGAGTGAATATTCTTATGCAGATATATTTGTTTTCTTTTATGAATTAAGTTTAAAATGACAAGTAGTATATGTAGTCAGGTGAACAGGAGTTAAGATTAATGTGAAGGGAAAATGTTTTCTAGGTTAAGGGAACAAATGTAATTCGAAAAACTGCTAAAGAAAATGATACTTTTAGTTAGGGGAGAAGCATTTCTGTTTCTGTCTTTTGGAAGTGTATCATCTCTTGTTTTCTTGAACTTTGAACTGTATGCTATAGTATCTTGTTTTATGGAATAGGCATCTCTTTGCTGAATAATTTGTAGTTTATAATTTTCTTATTTGGGAGATTAAAAACTTTTTTCAGTAATTGTGACCAGATAGAGAAGTAGAATTACAAGCTGATAAAAATGATTATTTGGACATTATTACATAGAGGTTAAGTGGATAGTTCTGGGAATAGAGGCTATATTTTAGCCATGTTTTTCTTAGTTCTGTTATCTAATTGAGAATTTCTTACTCAGGTTTCAAAATAAGTGTTTGGGCGGTTAGTCCCCCACTGTTGTCCATTTGAAACAAACTTGGTTAATTCGTAAAATAACTACTGGGAAGTTGCTAGTTTATCAAGTAGGTATCTGAAAATGGGATAGAGGACTTAAAGTAGATGAATTGTGTTTTGTTCTATCTTAACTCTTAAGTGTAAAATCTTATTATTTTTAAAAAGTTTTCGTTGCTGCTGTTTTGTTCCAAATTTCCAATTTTGGAATGTTACCTATAGTGTGATATCAAGTACTAATAAATATTATAATTTTATAATTCTCCTGACAATTAAGAGTATCTAGTGATTTCTTAAAAATACATGGGAAACAGGGACACCTGGGTGGCTCAGTTGGTTGGACGGCTGCCTTCGGCTCGGGTCATGGTCCCGTCGTCCTGGGATTGAGTCCCGCATCGGGCTCCTTGTTCAGTGGGGAGCCTGCTTCTCCCTCTGCCTCTGCTGCCCCTCTGCCTGCCTGTGCGCTCGCGCTTTCTCTCTCTCTCTCTCTGTCTCTCTCTGACAAATAAATAAATAGATAAATAAAATCTTAAAAAAAAATACATAGGAAACAAAATGGTTCATTAAACAAGGATGACATTTTTCTGAACTATTTATAAAAAGTAAAATGCTTTCCTTTTTGATTCCCAAAGATGCTCTGTTATTGGGTTAGATGTGTTGTATTGAATAGAAATCCAAGTCTTTGTTAAGGCTCAACTTTAAAATTTTTCCTCATTTAAAAAAAAAAACAAACCATGCTAAATACTTCTTATTAGTGTTATTAATTTGAATAACATGAATGCTTTGAACCAGTCAGCCTAATTAATGTGTTCTCTCATTACCTTAAATAATAATTGTATTATCTGTTATATTTCATGTTTATGAAGTACTTATGCTTCATCCTAAGGTAATTATTACTTAACGTGAAGTGTAATTTTTAAGCATTCATACCTTTTTTCATTTAGAGTTATTTTCCGAGAGTAAAGTAACATTTAAACATATCTGATAACTTAGGGGGCAGAGGGGAGGTTGGAGGGTGGATGTGGGGAGGGACTGGGGAGAGATGGGGGGCATTTAAAAAATAATAAACACATGATAACTTATTTTATATATGATTTTTCTAGGGCTGCTTTGGAAGAAGTAGAAGGAGATGTGGCAGAATTGGAACTAAAACTTGATAAGGTGAATTTTACTTTAAAAGTTTTTTCAAACATTAATTCTTATTTTCCATTAACAATTTAGACCTTTAATACCTGGTGGTTCATGTTACCTTTTTTTTTTTTTTTTTTAAATCTCTATGATGGTAAATGTTACTATTATCCCAATTTTACATGTGAGGAAATTGAGGCCATAGACATGAAATAGCTTATTGAAAATCTAAGCGCCAGAGCAAGAATTTGAACAGCATCTGACTTCAGAGCTAACTAGATATCCTTTATATTGTTGGAACTGTGTTTTCTTCTTTTCCATCAAAAAGATTGCATGTATCTTTTCACTGTTTAGTGGTTTTCATACACAACCTGACCATTCTTGTTTATAAATGTAGGTGTGGACACATTAAATAAAATTTAAAATACTGGTTGCATTTTTTTTTAAAGCTGATGCCAGAAATGCTTAGTATATAGTTAATAATTGATATTAAGTGGCCATATTGTATTTGAGGGTAAATGGGCATTAATTCCTATCATCTATATTAATTATTGATCATCTTTTTTTTTTCCCTCTACCCAAGAAATACTGTATAAAGCAGGAAGAAATATAAGAATGAGTAAGACATGGCTTCTGGTTTCACGTAACCAGTAACTGTTTAGTGAAATATCTTTTCTTAAAATTTATGGAGATAAATCAGATGCACGTATTTGAAATACCTTTTCTGAAAATAACTTCCTACTCATTTAATTATTTTTTTAAATGATATTGCTACATAAAGCAGTGCTTCTCAAACTGTACTATGTGTAGGAATCATCTAGGGATCTTGTAAAAATACAGATTCTGATTCAGTAAGTCTGGGGTACCTGAGATTCTGTGTTTCTTTTTCTTTCTTTTTTTTTGTTTTATTAACATACAATGTATTATTTGCTTCAGGGGTACAGGTGTGTGAATCATCAGGCTTACACATTTCACAGCACTCACCACAGCACATACCCTCCCCAGTGTCCTTAACCCAGACACCCCCCAGCAACCCTCAGTTTATTTCATGAGATTAAGAGTCTCCCATGGTTTGTCTCCCTCCCAATCCCATCTTGTTTCATTTTTTCCTTCCCTACCCTCCACAACCTCCTACCCTGCCTCTCAAATTCCTCATATCAGGGAGATCATATGATAATTGTCTTTCTCTGATTGACTTATTTCGCTCAGCGTAATACCCTCTAGTTCCACCCACATCATTGCAAATGGCAAGATTTCATTGCTTTTGATGGCTGCATTGTATTCCAGTGTGTGTGTGTGTGTGTGTGTGTGTGTGTGTGTGTGTGTATCACATCTTCTTTATCCATTCATCTGTTGATGGACATCTAGGTTCCTTCCATAGTTTGACTGTTGTGGACATTGCTGCTATAAACATTCGGGTGCACATGCCCCTTCAGATCACTACTACATTTGTATCTTTAGGGTAAAAACCCAGTAGTGCGATTGCTGGGCCATAGGGTAGCTCTATTTTCAACTTTTTGAGGAACCTCCATACTGTTTTCCAGAGTGGCCGTACCAGCTTGCATTCCCATCAACAGTGTAGGAACGTTCCCCTTTCTCCTCATCCTTGCCAACATATGTTGTTTCCTGACTTGTTAATTTTAGCTGTTCTTACTGGTGTGAGGTGGTATCTCATTGTGGTTTTGATTTGTATTTCCCTGATGCTGAGTGATGTGGAGCACTTTTTCGTGTGTCTGTTGGCCATTTGCATGTTTTCTTTGATGAAATGTCTTTTCATGTCTTCTGCCCATTTCTTGATTGTATTATTCTTTGGGTGTTGAGTTTGATAAGTTCTTTATGGATTTTGTATACTAGTCCTTTATGAGATTCCATGTTTCTAATCAGATTCCAGGTGACACCAATGCTGTTGTTCCATGGACCACACTTTGAATAGCCAGGATATAAAATAAGCTGAAGGTTTTCAAATGTTTTGAAATCATGAAATATATGTATGTATATGATGTAAGTGGTATAAATATAAAGTAGTAGTAATTATGTATGTAAAACCAATATTTTATGAGACTGACGTGCTACCTACTGTGCTAACGAGGCACACATTTCTCAAACCAAAATTTTAGAAAATATTTAGTAATAAGTTATTTTTGTGTTGTACTCTATAGTTTCCAAAACACTTTGATATATAGTATGCTTTTTGATTTTTATAATAATTCTGTGAGGTAGGTAAGACAAGTGCTATTATTCCCATTTTATAGTTGAGGATACCAAAGCCCAGAAAGTGAAGGGAACTGGCTTCAAGTCAGAGGTAGAAGAGGCAAACCAGGGTCAAGACTCATGTTTTTATTCTTAGTTCAGTGCTTTTTTTGTGCACCACTGTGCTTCTGCATCCATACTAGGGGAGCACTTTGCTGCTTGGAAATTTTTTGAGGAAAGCTAAGAAGCTTCTTGGCAAATGTTTTTTAAATTAATGTTGTAATTTTTTTTAAAATTAATGTTATAATTTTTTGTAAGGATATTTTCAAAAGGATTTTCAAATATTTTCTCTTTAAAATTACACATATAGGATTATTATTATTATTATTTTACCCAGAGGTAGTCCATTTATTTTAAACACTCTGAAACAAAGTTTTTAAATCTTAGGTAGGCAACAGAACTGTAGTCTTGATTTTCTGGTAGATTTATGAGAGAGTATGTAGAATGACAAGGCTTTTTTTGTTTGTTTGTTTTATTTATTTATTTGAGAGAGAGAGCAAGAGATAGAGTATGCATGAGCTGGGAAGAGAGGGAGAAGCAGGGGAGCCCGATGTGGGGCTCCATCCCAAGGCCCTGGGATCATTACCTGAGGCAAAGGCAGATGCTTAACTGACTGAGCCACCCGGGCACCCCTGAAAGACAAGGCTTTTTAAAGAATCATTGAGTAGTCTAATCAGATTATCTGTTCTTTATGGGGAGAACTGCATGTAAATCATATGAAACATTTTTTGGGTTCATTGGGGAGGTCCTCAAAATATGAAGTATCTCATCTGATAGAATCCACTAACAGCATTTTTGCTACTGATTTTCTTTAATGAGCATCCCCCTCCCCCTGCCCCCGTGTCATATTTGGTTGGAATTGGGAGACTGGTAGAATCTTAAAACTAAATATTCAAGATTAAAACAAGTTATTAAAATGTTGGCAATCATACTAAGATCTCTAAGCCCTTTCTAGAGTGTTTATTACCCAAAGGACTAATAAGGGCATCATGGAAATTTTGACATTAAAAAAAAATATTATCTTCCACCTGAATAGAAGGTCCTATAGTTTTATATTTCTCTAGTTTAAGATCTTGATTTCTTATAAAATGTACCTCTCTCAAATTCTTAGGTTAGTATCTATCATTCCACTTGAGAATTTTGAGGAGTTAGTGCAGAGGAGAAACAGAGGGGAGGAAGAAATGGTTGTTATTGAAGGTGGTGACACTGAAAGACTAGTGGAGGGGAGGGGTTGCCCAGGATTAGTTTAGTGATTTCATAACTTTGTGCAAGGCCTGTAATATCATTGTAAATCATGCCACCAACAGGTTAAACTAGCTTGATGACTTAGCTATTATTTATTTTGCTTATAATATGTTACCAATAGTTACACTCCTTGTGGAGAATAATGCTTCATGAGTGGCATTGTTTTGCTGGATCCAATGATTTATCCATTCTGCCAGGTATTCTGGCACTGACAGCACCATAGAGCAACGTAGTGGCCATCTAGATGTAATTTTTGTATCTGTTGCATCCTCTCACTGGAATGCTTGTCTCTCTCTGTTAAGCAGATACTCTTTAAATCACAGCTCAAGTACTACCAAACTTAGGTTCTTTTTCTGGTATTGCATTCTTTCTTGCACACACTTCCATTTAAATTATTATAATATTATTGTAGTCTTTGGCTTGTAGCATGGTGTAATAGTTAAGAACACAAAGCCTGGAGTAAGGCTGCGTGCATTTGAATCTGGCTGTACCACTTACTAAGCTATTTGGCGTTGGGCAAGTTTCTCAACCTTCCTATGCCTCAGTTTCTTCATCTTCAAAAACAGTAAAAGTTGAGTACCTATCTCATAGGGTTATTAATGAGTATAAGGTGTTTTAGTGTATGTTAGTGCTTAGCATGGTTCTTAGCACATGTTACATTCTAAATAAATGCTAATGATGATGTCTCTTCAACAAATTATTAGCTCCTTGAAGACAGTCTTTGAAGGAAGAAAAACAACCCTCATTTGATGCACACTTACTGTGTATCAGATGCTAGGTTTTACTTATATTATCTCCAACTGTCACAACAGTGTTGCAAAGTTGGCATTACACCCAATTTCCCGTGAGAAAAATGAAACTTGGAGAGGTTGTTACTTACTAAAGGACAGTCAATGGATAAGTTGTTTATATTCTCATCACCTGGAAAAGTGCCTATGACACACACATCTCTTAGTAAAAAGAACTTTTGAATGAATTGGGGCTACCAGCTTGATAATTTTGACTAAGTTGACATATACTCTTAGGTTCTCTCTTGTAGGCTTATATTATTCAATTATGCCTGTCATCAGTGTCATTTACTAAGGATTTTGCTAGCTGGCAAAGTTTCTTTCACCAAGTCAGTCCTTCTTCCTGCATTGCTGCAGTGTATGTGTGGCTCAGCTATATGACAATTCCATTATCTCTCCAACTTCCGTGTTAGTGACCTCTATTCTAATTCTGATACCTGTTTTCATGGTCATAGCTATGCCTTACCATTCAAAGTTCTCTCAGAAATCTGGAATGCTGATCTCTTACTTTCTTACCTGAGACTCTAGTCTTTCCGGTTCTCATTTCATTCACTCCTGCCTCTGTTCTTCAAGCTTAGCTAGCCCTCTAGTCTTCAGTCTATAAACTTCTGATATTTTAAACCCCTTTTTAAAATCCCCTTTCAGTGCATTTTGGGGAGGGGTAATTTTTGGAGATAAAATTCACCTGACATAAAATTCATCATTTTAAATTGTACAATTCAGTGTTTCCAGTGTATTCATAGTATTGTGCAGCCCTCACCACTATCTAATTCCAGAGCATTTCCATTACTTTAAAGAGAAATCTTGTACCTGTTAGCAGTCACAACCAATTATCCTCTCCCTATCCTCTGGTGACCACTAATTTTCTTTCTGTCTGTATGGATTTGCCTCTTTTGAATATTTCATATAAATGGAGCCATAATTTGGCTTTTTGTGACTAGCTTCTTTCACTTAGCATAATGTTTTTAAGGTTCATCTGTACAAGTTGTAACATTTTCCAGTATTTACTTTTTATGGCTGAGTAATATCCCTTTATGGATATACCACATTTTGTTTATCCCTTCATCACTTGATGGACATTTGGGTTATTTCCACTTTTTGGCTAGTATGAATAATACTGCTATGATCCCTTTCAGTCTACTCTTAATTTTATTCCATCATATTTTTCTTCTGGAGGCCTTCATTTCCCTTCCATAACACCTACTCTGTAGAATTCTCACTATATTTGTCTAATCATCTGTATTCTCTGTGTCATATCTATAAAGCCCTGTAGGAGAAGTTACACAATTGTTTGGTGAAATCAACTGGTGGAGTTAACACATTCCTGGAAATCTTGATGTAAAACAAATTTTCCAAGTTTTATTCAGGTTATCTAGTTATCTTTAACAGCTTTACTTCTATTTTCTCATGATTTATCATTTTGTTCTTCTTCCTTAATAGAGGACTTTGACTCTGTCTTCCTTTTGGTGGGAACACTTTTATTCCTTGTTCCTAATCTAGAAATTTAGAATATGTCCTTCTCTTTTTCCACTTTTCCTCCCATTTGAGTGATAAAAGTATCCCTTTTCCTATGTAATTCCAACTTCTAACTTCTCAGAACTTTGCTTTAGTCATCTTTCTCCTTTTCTTTCTCTGCCACCTCTTCATTTTAAGTAGAAAGTGTTCAAGTTTCTTTGGAACAAAAAATAAGAGAGAAAACCAAAAGCAAATAACAAAACTCTGACAAGGAAACATAAATCTTTAGTAATTACCATGTGCCAGTAATGGTTTGTGCTAAGATCTTTATGTGCATTACCTTAACTCTTTTATAGTAACCTTGTATGGTTTGGTACCATTGTGATCATTTCAGACAGAAAAAAACTTAAAGGTTACTGAGGTTAAGGTCACTCAGGATCATTTAGGTGGTTAAGTAGGGCAGCAGGATTTGAATCTAAGCTGACTAAACCCGTAACTCTGTGTTTTTAACCATAATGTCATACTACCAACCTCTCTCTCTCCTTTAGTTACTATGGGACCTTTTAATTATTTTTAAATTATTTAATTTGTTGAATAAGTAATACCTCCTACATGATATAAACTTTAAAGATACGAAAGTGTGTATCCAATGAAAAATTAGTCATCCTTTAGTCTCTTTCCTAAACGAGTACACTTGAGTCCTTCCAGAAATTTTCTAGGCATGTAAAAGATTATAAATGTTTGTCTTCTCTCCCACTACAACAAAAATATTAAAACTGTTCTACATTTTTCTTTTTTTAAGATTGTATGTATTTATTTGACACAGAGGGAGAGATCACAGGTAGGCAGAGAGAGAAGGGGAAGCAGGCTCCCCACTGAGCAGATAGCCCCATGTGGGGCTTGATCCCAGGACCCTGAGATCATGACCTGAGCTGAAGGCAGAGGCTTTAACCCACTGAGCCACCCAGGCGCCCCTGTATTTTGTTTTTTGAAAAAATACATCTTGGATTTTGGTTTTTATTATTAATTATTGAGCTGCCACATTCTTTTTGACGGCTGAATTGTATTTCATTGTATGGATATATCATAATTTATTTATTCAGTTGCCTACTGATGGACTCAGATTGCTACCTATATTTTACTGTGACTGCAGTGTATGACTTCACATGTGTGTCATGTGGTTTATGTGAAAAAATAACTTCATAATACTTTCCTAAAAGTGAAATTGTTAGGTTAGAGGGTATGTATTTAAAATATTGATAGCTCTTGCTAAATTGCCTTACACAGAAATTGTACCAGTTTACATTTCCCATAAATGTATGAGTGCCTGGTTCTCCATACCCTCTCTAAAATAGCAAGTTAACAAACTTTTCGATCTTTGCTATTCTGTAAAAAAAAGAGTAATTTACTCTTTGTAAAATACTCTTTTACTATGAGATTGAATTTTTTTTCATAGGCGTAGGATGTATTTGAATTTTCTTTACTGGGAATTATCTGTACATAATTGGTTGGCCATTATTTTTCTAGTGGCTGGTTTGATTTTCAAAAATGATTTATATCCTCTTCTTAGAGCAGGGAAATTAGTCCCTTATGATTTGTCGCTAATACTGTTTTTCCATATTGCTGTCTTTTGACTAAATTTATTGTTTTTTATCCCCCTGATAAAAATGTTTCATATATATACGTGTGTGTGTGTGTGTGTATAAATATACACATATATACATACATAGCCAGGGTGGAGCCTAGTGTGGGGCTTGAACTCATGGTCCTGAGATCAAGACCTGAGCTGAGATCAAGAGTTGGACACTCAACCAACTGAGCCATCAGGCGCCATAAAATTTTTATTTTTTTTGTAGTTGAATTGATTTGTTGTTTTCTGTGACTTTTGAGTTTTGCAACTTTCTCAAAAAGACTTTTCTTACTTTGAGATTATAAAAAATATTACTTCCTGTTTTAATTTTCTGATTTAGTATTTCATGTTTAAATCTTTATTCCATCTGAAATTAATTGGAGGGTTTGGAATTGAATTTGGTTTCTTTTTTTCTTTTTCTCCCATTAGATTCTAGTGTCCCTATGTCATTTATTGGATCACTTTTTCCCCCACTGGCTGGAAAGTACTGCATATTTGTAATGGTTTCTTGACTCTGTATTCTTTCCATTTGTCTGTTCACGGCCATTACCAGAATTGTAATTACTATACTTGTACCTTTTTTTTTTTTTTTTTTTGGTATAATACATTTTAATAATATATAAAGCTATGGGCACCTGGGAGGCTCAGTGGGTTAAGCTGCTGCCTTCGGCTCAGGTCATGATCTCAGGGTCCCGGAATCGAGTCCCGCATCAGGCTCTCTGCTCAGCAGGGAGTCTGCTTCCTCCCCTCTCTCTGCCTGCCTCTCTGCCTACTTGTGATCTCTCTCTCAAATAAATAAATAAAATCTTTAAAAAAAATACATATATATAAAGCTAATGTTCCCATCTCATCACTCATTTTCCCCTCTTCTTGTATGTTGGTTACTCTCCTATGAATTTTATAATTAGTTTTTCTGGTTTTTAAGACATTATTTCTTGTAATTTTCTATTTATTTGTAATTTTCAAACTAAAAGACTGATCTCCACCTGCAGTTCTCTTAGTGAGTTTTTTGGAATGTTGTTTCTATGAGCATGGTTCCTCTGAGAAAGAATTCCATGTCAAATATTTTTGAGAACTGCTACATATTTTATACTCTTCTAGGATTCACAACACATATGAATATATCAAAATCTCTTTAAAATTCAGCAATAAAGAAATCTGTTTAGTTCTTCAGATGCAGAGTTTGCCAGATTTATTTTGTCACAAGATCCTTATTTTGGTGTAGGATATTCCTGTAGGATATTTTGTAGAGTACATATTGGGAAATACTGATCTATCATCATGTCTTCTACATCTGCAGTTCATAACTCACTGTAATCTGCTAACAGCTCCCCTGTCAGTTTCTCTTACAATTATTCTTGCCAGGGATACTGGGTGACAACCTTAACAGACCTTTAAAAAATCTTTTTAAAATTGGACTTTATGGATTTTCAACCTGTTCATCTACTTTTTGATCCTTAGTTCTTTTTTTACTTTTGTGAAATTATTCTCTTGCTTTTCCTCCTACTTTTACTCTTCCTCTTTTGTTTTCTTCGTGAGGTTTTCACTCTGCAAGCTCTGTCCTCTGTCTCCTGTGTGGGATATAGCATTGTAGCACTGTAACTGTATATATGCTGATGATTCCTCTGTATCTACAGCACGCACCTCTTTTTTGAGTTTCATATGTCTTGTTTTCACGTGTTTGGTCCAGCTTTCCACTTGACTTATATCACAGGCCCATCTAATTCAGGGCCATGTCACAGGCCTAATACAATGAAAACAGGAGTCTTTTGCTGGCCAGTTTAATGTGTCTTTGTGTGAATTAGCAGATGTAGCCCATGGCAAGCAGAGCTGACGCTGGATTTCAGCTCCAATTTTTTTCCCCTTGGTGGAACACAGTCTATATTACTGTACTACAGAAGGGTACTCCAGAAGGGTACTCGACTATAATTCTCAAGTTTTTCTCCTCATTTCTCTCCTGCTTACTGCCTTAATTCAGCCTGTCATGGTTTTTGGTCTAATCCCCTTATCTTTAGTCTTTCTTTTCCCTGTCTTTGCTTTTTCTCCATTTAGGTCATCATTCTGAAATGGAACTCTGGTGAACTTACCAATTAGTGTATTCACTTGTTCTCTGTTTCCTTTCATACAAAATGTGAACATCTTAGCATTGCATACAAACGCTTGTCCTGATCTGGCCCTTGCATACATTTTCAACATCACACTTTTAATGTGCCACATTTTCACACCACACTAAGCTACTAAGTGTCTCTGGTTTTCTCTTCTCATGTCGCTTCTGGGCCTTACCTTAAAACATGCTCTTCCTAGAGTAGTATCTTCCCATTACTCTTGTCTGATTGGCTAATTTTTGTTGGTCTTTCTGGGCTTTTCTTAATTATTATCTTTTCCAGCAATCCTTCCCTGATGCCCTTAGTCCTGGCTAGATGTTCTTCCTTTTTTCGATCATGTATGGTTTAGTCATGCGTAGCTGTTGTGTTTGTGCTGTACAGAATTTATCTGCTTGTCTACTGGTTCGATTTAAAGCTTCTGAGAGCAGACAGTGTATTTTTAATTTCTTTTCTTCTGGGCCCTAGGGTAACAGTTTTTAAATTCTACTCCTGAGATCCTTTAGATGTTTTCTAAAGGTTTGTTGTTGTTGTTTTGGCTCTTTACCCTCTTCTTGGTGCTCCCACCAGTACCCCCTCAGTATCCTTCCCTTCTCTACCTTTTTAAAAAATCTATGTATTCACCCAGGATTTTATTTGTTTAAAGGAAATGTTATGTGTTTGAGTGAAAGGAGAAAAATAAGGAACAGAAAAAAGAAAAGGGGAAGGAGAAGAATTTTAGAGAAAGAAAGGTGAAAGAAAGTCTAAATTTTAAGGCTAGCTCAAAGCCTAAAATAGTAGGCATTGAAGAAATAATGGTTGATTAATCAATTCAGATGTTTGTGTTGATAGGTTGACACTGAAATGCCTAGCATGACTAATCCAACGTACCAGTTTACTCCCTTTTCCTCCAACATAGCACAGGTTTTTTTCTTTTTTTTTTTTTTAATTAAAATTTTTTTTTTTTTAAAGCAGACTGCTTGTTCTGCCTGAAATTCCCTATTCTTCCTTCTAAGTGGTGTTTAATAAATTTTTATGGAGTTATGGGATTGAATATGACTTGGTAAAAGTATTTATTGTTGTTACCATTACAGCCTCTGGGTCCTAAAGGGTCGACTTTTTTGGGTACAGTTCTACTATGAATTTACTTTGTAAGTCAGAGTTAAAAAGAACAATTTCAGTTAGTCTATTTTGGCTTTACTGATGAACCATAATTTATCTTAGCTAGGCTAACTCATGTAGCTGTTGCTAACACTTGTTTAACTAGGTAATTTGTGTAATTATCTTCAACCTGATGTAATGTTTTTCTTTTTCAGCTTGTGAAACTTTGTATTGTGATGATTGATACCGGAAAGGCCTTTTGTGTTGCAAATAAACAGTTCATGAATGGGATTCGAGACCTGGCACAGTATTCTAGTAATGATGCTGTAGTTGAGGTTAGTATTATTAAAATTAGTTAATATGATAAATTCAACAAAATATTAAAGAACTATGCATCCATTTACCTTATTAGAAGTTATAGTGGTCCTTAAAATTAGGAATAGAAAAGCTGTCACCTACTGGTGTTGTATAATTCTGTTTTCTAAAATAGTTAGAAGTTGATGGTTGATTTGCATTGTGACTATAAGTACTTCTGCTAGGTGAGCTGGATCATCTACAAGAGGACCCGAGCAGGGAGAGGAGGACTAAGCTTACTAGTAGGAGCTTTTAGGGCAAGCAGAGAGCATTTAAATCTTAAGAATAGTATCTAACTATGTATGGGTTTGCATAGCAAAGCTCTTGTCAGCTAGCTGTGCTGGGTTAACTTAGGCCCCTTGCTATACTGTGTGGTGTTATGATAATTCTTCCATGAGGAATAATACCTGGTTAGGTAATGGGCATGCTTTGATGATTGTTTGATTCATGGATGTCTAAATGGGCACAGTCTTGATACACTCAATTTTACCTTTAGGCTTATATGTGACATTATTATTTGTTAGCCTACTCCTGTTGATATGGCAGTGCTAATTCTTTGGACTATTCTTGGGTTTTATGTTACCTACCATATGTACATTTGTCCTCTTTGCAGAGCATGCCCATGAGGCAATACCATGAAATCATCCTCAGAAGTAAATGTTACTGTTTACAGTGTAACTAGATCTTTCTGTCAGAAATGCAGAAGTAACATTTTTGTGACCTATTTTCGTGGCTCTTAAATGACTTAGTTTTTCTTTTGGTTTCTTTCTCCCTAGACAAGCTTGACCAAGTTTTCTGACAGTCTTCAAGAAATGATAAATTTTCACACAGTAAGTGTCAGTAAGTAGGTGTTACTATGACCATGTAAATATTTAGTACTTTCTTTGAATGGCGGTATTTTATAAAATTACTTGTTATAATTCAGTAACTTTGATTAACCAGCTTCTTAGTTCATGGATCTAAAATGTATGTATGTATGTGAGTGTGTGTGTATGTGTGTGTGTGTGTGTGTGTGTGTGTGTATGTGTATGAGAGAGAGACATTTATTTCTTTTTTAAAAAATTTTATTCATTTATTTGACGGAGACACATCGAGAGAGGGAACATAAGCAGGGGGAGTGGGAGAGGCAGAAGCAGGCTTCCCGCTGAGCAGGGAGCCCAATGTGGGACTCAGTCCCAGGACCCTGGGATCATGACCTGAGTCAAAGGCAGATGCTTAACAACTGAGCCACCCAGGCGCTCCTATTTCTCATTCTAATATAGTGAACTTAATATGAGTGACATATATACCCATAAAAGTTATCTTTTTTGTTTCAATTGTGCCTTTGTGAGTTTTTAAGGAATTATTTTAAGAATAAAGAAGTAAAAGCCATTTTTCTAAATTTAGTTGTTTCTTTTAAGATGCTTCAAGTATATATCCCCTTTGTCTAATCAGTTTCCAGTATTAAAGACTGCTGTATTCTTTGAGCTATTTATATATGCATTTAAGATTTGAGGACTTTTATTCTAGTTATTCATGAGGGCAAAAGATACTGTTTTTTTTTTTTTTTTCTGTTTAACTTTGTTAAGAACATTATTTATTTATTTAAAAAATTATGTTATGTTAGTCACCATACAGTACATCATTAGTTTTTGATGTAGTATTCCATGATTCATTGTTTGCATATAATATCCAGTGCTCCATGCAGTACGTGCCCTCCTTCATGCCCATGACTGAGCTCACTCATCCCCCACTCCCCTCCCCTCTAAAATCCTCAGTTTGATTCCCGGAGTCCATAGTCTCTCATGGTTCGTCTCCCACTCTGATCCTCCCCCTTCATTTTTCCCTTCCTTCTCCTAATGTCCTCCATGCTATTCCTTATGTTCCACAAATAAGTGAAACCATATGATAATTGTCTTTCTCTGTTTGACTTATTTCACTTAGCATAATCTTCTCCAGTTCCATCCATGTTAATGCAAATGTTGGGTATCCATCCTTTCTGATGGCTGAAGAATATTCCATTGTATATATGGACCACATCTTCTTTATCCATTCATCTGTTGAAGTGCGTCTCAGCTCCTTCAATAGAATAGAACATTTATTTTTATGATTATCACCAGTGCAATAAAACCTAAAGTCAAAATAAAATAGCTGAAAGATTTAAGGGCTTTTATCCCTCAAGAATGAGGGATATATACTACTTTTTTAGAATGTCAGGCAATTCCTTTATAAATTTTGGAAAAGTTTACTGAAAATGTAGTAGCTTGTAAGTTATGTACTTCTTTTAAAAACAATTTTTATTGAGGTATAATTGACATTATGTTGATTTCATATGTACAAAGATTCCATGTAACAATTCTATATTTGCATATATTGCAAAATGATTACCATAGTAAACTCCAGTTAACGTCTCACCACATATAGTTAAAATTTTTTTTCTTGTGATAATAACTTTCAAGACCTACTCTCTTACCTAATTTCGAATATGCAGTATAGTATTATTATTATTTTTTAAAAGATTTTATTCATTTATTTGAGGGCGGGGGAGGAGCAGAGGGAGAGGGACAGGAAAACTCTGCACTGAGCTCAGAGCCAGATGTGAGATCACGACCTGAGCTGTAATCAAGAGTCGGTTGCTTAACTGACTAAGCCACCCAAGGCACCTGTGCAGTATGGTATTATTAACTATAGTCATCATGCTGTTTGTTACATTCCCACAACATACTCCTTTTATAACTAGAAATGACCCCCATTACCCTTTACCCCCTGCCTCAGGCAGCCACCAGACCCGTCTGTTCTCCATAGCCTTAAACTTGTTTTTTGTTGTTATTTAAAAAATTTTACATCTGAGTGCAATCATACAGTATTTATCTTTTTCTCTCTGACTTATTTCACTTAGCATAATGACTGAAAGGTCCATCCATTTTGTTGCAAATGGCAGAGGTTCATTATTTTTTATGGCTAAGTAGTATTGCATTGTATGTGTATCTATCTATCTATATATATATACACACATATTTATCTATATATCTATATCTTCTTTATCTGTTCATCCATTGATGGACATTTAGGTTGTTTTCATATCGTGGTTATTGTAAATAGTTCGTGTTTTCACTTTCTTCTCCTAATACCCAGAAATAGAATTGCTGGATCATATAGTAGTTCTAATTTTAATTTTTTGAGGAGCCTCAGTACTGTTTTCTGTAGTAGCTGTACCAGTTTGCATTGCCACCAACAATGCATAAGCGTTCCCTTTTCTCTGTAACCTCATCAACATTTGTTACTTCTTGTCTTTTTTTTTTTTTTCTTGTCCTTTTGATAATGGCCATTCTAACAGGGATGAAGTGGTGTCTCATTGCAGTTTGATTTACATTTCCTTGATGATTAGTGATGTAGAACATCTTTTCATGTATCAGCAATCTGCATGTTTGTTTTTGGAAACATGTCTATTCAGACCCTCTGCCCATTTTTTTTAATCAGATTTTTTTTTGCTATTGTATGAGTTTTTAATATTAATCCCTTATCAGATATATGATTTGCAAATATCTTCTGCCATTAAGTAAGTTGCTTTTTCACTTTGTTGTTGGTTTCCTTTGTAGTGCAGAAACTTTTCAGTTTGATGTGGTACCATTTGTTTATTTTTGTTTTTGTTGCCTTTGCTTTGGTGTCAAATCCAAAAAAATTATTGCCAAGACTTACGTCAAGGAGCTTTACTGCCTGTGTTTTCTTCTAGGAGTTTTATGGGTTCTGGTCTTCCATTCAAGTTTTTAATCTATTTTGAGTTAATTTTGTTTTATATGCTTCTTACAGTTTTTTAAAGAGCTTAAAGTGTATGGCTGTTAATATAATTATTTGGTGCTTCGAAGTTCATTAGCAGCTGTATATAACAAGAATATCAACATTTAACATTCTTTAAATTCTGCTAAGGTTTGGTTCTTAATTTGATTGGCCTTTTTGGTCAACAAATTAAGGATAAAGTTATCTGATAATATTTTAATTGTACTTCAAATTTTATCTCTATAAAAATTATCATGTACAAGTATTTGCCTCATTTTCTGATTTTAGGTCTTTTGGGTATATATCCAAGTATGGAATTACTGGTTCATATGGTACTTCTATACCACTTCCTTCTTGAGGAACCACTAAATTGTTTTTCACAGAACCTGTACCATTCACATTCCCACCAGCAATGTATGAATATTCCAATTTTTCACATCCTTGTCAACATTTACTATTTTCCATTCTTTTGATCATAGCTATCCTAGTAGGTATGAAGTATTGTCTCACTGAATTTTGATTTGCATTCCTCTAATGCTTAATATAGTTGAGCATGTTTCCATGTGCTTATTGGCCATTTGTAGATCTTCTGTCATCCTTACCATTCAACTCCTTTCACCATTTTAAAATTGGAATTTTTAAAATCGAATTTTTTGTATATTTTGGATATTAAACTCTTATCAGATAAGTGATATATCAATATTTTCTCCCATTCTGTAAGTTGTCTTTTCACTTTCTTGATAATGTCCTTTGCTCAAAACTTAATTTTGATGAAATTCAATTTATCTATTTTTTCTTATGTTGTTTTGCTTTTGGGATCATATCCAAAAATCCATCATCAAATCCCAGATGATGAAGATTTATTCCTTCAGTTTCTTCTAAGAGTTTTATGGTTTTAGCTCTAATATTTTGACCAATTTGTTTCTTTTCTTTCTTTCTTTTTTTTTTTTTTTTTTTAAAAGATTTTATTTATTTATTTGACAGACAGAGATCACAAGTAGGCAGAGAGGCAGGCAGGGGTTGGGGGGAAGCAGGTTCCCTGCTGATCAGAGAGCCCAATACAGGGCTCTATCCCAGGACCCTGGGATCAAGACCTGAGCTGAAGGCAGAGGCTTTAACCCACTGAGCCACCCAGGCGCCCCTGACCAATTTGTTCCTTTTGATGACCTCTTATTAGTTCTCTTTTTGCTTTCTGTTGGATTTAGATTTCAAAATATAGTATGTTTTATTTCTTTTTTTTTTTTTGTTTTATTTCTTTTTAAATCAAGTGATTGTGTTTAAACTTCAAACTATTACATTAAACTTTACACTTACATTAAACTTCAAACTATAGTGAGAATTAATTTTGGGGGGGATAAAAGCTATTGATTTGAAATTAACATGTAAGGTTAAATGTTGGGGTGCCTGGGTGGCTCAGTGGGTTAAAGCCTCTGCCTTCGGCTCAGGTCATGATCCCAGGGTGCTGGGATCGAGCCCTGCATCGGGCTCTCTGCTCAGCAGGGAGCCTGCTTCCCTTCCCCTCTCTCTCTCTCTGCTTGCTTCTCTGCCTACTTGTGTTCTCTGTCAAATAAATAAAAAATCTTAAAAAAATAAAAAAAAAAAGAAAAAAATTAAGGTGATGCCACCTAGAGATTAGTAAATATGGGAAGCAGCTGTTGCCCCTGAAGCTGGAGAAACAAAAGGGAAAATGGTGTTTCCCAGAGCCCCTCAGTACTGCACTGTTGAGAATACGGCCATTGTTACCTGGCCAGGAAGCCAGGAGCTTGCTTTCTTGGGACTTCTTCCAGAGTCAAGGAGCCTGTAGTCCCCTTGAAACTTACCTGATTGGTCAGAGTGCTGCTGGCCGTTGGTGTGGCTCACAGTTGCTCACTGGTGGCGGTGTCAAACAGAAGCAGAAAAAAACTGGCCTGCTCTATGTCTTGCCTCTTAATCTAACATTGGCTTCCATTGGCAGAACCTAAACCTCTTTGTATGCAAGGAGGCCTAGGAAATACTTTGCAGACTTCTAGTACCTGACAGTATAGAGGAGGAGCCCATGGAAGGGTGATATAATGGTGAAGACCAACAATTAACCGGCATACCAAACATAAAGGCTATAATTTGAAAATAGTTTTGGTGGGGATGAGCATTTCTGAGTCTTTTCCAGACAAATCGAGTTTTCACCTTCACAGGACATAAAAGGATGAATCTGGAGGTTGGTGGGAGGGTCGTAGCAAGGTAGGGAATAGCCGTTTTCCAGTCTTTGCTTTAATAATAAAAACCAATTGCACTGAGGAAAAAAATTATTTTTGGCAGGCAAATTATTGTGCAGCTTAATGATTTTTATCCTTAAAACTTCTTATATGATTTTTCTTTTTTCCGTATTCTCCATAATTAGTATATTAGCAAAATATACCCCAAATTCATCTAGCAGTAGCACCTCCATGTCTAAACTACTACCACCTCTTGTTTAGGATTATAGCCTCCCAACTTGTGTTTCTGCTTCTTTTCTTGTCTTTCTACAATGAGTTCTTCTTCTTTTTTTTTTTTTAAGATTTTATTTATTCATTTGATAGGAAGAGAGAGATCACAAGTAGCCAGAGAGGCAGGCAGAGAGAGAGGCGGAAGCAGGCTCCCCACTGAGCAGAGAGCCGAATGCGGGGCTTGATCCCAGGACCCTGAGTTCATGACCTGAGCCAAAGGCAGAGGCTTAACCCACTGAGCCACTCAGGTGCCCTTCTACAATGAGTTCTGTACACAGCAGCCAGGAAGAGATTTTTAAAAATTTTATATTCATTATATTATATATTATATTTTTGTTTTTATTTTCTATTTTTATTTTATTACATTTATTTTTGAGAGAGCGAGAGTGAGTGCGGTGGGGGACAGAGGGAGAGAGTGCTCTTAAGCAGGCTCCACATTCAGCATGGAGCCCGATGTGAGGGTCGACCCTGAGATCATGACCCAGCCAAAACCAAGAGTTGGATGCTTAACCGACTGAGCTACCCAGGCATCCTGTCAGGAAGAACTATAAAAATATAAATTAACAGGGGCACCTGGGTGGCTCGGTGGGTTAAAGCCTCTGCCTTCGGCTTGGTTGTGATCTCAGGGTCCTGAGATCAAGCCCCGCATCGGGATCTCTGCTTGGTGGAGAGCCTGCTTCCCCCCGCCCTCTGCCTGCCTCTCTGCCTGCTTGTGATTTCTCTCTGTGTGTGTCAGGTAAATAAAGGGAATCTTTAAAATATATATATATATATATAAATTAAAAGCATTCCACTGTTCTAGATTCCCATCACACTCAAAGTAAAATCCATTATAACCATGGTCTACCAAGCCCTACGACCAGCCTTTTGCTGATAACTCCCTGATCTCTTCTCAACTTTGTGCTTGGCTGAAGCTGCTTGGACTCTGTTCTTTAATATCAACGTAGCTCTCATCTTAGGCCCTTTGCATTTGCTATCTATTCTGTGCGGAATGTTCTTTCTTCATATCTATCTGTGGCTGTTTTCCTTATAATATTCCTTCTCTTCCTATGGATCTTCTTCACCTTTTTTAGGTCACAACCTCTCAGAGAAACCTTCCTTGACCACATTATGGTCACTTTTATGTCATTTTACTCTGTTTTTTATACACATATGCACACACCTGAGTGTGCACACCACACACACACACAGATGATGTACAG
The DNA here is from genome assembly GCF_010015895.1 of Lontra canadensis. Classification (NCBI taxonomy): domain Eukaryota; kingdom Metazoa; phylum Chordata; class Mammalia; order Carnivora; family Mustelidae; genus Lontra; species Lontra canadensis. The sequence goes on along the minus strand of NW_022631032.1, from coordinate 1,680,289 downwards.
ATATGTGGTCTGGTTCTTAAGTATATGTATGTGTCTAATTTATTGTCTGTTCTAAGTTCCAGGACTGCAGACACTTTGTTATATTAGTCTCTGCTACTACCACCTAGAAGATTCATAGTAGAAAGTAGTTACTCACAACAGAGTTAAGGAGACTGAGGTTATGAAGTTATTAAAACTCTTAAGTGTTTTTTAATAGTCATTAAATGAGTAAAAATTTTTTAAATCAGTGACAGCACACACTAGGTAGGTAATTCAAAGTGATGTTTAAAAATTTTTCTTTTATTATTTCTGGCACTTGAAAAACTTCAGGACCTCTGTTTTGACTGTAAAATTTATGTTGCTTTAAAATAATTAGCAAAATGGGACACCTGAGTGGCTGGTTAAATTTCTGCCTTTAGGTCAGGTCCTGATCTCACAGTCCTGGGATCAAGCTCTGCAGGGAGTCTGCTTCTCCCTCTCCCTTTGCCCCTACCCACTGTGTGTGCTCTCTCTCTCTCTCTCCCTTTCTCAAATAAATAAAATCTTAAAAAAAATAATTTGCAAACCAACAGATTACTTTCTGTCTGCCTATCTGCTCAGAGGTCTTAAGGCTGTAGTTTGGTGAGCTTGTGTGTGTTTGTGTATGTACTGTATATGTATATATAGAAAACTCTGAAAGTACACTGAGGTGTCCAATGCTTTTCTAATTTTATCTGCATATATTTTTTATAACATCTCAGAAATTTTCCTATTGATAGATAAAAGTATGAAATTGTAAAACCTTGGTTTAATTTAATATCCTTTCCTTTTACAGTTGCTATGCTGTCTGCTTTACCTGGCCTTTTTGTTTCTTGTTAACAAGTACTTCTAAGTCACTTCTAAAAGTGACTTGTGTGTACTTGAATCAGAGTTCTTATATATGAGGCAAAGATTCTTCCTCGATCATAATACTGCATACTTCACTTTAACTAGAATATAGACAGGGATAACTTATCTCTTGTTTACTGTAATATCCCTAGTACTTGCATAATTCTTTTTTTTTTTTTTTTTAAGATTTTATTTATTTGACAGAGAGAGATCACAAGTAGGCAGAAAGGCAGGCAGAGAGAGAGGGGGAAGCAGGCTCCACCCTGAGTGGAGGGCCTGATGTGGGGCTCGATCCCAGGACCCTGGGACCATAACCTGAGCAGAAGGCAGAGGCTTTAACCCACTGAGCCACTCAGGTGGCCTACGTGCATAATTCTTATCCTGGGGAGGTCATTTAATTTTTCTGAGCTTTATGCTCTTCCTCTGTAAAATGAATGGGCTTTACTAGATGACTTTTAGTTATAAATATTACAAAGGTTACAAAGCATTATTTATTATAAGATTTAAATATGATCTCAGAGCCATTTGTTAAAATGTGGGAAAAGCCTAGCTACATAAAATGCTTTATTTTAGTAGCATTCTCTACAATGAATTTTAATTACATAGCATTACAGGGTGAAGGAGGCTTTATAGGATATGACAAAACTGCTTTCTAAAATGTAATAAACGCTGGAATCTGCTAACAGTCTATAGCAGACTTTTAACATTTAGGTTTTGGTGTATCAATTTGTGTCAGGATAAAAAGCTGGATATTTTACAGATGTCATTTATGAATAACTTTATGTGTTTAAATAAATGTTTGAAATAATAGAGCCATTTGGGTTTTTAGCCAAGTAAGATTAAATATAGATTGGGATTAGATCATTTGGTTGTTTAAAAAAATTATTTGGATTTTTTTGTGGTTTCTGTAAAAGTGGATGTTATTGTCCCTTTTTCCTTACAGAATGAAAATTCCCTAGGGTTGCTCTTTAACTCATGTCTTTATAAGATGCAACTCATGACTTTTCCAGAGCAGGTCATGTGTGCTACATTCTATTTTATTATGTACTGGAGTTGACTTGAATTCTGACTTGTTTTTCTGGAAATTAGAGATTTCTGTAACTTTACTGATGACTCTCTTGGATTCTAATTTGCTATTGGTGTAAGGAATTTGAATATTTATTTGATTATTGCCTTTGCTGAATGAAGCTTTAAGGTTGAATTGCTACATAAATTCTATAAAATGTGTAACCCTTTGCTTAGTTTTTTGGTAAGTTTGAGTTGCCATATTATAGCTCGCTACTCATTCACTTAATAGATGGTTTCATGAAAGTGTCATGTCCTATCTGGGAGTTGGTCAAAAATGTTTAGATTTTTAAAATGGAATTATGTTAAAGTAATTAATAAATATTTAATAAATAAAAATTTCTTTTTAATAGAATTATGTTAAAACACATAGTATTAGGGACAATATTACATATTACATACATACATTATAAATATTTAATATATATATTTTTAAAGATTTTATTCATTAGAGAGAGAGTGAGTGCACCCTTGCACAAGCGGGGGAATGGGGGAGAGGAAGAGGAAGAGGGAGAAGTGGACTCCTGGCTAAGCAGAGAGCCTGGTGTTGGATTTGATCCCAGGGTCCTGGGATCATGACCTGAGTGGAGGGCAGACGCTTAACTGGTTAACTGATTGAGTACCCTAAGCGGCCCCCAATAATAGTTTGTTTACCAAACACACAGGCTGTGTTTTCCACCCAGGCACCTTAAAAAATATTTTAATGAGAATCTTGAGCTAGCTTCCATGAGCATAACTTTTTAACAAAAATAGGTCTTGTGCATGAAATAGTTTCAGGCAATTCCTGATTAAGATTTTGAAATTGATGATCTCTTCAAATTCTTGGTCATTGTGACTGATGAGAATGTTGTCTGCGTAAGTAGGCATATTTGTGAAAAGCAGGTGAGTGTTCATTTCCCTTTGCTCCTGATTGGCAGGAGTTTATTTATTGCCCCTTCCTCCTGATTGATAGGACCTTCTTTATCCCATGTAATTAGAATTTAAGTAATTCTTTCTCTCTAAGTTGTCCTTTAAAGGAGTAATCATTCATTAAGTTGAAGTGCTCTTTTTTTTTTTTTTCATTGACATATGTAATGCTCGAATTTTCCTGGCTAAACTGAATAGATTTTGAATAAAGTAATGATGAACCTTTTTCGGAGGTATATACAGAAGTTGGTTTACCTACTTTTTTCTTCCTTTAATCCTTAATTAACTTTGAATAATTCTCTTTGTGGATGTAGATTATAGCACTGACTCCCCAGTGATGCATTCTCAGCCCCTTCCTTCCAACACACTGAATCCATACAGTTTGTTTTAGTGTATGTTAATTGTCAAAAATATCAAGGATTGCTTGAAAGAAGTTAATCAGATTGCAGAATTCTACTTAAGCCATATTTTAAAGTCAATAATTAGCATTAGCCAAATCTGTAAGTTGAGATTTATTCTTCCTAAACTTTTTGAATTCTACTTTTAACTTATAAACTGAGGTACAGTTCCTCCTTTGGACAGCCAATATGTTTTGTTTGAAACAGCAGAGAGTGATATTCTCATATCCTTTCTTTCTTTTTTTTTTTTTTTAAGATTTTATTTATTTATTTGACAGAGATCACAAGTAGGCAGAGAGGCAGGCAGAGAGACAGGAGGAAGCAGGCTCCCTGCTGAGCAGAGAGTCCAATGCAGGGCTGGATCCCAGGACCCTGGGATCACGACCTGAGCCGAAGGCAGAGGCTTTGACCCACTGAGCCACCCAGGCGCCCCTCTCATATCCTTTCTTTACCAAAAAGCTAAAAATGGATAAACCAAAGGTTTTGAGTATTTTGTTTAGATTCATACATTATTTTGATAACATTTAGCTTAGAATTTATATCTGCATACAAACTTCTACTTTATGAAAGGATGTTTTGTGAAATAATGTCTTACTAGATCTTCAGAGTTTTCCAAATGAATTTTTAGCAGAAATTTACCTCTTGTTGTCATTGTGACAGCAGTATCAGTATGGAATATTAGAATGTCTCCATAATATAATCTTTTTTGTTTTAGAGTTTTCTTCTAGCATTTTGAGTATTTCATCCCTAGGAGTTTGTTTTGGTACTTTGCAAAAACAATCAATGGCTTTGCAAGAAAATCTTCTATGCAGACATTTCAACCATTGCTGTTAACTTCAGCACAGTTCTTAACATGTAGAATCCTCACTCAGCAATAAACACTTATGAAAAAGTTTTCTTCTGGATTAGTGATTGTTGTTGTGTTTATTAGCATGCTGTCAAGTGCATCTGTTCTGTTACTCAAATGTGGTAGCTTTTTTATTGCCTTTGCCTATTTGGAAATTGTAAAGTTTTGACATTGTCCTTGCAAGCTAATATATTGTGCAATTTTGCAATTGTATGAGGCACTCTGGCTCTAGCTCTTACTTGGGTAGTCTTGTAACTAACTGCTTTTTTTTTTTTCTTTGTAACTGATTTCTTAATCTGATATTGTTGTGACTGATCTTATAAAAGAACTTTGTCTCTTATTTTGTGTTTGCAGAACTTTAGAGTACAAATCTTTCTGTATGAAATGGATATTTTGTGTTGAAGTCCTGTATGGTTTGCTTCTACCATGATTCATTTAATGACTTTGATATATGACTTTGATAAATTACTTTATCAAAGAAAATAATTTGGACCATTGTGTTTGTATTCTGAATGTGATCACTTTCCAGCACTATTTATTGAAAAGTTTTTCCATCATGGTGGGAAAACGAGTAAAAAATCTACTTAAGTATGAAAATGAAACAATATATGTCTTAAGGTTCAGAAATTGATATGTATATATGTATTTTTCTGCATTCTTAAAATGTTTTAAAATTATGTTGAAAGATAAAATGAACATTTAATAAATAAAATAGAAAATAATAATTCATTTTAGTTAATGCAATAAATGTTACTCTTATGTAAGATCAGAAAATCAAATTTTCAAAGTGTTTTAGATCTGCAAATGCCTACAATCCCATTTAAATGTTTATGTGCATTTGTTTATTTCAAGTTTTTATTTAAATTCTAGTTAACATATAGTGTAATATTAGTTTCAGGGGTGGAATTTAGTGATTCATCATTTATGTGTAACCCTCAGTGCTCATCACAACAGATTATGTGCATTTAATTTCACTTCAGAAATAAATGTTTTTTAATAATTAAAAATAAAACAATGAAATTTCATCAAGAGTCAGAGTTTGGCTAATTAATATCAAAAGCCAATAATAAATATCAAGAAGTAATAGTCAAAAAAATAATCGATTGTATTCTAATAGAAATACCTCATATAAATGATGATAAGGAAATAGCCATACATACTTTATAAGTAGGAGAAATATGAAAAATAAGAGCACATTAATAGTAAAAATTTAAGATGAGGCAAAGAAAGATGAAATATTTTAACAGTGAGCACAAAGCCAAGAAGTGATGACAAACAAATTGTGACTAAAATAGTTTTGGATGATTCAAATGGTAACACCAGGGGGAAGGTTACATAATTTTGTTTAAGTAATAATTACTGCATTTAAATACTTCACAGAGCAAGACAGACAAATAAAATATAATTTTAGCAAAAATGTAATTTTAGCAGTTGGTAATTTTTGAATGGTTGTACCAAATAGAACAACTTCTTAAATCACCATGAGAATTTATAAACACGGGGGTGCCTGTGTGGCTCTGTTGGTTAAGTGTCTGACTCTTGATTTCAGCTCAGGTCATGATCTCACAGTTGTGAGATTAGGCCTGACATTGGGCTCTATGTTGAGCATGGAGCCTGTTTTTAAGATTCTGTTTCCCTCTCCCTCTCTTAAAAAAACAAGAACAAAACCCAAAACCGTTATAAACACTAATATCTTAGGTAAGACTATTGACATCTTATTTATTTCTGGCTGTTTAAACACCCCAACATTTGGTGACTTAAAACAACTATTGTCATGTGTTTGGGTAGGGGTTGGAGGGGACAACTTGTCTGTACATCAGTTGGTTTTGGTTGAGTGGCTTGTGTGTGGCTGGAGGATCGAGCACGTCTGGTGCCTCACCTGGGGTGGCTAGAATGGCTGGGACTGGCCTGGCTTCTCCTGCCCTTTGGAGTCTTTCATTCTTTAGGGCTTTTCTCTTACAATGTGGGTCTCTCTCCAGCAGGGTAGTCAGACTTCTTAATGTGATAGCTGGTTTTTCTTAAGGCCTAGGCCTGGAAATGACACAAAATCATTTCTGCTACATTCTTTTGGTCAAAGCAAGACACAAGGGTACCCCAGATTCGTTGTAAAGGGAAATTAACTCTACTTTTTGGTGGGATTGTACCATGCACATGGAGGGATGAGAAGACTTCTTGGTGTTCATCTATATATACAGTCCATTGTATCTTTCAATACACCAGTAGGGTGTGCCATGACCCAAGTGTTTGGAACCTTTAGAAAAAATTTGTCCCCATCCCTAAAACTCTCAAACAGGGAATCTACTTGAGACTCTCCCTCTCCCTCTGCCCTTCCCCTCTGCTCACTCACGATCTTTCTCTCAAATAAATAAATAAAATCTGAAAAACAAAAAAAGATTCAGTGAGTCCACAGCCTTCTATAGATTTTGGAAAGGACAGGATGATTATGTCCTATAGAATTATAGAAGAAAGTGCTGTGGTAGTTGAGTAATATTTAAATGGAAGACAAAGACTATAAACAAAAGACTGTAAGTTTATAGCGTACAAAATTTATACTTCGAACCAATGGGACCTAAATGGTAAGAACTGGGAACTTTTCAGTGCCAACTATGAATGTGTAACATGTCTTCAGCTAACCTTCCTAGAGTACTGTTTGCAGTGTGTGAAGTGCATCTCAGCTTTCATCCTTTCCTGAAAGCAGATGAGATAGTGTTGCTTTAACCAGGTCCAAGCATGAATGGGGAGTAAACCTGAGTGTAAGCCGTTAGTTTTAAAGACTGATTGATTGATTTTAGAGAGGGCGAGTGTTGGGAAGCTGAGGGAGAGGGAGAGAGAGATTCCTTAAGCAGACTCTCCACGTGGAGTCCAACGTGGGGCTCGATCCCACAATATTGAGATCATGATCTGAGCTTGAAAATCGAGTCTGCCACTTAACCAACTGAGCCACCCAGGCACCCAAAGCCATTGGCGTTAAACAGCCATATGTTATCTTTGCACTCAAGTCAGATCCTTTTATAATTAGCAGCTAGGTCAAATGATTCATTGTTGATTATTTGCTACATATATATGTCACTAGAAATAATACTGTTAATGTCCAAAAATAGAATTGAACCTTAGCTTTCATGTTGGTAGCTACCCTCACCCACCAAATGTCTCACTGTGGCTTTATTATACCCTTCCAGGTTTTGTGGTATAGGAACAGAAGACAAGACCTGAGATGTACTCAATTCTGTGGATAAAACCATTTTTTGGGTCTAAAACCTAGGTAAAGTTTTTGGGTGGTCACCAAGCACGTTGGATAAGATCTGGATCAGAATCCGCAACTAGTGAAGATAGTAGAACACAACACAAGGAAAATGGGGAAATCAGATAAAGGGAGAAAACTTAGGAGTTTTACAAACTTCATTTGGTACCTGGCTTCCGGGAACATTGACAAGGCTGCTTTTATTTCAGCCTCTGATTCTTTCGAGTTTTCTCGATCTTCTTATTTTTAGCATATGAAAAGGAACGCTGTGAATTCTGCCTCAGGCAGAGTATAGATTAGTGATTTAGGAAGTGGAACTAACTGGAGGCAACTCTGTGGAGCAGTTCCGCACAGGAAGAGCAGTAGTTAGCTGGTAGGTTGGCCCAGTGGCATGCAGTTGGCAAGTACGAGACAACTCTTTATTCAGTTGCTTTTACATTAACAACATACTTGTCACTGTAGTGAGGTGTTGAAAATATGTTGCCTAGATAATTGTCAGTTTCCTAAAATACTTCTTACTCCTCTTCAAGTATATATAAAATTTAATTGAGGTAATGCTCTATCTTGGAGAATGTAGATAGTAATGTTTTTATAGTTTTAAAACAATGACAGTGCTACACAGGAAAACGTTGTGTTTTTTTCTCCCTGGAATATATGGATTTTTTAAAACAGCGCTACTGAGGAATTATACAACCAGCATATGAAAGCATATAATTTCGTGTTGACATATATAAACCTCTGTGTAAACTGTCACCTGAATGAGCATAGTAACAGTTACACCCCCAAAGTTTTCCTATGCCACTTTAGAATTCTGTTTGCGGTCTCCTTTATTTCTAGACATTCACTGATCTGCTTTCTATCATTATTGGTTAGTTTGGATTTTCTAAATGGAATTAGTGTAATTATTTTGAAACATAGTAGTTTTATGGTCATCAATAATCCTTTTTTTTTTTTTTAAAGATTTTATTTATTTATTTGACAGAGATCACAAGTAGACAGAGAGGCAGGCAGAGAGAGAGAGGGAAGCAGGCTCCCTGATGAGCAGAGAGCCCGATGCGGGACTCGATCCCAGGACCCTGAGATCATGACCTGAGCCGAAGGCAGCGACTTAACCCACTGAGCCACCCAGGCGCCCAATAATCCTTTTTTTATTGCTTAATACTATTATACTGTATGGATATATCATAATTTATTTATCCATTAACCTGTTGACGGATGTATTAGTTACCTATTACTATATAGTGGATTACCCCAAAATTTAGTGGCTTAAAACAATAAACACTTACTATCATGGTTTTTGGGCCAGGAATTTTTAAAGAGCTGGGTTGCTCTGGCTCAGAGTCTTCTGTGAGATTGCTGTTAAGGTGTTGGTTGGGCCACAGTCGGTTGAAAGCTTTACTGGGGCTGGAGGATCTACTTCCAAGACAGGGCCATGTACATGGCTGTTGGATCCAGGCCTCAGTTCCTCCCAAGGATCCTCCTCCCTGGGCAGGAATTCTTGAATGTCCTTACTACATGGAATGCAGTTACTACCTGAACAAGTTATCCAAGAGCAAGGGCAAAGAGAAAGCTGCATTACTTTTTATGACTTAGTCTTAGAAGTCACACATTGTCACTTCCTCCAAATTAACATTTGTTCGAAGTATGGTAATATAACCAGCCTTTTCTCAAGGAGAGAAGCACCAGACTCCACTTTTGAAGGGAGGAGTGTTAAAGAATTTGTGGACATATTTTAAAGCTACCACAATGAACATTTGCGTTGTTTCTGGGTTTTGGATATTACAAATAAAGCTGCCTATAAAAATTTATGTAAAAGTTTACATAGATATATGCATTTATTTCTTTTGTGTAAATAGGAGTAGAATGGCTAATTTATAAGGTAGGATTATGTTTAACTTTTTTTTTTAGATGTTTTTTTATATATATATATATTTATGTTTAACTTTTTACAAAACTATTTGTGTAGTGAAGACTACAAAACATTGCTAAGAAAAATTAAGGGAAGAGAAAATAACTTATTTTATTATTGTTTATAATAATGTTAATAGGGGCGCCTGGGTGGCTCAGTGGGTTAAAGCCTCTGCGTTGGGCTCAGGTCATGATCCCAGGGTCCTGGGATCAAGCCCCACATCGGGCTCTCTGCTCAGCAGGGAGCCTGCTTCCCCCTCTCTCTCTCTGCCTTCCTCTGCCTACCTGTGATCTCTGTCAAATAAATAAAATCTTTAAAAAAACACACACACACACAAAAATAATAATGTTAATATTCTTTCCTATGTTAAATTAAAAAAAAATTTTAACTTCTTCAAAGAAATTAAAGAAAACCTCACAAAATTTGGAAATTGTCCAAAGTTGACTATATATTTTACAGCAGCCATGTATGAGAGTTCTGGTTGTTTCACACAATCAAAACACTTGGTATGGTCATTCTTTTTAAATGAATCATGGTTTTAATTTGCATATTCTTAATAACTAATGATGCTGAGCATCTTTTTTTTGTGTGTTTATTTTCCATAAGTGTATCTTCTTTGGTAAAATGTCAGATCTTTTGCCCATTAAAAATTTCTGGAGTTTTAAAATCTTACTATTATTTAGTTGAAAGAATTCTTTCTGTATTCCAGATATGTTTTTTGTCAGATAAATGTTTTGCAGATATTTTCTCTCAGCTTTTACTTGTCTTTTTCACTTTTATAACCATATCTTTTGAAGAGCAGTACTTTTTAATTTTGATTGTCAATTTATTGATTGTCTTTTTTTTTTAATAGTTTTCTTTTTGTGTCCTACCAAGAAATGTTTACCGATTTATTCTGTGTTTAGATTTGTGATCCATTCTGAGTTAAATTTTCTATATGTTTGCATGGAAAGGGTCAATGTTTATTTTTTTCAGCATATGACTCTTAAGTTGTTTGTTCTAACACCATTTGCTCAAAAAATTATCTTTCTCTTATTGGCACCTTTTGGAAGGCAGCTGTTCTCGCCAGTGTACCACCAGTGCCACATTGTTGGCACCTTTTTTCTAAAAAAAAAATGTGTGTGTCATTTTGGGGCTCTCTTTAGTTTCACTGATATTTTTGCTTATCTTTATTCTAATAGCATAATAGCCTAATTACTGTAGCTTTCATAGTAAGCCTTGAAGTCAGGTAGGGTAGCTATTCCAGCTTTGTTCCTTTTTTTCAAAATTGGCTTGCTATTCTAGTTCTTTTACGTTCTCACATAAATTTTAGAATCAGAGTTTCAGAAAATCTTCAGAAAATCTTACTGGGATTTTGAGTGGTGTTGCATTGAATGTATAGATCAGTTTGGTGAGAATTGACATCATACTAGTATTGAGTCTTCCAATCCATGAACACAATTTATCTCTCCATTTATTTAAGTTTTCTTTAATTTCTCTTAGTAATGTTTTGTAGTCTTCACTGTACAAGTCTTACAAATCTTTTGTCAGATATATCCCCAAGTATTTCCTATTTTTTGATGCTACTGTAAATATATATATTTTTTAAAGATTTTATTTATTTGACAGACAGAGATCACAGGTAGGCAGAGAGAGGGGAAGGGAAGCAGGCTCCCTGCTGAGCAGAGAGCCCGATGCTGGGCTCCATCCCAGGACCCTGGGATCCATGACCTGAGCCGAAGGCAGAGGCTTTAACCCACTGGACCACCCAGGCGCCCCTACTATAAATATTTTTTTAAAGTTTGGTTTCTAATTAGTTGTTGCTGGTATATAGAAGTTGATTTATGTATATCGACTTTGTTCCTGTGGCCCTGCTAAATACACTTATTGGTTCTAGTAGACTTATCTGTAAATTCCATATTATCTGTATTGCCAATCATATCACCTGTGGATAAAGATAGTTTTATATTCTTCCTTTCTAATATTTTCCCCTTTTTTTCATTTTTCTTGCTTACTTGCATTGCTAGGATTTCTAGTACGATGTTGAATAGAGGTGATGAGATCAGACATTCTTTCCTTGTTCTTGATCATTGCCATTAAGAAGCCTTTCACCACTAAATATGTTAGCTGTAGGTTTTTCATATGTGCCTTTTATTAATTTGAGGAAGTCCCCTTCTATTCCTGGATTCTTGAGAAATTTTGTCCGGAATGGATATTGTATTTGGTTAAATGCTTTTTTGTATCTGTTGAGATGGTCATATAGTTTCTGTTTTAGTTTGTTAACATGGTAAATTATAGTCATTGTCTTTAAGTGTTAAATCAATCTTGCAATTCCAAAATAAATCCCAATTAGTTATGATATGTTGTCCTTTTTATATGTTATTATATATCAGTTACATACTAAGAATTTTTGCATCTGTATTCATGATGGATATTGAGGGTTCCCTTATTTCCATATGCTTACCAACACTTGTTCTTATCTTTTTGATATTAGCCATTCTGACTTGTGTGAGGTGATAGCTCATTATGATTTTGATTTGCATTTCCCTGATGATGAGTGATGTTGAGCATCTTTCCATGTGCTTGTTGGCCATCTGTGTATTATCTTTGGAAAAATGTCAACCCAGGTTGTCTGCCAATTTTAAACCAGATTGTTTGTTTTATGTATGAATTCTTTTCTTTTTTTTTTTTTAGTTTTTTTTTTTTTTTAATTTATTTGAGAGAGAGTGAGAGCAAGAGCAAGAGACATCACAAAGGGAGAGAGAAAGGGAGACGCAGACTTCCCACTGAGTGGGGAGCCTGATGTGGGGCTTGATCCCAGAACCCTGAGATCATCACTTGAGTGGAAGGCAGATGCTTAACCAACTAAACCGTCTAGGTGCCCTGTGTATGATATCTTTATGTATTTTAGGTATTAACCCCTTATCAGATATATCATTTGCAAATATCTTCTTCTAGTCAGTATGTTGCCTTTTCATTTTATTGATGGTTTCTTTCACCATGCAAAAGCTTTTTAATTTCATGTAGTCACAATTGTTTATTTTTCTTTTATTTCCCTTGCCTGGGGAGGTAGATTCAGAAAAACACTAAGGCCAATGTCCAAGAGTTTACTCTCTGTGTATTCTTTTAGGATATTTATGGTTTCAGGTGTCACATTTAGGTCTTTAATCTATTTCGAATTTGTTTTTGTGTATGGTGTAGGAAAGTGGTCCCGTTTAATTCTTTTGCATGTAGCTATCCAGTTTCCCCAACAATATGTATTGAAGAGACTGTGTTTTTCTCTGCTGTATATTCTTATAGATTAATGGAACATGAGTTTGTTTCTGGGTTCTTTATTCTGTTCCATTGATCTGTGTGTATGTTTTTCTGCTAGCACCATAATATTTGATTACTATAGCTTGGTAGTATAGTTTGAAATCTGGGATTGTGATGCCTCCAATTTTGTTCTTTTGCAAGATTGCTTTGGATCTTTGGGGACTTTTGTGGTTCCACACAAATTTTAGGATTGTTTGTCCTAATTCTGTGATAAATGCTATTAATTAGTTTTATGAATTTTTACAAACACATACAGTTGGATCTTATACCACAGTCTATACTCATGACAGTTCTAGTAACCCAAAGAATACCCTTATTTTACTCCTTTGTTAGTACCCTTCCATCTATCCCTGACCACTAGAAATTTCCGATTTATTTTTTTATCCCTTTAGTTTTCTTTTCTTGAGTGTCATATAAATGGAATCATATAGCTTCTAGCCTTTTGAATATGATTTATTTTACTTAGGTAAATCCATTGAGATTCATCTATGTGTTGTATGTATTAATAGTTGTTCCTTTTTATTATTGAGTAGTATTCAATTGCATGGATGTACAATAGTTTATTTCTTCAAGGATGTTTGGATTGTTTCCAGGTTTTGGCAGTTAATAATGGAGTTGCTATAAATGTTTGGATACAGAGTTTGGTGTAAATCTAAGTTTTTTTTTTTCTTGGGCAAGTGCCTAGGAATGGGATTGCTAAGTTTTATATAAGTATAGCTTTAACTTTATAGTATATGGGAGGTTTTTAACTGTAGATTCTATTTCTTTTATTCTGTTTAGGTTATTGATTTCTTACTGAGTGAGTTTTGGTAGTTTTTGTGTTTCAAAGAATTAACCCATCTTGCTTGTTGAATGTATAGGCATAAAATTATTCCTCAGTTCCCCTGATTATTCTTTTTAATATTTGTAGAATCTGTGGTTTTGTCATCTCTCTCCTTCTTGGTATTTAAAGTTTTTTTTTTTGTTTTGTTTTGTTTTGTTTTGTTTTGTTTTTAGAGTTGGGAGGAGGGACAGAGGGAGAGAGAGAGAAAGAGAGAGAGAGAACCTCAGGTAGGCCCCACACCCAGCATGGAGCCCAATGTGAGACTTGATTTCACAACCCTGGGCCAAAATCGAGTCAGACACTTAACTGATTGAGCCACCCAGGTGCCCCTAAAGTTTGTGTTTTAATATTTTTTTCTTGATCATTTTGGCAGGAGGTTTATCAACTTTATTGATCTTCTGAAAGAACTGGCTTATGGTTTCGTTGAGTTTTGTTTACTGATTTTCTGTTTTCTGTTTAGCTGGCTTCCGAGCATCTTTATTATTTCCTCTCTTATGCTTAATTTGAATTTAATACTTTGGATTTAACATATTACAGAAAATGATTTTTTTCTCTCGAAGTAAATTGTCATATTTTTAAATCCTGTAGTACTCAACCCAGGTGTGGTGTGTGTGTATGTGGGTGTGTGTGGTGTTGGTGTTTAGTATTTAGTAGCAAGATTTCAGAGAAAATGAAATTGATACTGTTTTTAATGAGAAGGATACAGTATTTTTTTGTTTTGTTTTGAATATTGATATATATATATTTAAGGATTTCACTTATTTATTTGACAGAGAGAAATAGTGAGAGCAGGAACACAAGCAGGGGGAGTGGGAGAAGGAGAAGCAGGCTTCCTGAAGTGCAGGGAGCCTGACACGGGGCTCAATCCCAGGACACTGGGATCATGACCTGAGCCGAAGGCAGTTAACAACTGAGCTACCCAGGCGCCCCTAAATATTGATTTTTGTGCCTGTTCATCTGACATCTGTTTCAAACCTTAAATGTAGAGTACCTATAAATTATCGCAGTACTCAGAATTTCCCTGACAAGCCCAGTGAAATTTCCCACACATAGAACTACTAAAGTTTAATATGTGGCATTATTTAAGTGGGGCAAAATATTGTCATAAGGAATAAAATTTTGTTCTTTTCTCCAGTCTTAATAGTCATTGAACGTAAAGGACTATATAATGTTTACTCGAATTAATAATATAAAACATTTAAATCCCTACGTCTTCCCAAATGAGAAACCTCTAGCTAAGATATAAGGCAGTTCTGGAGTTATTTTTACTTGAGGTGTTTTGATATGTTAAAGTAAGAAATTCCTGCAGTAAATGAAGTAGAATTTGTGTTACTCTTTTAGGTTGTTTTTCAAAGCTTGAATTAAAATCAAGGAAATAAATTGCTCTATTGTTTGAGCACTCTATTTAAATGGTAATGCAGATTTTATTTTTCTCTGTAATTAGAAATAATTTTAATTTTTAGACAGATGAAATTGACTTGAAAGTTTCAGTTTCTTTTTAAATGCTTATTTTTTATGTAGTCTTCAGTAAGAAGTATAGGTGTTATTAGAATTGAGTACTGGTAGAAGGATGTGTTACTTATCAACCTATATATAATTTTTTGTTTACTTTTCTAGTTGTTTAATGTTACATTTTATCTTTCAGATCCTATTTGACCAAACTCAGAGATCAATTAAAGCACAGCTTCAGAACTTTGTTAAAGAGTAAGTCAATAGCAGTAAAGAGAAAGAAAAGCAACCCATTAATGATCACATCTGGGAGTTGGTGTTATCTTTTGGGAGGGATTTTATGGACTGTGATTTACTGAAAATACTAGAGTTTTTGGTTTTTTGCTTTGTAAAATGTATATTGCATTTCCTCATGAATACTCCATAAGGGAATCAGACTTCATGCCTTTCAGTGAATCATTTATACTGTGAAATTTGTATTCAGGATACATAGCTAGGATTGTTATAGATTAAAAAATAAAATAAATAATGACCATTCAAAATCAAAGCAGGCCTCAAAGTGGTTGAAATACTATTAGTATAGTTGAGGCTAAATTTTCCATTGTCTCAATATGGTATTTTCTTTGAAAAGAAGATAATGGAATATATGAGAATGAATCGTGAAAGTGCATGTTTTTTGCTACATGTGAGTCTTTTGTGTCACATTCGTCCCATTTTATATGTGAAATAAAATTAAACTGGAAATAAAAACGTGAACTTTCCAGGTAAGGAACAGTTTCCTTTCCCACATAAATAATTCAGTTTTTCTCTTTTAATTATTGACAGAATATATAAAATTACAGATAAAGTTGTTTATGCTACAGTATTCAGGATAAATTAATAGATGTTATAAGCTATAAAAAAGTGGCACGTCTCATGAATATAATGCACTGCCGTTTAGTGTTTTAGAATTCATTGTCCTGTTAGTGATGTCTCACAGATTCTTTCCAAATAATAGACTAATGTTCAGAATGTCCTTATAGAATGTATGCATGAAAATTTATGGCTTCTTACAAAGACTTCAAATAAAGTCTTTCTCCGGTCTACTTTGTTATTATTTTAAAATCGTTTGTCTTCAAATCATTTTGCCTAGTTCTCTGATATAATAAAGTGCTTATCAAAGCTCATTAATGGAGTCAAGTGTTTCAGATTTTCAGAATACTGAAATGGAAACCATTACCCTTTATGGGTATACAGTTCTTTTTACCAAAGATTGTATATGTGTGTGTTAGAAGGATATATTCATGTCCTTTGGCATAGTAATTTCCCTCAACAAGAAACGAGTGATATTTCTTTCTTTCTTTTTTTTTTTTTTAAGATTTTATTTATTTATTTGACAGAGATCACAGGTAGGCAGAGAGGCAGGCGGAGAGAGGAGGAAGCATGCTCCCTGCTGAGCAGAGAGCCCGGTGCGGGGCTCGATCCCAGGACCCTGAGATCATGACCTGAGCCGAAGGCAGAGGCTTTAACCCACTGAGCCACCCAGGCGCCCCATGAGTGATATTTCTTAAAAGTGTGGTTTGTATTTCACCCATAGTAGGATTTATGGAAGTTTTACTCTTTTTATTTTTTAGAGATCTTAGAAAATTTAAAGATGCCAAGAAGCAATTTGAGAAAGTCAGTGAAGAAAAAGAAAATGCACTAGTAAAAAATGCTCAAGTACAAAGAAACAAACAGCATGAAGTTGAAGAAGCCACGAACATTCTGACAGCAACAAGAAAATGTTTTCGACACATAGCCCTCGACTACGTACTTCAGGTATATTTGTTATATGTTTTCAGAAAATGCTAACTAAACATGTCGTTACTTTTCAATGATTGCACTGTAAAGAACTAATACTGTTTTCTTGAGTCTAAAATTGAACAATGTTGTTGTGAAGACTTTTCACTTGAGTGTGTATCTGTGTATGCACATAAAAATATGTGTATACCTTTGGTTTTGGTTCCTTCCCCTTTTCACTTAACGTGATACTTTCCCCCATTTTTAAATGTTGTAAAAAACATTTTTAATTGCTTTATTTTATTCTGTGGAGTTGCTGTGTTAATTAATACTACTTATCAGACAGTGTTGCCATTTTTTACTGGCAATAGTGAAAATACAGTATTCAGTAATGCTAAATGATAACAACATCTTTGTATATAAATCTTTTGCCATATTTCTGATTATTTCTTTAGAGTAGATTCTTAGATGTATTAAGGCATACCATGTTACCAAATGAAAAATATTTCTAGAAGCGGTGTTCTTATATTTGCATTACATTCTCTTTTTTAAAACTAGAGATCAGTATTTGGTAAGTTGCCTGGTGATCTTCTGGTTCTATGTGTAATTGAAATCAGTTTGAATGTGATATGTCTCCAGAGGGACTCGAGAGACATGAAAAGTGAAGGCAAATCATACATTATTTCATATATACTTGATGTATTCCTACATATCATGAGTTGAAAGCTTTAAAGCTTAAGAAATTAGTTTGTCTGAATCTCCTTTTACAAAACAGCAGTGAAGTCCCCAGAGATTGCTGACTAGCAATCACAGATCATTTCTTCAGAAAAATGCACAAGTAACTGTGTACAAATTAGTGATTAAAAACTACTTAGATAACTTTGCAAAACAGTAGAAAGTGACTTTTTTTTAAAGTTTCTATTCACTAAGTGGGAAGTTAGAAAATGAAGTGCATTCCACTTATTAGTGAGAATCTTCTAGAATGGAATTGTATGTATTTCCTATCTTCTATTAACTATCTCCCATTTACTGTACTTCCTGTGGTGGTACGAGTATTATCTTCCTATCCCATTCCACTGAAATGGCTCATGCTAAGGCTTACTCATTAGATACAGTTTAATTCTTAACCAACTTGACTATTGTCTTTCATTGAGATGGTGGACCACAACTGTCTTTTTTTGAAATATACTTTTGTCTTGATTTATCTTAAACCACTTTTACATTGCATTAACTTCTATTTAGCTTCTATTTATTAACTTCTATTACTTTGCATTTCTTTTCACTTTCACCTTGGGCTTCTTTCCTTTATCCAAAATCTTTCAACCTCTTTTTCAGGGTTACCTCTTTGGTCCTATTCTTTTCTGACCTTTTGATTTCCCTGACAGTCTAATGCCTCTTGCTTGAATAACCATAATGTATAGATGACAAAATCTGTTTTTCTCAGATGTCCCTCTTTCTTTTTGATCTACAATTGAGAACTGTCTTCTTCCAAATGGCTTTTTTTTTTTTTCGCTCTTACCTAACTGAATGCCTACATCCTCTTACCCAATCCTAGAGATTCATATAGACAGTTACATCAGATATTCTCATTCTCAGCTGCTGTAACTAAAAACCAAATTAAAAAATTCTGTGTGTTGGGGTACCTGGTGGCTCAGTTGATTGAGCATCTGTCTCTTGATTTTGGCTCAGGTCGTGATCTCAGGGTCATGAGATCAAGCCCTGTCAGGCCCCATGCTGGGTGTGGTGCTTGCTTGGGATTCTCTCTCTCCCTTTCCCTCTGTGACCCACTTCCCTATCCCCTGCTGGTGCATACTCTCTCACTGTTAGAGAAAAAAAGTTCTCTGTACCTCTTAAGTCTGCTCTTCTTACCTTTGATGCAGCCCTAACACCAGTCTTAATTGGTTCTTGTTTTGAATTTTAAGATGTTCTCACAAAATTGGTCTTCTCAATTTTATCTGCCCTGCTACCACTTTGTTCTCTGTTCTGTGGTCAGTTATACAAGTTTTTCCAGGCAAAGTGAATCATTCTTGCCCCTGCCTTTGCTGTGCTGTCATAATAGTATCATACACATTGCTGTTAGAGCACTTAATCGCATTTATTATAATTATTTGTATCTCTTTTCTACTTCTAGGTTATATTCTCTCTAGTGGTTGGAAAATAAATTATCCATTTCCTTTAGTGTTCATCCAATAGTTTTAAGTTAGGCCCCCATGTCCCCCATAAGTATTACCTTATTTAATTTTTCTGATGAGAACTCTTGTGTCATTTCATTATATGGCTAAAATGGCTATTTTAGGGCATAGTAAGTAATAAATATCCAAATTTATAAAATTTGTCATGTTTTAGCTTCTGTACATATTTGAATTTACTTTTTTATTCAAGTAAATGCTATTTTTCATTGCCAAACATAAAACAATAGATAAAACAGAAACACTTTTGGCATTTTCCAAAGTCTGAATAATAGGTTATCTATCGCCTCTGCTTTACTTAGAGCATTTGAAAGTTAATATTTTAGTTCTCAAAACTGAAGAGGCCTTGAAACAGACATACAAAGGAAATTAGTGCTTATTTGAGCATAGTTATTTGGATTTTTCTTGGTGTGTTTTTAGTATTCTGATCAGTGCTTTAAAATTATAAAACAACAGGCAGAATATTTAGTGGGAAAAACATATCAAAAAGAGATATTCTGTAATCTTTTGACGATATTAGCAAAAAGTGAATGATTCTTTTTTTGTATAAACATTTAATTTCATTAAGCTGATATATAGTAGACAAAATACTTGTGAAGAATTTCTAGAGTTGGGACAGATACCACAAAAGCAACTTTCATAATTTACTGATCTTTCAGTAAGTTTAGTCTAATTAAAATATTGTTTAAAGTCTGTTAATTTAGTTAGCAAATATTCACTGAGTCCTCACTATGTACCACTTGGAGAATGCAGCTGGGAATAAGGAAGACCTTGATCTTATGGAGCTCACACTTTAACTGGGGAAAAGACATAAGTAAATAAGAAAACATGAGGTGGTTATGAATGCTATGAAGGAAATAAATAGAGTTGTTGTACTAGAGAGTACATAGGGCCTACATAGACCTTTCAGAGGGGCTAGTATTTCAGCTGGGACATGATTGGTAACAGGTAGCGTTATGCCTGTCTGGGCAGACAATTATGACATGAAGACAGAACAACTAATTTGAAAGTGTTGAGATGGGAGTGGTTTGGGATTGGGGTTGGAGCACAGAAAGGGAAAGTAGAAGAAAACTGGGTTAGAGAGGTGAACATCACAAAGGGCCATGCAGGCTACACAAGGAAGTTGGAAGGTTTTAAGTTGGTCATAGCATAATCTTATTTATATTTTGAAAAGATCACTCTGTTGACTGTGTGGAGAATGGATTGTAGAGAGTCATGAGTATAGAGACTAGTTCATAGGCTATTGCAACAGTCTAGAAAAGATAAGTTGGTTGGTAGTAGTGGTAAAAGTGATGAGAGTTTGCATTAAGGATCTGTGTTGAAGGGTCTAGATGAACAGTTAGATAAGGAGGATGGGGAAAAGATGAAATTCTGAGAAATTCAAATGTCTATCAAGGTTATAGTTTTATCACTCAGTATTTATGACTTATGCATGGCCAGTTTTTCTTTGAGTTGAAAATAGATGAGAATTTCATTGGCATGTTTGTCTTAACTGTTTTTGCAAAACATGTGTCAAAGGGTGAAAAACTTGAGATTTGATTTTATTTACTTTTCTGGAAAAGTATCAAACTATCAGAATAAGCAAATTTTATAATATTGCATTGTAGATTAGTTTTTAAAATAAATGTTTGGGTGATTAACCAAGTGTATTTTCCCTCAGATTAATGTCCTTCAATCAAAAAGGAGATCAGAAATCCTAAAATCAGTAAGATATTTATTGAAATGATGTTTTCAACATTCTAATATGATCTAAGTGTACATATATAAGTGTTTAAAGCAGCATCATATGTGTGTGTATGTATGTTTTTATATACATGTAAATATATTTATTCCGGGTTCAGAATTAATCTTAGAGATCTTTTCATACTTCTCCTATGTCGCTTAACCAGTTTTTTGTCTCCTTCATGTTATAGTTACTTATGTCTTTCTCCTCTATTAACATGCATTTAAATACTTGAGATTGAGGGCATGTATAAATCGTATCATTTAGAGAATTTTTCTTGGCATTATTGATGATTTTATTAGCCTGTTGGTTGTTCTTTAGAGTGCTGTTTGAAAATAAAAGGTGATGAAATTTGAGGATAATGTTTTTCCCTGAGCCTCTATGCCCATTTTTTTTTGGATCTCCTTTAAAAAAAAAAAAATCTTAAAGCTAATGAGGAAGTAGACGGGGGATGGTAGTCGTATGGCATTGCATTCTTTCATATTTTGAGAACCTTAGAAATAATTTTTCCTCTCTGTTCACTGAAGTGTTTTGTTTTTCATCCTGAAAGGGTGTACATAAATTGCTTTTGTATCTTGTACTCACCTAGCTTTTTCCTAAATTCTATATTTATGTTATTTCTTATCAGGTAAGTACCTTGTACTTGCTCTTTACTGCCACTTCCCTTTCTAGATTGAGATTAATGTATGTTAATTGTAGAAAATTGAAAATTAAAATGTATGAAGAAAAAAGTTAAAATACTTACAAATCTTACTACTAAGGGAGAACTACTCTTAATATCTTGGCATATATCCACCTTTTCCCCTCTCTTTCTGTGAGCATGTATGTATGAATGTGTATATGTGTGTTTTAAAATTGCACATAATTTTTTAAAAATGAAATAGGAATCATTGATACATATGTTTTATAACTTTGTTCTTTTGATAGTAACTACAAAATCATCACGTCTTTAAATATTTTTTATTTTTAAAAAATTTTAATTAGTTTATTTTTAAAAGATTTTATTTATTAGAGAAAGTGAGAGAGAGCATGAGAGGGGAGAAGGTTGGAGAGAGAAGCAGACTCCTGGTGGAGCTGGGAGTCTGATGCTGACTCCAGGATCATGACTTGAGCCAAAGGCAGTCACTTAACCAACTCAACCACCCAGGAGCCCTAAATATTTTTTATTTAACGATGGGTTTCCTGCCCATATAGAATTCTACCATGTGAATATACTAGGTGTAGGCAACATTTTTTTTGTGAAGGGCCAGGTAGTGAATATGTTAGGTTTTGTGGACCAT
The DNA here is from genome assembly GCF_010015895.1 of Lontra canadensis. Lineage (NCBI taxonomy): Eukaryota > Metazoa > Chordata > Mammalia > Carnivora > Mustelidae > Lontra > Lontra canadensis. The sequence continues at coordinate 1,658,561 of NW_022631032.1, read as the reverse complement.
GTAGTTTCTGTTGTAATTATTTAACTGTGATGTTGTAATGAGAAAGCAGCCATAGACAATATATAAATGAATAGCATTACTACGTGTTAATAAGAATTTTTCTTATGGATGTGGAAAATTGAATTTCATACAGTCTTCACATGTCATGAGTTTCATGTTTTTTCATTGTCTCTCAACCATTTAAAAAATGTAAAAACCACTTTAGCTCATAGGCCATTCAAAAATAGGTGATAGGGCTGGATATAGTTTGCAGATCAATTAAATATGCCATAAATTAGGTTTATCCATTAATGGATTTCTAAGTAATTTCCATGTTTTTGATATTAAAGAATAGCACTATAGTGATCATTCTAATAAATAATATGATTATTTCCTTAGGATAGATTAAGACAAGAAATTATGTAGTCAGAGGGTTTAAGCATTTATTAAAACTTTAAAAAAATAATGGTAAATTTTAAGAGTTATACAACTTTTCCACTAGTAGTATGTGAAAGTGAACCATATTACGAACACTGGGTACTAATTTCTCCCACTCTACCTATAATTTGGTAGATAGAAAATGTCATGTCATATCATTGTTCAATTTTGCATATCTTTAATACAATGAGTTTGTATTAAATATGTGTGAGTTTGGATTTTTTTCCTGTATATTTTGGCCTCTGTGTTTCCTGTATTTTTGTTAGTCCTCTTTTTCATACTGATTTGTAACATCTTTTTATATTTTAAGACCATTAACCCTTTGTCATGTGTGTTTTCCTAGTTTATCATTCATCTTTTAATATGTTTATTATGTGTTTTGATGTACAGCATGTTTTGCATTTTTATGTAGTTGTAGCTATTAAACTTTCACCCTCTTTTTTGTATGTGTTTTTTATTATATTCATGAAGTTGCACAACTACTGTTAATCTAATTCCAGAATAATCTTTTATTGAGCTTTGTCCTTTTGTGTTTGTGTTTTATTTAATTGGTTTTCTCTTCAAAAAATTTTCTTTTGAAGCATTCTTGAATATTAAATTTTAAACTTCAGAATATTAAACAGATGCCTCATCTTGCTAAAAATAAACATGGGTGTTTGGAGGATTCTTTTTACTAATATTGAATTAAATTCCTAACCATGTAAAAACAAATAAAAATAAGGGTGATTTTTCTCTCATGAACAGGTAAAATATAGGAAAACTTGGAAAAAAATCTTAACCTGTTAGCAGCATTTTTGGATACTGGGAATGAATATGCAGAAACCTCCATATTGGAAAAGTCTGTTGACTCATTTTATTTCAGTGACTTGAGAAGGAAAATAATCACTCCCCTACTTTGGGCTGTGCTTAGTGATCCTAGTCAGTTGTAAGGTGTGATTTTTAATTTATATATATATATTTTTTATATTTTTAATTTATATTTCACCTTCTAATTTTCTTTCTTTCTTTTTTTTTTTTTTTTCAATTTAAAATTTTGCCAGGGAGTTTGGTTGAAAGGCATATAGATATTTTATAATGTTCGTGGGAAGATGGTGAAAGTATTGAAAACATGACTTTTTCTTTCAATTATTACCATATGAAGTTTGATTGTCTGGATATAGTCTAAACAACTAAAATTTGTTTTTTTTTTTTTAAATGTTAAACCACTTGGAGATTTCTTTTAAATATAACTTATTCTTGCTTCACAAATATTTCTGAACTACTCTTAAGAAAAATGACTTAATTTTAATTTTAAATAGGTTTGATATTTTGGGTTCTAATGGAATAATTTTTAAACATTAGATAAGATTAAGATTTTTAAAAATTTTGGAATATTTATCTAAGAATTGATTTTAAAATGCTAAACTTTTTTTTCTCTTACCAGATGTTATCTTTTATGTATGCCCATTTGGCCTTCTTCCATCAAGGGTATGATCTATTTAGTGAACTTGGGCCCTACATGAAGGATCTTGGTGCACAGGTAATATTGTACTGTATTGCTTAATTCTGTGTTATACATTGATATCTGTATCTTTTTTTCATTGAGATATAATATTGCATTAATTTAGGTGTATAAAATAATTTGAGATATATGTGTGTATCTTTTTTAAGATTTTATTTATTTGTCAGAGAGAGAGAGCATAAGCAGGCAGAATGGCAGGCAGACGCAGAGGGAGAAGCAGGCTCCCCGCTGAACAAGGAGCCTGATGTGGGCCCTGGGATCATGACCTACGCCAAAGGCAGCTGCTTAACCGACTGAGCCACTCAGGCATCCCGAGATATATGTGTGTCTTAGTACACACACACATATTTATAGTCAAATGACCAACTCAGAAGTCTAGTAAATACTTATTACTCCATATAGTTAAACATTTTTTTTCTTCTCTTCAGAACTTTTAAGATACGCTGTTGAGGGGTGCCTGGGTGGCTCAGTGGGTTAAAGCCTGTGCCTTCTGCTCAGGTCATGATCCCAGGGTCCTGGGATGGAGCCCCACATCAGGCTCTCTGCTCGGCGGGGAGCCTGCTTCCCCCCCCCCCGCCCCCCGCCTGCCTGCCTCTCTGCCTACTTGTGATCTCCGTCTATCAGATAAATAAATAAATAAAATCTATATTGGAAAAAAAAATATATATGTATACTGTTGAGTAACTTTCAAATATATGATATAGTAGTGTTAATTATAGTCACCATGCTGTACATTACATTCCCAGGAGTTTTTTGTTTTTTTTTTGTTTTTTTTTTGAATAGTATTTTATATATTTTTTTATATTTTTTAAAATTTTTTATAAACATATATTTTTATCCCCGGCGGTACAGGTCTGTGAATCGCCAGGTTTACACACTTCACAGCACTCACCATAGCACATACCCTCCCCAATATCCATAACCCCACCCCCCCTCTCCCAACCCCCTTCCCCCATCAACCCTCAGTTTGTTTTGTGAGATTAAGAGTCACTTATGGTTTGTCTCCCTCCCAATCCCATCTTGTTTCATTTACTCTTCTCCTACCCCCTTAACCCCCCATGTTGCATCTCCTCTTCCTCATATCAGGGAGATCATATGATAGTTGTCTTTCTCCGAATGACTTATTTCGCTAAGCATGATACCCTCTAGTTCCATCCACGTCGTCGCAAATGGCAAGATTTCATTTCTTTTGATGGCTGCATAGTATTCCATTGAGTATATATACCACATCTTCTTTATCCATTCTGTTGATGGACATCTAGGTTCTTTCCATAGTTTGGCTATTGTAGACATTGCTGCTATAAACATTTGGGTGCACGTGCCCCTTCGGATCACTGTGTTTGTATCTTTAGGGTAAATACCCAGCAGTGCAATTGCTGGGTCATAGGGTAGTTCTATTTTCAACATTTTGAGGAACCCCCATGCTGTTTTCCAGAGTGGTTGCACCAGCTTGCATTCACACCAACAGTGTAGGAGGGTTCCCCTTTCTCCGCATCCTCGCCAGCATCTGTCATTTCCTGACTTGTGAATTTTAGCCATGCTGACTGGTGTGAGGTGATATCTCATTGGGGTTTTGATTTGTATTTCCCTGATGCCAAGTGATATGGAGCACTTTTTCATGTGTCTGTTGGCCATCTGGATGTCTTCTTTGCAGAAATGTCTGTTCATGTCTTCTGCCCATTTCTTGATTGGATTATTTGTTCTTTGGGTGTTGAGTTTGCTAAGTTCTTTATAGATTTTGGACACTAGCCCTTTATCTGATATGTCATTTGCAAATATCTTCTCCCATTCTGTCAGTTGTCTTTTGGTTTTGTTAACTGTTTCCTTTGCTGTGCAAAAGCTTTTGATCTTGTTGAAGTCCCAGTAGTTCATTTTTGCCCTTGCTTCCCTTGCCTTTGGCGATGTTCCTAGGAAGAAGTTGCTGTGGCTGAGGTCGAAGAGGTTGCTGCCTGTGTTCTCCTCCAGGATTTTGATGGATTCCTTTCTCACATTGAGGTCCTTCATCCATTTTGAGTCTATTTTCATGTGTGGTGTAAGGAAATGATCCAATTTCATTTTTCTGCATGTGGCTGTCCAATTTTCCCAACACCATTTATTGAAGAGGCTGTCTTTTTTCCATTGGACATTTTTTCCTGCTTTGTCGAAGATTAGTTGACCATAGAGTTGAGAGTCTATTTCTGGGCTCTCTATTCTGTTCCATTGATCTATGTGTCTGTTTTTGTGCTAGTACCATGCTGTCTTGATGATGACAGCTTTGTAATAGAGCTTGAAGTCCGGAATTGTGATGCCACCGACTTTGGCTTTCTTTTTCAATATTCCTTTGGCTATTCGGGGTCTTTTCTGGTTCAATATAAATTTTAGGATTATTTGTTCCATTTCTTTGAAAAAAATGGATGGTACTTTGATAGGAATTGCATTAAATGTGTAGATTGCTTTAGGTAGCATAGACATTTTCACAATATTTATTCTTCCAATCCAGGAGCATGGAACATTTTTCCATTTCTTTGTGTCTTCCTCAATTTCTTTCATGAGTACTTTATAGTTTTCTGTGTATAGATTCTTAGCCTCTTTGGTTAGGTTTATTCCTAGGTATCTTAGAGTTTTGGGTGCAATTGTAAATGGGATTGACTCCTTAATTTCTCTTTCTTCTGTCTTGTTGTTGGTGTAGAGAAATGCAACTGATTTCTGTGCATTGATTTTATATCCTGACACTTTACTGAATACCTGTACAAGTTCTAGCAGTTTTGGAGTGGAGTCTTTTGGGTTTTCCACATATAGTATCATATCATCTGCAAAGAGTGATAATTTGACTTCTTCTTTGCCGATTGGGATGCCTTTAATTTCCTTTTGTTGTCTGATTGCTGAGGCTAGGACTTCTAGTACTATGTTGAATAGCAGTGGTGATAATGGACATCCCTGCCGTGTTCCTGACCTTAGCGGAAAAGCTTTCAGTTTTTCTCCATTGAGAATGATATTTACGGTGGGTTTTTCATAGATGGCTTTGATAATATTGAGGTATGTGCCCTCTATCCCTACACTTTGAAGAGTTTTGATCAGGAAGGGATGCTGTACTTTGTCAAATGCTTTTTCAGCATCTATTGAGAGTATCATATGGTTCTTGTTCTTTCTTTTATTAATGTGTTGTATCACATTGATTGATTTGCGGATGTTGAACCAACCTTGTAGCCCTGGAATAAATCCCACTTGGGGGGAGCCTGGGTGGCTCAGTGGGTTGAGGCCCCTGCCTTCGGCTCGGGTCGTGGTCTTGGGATCCTGGGATCGAGCCCCGCGTTGGGCTCTCTGCTCGGCGGGGAGCCTGCTTCCCCCTCTGTCTCTCTGCCTGCCTCTCTGCTTACTTGTGATCTTTCTTTCTGTCAAATAAATAAATAAAATCTTTAAAAAAAAAAAAATCCCACTTGGTCGTGGTGAATAATCCTTTTAATGTACTGTTGAATCCTGTTGGCTAGTATTTTGGTGAGAATTTTTGCATCTGTGTTCATCAAGGATATTGGTCTGCAGTTCTTTTTTGATGGGATCCTTGTCTGGTTTTGGGATCAAGGTGATGCTGCCCTCATAAAATGAGTTTGGAAGTTTTCCTTCCATTTCTATTTTTTGGAACAGTTTCAGGAGAATAGGAATTAGTTCTTCTTTAAATGTTTGGTAGAATTCCCCCCGGAAGCCGTCTGGCCTCCCAGGAGTTATTTATTTTATTTTATTTATTTATTTTTATTTATTTATTTATTTTTTAAAAAGATTTTATTTATTTATTTGACAGACAGAGATCACAAGCAGGCAGAGAGAGAGGAGGAAGCAGGCTCCCTGCTGAATAGAGAGCCCGATGCGGGGCTTGATTCCAGGACCCTGAGATCATGACCTGAGCTGAAGGCAGAGGCTTTAACTCACTGAGCCACCCAGGCGCCCCGAGTTATTTATTTTATAACTGGAAATTTGTACCTTGTGATGACCCCCTTTACTCATTTTGTCTCACTCATCCCCCACCTCTGGCAAATTCTAGTCTGTTCTCTGTATCTATGAATTTGATTTTTCGTTTTTGCTTTTTTTTTTTGGATTCCACATGTGAATGAAATCATGTGGTATTTGTCCTTCTCTGCTTGACTTCTTTCACTTAGCATAATGCCTTCAGGGTCCATCTCTGTTGTTGCAAATGGCAAGATTTCCTTTGCTTTTTTTTTTTCTTTTTTTTAAGATTTTATTTTTATTTATTTGACAGAGATCACAAGTAGGCAGAGAGGCAGGCGGAAACAGGCTTCCTGTGGAGCAGAGAGCCCGATGTGGGGCTTGATCTCAGGACCCTGAGATCATGACCTGAGCTGAAAGCAGAGGCTTAACCCACTGAGCCACCCAGGCGCCCTCCTTTGCTTTTTAAATGGCTGAATAATAGTTCCTTATGTATATATAAACCATATTTTCTTATCTGTTCATTTATTGACGCTTAGGTTGTTTCTGTATCTTGGCTATTATAAATAATGCAGTTAACATGGGGATGTGGATATCTTTTCAAATTAGTGTCTTTGTTTATGTTGAACATATGTAGAAGGGGCATTGCTGGAACATATGGTAGTTCTGTTTTTAGTTTTTTGAGGAATCTCCATATTGTTTTCCATTGTGGCTGCACCAATTTATATTCCCACCACTGGTACACTTTTCTCCACATCCTCACCAACACTTGTGATTTCTTATCTTTTTGATGACAGGCATTCTGACAGGTAATATCTTATTGTGGGTTTTAATTTGCATTTTCCTGAGGATTAGTGATGTTGAGCACCTTTTCATGTACCTTTTGGCTACCCGTTTTTCACATTTGGAGAAATGTCTCTTCAGATCCTCTGCCCATTTTTAAAACAGAATGTTTGGGTGTTTTGTTTCATTTTGTTTTTTGCTTTAAAGTTGTATGAGTTCTTTTTTTTTTTTTTTTTAAGATTTTATTTATTTATTTGACAGACAGATCACAAGTAGGCAGAGAGGCAGGCAGAGGCGGAGTTGGCGGGGGGGGCGGGGAGAAGCAGGCTCCCCGCTAAGCAGAAAGCCCAACGCGGGGCTTGATCCCAGGACCCCGAGATCCTGACCTGAGCTGAAGGCAGAGGCTTTAACCCACTGAGCCACCCAGGCGCCCCATAAAGTTGTACGAGTTCTTTATATGGTATATGATACATGATTTGCAAATATTTTCTGCCATTTGGTGGGTTGCCTTTTCATTTTGTTGATTGTTTCCATTGCAGAAGTTTTTTGGTTTGATGTGGTCCCACTTGTTTATTTTTGGTTTTGTTGCCTTTGTTCTGATGTCTGTACTTTTAAAGAAGTTTAGCATGTTGGGAAAAAGAAAGAGATTTAGCATATTGGGGAATTTGACATTTCATTTATTTAATGAAGAAGTTTGATGCCGTGGAATATTTATGTGTAGGTTAAATGTGTAACCAAAAAGAAGATTGAAGTTAAAAATATGTTATAGACAGTATATGAGGGTGTTGAAAGGAAAAATTAAAAACAAAGGGTCTGTTTTGTAGTACACATAGCTGGATTTATTTTTTCATTTCTTACATTTGGATAAATGAAAGTCTATTGATTTTTCATTTGAGTTATACTCTTTATTTTCTAAAAAATGTATATTTTGCTATTTTGAATAATAAAACTTTAGAATCTTAAGCTTATGGAACTCTTGGTATCTTTTTTATTTTTTATATATATGCACATACGTGAATTATACATATATCACAGTATTATATAGAAAGTTCATTATATTCAAATTATTTTTGATAACTGAGCAGAACTATATATTTGATTTGTTCTGGGACATTCTTTTTTGTTGATTGGTGAGCTTTTTGGATTTAATAATACCAATTTTTAGGTGATTATTCCCCCCCTGTGTAGGTTTATATTACCTTTTGAGGACAGGGGATTAAGGTTGAAGAATAGAGTTTAGGGAAATGAGGAAAAAGGTAAGACTGTAAGAGAAGTGCATTCGTTGACCAAAAGTAAATATGGTGCATACACATGTGTGTACATGTGTGTGTTTGTTGGGATGGTGTGCAGGGCATATGCCATGAGTTACAGAGATACTGTTCCCTGACTCTGTAGAACCTAATCTATTAGGAGACCAACAAGTCACCAGACTAACACTCTGTGTGATCAGTGTTCTGTCTGGGTATATAAAATGAGAACTTGTTTGTTGGTGTGCAATACAAGGAAACCTTGAAATACTAGTAGCTTCAACAAGATGGAATTTTATTTCTCTACATAAAGTCAAAGGCGTGGTATTATGGTCACTTGGTTTGCAGGGATGCAGGCTTACATTTTTTTATTCTACTTCATGGTTCAAAGTGGCTGATCAAGCTTTAGTCACCATACCCACATTCTAGCTTACAGGAAAGAGGAAAGGGAGAAAGATGCATTCTCTTTATGGATGTCTCCTGGAATTTATAGAGTCCACTTCTGTGTACATCCCAGTGTCATACTGGCTGCAAGGAAAGCTGGGAATTAAAAACTTAATGCCAGATAAGCATGTGACCTACTAGAATTTGAGTACTGTCTTGTTAAGAAAGAAAGAGAGAATGGTTATTGGGGGATAGTCTTTACCATATAGCAGAGTTTCAAAGGACCTGTTAGGACAGCTAGGACCTGTAACCTAGACTTGGGAGGAAGGCAAGATCTTCCTAGGCTCTAGGCACACCACACATTCTGTGAAGCATTATGTTGCACCCTCATCCTACATTAAATGTAATTTATAAACAAATGAATTAGATTGTAGTTGAGTAGTTTAAATAATTTCATACTTTAGACATTTATTAATTTTGGTTTTACAGCTTTCCCCTCTCAATTCTCACATAATTTTTCAGGTCCTTGAAAAGCATCTAAGCTCTGGTGCCTTTTGGAAAATATAGCCTGATTGGAGGTGGCCAGTTCAGATATCCTTTCAATAATTCAGTTATGAGATAACTGGATCTGGAACTAGGAACATGGCAATAGAGATAGAAACAAATAGACTTGAGGGATATTTAAGGAATAGCCAATTTGAAGGTAGAGGGACATGATGAGTTGAAGTTTAAATATGTTAAATTTTGATGATAGGACATCTAAATGGGTGTATCTGGAGGCCCCCCCCCTCAAAAATGAGGTTAAAGGAGTCAGTAGCATATAATTATTTATTGTAACCACAAGAATGGGTGAATTGACTCAAGGAGAGTTAATAGGTATCCCAAAATCATTTTAGTGTTTCCAAAGCTATTTTTGAAAAATGTGAGTGCTGGAATGGTATGCTTAAAGATTTTGATTTTGTAAGTTAATATCAAAGGCCACTAGTATAGAGTAAAAAGAGAGTCTGGCTTCAAACAGGGCCCTAAGAATGACATAGTTTTAAGATGTGGTTAGGTAAGAGGATCTTCATTAAAACACAGATGAGAGAGGAGGTGGAAAACTGGGAAATGGTGTTACCATGGGCCAAGGAGAGTGTTTCAAAAAGGAGAGGATAATTATCAATACAAATATTGGAAAGAAGGTCCAGTAAACCTAGGACTGAGAACTATACATTGGGTTTAGCAGCAAGAAGATTATTTACCTTTGTGAGAGCAGAGGGTCTGAGTTGCAGAAGCTAAACGATAATGGGTAGATAAATACGAAATAGACCAGTGAAGAACAGGGAAGATTTTTCCAGAAGTTGTGATACGAAGGAAAGAGAGGGCTAGAGAGGAGTATGAGTTGGAGGAAGGTTTTATTTAAGGTAGTAGGATTTGCACAAATATATAAGCAGATGGAAATGGGAGAAATCAAAAAGTGGAGAGAGAAGTGATGATGTCTGATATGGTAGGAGTAGAGAGGATTCCAAACACAGGGGACTAGGGCACCTGGCTGGTTATAGGTACCTGTGAAACTCCTAATGTCCAGCACTAATAGAAGCCTGGGCCATATTGTGCTATGCTCCATATTCTTCCTGATACAGTCCCAGTATGTAGGAGACAAGACTGTCAGTCTTCACATCTCCTCAGTTTGTACCTTCTCCAACCCTCCACCATCTTGAGACATTTTTTTCTTTATACTTCTGCCCCAACAGAGAGAAGTGAATTTTCACTCTTTTCTGCTGTAATAGGAGTGAGGTGGGATGTAGCAGAGGAATTTACTACCAGTCCAGCAGGCAGAAAACCATCACTTGCATTGCAGTACTAGTGTAGAAGGTACCTGCACACAAGTTTATAAATATTAGTTGAATCTTGGGGTCTGCCTGTACCTTACTTCAATCTGAATGGATAAATAATACTTATATGCCATTCAATTAAAGGATATAAACTCATGGTATAATGGTTATTGACTCATTCAGTATAAGAAAATATTGAGGGCATTTTCCTAGTGCAGCATGTATGAGCATTACCCATTAAATCAATGTTACACGTTACTAAGGCATGTATGCATTGGATCTTCAAGGGTAGTAGTATAGTTGCCATCTAAATCAAATATTTATAATAGTGCTACATTTGTTTCAGGCTGTTTTCTTTTGGTTCTTTATTAATATTCAATGATAACTAAGATTCTGTGGCCAATTGTATACCTGCAACTAATATTATACTACGTGTTAACTATCTAGGATTTAAATAAAACCTTAAAAAAAATTTTTTTTTAAATTTATTTACTTGGGGGAGAGAGAGAGAGCACAAGCAGGGGGAGAGGAGAGGGAGAAGCAGATTCCCTGCTGAGCAGGGAGCCTGATGTGGGATTTGATCCTAGGACCCTGGGATCATGACCTGAGCTGAAGGAATCATGACCTGAGCCTTAACCAACTGAGCCACACAGGTGCCCCTACAAAATTTTTTTTAATTAAGAAAAAAAAAAAAAATTCTGTGGCCCAAATTATTCTCTGGTAGGGGAAAAAAAAAAACCCATCATTTGTAATAGAGAGTAAATAAAGGACCAAATGTTTTTTTTCCAAAGTCTTTTTAAAATTTTGTTTTATAAAGAATAGCAATGAAAACATTTATTCATTTAATACTTTATCTTTCTCCTTATTCCTATTGATATTTACATTTAAAAATTTTTTTCATTTATCCCACATTAATCAGATAAAATGACATGCATCATAGTCTAGAAGAGTAGACTCATATAATTTATAACCAATTGTTTGTTATTCCAGCAAAGAGTAGTTCAAGGAGCCAGGGCATTTGTCATAGTATTGGGAAATCATCTTTTCTGTTAGAAAGGAACAAGAAAGAATGAGAGTTACGATTTCATAAGTTTTTTGAGCTTTTAAAACAGAAGCTTAAACAATGGCAATTTTATACCCTGGCCTTACAAATGATTACTATTATTACTTTTAAAAATTTTTTATTTTATTTTTTAAAGATTTTGTTTATTTATTTGACAGACAGAGATCACAAGTAGGCAGAGAGGCAGGCAGAGAGAGAGGGGGCAGCAGGCTCCCTGCTGAGCAGAGAGCCCGATGCTGGGCTCCATCCCAGGACCCTGGGATCATGACCTGAGCTGAAGGCAGAGGCTTTAACCCACTGAGCCACCCAGGTACCCCTAAAAAATTTTATTATTTAGCTCTCTCTTATCTGGTGAGTTGTTGTTTTTGTTTCTTTGCCTTTTAGATTTGATTATTACATTAAGAAGCCAACTTGAAAACATGAAGCATTTTGAGTGATTGATTGGAAGTGTCTGTTCTGTTGAACTTAGGAGAGCTGGCCCCACACTAGTGTAGCTGCTACTTTTTGCTATTTGGGGAAAAAGTCACCAGGGTATCTTCTTTCTGCCTTTGATTCTGACTACTGAAATTGCAGGAGTCAGCAGGCAACTTACGCTAGAGTTCTCTTCCTTATTCTAGGAGTTCATTTTATCACTGTTGTGTCCTTGACAAGGCCTCCTGTCATGTTTGTTTGGCACCACAACTGTTCTTAGAAATGTTTTTCCTAGAGGAGTTATAGACCTTCTTAAAAAGGATTTCATAGCAGAGGAAAAAGAACTTCCATTTTAAAGTTGTAGTAAAAATGCCTTTTTAAGTAAACTTACATTGGCTGACTTACTGAGAGTATGTTTTTAAAAATGATCATACCTTTTCTTTAATTTTTAAGTTGGCTAATTTTCTCCCTTATTGCCTTTATAGCTGGATCGACTGGTTGTGGATGCAGCAAAGGAGAAAAGAGAGATGGAGCAAAAACATTCTACCATTCAGCAAAAGGTACTTGATAAGAAAAGTTAAAGGAGAGTAATTCCCATTTTATAGAATTGTTCAATTACTGGTTTTAGCAAGATACAATTGTGTTGGAACAAATCCTTTAAGTTGCTATAGTAATTGAACTTGGTAGATAAATTCCTCCTTTTTTTGTGAAAAGTAAAATATTTTTTAGATGATCAGGCAGTATTTGAAAGCCATGTTTTTTTTTTTTTTTAAACATTTTATTTATTTATTTGATAGAGATCACAAGTAGATAGAGAGGCAGGCAGAGAGAGGGGGGTGGGAGGCAGGCTCCATGCTGAGCACAGAGCCCGATGCGGGTCTCAATCCCAGGACCCTGAGATCGGGACCTGAGCTGAAGGCAGAGGCTTTAACCCACTGAGCCACCCAGGCGCCCGAAAGCCATGTTTTTGAACCACTTTGCAAAAACATTAATCTCAAAAGATTTTCTTTTAAAAGATTATTTATTATTTATTTGAGAGAGAGAGAGGGAGAGAAAGGGCATGAGCAGAGGGGAGGAACAGAGAGAGAGGGAGAAGCAGACTCCCTACTGAGCAGGGCTCCATCCCAGGACTATAAGATTATGACTTGAGCCAAAGGCAGATGCTTAACCAACTGAGCCACACAGGCACCCCAATCTCATAGGATCTTAGCTAATTAAAAAATGGCCCTTAGACTCTAAACTGCTATTTAGAGTTTCAGTTAGGAGATCACCAAACTCTGTAAAGCGTGTGAGTAAGAGGGGGTAGGGTTTGGGTTTGGGGGGGGACAAGCAGAGGGGGTGGTGGAGAACATCTTTGTATCAATGTGGTTGTGTAGTATAGTGGACTTAACAGCTATAGTTACTCTAAGGCAGCCCTTGCCCTCTCTCATGTGGTAATGGCATTTCACATGCATTTCTTGTTAATTTGCCCAAGCTTAGCTAAACAATTTGAAAAATGTATTTTTAAAATGAAAATTTAATCTGACATATTTTTACTTTTGTGTGTGAAGAGCTTTGAATACAACTAATGTGGAACTCAACCTAATAATATTTTGTTTTACATAGTCAGTGATATTTTTGTGTGGTAATCTGAAAATAAAAGGAGAGAATTGGAGGTTGAATCTAATAAAAGTATGTGACAAGATGTCTTCTGTACTTAACCTGTCAGGGGAGAAGATATCATGATCACAAAAGTGGTTTTCCCAGGGTGAGGCTTATCCATTGACTCCAAATGTGCTGACTCTTAGAATTTCCCCAAATGTGGGAAACGTGACTGCATAATTTGTAATAGTGGGGCACCTTATTCATGTTGTTCCCCTAAAAAAAAAAAAAAAAGATGCCTTCTAGCATTGCATTAAGAAATCTGTTCCTGTGGTACTGACCAGTCAGATCAACTTTCATCATGGTTTTTTTAGAATTTAAAATACCTGTGAACTAGCCTGGCATAAAAGATGTCAGTAGAAAAAAAATTCAAGTGAAGTCAGTAATACAAGTAAGGAAAATTTTATTGGTGGTGGGCTATTAATATCCAAAGAGAAACATTATTTATTAAGGGAAAGATTTTCTACTGGATCATCTTTAATTTAGTTATTTCCAGTTATAGTTAGGTAACACTAACTCCCTGTTTTGTTTTGTTTAAAGTTAAAGTTAGACTCATTTTGGTTGGGTAACTCATGTTAATGACATTACCATGGAAAGACTTAAAAATTGGGACCAGTCATTTCTAATTAAAATGAGAGATCATGTTATTTTTAGAAACTTGTGACTGCTTAAACTGAATTAATGAATATTATGTATCTTTTAATATCTTTCCCTGTTGTATATACAGCTCAGTGTTTTACTGAAGATCCAAAAGTAGTAGATTATTAAATCTAAGATTAACTTACTTGATTTTAAATAATAGTTACTGCTGTATAGAAAGTAATGCTATTTTTTGCTTTTTTTTTTTTTTTTTTTTTTTTTTTTTTGCCCTTAAATGCTGACATAAGGCTGCATTACAGGTAAAAAATAAATAAATAAAAAAATAAAAAGAAAAAAAAAGGAAAAGAAAATGTTTTGGTCACATAAAAATTAAGGGAAAGTATGTCTAATGTGCCTAATGTAATTATTTACATTTTTCACGAATTGAAATTGATCAACTAAAGAAACAATGATGCTATCTATGCACACTCATGTACATGCCTTTTGGATATGTGTATATTTGGTAGATTTATATCTAGGAGTAAAACTGGTGGTTCAGAGGGTATATATATGTTCAGTATTAGTAGATAATGCTAAATTACGTTTCAGAATGATATTACCATTCTTGATAGCACTGTGTGAGAGTTCTCAGTGTTCCTTGCCACCTGATGGTATTGTGAGAGTTTTTAATTTTTGCTAATTTTGGTGGGTAGATACTGATATCTCTTTGTGGTTTTAATTTATGCTTTAGTTGCTAATTAGCTCAAGTACCTTTTCTTCTGCCTTTTGGTCATTTGGATATCCTGTTTGTCAAATGTCTGCTAGTTTTTCTTCCATTTTTCCATCAGGTTGCCTAACTGTTGATAAGATTCTTCATATCATCTGGGTATAAGCCTTTTTGGGGGGATATATGTGTTTTTAATTTTCACATAGGTTTTTTTTGTTTTTTTTTTTAAAGATTTTATTTATTTATTTGATAGATAGAGATCACAAGTAGGCAGAGAGGCAGGCAAAGAGAGAGAGGAGGAAGCAGGCTTCCTGCTGATCAGAGAGCCCGATGTGGGGCTCGATCCCAGGACCCTAAGATCAGGACCTGAGCTGAAGGCAGAGGCTTGAACCCACTGAGCCACCCAGGTGCCCCATTTTTTTTTTTTTTTAATGTCTTATGTGTTTGGTACTTTTTGTGTCTTGTTTAGTAAGTCCTTCTTATCCCAAGATCATGAAGATGTATCTCCTGTATAATCTTCTGAGTATTTATAGATTTACCTTTTTATGTTTAGACCTTAAATCCTTCTGTATGTGATTGTGTATGGTGTGAGGTAGAGATTCAGTTTCCTTGTATTCTTATACTGGTATTTAGATGACTCAGAATCAGTTACTAAAAATGTGTTCTTTCCTACTACTCTGTTATAACTTCTGATTTACATCATGTTTGCATACATGTGAAGTCTGTTTCAGACTTTCAGTTCTTTTCATTGGCCTTTTGTCTTAATTGTGCCAATACTATGCTGCTTTAATTATTTTAGCTTTATAGTGTATCTTGATATATGACAAAGCAAAGCCTCTTAGGTTCTCTGCTTCAAAAGTGAATTGCCTATATTTTCCATTCTTATATAAATTTCAGGAGCAGATTTTCAGGTTGCATACAAATAGCTTTTGGGATTTTGATTGATTTTATTGGACCTGCGAATCAATATGGGGAAGAATTGTTATCTTTATTTTATAATGTCTTCTAATCTGAGAACTTGAAATATTTATTTCTTTAAATTTTCTTTAAGGTACTTTATAAGCTTGATATTTTCTTCTACATCTTTTGTTAAACTTATTCCTAGATAGCTATATTGCAAATGCTATTGTAAATGTTGTCTTATAAAATTTTCTTCTCTCACTGTTTACTTTTATTTACTTTTATTTTTTTAAGATTTTATTTATTTATTTGACAGAGAGAGACAGGAAGAGAGGGAACACAAGCAGGGGGAGTGGGAGTGGGAGAGGGAGAAGCAGGCTTCCTGTTGAGCAGGGAGCCGATGCAGGGCTCAGTCCCAGGACCCTGGGATCATGACCTGAGCAGAAGGCAGATGCTTAACCAACTGAGCCACCCAGACCCCCTTCACTGTTTACTTATATTACATATTAGAGTAAAATTGATTTTTCTGTATTAACTTTGAAACCAGTTTTCTTGTTGTGCTCTCTTTAATGTTAATTTATCTCTGGGTTCTTTTGGATTTTTTTTTTTTTAAAGATTTTATTTTTTTGACAGAAATCACAAGTAGAGAGGCAGGCAGAGAGAGAGGAGGAAGCAGGCTTCCCGCCAAGCAGAGATCCCGATGTGGGGCTTGATCCCAGGACCCTGGGATCATGACCTGAGCTGAAGGCAGAGGCTTTAACCCGCTGAGCCACCCAGGCGCCCCTTTTTGGATGTTTTTTGTGCAAACTCATAACATCTGCAAATAATAATTTCTTCCTTTCTGATTCCAATTCTTTCCTTACTTCTTGTTTATTTTGTTGGCTAGGACTTCTTCTTCTTCTTTTTTTTAAAAGATTTTATTTATTTATTTGACAGAAAGATAGCATAAGTAGGCAGAGCAGCAGGGAGAGGGAGAAACAGGCTCTCTGCTGAGTAGGGAGTCCGATGCGGGGCTTGGAACATGACCTGAGCCAAAGGCAGCTGCTTAACTGACTGAGCCACCCAGGTGCCCCTAGAACTTCTAATATAATCTTGAAGTGATAATGGTCGTTCTTGTCTTGGTTACAATTTCAGAAAGGAAAGCTTCTGTTAAACTCTCTTTATTGGCTATCTTAGTCTTGCCTTCTCTTCCCTGGGCCTCCCACCAAAAAGCTTCAAATTCTGATGAGGGAAATGCCCTTAAGGTGAAATCTGGCTTCCTTCATCTGCTTACCTGTTCAAGCCTCCTACTTTCACTTAACCTTTGGCCTTTGGCCTTTGGGTATTCCTTCCTGATTTGTCAGGTATCAATATATTTAAATTATAATATTATATATTTTAGGCATTGTTACTACTTTCATTATAAAATCATATAATCTTTCACATTTTAAATACTATATTAATTGATACTAACAATAAATTAAAGACTTAACCTATCTCAGGAAATGTAGTTGAAAATTAGAAAAATACTTATAAATGCACTGTACTTCCAGGAGGTTATATTTTAATGTTTTAAGTAGCATCAGAGTAATTAAAAAACTTCCAGTGTTATAAATGAAACCTTTAGAATTTTGCAAATTCAGTTAAATCAATTGGTTACATAATCCTGTGTGCATAATTAAATAAATTACAGCTTCAAATAAATTTTAATTGAGGGAATTAAAGTTTTCCTGATTTTTTTTTTAAGAAAAAGGATAAAGTGTAGCAATTCGTTTATAAATTCTGTTTCATTTGATTATTTTGGATTAGCATGTTTTTTATGGTTGAATTTTGAGAGCTGTCGGCAGAGTTTTGGTTTTTAATAAATTTTGTTTTTCTGAATTTAGTCTGTTTCCATATTCCATCTTTGAGACTCTTAGATTTGGAAGGCCCCTCGGTGGATTCTCACTCTGCCTCCCCTCTAGGGGAGGACCCTCACATCCCAGCATTCTTGGCAGATGGTCATGTAGCTTCTGCCAAAATCTTTCTCAAGACAGAGTTTGCTATTCTCTAAAAGGATAATATTCTAACTTTGATTATTGGCCCAGAAGTAATTTTGAAAGTTCTGAGACTGATTTTTAGAGTTTTAAAATTGGGAATAGCCGCAGTCTTTCAGTTTGTACAAATTATTTGTAAGTTCATCAAGAAATATTTTATTTTTTATTTTTTAAATTTATTTATTTGAGAGAGAGACCGCATGAGAGAGAGTATGAATTGGTGGGGAGACCCAGAGGGAGGGGGAGAAGCCCAAGCAGACTCCCTGTTGAGCTGGGAGCCCAATGTGGGCTCCATCCCAGGACCCTGGGATCATGACCTGAGCTGAAGGCAGAAGCTTAACCAACTGAGTCATCCAGTGCCCCAAGATTTTTTATTTTTTTATTTTTTTAATTATTTTTGTTATTTTTTTAAAAGATTTTATTTATGTATTTGACAGATAGAAAGAGACCCCAAGTAGGCAGAGAAGCAAGCAGAAGAGGAAGGGGAAGCAGGCTCCCTGCTGAGCAGAGAGCCCAATGCGGGGCTCGATCCCATGATCCTGGGATCATGACCTGAGCCGAAGGCAGAGGCTTAACCCACTGAACCACCCAGGCGCCCCAGATTTTTTATTTTTAAATGATCTCTCCACCCAACATGGGGCTCTAACTCACTACCTTGAGATCAAGAGTTGCATGCTCTACCAACTTAAAAAACTACCACAATAGTAATATACTCAGAGAATAGTAGTAGATTTAAGTAATCCCAATTTAAATATATCTATATTCCTTTTTTTTGTTAGCACACACATCATAATATAATATTAGGGTGAAATGGAAACATTTTAAACATAACATGCATAGTATTTATTTGCTCCTTTTGTCTATTTGTATACATAATATTTTGTGCCTTTAATCACTGTGCATATAACATATTGTTTTCTCTTTCAGAATATATTCTATGTAATCATCTGTGCTTTAATATTGTCATTATAATAATTATTGCATAACACGCCATTGAATTGAAATACCTTAATATGTTGAAGCATTCTTCTATTATCTAACATTAGGTCTCCTCTTTTCTTATGAATATTGTTAATACAGCTGTTTTAATACAAAGCTTTTCTGTTTAATACAAAGCTTTTTCTGGCTTGAGCTGTTTCTCTACAATAAATTATTTGTGTAGGAGACTTAATCAAATCATATGAACTTTTTTATTTCGTTTAGGATTTCTCCAGTGATGATTCTAAGTTAGAATATAATGTAGATGCTGCAAATGGCATTGTTATGGAAGGATATCTATTCAAACGAGCCAGCAATGCCTTCAAAACTTGGAACAGGTAATATATTTCAAATACTAGTCTTGATCTTGCCATGTTGTTTCTGACCTTTGCTGTGATTTGACAGCTCTTCATAATTCTTTAAATTCACAGTCCATAATAACTTTCTTGAACCCAGTCCATTGAAGATAAGTTGCCCTTTAGGAAAGGGGATCCTAAGAAGCCAGTAAAAAGTGATAGCACTAATTCTAAAGGGTAAAATTAAGCAAAATATAAACCAGGAGGCAAGATTTTTTTTTTTTTCCCCCTTGGGGTTCCTTCTCTGTGTGATGTTTATGTACATTTTAATTTAGTGTTTGCTTATGAACTTTTAAGTTAGGTGATCCTGATCTTTTGATCTTTGCAATAACTTTAACCAGGACTTTTAGGAAATGACATTGTTTTTATATGTGAAGTGTCTGTAGCAGTTGGTGCTCCTTTATTCTAAACTTGATAGCTACCAAAAATGTTGCTTTTTGTTGTTGTTAAACTGATTTTTATAAAGTATTAATCATATAAATGTCTTTTTATATAAATATAAAAAGTATTTTATTATGCTTTTCTGTGTATTAATACAATAAAGTAAAATAATTTCAGACATTACAGCATAAAAAAAGATTGTGTTGGCTCAGGATCATCTTTCCAAATAGTAGTGATTAGTCTTTTATTTAAGGATGCCTCTGTTTTGGGGAAAAAAAAAATAATAATTTTGTAATAATTGAGAGTGACATTGGGTTCTGATGAATTGATTTACATTTTTGGTTGAATGTGTATGTTTCATTTGCTTCTTGAACAAGACATGAATTCACTTAATGATAGAGAAGATTGTTTTTTTTTTAAATGGATATTAGCAAAATAAATAGAATTTTCTTGGTAAATTTAATTTAGTATATGTTTTTGTTAATTTAAATGGAAACTGTATGCTTGAATATTTAATGTATTAAAATGGATTTCTAGTGCACTTATTTTGATTTCTTGGTGATGAGATTATATGGAACAAACATTCACTAGTCTTTTCAAATGTCAGTGATTTATTGAGCATTTCCCTAGCATTTGATATTGCCAGATACTTAAGTCTATGAGGTGTTTTTTATTTGAAATAATTTTTCTTTACATGAGGATAATATAAATAGAAAGTGATTATATTTGATATTAAGCCTCTTTCAATAATGTAGAACTTATAAAATAATGAAGGAATACAGAAGGACCAATTAAGGTGGTCTGGGTAGAATAGTGTTTTTTACCATTGTAAAATGAAAATGAAAAATTAAAATTCTATTTTCTAAGCTGTTTAAATTAAGACAGTTTTAACTTTTTCCTGGCAAATTTCCACGGCCAGAATAGGAAATTAAAAGAAAACAATAGTGTGTCACTTTTTATAATAGATAAAGATTTGTCAACCAGTACAGTTTCATGAGGTAATGTTAGAATTGAATTTTAACCTTCAGATTTCAAAACAACCTACTTAAAGTTTAACACAGTGAAAATACAGTAAATCCATAGAAACTATACAATTATGTTAAGAAGAAATGAATCATCTTCCCTGGACTACTCCAATGAGAAATGATCTCAGACTTCAAAATGAAGCACAGTAAGTGTTAGTGGAAAATTGCATTGCCGTTTAGGGCAATAGGAGAAAATTAATTCTGATTTAAGCGTGGACCTTTTGTTTTTTATTACTTGTTTCATGAATTCTATTAATTGGCATAGATAATAAAATGTAACTAAAAGCAAGTAGGGAACAACTATTAAATTCTCAGTTGTAGATATGTTACCTTCCCCTTTTTTTTTTAAGATTTTATTTATTTGTTTGACAGAAAGAGCACGCACAAGCGGGGGTGGGGGTGGGGGCAGCAAAAGGAGGGAGAGAAGCAGACTCCCCGCTG
This sequence comes from Lontra canadensis, assembly GCF_010015895.1. Classification (NCBI taxonomy): domain Eukaryota; kingdom Metazoa; phylum Chordata; class Mammalia; order Carnivora; family Mustelidae; genus Lontra; species Lontra canadensis. Next base: position 1,637,980 of record NW_022631032.1, on the reverse strand, counting down.
AGCAGGGAGCTCTATGTGGGGCTCCATCCCAGGACCCTGGGATCATGACTTGAGCTGAAGGCAGATGCTTAACAACTGAACCACCCAGGCGCCTCTCTTATCTTCCATTTGTAAAGTGGAAAGACAATGCCTTTGGAAATGAGGCTGCTTTTTAAAGGAGATGCCATCTAATTGTAGTGGATGACAGTTACTCATTAGAATCTTGGATCATATTTCAACACCCTAATTTTTAGTAAAGAAGGTGCAGAGAGATGGTTGCTCTTTGAAGGTCACACAGCTGGTCTGTGACAATACCGAGGCCTAGAACCTGTTATCTTTTTTTTTTTTTTAACTTGCTATGGAAATTCCATATAAATTTTTGCTTTGATAAAGCAGAATATGTCAAATATTTTTTAAAAATTTAAGAACTATTAAAAAAATAGTTTTCCTAGACTATTTACATTATTAGGAAAATTATGAACAGATTATTTCATTTTCATATGCCTTTAAAAAGAATGTTTTCATGAAAATACCAGTAAAAAGCAGACTTCTAAGGAATATAGTATATAAACATTGTATAGAAGTCTTTTCACAGAAAACAAAAGTCAAAAGCTTATAACAAAAGTTTTAGATATTTTCTAGGTTATAGGTCTGTAATGGTGAAAGGGAGAAGAAAAATCTGTTAAATGTTATTTAGAATTTTTTTCTGCTTTTCAACTTCAGAATGTATCTTAAAATTCTTATATGAAGTTTATAAAAAATCTAATCTCAGGAAATACTTGCAAATACCTTCCCTTTACCTATATATGACTGTAGAATCTGCCCTTCTTCTCTAATTAGTTTTCTATCCAGCTTGATTTCATATATTTAATTAGACTTCAAATAAAAGATATATTTGTAATATTTGTACCTCAGCTTTAAAAATCTAGGATCCCAACTCTGCAAGCATAAAGATTTTTCTGCCTGCTGTTTAAGTATCTTCTTTAGATTGTCTGTAGATTAGTTTTAGGGTATACTTTTTCTTGTCACTATAAGGTACCAATCCTATGATGACAAATTTGCCATTATCTATAGTTTGATGGAATGGTGGCATGTAATATTTTCAAAGCCATTTATTTATTTGTTTGTTTGTTTTTATTTCATTTCCAATTAACATAGAGCGTAATACTAGTTTCAGGTGTAGAATTTAGTGATCCAGCACTTACAAATGCTGGGCTCACCACAAGTGCCCTCCTCAATCCCCATCACCTGTTTAAACCAACTTTTAGAAAAGACTTACTTCCTGAGAGAAATGTGATTTTTTTTTTTTTAAGATTTTATTTATTTGTTTGACAGACAGAGATCACAAGTAGGCAGAGAAGAGCCAGGCAGAGAGAGAGGAGGAAGCAGGCTCCCTGCTGAGCAGAGAGCCCGATGCAATGCAGGGCTCCATCCCAGGACCCTGAGATCATGACCTGAGCCGAAGGCACAGGCTTTAACCCACTGAGCCACCCAAGTGCCCCAGAAATGTGAATTTGATTAGGAATTCCCAGGTAGTTTAAAAACCTGTCCCTGTGCTTCATAAAATGTAAGCATCATTCTCTAATTTGAATTTTAATAGAAGAGATCATATTTTGTGTGATGTGATTGAAAGAATGTAAGGAGTGAGACACTTTATGTCTTAGTGAATTGTTGAATTTGTTCTCTTGGTTTCAGATTTCTAGTTTGTAGTGTCTCAGGATTTTTATATGTCTGTAATACATGTTTTTCTGAAAACACGTGAGATCTACCAAAATTATCTTTCCATATCAGGCCATTTTCTCAATGTGGCAACTTCACCTCAGGCTCAAATCAAGGCCAGATGGATTATTCATACCTATATTTATATTTGTACCTATATACATATATATGAATGAATAAGGAAAATAATTAAGTGCTTAGATTATTTAGTAGTAAACTGGTTAAATGAATAAATAAACAGTTATTACATGCCATAGTCAGGTTGCGTTGAAGTAGAAAATATAACTAAAAGCCTAAAATGTATTGTACAGTTTCTTAAAGTATTGTATATGCTGCTAGCTCAGATATAAATTTTGTTTTTATTGGCTTTTTGTTTTAAAATAAGTGTATGATAGATTAAAGATACTCTGCTTATGTGTGGCCTTTGTCTGCTGTCATGATGAAAAGGGGGAGAGCAGGTGGGAGGTAGGTTTATTTGCCTAATAATATTTTATAATCTTTGAAATTCTTAATTAGTGATCCTACTTTTCTTATGAAGAGTTTCATTTGTTTCAGGTTTATGAAGATATATCTATAGTGATTATTTCCCTTAATTTTTTAGGAGCAACTTATTAAAATGAGAAGTACTTTATTTTATAGCTATCACTATAGAGGGAGAAAATAATAGTAGAGGTATGCCCAAGTGTGCCAAGTCCTACCAGAACTTTTTATAGCATAATAATTGAAGAACATTTTTGAATATTTCTAAAATATTAGCATTTCAGATTCCTAAGAGTTAGAGTTGTGTAAATGCATACATGTATATATTTGAGAGCAAAATACAACAGATATTTTTGACTCTTTTGTTAGGTTTGAGCTTAAGCTTGTTTCTTTAATTCTTGCTTTATTTTCATATCATGCTAGTCCTTTGCTTATTTTGCACATTTGCGTTTTCATTCTTTTACCACCTTTCCTTTATGTTTTAATCTGCCCCATTTTTTCACATGACAGGAAAAAGCCCGATCATATCAGGTACCAAATGGCTTCCTTCCCCTCATTTCTGCCTTACTCCAGTTTCCTCTTTGGCACGAGAAAGCTCATAATTAACCTGCATTTCATTTGGATTACTTGCAATGGATATAATGTCTCATGTTTTAAATTGGAAAGAAAATATACATATTTCATTTGAAGAATGGAATTATCTTTTCATTGCGAATTGCCTCAATATGTTTTAATTGATATATTTTAATATATCAATTTTAATTGATATATTTTAATTTGATATATTTATAGTAACTCAAAGATGTAGATGAGTAAGTAATATGAATGCCTTTGTATCTTTTTTTTTTTTGAAGAAGATAAGCCAGTAAACACTTCAAAATTTTAAACAGTAACTAGGAATTAGCACCTTTGCTAATAATCATGTTAGTTTTATTGAAAATAAAAATTGTCAATTCCTAGAGGTGTTTTTTTTTTTTTTAATATTTTGGTCTTTTTTCTTGGGACAAATTTAATTGAATTTGAAAGATAGTAGTGTACATGCTGAAGCTTTTAATTTTATTAAATGTTCACCTACTTGGCACATATATGAATTTCATTTTTATAGTTTTAGTGCGAAATCTAAGATTTAGAAGTTTGACTTTTACATTTTATTTTTGGTTTCAAGTGCAGTTCTAGGACTAATGATTATCAAATGGAAAAAGACACTTGATTTATTTTTTTAATACATTTTTTTCCTTTACTCCCGCCATATTTTGTTATTCTGAAGCTCTCATAGGTATTTAAATATCAATAATATCTAACTGTTTATGAATTTAGTATTTTGGCCTAAAATCTTTATTGAGTTATTTCACTTTGGGATAGATCTGAAGTGGTGTATTATTTTTCTTAATGAACCAAGAAATTTTGCTGTTTAAAAAACAGTCTTAAATTTTGGCTTTGTGGTCAGTTTCTGAATTTTGTAGGATATAGTGTAGTAATCAGCTCAGTGCTTTCTAAAGTTGGTCTTTTTGATTATTTAATTATCTTAAAAAATGTTTTTTAAAGTTCATTTAAGTAATCTCTACACGTTACGTGGGACTTGAATTCATGACCCCAAGATGGATAGCTGCACACTCCTCCTCTGGCTACCCTGAGCCAGCCAGTTGCCCTTATTGTTTTTTAAAGTAGCTCCAAAATACAGGTAGCGTGAGCGTGAAATAAGTAACTTATCCTATACATCATAGGCTATGAACTGTCTCATTTTTTCCTTTTATTAGAAACGTTAATAATAACTAGTATTATCCCATAGGAGCAGTTTAAAAATTACTTTCCATTTTACTCATCTTACTCACCCAATTAAAGTTTTGATCAATGTAAATGAGTGTAGTTGACTCTTTTTTTTTTTTTTTTAATGGCAGAGGAGGGGAGACAGTGTCATACAATATGTAGATTTTAGTAATCGAAAAATTTTTTTCTGTATAGGATTTATTATGATTTTCTTCCTTAGGAAATTTTGTCAAAATTAAGATGAATTTATAGTGTCTTCCCTGAATGTACAAAAAAGTGATGATGTGAGAGAGTCACCAGAAGCAGATAGATGGTAGGGAACCTGGGTTTCAGAAACGTATATGATCTATAAAGTTAATAATCAGAGGAAATGCTCTCTGACAAAAAAAAAAAAAAATTTTTTTTAATGTGGTGTTTTGTTCTTATTTTTCGAGGTTATTATCCTAAGATGCAGCAATTCAATAGAAATTTATTTTTTAAAGATCTCGGAAGCACAAAAAGTTTACATGGTTATGTGGGTGTTTTCTATTGTGCAATAAAACTATAGTTTTTCATAGAATTATGTATGACTACTATACTGTAAAACATAAGAGTTGGGTTATCAAGTTCACTCTACTTCAAATGATTTTAAAAAAACCATTTCGATCAATATCAGAGATTATTTCCATTGCATGTCATCCCATGTGGCAGGGCTGCACCATTTTGTTTGTTCATAGATATATCCTTTAACATTTCTAACCAACTATGTGTCCCAAAGCAAAGAAACCCAGAAGTTCTTCCTTTTCTAGCCTTCCTCTTGATGATTTGTATTAGAGGCAAGTCACTTGGTTTTATCTAGATGCTTATTTAACAGATCTTTATTTTAATGGTAAAGGTGATAACCTTTTGAAGTAGCAAGAAAACCTAACAGTCTGTCTAGCTTAAAACAGAAAAGCATCTAATCATTTTCACAGCTTTGGAGAATTAACTTAATTTTTTAAAATAGAAATCTAAGTATGTCTAAATACATTTTCTAGTGCTTTTTATTAGTGTCAATGAAAAGGTAGAATCTCTATCTGCTAATAGATTAATAACTAATGTTTACAATAGAAATCATCTCACATGAAACTAATTTTAAAATAATGACTGAAATAGTTTTACCTTTCATGCTTGATGAGAATTTTTGCTTCTTTTTATGAATGGCTTTTGGCTGTTAATTTTTTTTTTTGTAAGTCTTTAGCTTCTTTTACTGTTTTAATAAATAAGAATTAGTAAATATGCCATACATAGGTTAGCTTTTTCTTCTAAAACAGATTGCAAGTAAATTGTTTGCCTAATAATTTACAAGAACAAGCAGAACAAAATAAATAGTTAGGTGAATCATTTTTAGTAATAACTTTTATTCTGCTTAGAAGTATTTTATATTAAAGTGAAGTCAAGTGAATTGGCGATTATCTCTTATTTGATATCAGTTCTAAAATAATTTCCTGTTTTGCTTAACAAATCAAACACTTGCTGAATTAGCTGTGGAAAGGTTGTAGACAAAGCATCATTTAGTTCAGTGTTTTGCTGTATACAAATGGATCGTCTTTTAAAACATAAGTTTATTTCTACTTTATAATAGAAGCAATTATTTTGGGGGAAAGATTTTTAGTTATTTTTGAGTAACCTCAAAAAACTAATTTTTACTTTTTTATAATTATTTGGTGATAGTGTAAAGGATAACAGCTGTTGTTAGGATATAAATTTCTGACGGAAGATGAATCAAAATACAATAACTTTATTTTCCTAGTCTGTTGTTTTAAAACTGTTTAAAATTATTGTTTACTTTCAGTAGTTATCTCATTGACATTAGTCCATATAAAATGAAACAGAACAGTGTACTTCTCAAAACATAATTATTATAAACTGATTTTCTAGTGCTTTCCCAAATATTTCATTTCTAACAACTGACCTAAATTATGTCTATGAAAACTTAATCTGTTTTTATTTATTTAGACGCTGGTTTTCAATACAGAACAATCAGTTGGTTTACCAGAAAAAGTTTAAGGTAGGTATTTTGTTAATTAAGTGAAAACCCAGTGAGTCCCCCATTTCAGTTCTCTGTTTATCTTGATAAAGCACTGAAGTCTTTAAATGCTCATGTATGCAAAATTATTTTATTAATTTTATGCTTAGGCATGTATAAGAGGACTCAAAAGTGGAAAGTATTAACTTTTGATTCTTAAAATAAGCAGAGTGATTTTGAATCCTGAATTCTTAACTCCTGGTTTTAAGACAGGTGTTTCTGTGTCCCAGGATTATTACTTTCATTTCTTTATTTTATTTGACCAGTGTGTGACAGGAACAATACTACCATTCCACAGTATTTTTTTTTGTTTTTTTTTTTTCCACAGTATATTTTGAGACTGAAGGAAAGGGTGCCTTTTGAGAAACATCACATAGGGCAAAGGTGATAATATGGAAATGTGAAATATGACAGTAAAATTTAAGCTTGAAGTAATTTAAATAGAAACCTCTAAATATGTTAATGCTGTTTTTATACGTCTCTTCTCCTGAACCTTATTTTAAGGTTGAGGAATTTTTATTTATCGGAAAGACATACCATGATTACATGGCACCTGAGAATGTTAAAAATAATTAGGGAAAAAACCCCTTAGTCAATAGATGATTTTTACTTAGTCTTTGTGAATGACGTAGTCAACTGTACATTTACTTATTTATTTATTTAAAAATATTTTATTTGAGGGAGAGACAAAGATAGTGACAGAGATAGTAAGAGAGAGCAGGAGGTAGGAGGAGAGGGAGAAGCAGGGGCTTCGCTGAGCCTGATCAGGACCTCAGTCAATCTGAAAACAGATGCTTAACCCACTGAGCCACCCACGTGCCCCTCAGCTGTTCATTTCAAATGCTTACTTTGCTCTTGAAATAAATCTGAAGTTTTATTTGCTTGTTTCTGTGCTAACAGGCTTATTCCACACAAGTCCTTTGATCTAACTCAGTTCATGGTTTCTTCTGCTCTGATAAACTTGGTTTTGAGTTTATATTTTTATTAATTACTAGAAAAATGATAGAAGCGTCCTCATTTTTTAAGGTATTTTAAGAAGAATAGATAAGCTTATTTTTGTTGTTGTTATTTAAAACTTGACTATTAAAGGTTTCTTTTTTAGAGGAAAGTAGCTTTTATTATATATGTGTATGTGTGTGTGCGGTAACCAGGAGAGTAATGGATGTGAAAGAAAATGGAAGAAAATTAAAGTTAGTAGGAAGCTAATGTTTATTGAGCACCTATTAATTAATTGCCAAGTGTTAGACTAAGCTCTTTACATATACTTTCATTTAATCCTTGTACAGCCATTTTATGAGACAGATAAAATTATGAACAGGACACAGTTACCTTTATTATATCTATATAAGAGTTGATAACTCCTATCTCTAATCCTAAATAAGATAAATATAAATCTTTAAAATTAGACCATTTATTCCAAGTGATATTTTAAAGTATGTTATTCTTGGTATTGGCAGTAGTATTTAAAAACTAAGTTGATAAACATGAGAGTTTTGTTTCCTTATTGTAGGATAACCCCACTGTGGTAGTGGAAGATCTCAGGCTCTGCACAGTGAAACACTGTGAAGATATAGAACGACGCTTCTGCTTTGAAGTAGTCTCTCCAACAAAGTAAGTGGTTCTAAAGAATGAGAGTTGCTTTTAAGTTTCTATCATTTATTTTAAAGAACTTTTCAGGATATAGAAACATTTGTGTTTTACTTGTGATTATGGTAGAGAAGGAAAAAAGTGCTTTAACAGTAAATTTAATAATTAATGATTATAAGTATTACAGTGAGATATTTATGTAACTTCTACCCAATATCATTTTCTTTAAATTCTATAAAGATTATTGATGTGGCCATATGAAAACTTCTTAGCTGTCTTGATTATGAACTGATGTCATATATCAGATCAATTTCTCTGATAACTATCATTTTATATTTCTACCCAATAGAAAAAATTAGTGTTATATTTGGTAAATTTAAAAAAAATTTAAATGGTCAGGGATTTGTGATTTTTTCCTAATAGGCAATTTATTTCATTTCTATTGACTTCTTCATGAACATACTATGTCCTAAAGATAGTTGAAATAAAACATTTCAAAAGAAATTGCTTTTTATTAGAAAATTATTAAATAGCAAAGTAAACCTTGTTATTATTTGGAGGGGGGTTAACTTAGTGTCTGAGAAAACAATGTTATTTCCTTTTAGAAGTTGTATGCTTCAGGCAGATTCTGAAAAGCTGCGCCAGGCATGGATTAAGGCTGTTCAGACCAGTATTGCTACTGCTTATAGAGAGAAGGGTGATGAATCAGAGGTTAGTAAACAATATTGTAATACAAAATGATACATTGCCAAAAGTTCTTAATTTTAATTTCAACATTATGTGATCATACCATTTTTTAATGAATGATGAATTTTGTAAATGAAAGAGGTTTTACTATGAAAATCTAGATTCAATTTATTTCTCTTTATTATTTTAATATATGTTTAATTCAGTATTTGAATATATATCCTAGACTATCATTAGGTATTCTAATGTAAGTATTTTTCCCAAAATATGTTATATATTCTCATTAATAAAAATCAGTAAAAAAAATAAAAGACTAGTAATTAGTAAAAATCAAAAAAGGAAAGTTCAAATTGTGTCTGGTTAAAATCTCCCTGGATAGGATAAGATGAATTGAATGTGGAGTCTTGCGTCATAGCCTGGGTTCAGCTTCGCAGTGATTTTACAGACTTTTGAGCAAGGCCATTAGTAAGCTTTGAGAAATGGAACTTAATAATTCCTCTAGTAACTTCTTGAAAATGAGGCATTTGTGAGTCTGTGCATGTTTGAAGATGTCTTTATCCTCACATTTGTTTGATGGTTTGATTGGGTTGGAGTTTCTAGATTGGAAATAATAATTCTTAAGAATTTAACAACATTGTTTAGTTTTATCATTGCTGTTGGAGTCTTTCTTACTACTGACCTTTTTTTGTATTGCTCCTCTCCAATTTTCCTGTTTTCTTTTTCTGGAATTTCTGGACTGATTTTATGATTTTTAAATTTTTTATGTGTTTTTGCTCTGCTTTCTCTGAGATTTTCTCAGTTAATCTCCCAAACCTTCTATTGAGTACTTTAGTTTTGTTAACACATATTAAATTTCCAGGAGTTTCTTTTTGTTTGCTGAATGTTTATACATGTAAACCTGTTCTTTCTTCATGGATACAGCGTTAGAGCTGTGGTTTTTAAACTTGGCTGCATGTGACGATAACACAGGGATTAAAAAAAAAATCCTAATACATACATAGGTCCTACCCTAGAGTAATTAAATGGAGTTGGGATCCAGGAAAATATATATATATATATTTTAATATTTTATTTATTTATTTGACAGAGAGAGATCACAAGTAGGCAGAGAGGCAGAGAGAGAGGGGAAGCAGGCTCCCTGCTGAGCAGAGAGCGCAATGTGGAGCTTGATCCCAGGACGCTGGATCATGACCCGAGCCGAAGGCAGAGGCTTAACCCATTGAGCCACCTAGGCATCCCTCAGGAATCAATATTTGAAAAGCTTCCTGGGTGATTTCCATATACAGGCAATGTTGAGAATTGTTGAGTCAAGAGGTTTTTCTTGGCTATCTGGTAATCTGTTCTGATTACAAGTTAAGGACTAAAAGCCTGTTTGGACACTCTCAAGAACATAGTTAGGACTTTGTTGACTATGTGCCTCTCTGAAGTGTGGATGATTTGTTGAGGAACAACAAGAGAGTTAGGTTCTTTGGAATCTTTTTAGCTGGTATGATTTCCAGAGAAGTCTCGACATCAGTCTCCTGCAGAGGGGTAAGGGTCTGCTGGGAACTAGTTGCCAGGGATCTCAGTATTCAGTGTGTATATGTTCATTTAATCTACTGCCTTCCACTTTCAGGTAAATCCTATCCACAGACCCTGTTTTACTTCCTCAGAGTATAAAATAAAATTCTAGTTATTTGTGTTTATGTGTGGAAGCAGTCCCAAAATGGCATGGAATTGGGGAAGGCACTTTGGGATCTACCTGTTCTTTCCACAGTCATTTCTCCCACTTTGGTTCCCACTTCTACGGTTAACTGGTATAAATCCTTGAGCCCTTTGAGTATCATGTAATGTAAATTCATGAACTCCGATTTTTACTTACTTCCATAGTAAGATTTGGCCTTGGTATACTTAGTTATTATTCATCGAACCATCTTCCAGCTTTCAAAATTTTGTTGCTGTTATTTGCTTTTCTGTTTTCCCTATTTTTGTGAGTAAATGCCTTAAAAAAAAAAAAACTAAAAAATCCCCACAAGAGCTTTCTAAGTAGATTATAGTCATCATCTCATTTCATGCCTAATAGTAATTTTTTAATATCATCTATTACCCTGTCTATATTCAGGAGTCCCCAGTTGTCCTAAAAATGTCTTCTGCCACCTATTTATAAAGTAGCATCTTGTGTATGACTGGGCATTGCATCTGCTTGTTATGTCTCTCAGTCTTTCAGTCTAGAGCAAGGCCTTCTTTTAATGACAGTGACTTACTGAAGAGATAAAGTTAGTTATCCTATAGAATTTCAACTGATACAATTCCATCGTAGGTGGTATGTATACTTCACGTTGCAACAGGAGACACTGAGTACTTGGTTATCCAGTCATTCATTGCTAATGCTGTAAGGCTTCTGTGTGAAGATAAGGTAGCCACATTGGATTAGAAAGATGACAATATGATTCCTCCACTGTAAAGTTACATTTTCTCCCATTTTCCCAGTCTACTTTGTTACTTTGTATAGTAACTCTATTTTGTGTTATTTTGATCCCGTAAGATCTAATCCCCCTCCAACCATTCATCTAATGGTTTTACAGATGAATTTGTGATTTCATTAGGAATTGCGAAATGCTGGTTCTCTAATTCTGTCATCCCATCTATATTGATTAACTTGAATCCTACATTAATATAGCTTTTGTTTATCAGCTGGAGCTAGTTAGTGTAATAAAGTGCTTGATTTTTTTCTTTTAATTACCACATTTGGTTACCTTATTAGCTACCTCAAGGAGGACAGATATCTAATTTTTTGGTTATTGTTATAAACTCATGGATTTTTGTAGGTACAATAGGTCCCAATTAATTACCGTAATTACTCATTTTTACAAAATTATTTGAGTATGGTTGACACACAGTGTTGTATTAGTTTAGGTATAGAACACAGTGATTCAACAACTCTATCCATTACCCTGTGCTCACCATATTCACCATACAGTGTTACTACAATACCATTAACTCTATTATCTGTGCTATACCTTTTATCTCTGTGATTTACTCATTCCATAACTGGAAGCCTTTATCTACCACTCCCTTTCCCATTTTGCCCATTTCCCCGACTCACTCCTCTCTGGCATCCATTAGTTTGTTCTCTATAGGTCTATTTCTGCTTTTTGTTTGTATTTTTATTAATTTATTTTGTTTCTTAGATTCTACATATATGTGAAATCATACAGTATTTGTCTTTCTTCGTCTGATTTATTTCACCCTAGTATAATACCCTTTGGGTTCATCCATGCTGTTACAAATGGTATGATCTCATCCCTTTTTGTGGCCTCATAATATTCCTCTGTGTGTGTGTGTGTGTGTGTGTGTGTGTGTGTGTGTGTACACATACATATCTTCTTTATCCATTCATCTATTGATAGATCCTTGGATTGCTTCCATATCTTGGCTGTTGTAAATAATACTTTAGTAAACAGGGCTGCATATATCTTCTTGAATTAACGTTTTTATTTCTTTGGGGTAAATAGCCAGTAGTGGAATTATTAGGTCATGTAGTATTTCTTTCTTTTTTTTTTTTTTAAGATTTTATTTATTTATTTGACAGAGAGATCACAAGTAGACAGAGAGGCAGGCAGAGAGAGAGAGAGAGAGAAGCAGGCTCCCTGCTGAGCAGAGAGCCTGATGCGGGACTCGATCCCAGGACCCTGAGATCATGACCTGAGCTGAAGGCAGCGGCTTAACCCACTGAGCCACCCAGGCGCCCCAGGTCATGTAGTATTTCTATTTTTAATTTTTTGAGGAACCTCCATACTGTTTTTCAGAGTGGCTACACCAGTTTACATTCCCACCAACCATATACAAGCAGTCTTTTTTCTCCACATCCTTACCAACACTTGTTATTTCTTGTCTTTTTTATTTTAGCCATTCTGACAGGTGTAAGGTGATACCTCATTGTGGTTTTGATTTTCACTTCCCTGATGAGGCATCCGTATTGGTAAGGAAAAAGTTAAACTGTTACTCTTTGCAGATGATGTGATACTATACATAGAAAGCCCTAAAGATGTCACCAAAAAACTACTAGAAGTAATAGATGAATTTAGTAAAATTGGAGGATAAAAAGTACCCAGAAATTAGTTGTGTTTCTATACACTAACAATGAAGTAGCAGAAAGAAATTGAGAAAACAATTCCATTTACAATTGTACCAAAAGGAATAAAATATTCAGGAATAAACTTAATCAAGAAGGCCCTATACTCTGAAAGCTATAAAATACTGATGAAAGAAATTGAAGAGAAGTCAGATAAATGGAAAGCTATTTCATGCTCATGGATTAGAAGAATTAATATTGTTAAAATGTTCATAATACCCAAAGCAATCTACAAATTTAGTACAATCCCTGTCAAAATGTCAACAGCATTTTTCATGGAACTAGAACAAATAGTGCTAAAATTTGTATGGAACCATAAAAGATCCTGAATAGCCAAAGCAATCTTGTGAAAGAAGAACAAAGCTGCAGGTATCACAATTCCACATTTGAAGATACACTACAAAGCTGAATGGTACTGGCACAAAAATAGACACATCAATGGAACAGAATATAGAGCCCCAGAGATAAATCTACACTTCTGTGGCCAGTTAATCTATGACAAAGGAGGCAAACATATACAATGGGGAAAAGGCAGTCTCTTCAATAAATGGTATTGGGAAAACTGGACAGCACGTGCAAAGAGAAAGAAACTGGACCACTTTCTAACACCACACACATAAACAAACTCAAAATGGATTAAAGATCTAAATGTAATACCTGAAATCATTAAACTCCTAAGAGAACATAAGCAACAATATCTTTGACATTGGCCACAGTAACATTTTTCTAGATATATCTCCTAAGGCAAGGAGAAGAAAAGCAGTAACTACTGGGAATACATCAAAATGAAAAGCCTTTGCACAGTGAAGGAAATCATCAATAAAATAGAAAAGCAACCTGCTGAATGAGAGAAGCTATTTGTAAAAGATATGTCCAATAAGGGGTGAAGATCTAAAAGATACAAAGAACTTATACAACCCAACACTAAAACCCCCACAAATAATCTGATTAAAAATGGGCAGAGGACCTGAATAGACATTTTTCCAAAGAAGACATACAGATGGCCAACACATACATGAAAAGACGTTCAACATCAGTATTTTTTTTTTTATGTTCAGATTATTTATCACAGCTTTGTCCAATAAAAGCTCAGGATAATGCCTTCTAATAATTTTTTTCTGGTTTTTAACAAGGTTTTGTGAGGGAACAAAATTACGTTTGCATCCAGATCATCTTGATGAAGAAGCTGGTAGCATTGCTGAAATACCGGTTATGAAAAATCATACACTAGAAATAATAGGGATTACAGAAAAAATAGGGATAGGGCTGTCCTGAAAAACCATGTGAGTTTGTAACTAGAATACTTGCAGGAATTTTAGAGTCTCAGTAAAAATACTAGAAGAGTTAAATTAGTAATAAATGAATACTACTGCATAATAGGACTTAACTTTAAAAATTGATGAAGATAGCATAATGGAAGGGTTTGGAAGGGTTGAGGCTACTCAGTTATGGTGACAAAGGCAAAACACGTAAAGATCAGAGAGAATGAATGCAGCACACACTTTTGAGTCCAAGCACATAGCCAAAATGAGCCAAAAAGAATGGAAGGAATGAGTGTCATATTTATTCCTTTGTTCCCGGAGGCAGCTAGCCCAGGTTCTGCTGTGTAGTAGTATACTTTGCTTTCAGCTTCTTTAATTTGGTGCAAAAACATTAGTTTCTATAAACTGGGAATGACCCAACAAGATTTCTGTATTATATTGACATCTTTTTCCTATCTGATAATTGCTTATGAGGTAATTCACATTATTGAACATACTCTAGTAAAACAGTTTTTAAAAATTTTGAATCGTATCAAATTTACAGACAAGTTCCAAGTATTGTACAAATAACTGCCCCCGCCACCACAAACTGTTTCAGGGTAAGTTTCTAGCATAATGCCCGACTTGTTTAAGTGTTACTTACCACACTCTAGGACATTTCTCTCATAAAACCACAGTGCTGCCATCATAATCAGGAAATGAGCATTGATACATGGCTACATTTTAGTTCCCAAACATCTTTAAGTTTCACAGTTGTCCCAGTAATATGCTTCAGAGCTGTAAGATCCAGTCGAGAAGCACAGGTAACATTAGATGCCACGGCTCCTTAGTTTCCTTTCCTCAGGAATAGTCTCTCAGTCTTACTTTGACCTTCTTGACCTTGATAGTTTTGAAGCTAATGAGTTATTTTATGGAATGTCCTTCATTGTGAGTTTGATCTTTACTCTCAAGGTTATGCATCTTTGGCAGGTATGTTGTATAAATGATGTTGTGTTCTTCTAAGTGCATACTCAGGCGGCACATAACTTTGATTTGTCTCATTATTGGTGATGTTAACTTTGATTGCTTGATGAAGGTGGTGTTTGCTAGACTTTTGTACTATAATAGTTCCTTTGTAGATAATAAGTATTTTGTAAGAGAGGTACTTTGAGACTATGTGAATATTCTGTTCCTCATCAGGCTTTAAATGTTATTTAATTATGTCAGTATAGACCACTGTTTTATTCAATGTGTTATAATCCATTACTATCATTGTTTTGCTGTTCAAATTGACCCAGGTTTGGGCGCCTGGGTGGCTTAGTCAGTTAAGCATCTGCCTCTGGCTCAGGTCATGATCCCAGGATCCCAGGGTCCTGGGATCGAGTGCCACATTGGGCTTCTCCCTCTCCCTCTGTCTCCCCCCAACCCCCACCATGCTTGTGTGCTCCCTCTCTCTCAAATAAATAAATTCTTTAAAAAAATTGACCCAAGTGTGTCCAGTGGAACCCCGGCTTCTGTATCCTTTTGACATGTTCCCATCAATCTGAGTTCCTCCTTACTTTCTAGCATGATGAGATATTCTGGGTTCATCTTGCACTTTCTCTGCATCAGTGCTAAGATCAGCAGTTTTTCCAAAGAGCCCTAGTTCCTTTTGCTGGTGAATGGCTTTTAGAAACCAATGAAGGAATATATGTATGCATTTACACATAGACATGTTTACATATGTTTATCTTTATGTTTATATTGAAAACCATTAGTGTGTCTCTTGTATCTCCAGTTATAAGCACACACAACAGGGTTTTGTTTTAATTCTCTCCCTTTCCATATAAATAAATGGCTCCCTTTTATTTTTATCATGTTTACTTATATGCTCAGTCCCCCTGTATGTAACGAACATCCTTTTTTCCTGCCTACTGCCCCTACTCGGGCTCTGGCACCTCACACTAGTGCTTTCTTCTCCTTCCTTAGTCTCTCACTTGTCTTGCTGGAAATATAATTATATAATTGATTTATTATTTAGTAAAGCCATACCATTTCTAGTTATTCACTGCAGTAATCAAAACAATTTGCTTGCAGTTCATTGAATACTTCGGAAAAACTTGGTATCAAATAATAATATTAATTTTATTCTTGAGTCTTAATAGTTTAAATGTCTTAATAAACATTTATGAAATGTTTATTTCATCTGTCTTGATATTGCTTGTTAAATAAGTGTTTCCCTTTCTCTCCACCCTCATATCTTATACATGTGTTCATTATGCATTTATTATATGTAAACATGTTTGTATTAAATATAAATTAAATGTAAATATATATTTATGTACATAAATATAGATATCATTTCCAACATTTATGTTTCTTCTGACAAGACTAAATGCCAGTTGATGGAGGAATCTATACCTTTTTATCCTTATTTGTAATGCCTACAACAGTGCCTGGCTTAGGCCCATCATAAGCCTTCAGTTTATTGATTGGAAGCTTTTGTTTGGAGCAGGTAATGTGTAGCATAGTATTGCAGTCTTTTTTTTTTTTTCTTTTAAACAAATAATTCTTTATTCTTTTAGAAGCTGGATAAGAAATCATCTCCATCCACAGGAAGCCTAGATTCTGGAAATGAGTCAAAAGATAAATTATTGAAAGGAGAAAGTGCACTGCAGCGAGTCCAGTGTATTCCTGGCAATGCCAGCTGTTGTGACTGTGGTCTGGCAGATCCACGGTGGGCCAGCATCAACCTGGGCATCACCCTGTGTATCGAGTGTTCTGGGATTCACCGGTAGGTAGGCCTGTATAGGGTGACAGACTTGGGATAAATACACATAGTAAATTATCATGTCCCATTGGTTACAGGAACTTTTCCACTTGCCTTAATGTGACTGCCATTTGTATCTTCATAACTTTTGTACAGTGAATAAAATTCTGCTTTGTGGAATGCCTTAGAGGACTTTGTTTTACTATTTATTATTAGTCAGAAGAGCCCTCCTTATTTCCATACACACTGAGGGCTGTGTTAGCAACTATGTTCCATTAAAAGAGAAATAATTAGAATAATATGCAAATAGAGACTTGATAGCTTTATATATTAATACAGTCTTTTTTCCCTCTAGGAGTCTTGGAGTTCATTTTTCAAAAGTACGATCTTTAACTTTAGACACATGGGAGCCTGAGCTTTTAAAGGTAATATACATACTTGTTTAAAAATAGTTCAGATTTCCACATAAACGATCAGGATTTTAGAATCTTGATTTATAAAATGTATGAGTGTCTCAATGCTAACAATAAACTAAATTTATTGGAACACATCTGAGGCTATTTGGTAAATCTGGTGTTTTCATTATTGGGTTTTTAAATTGCTAAGTTTATGTAGCACTTTTAATTGCAAGTCACTTCACCTTTTAAGGAAAACTGTTTTCCTACATTTTTATGTTTTCTCAAAAAAACCTTCAATTCTGTGTCTTAATTTTTATCTTTTATTTGTTAAAAGTATAACAGAGATATGAGTGTGCTCCAGAGTGGATTGGTATAGCATGTTGTTATCATTGGGCCCTTTTAGCATAGGACCATTTGCAGATTTAGATTTCTGAAGGTAGTAGGCATCAAACTAAGACATCCTTTCATCTTGTGTAAGGATGAAGCTTTGTGCACAAATTCATATCTATGAAAATATCATAAATCATTTAGACCACAGTTAGGTTTCTGATAAATAAAACTCATATTGTTTAATAATATATTCTTTTTAATTCCCACCATTTAGTTTACCATATTATAAAAATATATATATATTAGTTTAAAGATTATAATATACTCTGCATTTATTTCTGTGTGAAATTGTGTTCTTAATGTACTTATATTTTTATTTCAATCCATAGATAAACTGGTAATCCTCTCAATTATGTAAAGTAAAACATTTGCTTTGTGGAATTACTGTGTAAACATCTGGATGAAAATGATAAATTGGCTCCTACGGTAGAGCCCTATTAAGATAGTTTCTATGAACTGTTATGAATTCAAAAGAAGAAAGTGGGGGATGAGAGGTAGAAACCTAATTTTTTGGCATCAGTTTTATAGCTATAAACTTAATAGATTCAATTTTTAAAATTTGGTTGAAACACAGTCTGGTACATTATATATAACCACAAGTTTTAAAGTATTTTGAAATTCTTATATGTAAGGAGAAAGTAGTTTATTTGTATTTTAAAACTTAACCTGTTTGGCCTTTTTTCATTTGATTTACCAAGCATTGTGAATAATATGCAGCATTGTACTAGCCATAGTTGAGGGAAGGTGAGTCAGGAGAAACCCTTTCTTGTAAGAGTGGTGGTCTTCCAGGGGGAGAAATTCTGTTAATGGCAAAATGAGGATATTGCTCTTAGTCCTTGTCTTAATTTGTTTTAACTTTAAATGTCTTTGTGGGATGATGCTCACATTGGCGGGATATGCAAAAGGAATGAGTTAATTGTACTTGTTTTAAGGACTTTTATAGTATTTTTAGGAATTTGTAGCTTATTTTTCTATTTTCCTGCCAAAACAGCTTATGTGTGAGTTGGGAAATGATGTTATAAATCGAGTTTATGAAGCTAAAGTGGAAAAAATGGGAATAAAGAAACCACAACCGGGGCAAAGGTACTATTTCAGTTGTCTCCATGCTTTTTTTTTTCATAAGCAGGAATATAACTATGATTTTATTTCACTATAATTGATATGTAATATTGAGACAGACTGTTTAGAAGAGACTGTTAAAATATGGCTTTCTCTTTCTTGGGTACATCTTAGATAATTATTTTTTATTGATTAGATAATCAACTGTGGGCTTCAGATGAGAATTTTAAATATTGAAAGTCTCTACATAGAATATAAAAGCCCTTAGCAGTTAAAGTATATCAATTCTGTTATTGGCCTTTATAAAGAGAAATCTGTTTATTAATGTTTCTCAGGATCAACTTTCTATTATCAACAATGAATGAATAGTTTCACATTGTTTGACTTTGTTCAATAAATATCTGTTAAGGGGTGCCTGGGTGGCTTAGTCGGTTGAGTGTCCAACTCTTGATTTCAGCTCAGGTCGTGGTCTCGGGGGTCAGGGATCTAGCCCTGCTTATGGCTCTGCACTGGTCATGGAGTTTGCTTAAGATTCTCTTCCTCTTACTTGGCCCCCCTCCCCACCAAGGTCATGCTCTCTCTCTCTCATTAAAAAAAAATAATATATGTATCTAGATCTATATATGTATATATCTATTAATCATATACTCGGTACATGGCGTTATGATGTTAAATAATTAAAGGTGAAAGGGTAACTTCGGGTAGGGGGGAATGCTTAATTGTGTGTTTGAAATTAATACTTCCAATTCTATATGTTGAGGCTCATAGAATGAAGTGGCTAGGAGTGCCCTCAAGGTACATAATTTGTTTTTATTGTTGATGTTGCTTTTAGTCTTTATGATTCTTTATTTTTAACCTTAAATTTTTTTTTGCCATAATCCTATGTGCCATAATCCTATTTAAAGATTTATTCATTTGAGAGAGAGCGCATGCACAAGCAGGGAAGAAGGGCAGAGGGAGAGGGAAAAGCAGGCTCCCTGCTGAACAGGAAGCCTGACACTGGCCTGAATCTCAGAACCCCAGGATCATGACCTGAGCCAAAGGCAGATGTTTAACTGACTGAGCCACCCAGGTGCCCCTGTGTATAATCAATATTATTTTAAAGTTATTGCTGTCTGAACTGTTATCACTTAAGTGAGATTATTTGCTAACGCATGGCCAAATTATCTCAGACCTTGAAATATTTTTTGATTTTAACCAAAGATTTAACTATTTTGAAAGGATATGAATAGGAAAAAGTATAGAATAGACTTGGCATTTTCTGATTGTATCAGAAAAGTTTAAAATGTGAAATTTTTTCTTTCCCTTTAATTAGAACTGCTATATTGCTTTAAAGTAGTTGTCTTAGGGAAAATTATGACTGACAATAGTGATAGTAGATCTGTTGATGTTGTCTATTGAAGTAAAATGAAATTAAAGTTAATTTCTATAAATTTTTATAGTTTTCTTGGTAATGTTTTCCATTTTGTAATAAACACAAGGGAATATGTGTGGAAATGAATGAGCCCAGAAATTAAGAGAGTAAGAGAGTGCAATGTTAATACTTGTGATTTTTCAATTAGTTTATTACTTGTATTTTATTTGAACATGAGATCCTAGTTTATTAAATATTTAGAAGGGAAATATGTTGCATAATATCACAAATTTAGTTTTAACCGGTAATACATTTAGTGACTTTTTGGGAAATATTTGGTATGTAATGGCTTCTTTTCAGTGTTAGCCATACTAAGAGATGAAGCAGAACATCATGACATTTTTATATATACCAGACAGGAGAAAGAGGCATATATCAAAGCAAAATACGTGGAGAGGAAATTTGTGGATAAATATTCTATGTCATCATCACCTCCTGAGCAGGAAAAAAAGACTGTCTCCAAAAGTTCTGAAGAGAAGAGGCTGAGCATTTCTAAACTTGGGCCCAGTGACCAAGTCAGAGTACCTCCCCAAAGTTCAGGTATTATAGCTTACCTGTTATGAGTAGAAATATTTTCTGAAACTGAAGTCGCTTTCTTAATTTCTGAATTAGTAGCCATTGTAGATTATTTGAATGCCAAAAACTTGTTTCCTTCTACATAGTCTAAGGAAAAATTGTATTTCTATCGCTTTAAAACAGTTAAAATTAAATAACATCTGGTAATTCACATTTTTAGGTAATGTGTATATTCTAAGGAATAAAACTGCTTAAAAGGCAAGGGGAGATGGGGATTATAAATCTATCATGGCAACAAGCCCTAAATATCTGATTAACCACCTAATCTCCTTCCTATTTTTTCCTCCTAAATCTTTCCCAGTAACGTTTTTTCCTGCCCTTTTCCCTTCTTATGGCCTGCTTTGTGCTTTGCTAACTTGCATGTCCCCAGTGGTTGCTGTAAATAGCGACGAGGCCAGGCGGGAGTCTCTGTTCTGTCCTGATGAGCTAGATTCACTCTTCTCCTACTTTGATACTTCTTCAAAACTGCGTAGTAGTAAGTACTACTCTTGTGGAGCATTCCAAGTCTGTGCCAGTGGTCATTGTGCGGTGTGGCCATTTCTCTGGATGTTACCCATTGTCTCAGAATTACATATTACTTGCGTCATACAATAAATTAAGCTCTTCCCCATGCCTGTCATATTATGGGGTAATGCGATGTGTTGCGACTCTGAAGAGTTTATTTTCAGGCTTTGTGATTGATTCATATTTTGATAAGCTAAATGTTCAAAAGGGTTAAAATTGTGTTAAATGTGATGGTGGTTAAGTTCATGTTGACGTATCAGAGCTCATTTTAAAACCTTGTTGTTTGTGGTAGATTGTTTTCTGAATGGCTTGAACTTTAATCACTAGCTGATTTTTCTTTAAAACAGTCAAAAGTAATGATAGTGGAATCCAGCAGAGCTCTGATGATGGAAGAGAATCTTTACCCTCCACAGTGTCTGCCAATAGTTTATATGAGACTGGTGAGTTTTGGTGAAATTCAATGTCAGTTGGTATTGCTTGCTGAAAAATGCATGAGTTTTGTGTTTAGTCTTGATTAAATAATTTCTAAAGAAAGTGGTTAGCCTTTTAGAAAGTGTTGTTAAATGAGAAAGCAGCTATTTCTTTTCATATTTGGAAGTTCTCTTCTAGGTGTATATTCTTCTAAGCCTCATTGTACATCCTAAAAATGCTTAGTCAGTCACTAAGGATACTTTTTAATCCACATGAACTATGTCTTATTACTGTTTATCTTTTTTATGGCTGTTTTATTGGGAGAAAGAGATTAGCAACTGTCTCTGCATTATATTTTTCTCTGACCTGTGCTTTCTTCCTATATTCTCTCCTTCTTGATTTCCATGATTTTGATCTTGCAGAATACCCAGGGTAGTAAGCATTTTTTTGAATTACTTGAATTGCTTGTACTGTAAATTGTGGTGGTGCTGGATCATCCTAGGAATAAAGTAAGGCTTGGTCTAGTAGTAAAATTCTTTAGGAATTTTTTTACGAGCTCTTGTGAGTCCATAAATCCAGTCATATAGGAATATACCTAATTTTAATCTAGTACAGAGTAATTAACCTCCCATTGAATCCTGGCAGGACCACAAATGTCTAGCATACCTGTCGACATCTTTATAAGAGAAGATGTTTGACTGTTTGAGGAGTGAGGAGTCTGTTGGAAATAACATAGTTTTGTGAAACTCTCCCATTCACTCGTTTTGTTGAATTAGTGGTTTCTTTTTCTTTTTCTTTTTCTTTTTTTTTTTTTTTAAAGATTTTATTTATTTATTTATTTGACAGATCACAAGTAGGCAGAGAGAGAGGAGGAAGCAGGCTCCCTGGCAAGCGGAGAGCCCAATGTGGGGCTCGATCCCAGGACTCTGGGATCACGACCTGAGCTGAAGGCAGAGGCTTTAACCCACTGAGCCACCCAGGCGCCCTGAATTAGTGGTTTCTTTTACATCTTTTACATTGTGGCACGTTGTTAAGAGTTCATTTTTATTTTTTAAATTGTGATAAGATATACATAACATAAAATTTACCATCTTCTTTTTTTTTTTTTTAAGATTTTATTTATTTATTTGACAGACAGAGATCACAAGTAGGCAGAGAGAGGAGGAAGCAGGCTCCCTGCTGAGCAGAGAGCCAGATGCAGGCTCGATGTGCGGCTCGATGTGGGGCTCGATGTGGGGCTCGATGTGGGGCTCAATGTGGGGCTCGATGCGGGGCTCGATCCCAGGACCCTGAGATCATGACCTGAGCCGAAGGCAGAGGCTTAACCCACTGAGCCACCCAGGCACCCCAGAATTTACCATCTTCAAATGGAGAGTTGTGTGCCATTGACTCTCGTGCTGCTGTCACCACGATCCAGCCACAGAGCTCTCTTCCTCTTACCAACTGAAACCCTGTACTTCAGAAATGAGAAATCATTCTCGCCCGCCCTGCTCATTTTTATTGATGTATTTGTGTTTGCTTTTCAGAGGGAGAAAGGCAAGATTCTTCTGTGTTTCTCGACTCTAAACATTTTAACCCCGGACTCCAGCTTTATAGGGCTTCATATGAAAAAAATCTTCCTAAAATGGCTGAGGCTCTGGCTCATGGTGCAGATGTGAACTGGGCTAATTCAGAGGAAAATAAAGCAACACCACTTATTCAGGCCGTATTAGGGGTATGAATTAATGCATTGTAAAAACATAAAAAATTATAATTCATTGTGAACATAGCCTTAACATTATTCTTTGCTTTAAGAGATGGGTTGGAAAGTAGAAGGAAAAGCTGGTAGTGATTTCTGAGCATCACTTTGGTTATGTAAATTCATTTTTTTCTCAATGGAAGAGAATTCTGGTGATGAACGTAGCGTCTTTTGCTAGATCACAAACTGCAAGTTGAATTCCTGTTGAAGTCCTTCTTGGGAAGAAAATAATATAATTGATCATTTTTCTGCTTTTACTGGGGAGTATTTTTTCTTTGGGGGAAAAGAACAGAAAGGTTATCAGAGTAAATACCTGTTTTTAATAAAACCTATTATTGTTTGCTTTTTGTACATTGTTATCTTCTGTTTTCCTTCAAGGGTTCTTTGGTGACCTGCGAGTTTCTCCTACAGAATGGTGCTAACGTGAACCAGAGAGATGTGCAGGGGCGGGGCCCACTGCACCATGCCACTGTCTTGGGACACACAGGGTAAACTGTCGTGCTTACATATTTAAGTAGATTTTATTTGAAAAATTATTTTGAATAATATATTGCTTGTTATATATTATATATGTATATATTCATATATAAATATATTTTATAAATAAATATATATAAAATATATTTTGTTTGTTTGCAGGTGAAGGCCATTGGATAGAGTTTATAAAATGATACTTTCCAATGACTTCTGTTGTCATTATGGAATTTCAGATTTTAAAAATCTCATGCAGAAAAAAGCTTCGGTTACTTACTTTTCAGATAAGACAGTTGCAAAGCCTTTTTTGAACTTTACTTGCCATTTATATAGATCAGTTTTAGTATTTAGAACTGTTACTAAAATTATGGTGCTTTTGTCAGCAGCTAAGTCTGTATTTGTATAAATGCATGTTCACATACATTTTGTGCAAAGCACATGCATTTGGGGAGAGTTTTGTAATTTTGTACATTTGAGTTTTCCCACAGGGTAGCTAAAGTCTAATTTTAAAGTAAATTCTTAGTCTGTGCTATTGCCATTGAGGTGTCTGAAGCAATATTTAGATTCATAGAACAATAAAGGCATGAAAATGGATTTTCTAATAGAAGGTACAAATGAAGTAGAAATGTTGGCCTTAAATGAAAAGTTTGTGTCATACGTGATTGTTTTTAAATAAAATATCTTGGGGTCCCTGGGTGGCTCAGGCAGTTGAGCGTCTGCCTTCAGCTTGGGTCATGATCTCGGGTTCCTGGGATCGAGTCCCACATCAGGCTCCCTGCTCAGCGGGAAATCTGCTTCTCCCTCTCCCTGTGTGATATCTCTTGCTCTCACTCTGTCTCTAATAAATAAAAATAAATAAATTAAAAAAATAAAATATCTCAGGTATCCTATTCTTAGTACCCAAAAATCAAGATGCTGTTCTTTTTTGACTTTATTTAAAACATCTATTTTTTTTAAATTTTATTTATTTATTTGAGAGAGAGAGAGAGATCACAAGTAGGCAGGGAGGCAGGCAGAGAGAGATGGGGAAGCAGGCTCCCTGCTGAGCAGAGAGCCAGATGCGGGGCTTGATCATGACCTGGGCCGAAGGCAGAGACTTAACCCACTGAGCCACCCAGGCACCCCAAAACACCTATTTTTTTAAAGCATTTTCTATTTTTATCATAACTTAGCCAGCAGAAACTGAGTTCAATAACTTAATCATAAAAACTTTTGTATACTTAAAAATGTTCGTATTTATTTTTGTATTTTTTTTTTAAAGATTTTATTTATCTATTTGTCAGAGAGAGAGAGAGAGTACACACAAGCAGGCAGAGTGACAGGCAGAGGCAACGAGAGAAGCAGGCTCCCCACTGAGCAAGGAGCCTGATGTGGGACTCGATCCCAGGACCCTGGGATCATGATCTGAGCTGAAGGCAGATGCTTAACCAACTGAGCTACCCAGGTGTCCCTATTTTTGTTTTTTTTTTTTAAGATTTTATTTATTCATTAGAGAGAGAGAAAATGAGAGAGAGAATACAAGCAGGGGGAGTGGGAGAGGGAGAAGCAGGCTTCCCCACTGAGCAGGGAGCCCAATGGGGGACTTGATCCCAGGACCTTGGGATCATGACTCGAGCCGAAGGCAGACGCGTAACGACTGAGCCACCCAAGAGCCCCATATTTTTATATTTTTTTTCTTAAACAGCCACTCTTCCCATTTTACTTAATAGACTCATTTACTCATCCTATCATATTTTTTTTTCATTTTTGTTAATTTCTTCAAGTTATGAATATTTGTGGAGTCCAGTGGGAGGATTACCTTCCACTCTTTGCTGTTGAATTATCATTGGTATGATGTTAACATTGCCTTGACTGATTTGACCTTGAATGATTTCTGTTTTAAGTTTATGGATATATGTGTACATCTTTTTCTGATATTATTTGAGGGTAGGGACCATAATTTATACATCCCATTGTACTACAAGTTAAGTGTAAAAACATCTAGAGATTTGTAAAATGCTGATGATGGTAAATTTATATTATTAGAGCCAGTGTTCAATTAATAGGTGTAGAATGAGTCAAGAATTTCCTAATGAAAATGTTATTTCTTTAGGTAGTGTTTTTTATTAAGGTGAATACTATTTTTTTTTTCTTATTGGCAATGTCTCAAAAATGCTCTTTCCTTAAACAGGCAGGTATGTTTATTTCTAAAACGAGGTGCCAATCAGCATGCCACCGATGAAGAAGGGAAAGACCCTTTGACTATCGCTGTGGAAGCAGCCAATGCTGATATAGTGACTTTGTAAGTGTTTTCTTTCTACTTGATTATTTCTCATACAGTGTGTTACTTGTACAGGGTTTTAACATAGTTTCATGCATAGGTGTGAACTATAAACTTGATTGTTTACTGTGTGCCATGAACTTCTCTAGACACATATAAACATATTAAGCACTTTACACACATGAACTTATTTGGTTCTCACAACGACCCTATGAGGAAGATACTATTGTTATTAGCCTCATTTTATAAGGAAGCCATGCCACAGATAATTTAAGAAACTGATGACAGGTGGAGTGGGGATTTGGAATTAAGAATTTTGGCTCCAAAACCCATGTTCTTAACCACTTCTTTTATACTGCCTGACCAGTTAGAACACAAAACCAGTGGCTTCTCTAAAATGGATCTTTAATTCTCACTACAGTACTAGGGTGGGGGTTGGATTGGTAGTAACAGGCAGTTACTCTGCTCAGGAATCTACATTTATTTTACCTCAGAAGTTCGAGGATTGTAAGTATGGGGGACAGCTGTGTTGATGTCAGTCACTTTTGCAGCTGCATTGCCTTTGGGCAGTGATACTTAGGATCTGTTTGTGCTTATTTTTTTTAAGGAACTATTCACACAAATATTCTATTTTAAGATAAAAATACTTGGTTTTTTTTTTAATCATTTTTTTTTAATTTATTTTCAGCATAACAGTATTCATTGTTTTTGTACCACACCCAGTGCTCCATGCAATCCGTGCCCTCTCTAATACCCACCACCTTGTTCCCCCAACCTCCCACCCCCGCTCCTCTTCAAACCCTTCAGATTGTTTTTCAGAGTCCATAGTCTCTCATTGTTCACCTCCCCTTCCAATTTCCCCCAACTCCCTTCTCCTAACTCCCCATGTCCTCCATGCTATTTGTTATGCTCCACAAATAAGTGAAACCATAGGATAATTGACTCTCTCTGCTTGACTTATTTCACTCAGCATAATCTCTTCCAGTCCCATCCATGTTGCTACAAAAGTTGGGTATTCATCCTTTCTGATGGAGGCATAATACTCCATAGTGTATATGGACCACATCTTCCTTATCCATTCATCTGTTGAAGAGCATCTTGGTTCTTTCCACAGTTTGGCAACCGTGGCCATTGCTGCTATAAACATTGGGGTACAGATGGCCCTTTTTTTTCACTCCATCTGTATCTTTGGGGTAAATACCCAGTAGTGCAATTGCAGGGTTATAAGGAAGTTCTATTTTTAATTTCTTGAGGAATCTCCACACTGTTCTCCCAAGAGGCTGCACCAACTTGCATTCCCACCAACAGTGTAAGAGGGTTCCCCTTTCTCCACATCCCCTCCAACACATGTTGTTTCCTGTCTTGCTAATTTTGGCCATTCTAACTGGTGTAAGGTGATATCTCAATGTGGTTTTAATTTGAATCTCCCTGATGGCTAGTGATGATGAACATTTTTTCATGTGTCTGATAGCCATTTGTATGTCTTCATTGGAGAAGTGTCTGTTCATATCTTCTGCCCATTTTTTGATATGATTATCTGTTTTGTGTGTGTTGAGTTTGAAGAGTTCTTTATAGATCCTGGATATCAATCTTTTGTCTGTACTGTCATTTGCAAATATCTTCTCCCATTCTGTGGGTTGCCTCTTTGTTTTCTTGACTGTTACCTTTGCTGTGCAAAAGCTTTTGATTTTGATGAAGTCCCAAAAGTTTGTTTTGGCTTTTGTTTCCTTTGCCTTTGGAGACATATCTTGAAAGAAGTTGCTGTGGCTGATATCGAAGAGATTACTGCCTATGTTCTCCTCTAGGATTCTGATGGATTCCTGTCTCACATTGAGGTCTTTTATCCATTTTGAGTTTATCTTTGTGTACGGTGTAAGAGAATGGTCAAGTTTCATTCTTCTACATATAACTGCCCAGTTTTCCCAGAACCATTTATTGAAGAGACTGTCTTTTTTCCACTGTCTATTTTTTCCTGTTTTGTCAAGGATTAACTGACCATAGAGTTGAGGGTCCATATCTGGGCTCTCTACTCTGTTCTACTGGTTTATGAGTCTGTTTTTATGCCAGTACCATGCTGTCTTGGTGATCACAGCTTTGTAGTAAAGGTTGAAATCAGGTAACGTGATGCCCTCAGTTTTATTTTTGTTTTTCACATTTCCTTAGCGATTCGGGGTCTCTTCTGGTTCCATACAAATTTTTGGATTATTTGCTCATTAAAAAGATTATCCACTATGACCAGGTGGGATTCATTCCTGGGTTACAAGGATGGTTCAGCATTCGCAAATCAATCAATGTGATAGAACAAATTAATAAGAAAAGAGAGAAGAACCACATGGTCCTCTCAATTGATGCAGAAAAAGCATTTGACAAAATTCAGCATCCATTCCTGATTAAAACGCTTCAAAGTATAGGGATAGAGGGAACATTCCTGAACTTCATCAAATCTATCTATGAAAAACCCACAGCAAATATCATCCTCAATGGGAAAAAGCTTGCAACCTTCCCATTGAGATCAGGAACACGATAAGGATGCCCACTCTCACCACTCTTGTTCAACATAGTATTAGAAGTCGTAGCAACAGCAATCAGACAACAAAGAGAAATAAAAGGTATCCAAATTGGCAATGAAGAAGTCAATTTCTCTCTCTTCGAAGATGACATGATTCTTTATATGGAAAACCCAAAAGACTTCACCCCCAAACTACTAGAACTCATACAGCAATTCAGTAACGTGGCAAGATACAAAGTCAGTGTACAGAAATCAGTGGCTTTCTTATACACTAACAATGAAAATACAGAAAGGGAAATTAGAGAATTGATTCCATTTACTATAGCACCAAGAACCGTAAGATACCTGGGAATAAACCTAACCAAAGAGGTAAAGGATCTGTACTTGAGGAACTACAGAACACGCATGAAAGAAATTGAAGAAGACACAAAAAGATGGAAGACCATTCCGTGCTCTTGGATCGGAAGAATAAACATTGTTAAAATGTCTATACTGCCTAGAGCAATCTATACTTCTAATGCCATTCCAATCAAAATTCCACTGGTATTCTTCAAAGAGCTGGAGCAAATAGTCCCAAAATACTTGTTTTTAATGTTTGAATATGATTGAATATGATCTGTTAAAGAGTTTTGAGACCTTAATTTGATTTGCATCTTAGATCAAAGTTGTTTGTTTACACTGAACCTAGAAATGTGGTTGTCACCTGCACTTTATTATTAATGTAGGAAATATGTTGTATGAAGTCACTTACTCATTCTGTTCTGGGTTGAGTGAATTGTTGATCCCGTTATATGGGTAGAGGTAGTTTCATTCACATTACTGAATCTCAGTCACTTATAAAGAGAGACTCCCCCGACTGCCTTAAACAACTGAGCTGCCACTGAGAATTCTTGAGTTATCATATATCGCTCCTCCTGGCCCCTGCCAAATTAAGACACACAGTAAAACAGTAAAACATGCTTTCTCTGCACTCAGTGTTCTTTCCTCACTGGAGAGGTTATTGTAACTTTGGAGGCTGTTGTAGGAAAATTTAGAACTTTTAAAACATTATAGATTCTGGGGCGCCTGGGTGGCTCAGTGGGTTCAAGCCTCTGCCTTCAGCTCAGGTCATGATCTCAGGGTCCTGGGATCTAGCCCCGCATCAGGCTCTCTGCTCAGCAGGGTGCCTGCTTCCTCCTCTCTCTGCCTGCCTCACTGCCTATTTGTGATCTCTGTCTGTCAAATAAATAAAATAAAAAAAAATTATAGATTCACCATTAGATAAAGATAAGTTATTATATAAAGAAAAGATAGAGATAGTATAGAGAAAGAAATTCTTTTAATAATAGCCCCCTTTGGGGCCCCTAGGTGGCGCAGTTAGTTAAGCATCTGACCCTTGTTTTTGGCTCAGGTCATGATCTCAGGGTCATGAGATCAAGCCCCACACTTGCTCTCTTTCTCCAATAAATAAGTAAATTAAAAAAAAAAAAATAGTCCCTTTTCAAAAATATCTGTTCCCAAATTGTCTAACTTTTCTCATTTTACTTTGTGTGAGGACTTCAGTTTCACTTAATTTTTGAAAATAAGAGTCCTCTCTGAAAAGTCCAAATATCAAAGAGGACTTGCAGCGCTATTAACTCACACAATGGTTGTGAAGCGATGGAAGAGAATGAAATGGTAGTATTCTGAAGAGAGGGAAAGCTCACGGCAGATGCCGCAGATGCCAGAGTGCATGTCAGTAGACAGTGATAGAGCTCTCATTGGGCAGTGAGTATTTGGTGGTCCAAAGCACAGACAAATAGTATAAATAGTACAGAGGGGGAGAGGTACACCAAAGGCATCATTTGCCTCTCTCAAAATGTTGCTTGAAGTTAGTAAGAAAATGGGAGGAAATTCGTGTCTTCTTAATCCAATGCTGTATGTCTTCCTGCTGCCAGGATGAATAACCCAAAGAAGAATGTATAACCAAATAGAAACCTTGGGAAAATCTTGGCAGCCTGTGGTCATTTAATACATCAAAATGTATTTCCACTATTTAGACATAACACATGCTATTTATATGTCTTGAACTACCTCAGCTCAGGATGAACCAGAATGAACTTATATGGTATAATACAACATTCCATACCATAGAAGCAACACTTCCAGCAGTTGGCAGTGTAAGTGTGGCAGGTTGCTGTGGAAGCCAGGGAGTCTCCGGAGTCTGGAGGAAGTAAGCTACTGGCCGTGCTACAAGGATCCTGCTTAAACAGAGCTGAAATGTACTAGTTAGGAAGCTGTTATTGTCAGGGCGCCTAGCTAACTCAGTCAGTAGAGCATGCAACTCTTGATCTTGGGGTTGTGAAAAATAAATCTTTTCTTGTCTTCTCTCATGAGAATTGTATGTAGAAAGCTAAAACTAAAACTCCATCTATTTTAGTGGCAAATACTGGGGAATGGAAGAAAAAATGATAACAGTATATGTTTTTATCTGCTTACATAATTTACTAGTTTATGAATATCTATATTATGTAACTTCATCTAAAAATCCTTTCCTTTAATTTTAGGTTACGTTTAGCAAGAATGAATGAAGAGATGCGGGAATCAGAAGGACTTTATGGACAGCCAGGTCAATATTCTACTAATAACCATACTGAAATGCAGTATAAGAAATGCATTCAGGAATTTATTAGTTTACAATTGGAAGATTCGTAGTTCTTTAGCAAACTGACTTAATACCCTAGAGTATTTTGTATAACTTACTTGTAAATTGTGAGTTGTTATGTATTGTACCTACTGAATTCTTGGGAGCTAACTCCTGAGCCTTTAAAACTCCGTAACTATTCCTACTACAGTACACATTTACTTGCTGTGTTCAACTTTGGCTGCTGACTTCTTTACTGCTGTACAGATGTCTTCCATATACATTCCAGTGACTTGAATGGAATGATAACCTATCTTTGTATCTTTACAGCAGCACAATAGTCATTTTCATTTTGGAATTCTCTTTAGCTGTCAAATGAATATAACAGAGTTGTTTTCTTTTTGTTATTCAGGGAATTTCTATAAATTGTGTTCAGGGAAAAAAACCAAATCACCATGTGTTTGGCATATAAAAAGGCAGTATGGCAAATACCTAGAAAAAGTTTACTGAATGAGGAGTTGCATAATCTGATCTAAAAATAAGTTGTAGGTTTAAAAATAAAATTTAGGAGTGGTTTAATAAGTCCATAAAGAGAATGGAGTTAGTTTAAAAGGTATAAAGAAAAGGTTTCACTTTATCGTAGTTTTGCCCCCAGCGATCATACAGTATCTTTTGGATAAATGTAAGTATTTAATACAGTATTTCATGAACCTGATGGCAGAGTAGCTTGTTAGAGAAACCTCAACTCAGGATCAACTCACGTCTCATTTTGAGTAATTTTCACCTTTGCGTCAAGAAGTCAGGAAAAGGACGAATGTTGCTAATCAGATTCCTTTTTTTTAAGGAACATATCCTAATTAGACATTCTTCACAAAGAAAAGATTAATAATTGGATCTCCAGTCTCATGAATTTGAGTATATGAATTACTAATTTGTTTGTTTGAAATTCATATACATATTAGTAAAAAATTCCAGGAATTCATGACCAAAATAATTGAGAATATTAGTTTCAATAAGTATATTTGATTTTTTAAAAATGAATATTAATATATTATTTTTAAAGGGGCTTAGTAATATCATCTATTCTTCCTGTTTAAATATGTTTTGAAATTTCAGTATTTTATGCTAGCTTTAGCCATTAACTTTTACTTTAACTGGATTAATATATAATTAATATAAATATGGGGCCATTCTTTTCTCAGAGGACTATATCTACTACTTATTGTTGGTCTAGTTTAAGAGGGAATAAGTAAGAACTTTGAGACTAGAGGCACTTCAGCTAGTAGCTTCTAATCTAGGGTGTCCCATTTTAATCCTATGGATCAAACAATACTGCTGACTCACGGTGTACCAAGATGTAAGAGTGCTGATTAAGGGTGAAGTGTCAGCGTTAATTCTGAATTTCACCCATTTGTTTTAAACTTGAATGTTAGATTTTAAATAAGTTATAATTTTGTAACAGAATATACTTAAGTGAGAGTATTACTAGGCCATTTTTGAGGCCTTTGTGTTTAAGCACTTTAAAAATAAAAATTATTCAAAGAATATGACCTGATATTTGTGAGGTTAAGATTGAACTTCAGGATTTTAAGTTAAATAATTCTTATTCCTGAACTTTTAAACTTAAATGTTTGGTCAGCTGTTCTTTCCTTAAGCTATTTGCTAATGAAGTTATACCCAACTGATTAGTCTTAAGGTCAGTGGTCGATTTTCCTTTGGAGTTGGGAAGCTTGAAAGGACAGGGCCTCCATATTCTTGTGACTTCTAGTTCCACCCAGATTGCTTCTGCTGCCACCATTTAGGAGTGCTCAAATGTCTCTCACTGTCATTTTATGTATGTTTATGAGTAAACACTTTCCTTTCCTCAGTAGAAAAATGAATTTTTCCAATTTATTTGACTGAAAATTTGAACAAAAAAGCCTCACTTAAAAAAATTTTTTTTTTCTGGCACTCTCAAATTTTAGTTTAGAGGTTAAAAACAGATCAGAATTCTGGAGATGGTGTATCAGCAGAATAAAATGAGAGGATAATCTTGATAATATATTTTTAATGCATTTATGGGGTCTCATGTAAAGCAGAACAATTTTATATACTTATACAGATGTGGTGAAATGGCACAGCAGTTGCTCTCTGGCTACTTTTCTTTTTCTTCATGAGTCTTTGGAGAGCAGAAATGTTTGCTCAGGCAGTAGGTTTTTCTTTCCCTCTACTTGTCACTGCTCTTTTTCTCTCATTAATTTTGGTTGATTGTTTTATCTAGATCCTTTTTTGTTGTTGTTCCCTAGCAATACCTCAGAATTGTGGGTAATTTTAAAATGCAGGTATTTTCAATCTTTGATAATGAAGAGCCCTATCACTTAAAAGTCTCAGATACAATCTTTGGAAATCATGGACTTATTTCTGAGAAACCCCACTTCTGAACCTTTTATCTACAACCCTGAAACTCCCTGTTTTTTTGCCAGGCGCTATAGTAGCACACATTTCTTGAAGGGAGGATGTATCCCTCTTTATCAGTTCCTACAACTCTAAAGAGGACTGGGTGAGTGAGTGAAATACCACGCCCTGCTCTCAGTTGTTGGAAACCACTTTGGTGGTTCCCACAGTATCTGGCTCTGTGACTCCTCTTGATTGTTGGCAGAGTTTCTCAGCCAGCTGAAAGTTCTTGCTTTACAGAACCACTACTGGTTATGTGACTAGGTTGCTGGCAATGGTTGATCACTGATCAGTTTTCAAAGGAAGCTGTAATCAACCCAGAAAGGGTGGGATCATATACTTGATCACCTGAAGGTGGGGTGTCATGTGCTGCCATCTCTTTGAGGGGAGTGCATTTTAAGGGCAAAATTAACAAAACCTTGGATCATCATAATTGCTGTTGCAATGGATATTCTGAATACCAAAAATCAAAAACTATTTTAAACTATCAGTGGACATATAGCAGTGCACATTTTAAAAACCCAGCACTGTCTGGGCATATAGAAAAGTTAACTATTGGGAGAGAAATACAATGTGATTAAGTAATTTAAAGGATATAATGTAGCGTTACAAATACTGGGTGATTAGTTGCTTACCATTTATAATAAACTGTTAAATGTACTTCTGTGAACTTTCCAGGGCAGCATATTCTGGGTTATTGTTTATGTATTGTAGTGTAGACAAGTTATATTTGCCTTGGGAAAAATTCTTAATGATTAAAATTATACTTAAATTTTAAAGAATCACATTGAAGTTCAATTTATGTTAATGATATTAAATATCTTAGTCACTATTGTTATTGTAATGTTTGCTTTTTGATAATACATTTTGAGACCTAAGAAAGGTATTTTATTGATAGTCCATTAATTAATGTTTTGTTAGAAACTGAACGTTAACAGGAAGTTTTGTGTGTGTGTGAAGGTGAGACTTCCTTTTGTATTGTATTAACTCTTAAAATGTATTCGTGAAACCAATGATTAGTGTAGCACCAACACTTTCCTTCAAGGAAGCATTTAATTCAGTGAATAAAAGATCTTATAATTTGTTTTGCATGGTACAATGGTTCTACTAAAACGTACTTGTATAATAGGTACTAGGTGATTTAAGAACAAAAGCTGGAAAACCACAAAAAGAAAAAAAAAACCTACAGTTTGTTATACAGAATATGCATTGCTAATAGTAGAAGCCATATATTGCCATTGTACTGTTGTAATACTTAAGAATGCTCATCTGGTGCTATCTGTAAACTATTTGGCATTAGCGTCTGCTAGATTTCTTCCTATTTCTTCTTGAATGTATAATGTGTGCCTTTTAAGTTACTTCTGGTGTTGAATGGTAAAATCAGTGTGTTATTTTTGTATTATAATCTGCACTTTACACTTCCTTGGAAAGTAAAATTCCAGACTCTCAAGTTTAAATAGTATTTTAAAAATATTTCTAATGTTTACAATAAATATTTTAAATATTTTAATTCAACATCTAAGATAAGAATTTTTAAATATTTTGTATGGTTAATTGATTTTTAATGTTGGTCTCTTCTCAGTTTATTTTATATCTTTTAGAATGGCTAAAAATGGGAATAGATTTGCAGTTTGTCTTTTAATGTGAGAGTTTAACTTTTAAGAAATCATGGGTGTAATTGGATTGTCCTAACAGTTGTTCTAGTGTATCAAATTTTATTTTTATTGTTTTAATAACATAATATGAGTTAGATGCTACTCTTAGCCAACCTATTAAGATTTTCTTCTTACTGTATTTTTTCTTTTTAAAGTAGACTGATTCAGGTCATGAGAACATTTCCAGGACTAAATGGAAACTATATAGAGATTTTAATAACTTGCTTTTTACATAGACTAAATACTAAATGTGACTAAATATTAAAAGTATTAAAAATTTTTTATTGAAAATTTTTGGGTTATGCTGTTAGACCTTTTTACTAGATCTTTATTCCCCTCCCCCAACTTTTTTCCGATTCTCTAGCTTTTGGTATGACACCTATTGCCTCAAAAATCTCGCTTATTAAAAGCTGACAAAACTTACTGCACTATTAACAGCTGTAGCAATGAGTTTGTACTAAGATGGATGCAAGATATCTTAGGGGAAATAATTATAAAACCCTGTTGCAGCAGTAATCATTTAAAGCAGTATTTGATGGTTTAAATTTTGAAAACAGAACTATGCTAAGCCCTGTAAAGCTAATGTTTGACAGGAAGTATTCATGATGAAAGATTCATCTTTAAAATAAGATTTTACTTTATACAAATGCTTTATCTGAGGAATTAATCTTTACGTATTCATGTATTTAGTTTCTTATGAGGGAAAGAAAAACAGTATTCAGTCTGATCTAGTATCAGTATCTATAATCTTCTCTACAAGCATATTTGTATGTATATACATATGTGCATTACTCTAATTTAACAGACATCTTTTGTATCTGTTCCTGTTTTGTCATAGCACTTTTGCTCATATGACCTACAGTAAACAAAAAACTTCTGACTAAATGTGAAACTGACTTTATATAGTAATTTTCTAGGCTTTATTATTTTATAAGCTCAGTAAGCAGTGGATTAGGTACATTAATTTTAGTTCAGCATTCAAGTTTGAGTAAAGAATTTCTTT
The DNA here is from genome assembly GCF_010015895.1 of Lontra canadensis. Classification (NCBI taxonomy): domain Eukaryota; kingdom Metazoa; phylum Chordata; class Mammalia; order Carnivora; family Mustelidae; genus Lontra; species Lontra canadensis. The sequence goes on along the minus strand of NW_022631032.1, from coordinate 1,602,184 downwards.
TTCACATGCTATTTAAATTAAAATGCCTTTTAACTAAAAGATAATATTAAAATAGACTTTTTCCTCACCTGATTATCAGTTTGTCTTATTAATAACTTGCATCCATCAGAAGCATTAGTATTTGTTATTGGTCTTTTCTTTTGGCCTTGATCAAGGGAAATACTTATTTAAAGAATGCCTTGTTTACTATACCTCATTTAGAATGACTTTAATTTCTGTGTAAATAAATGTATTTCTTTACATTGCTTTAAAATTCTTGCATCTTTGCTCTTTTCTAACTCTGAGCTTTCCTCTGTGGCTGCATCTGAGGTGCTTTTTTCAGGTATAGCTTTTTTTTTTCTTTCACTATATGCTTTTTCAGCATTTATATATGTTAGTCTTTTTTCTTCCAAAAGTGTTCATCTGAGCAAAATTTGAATATGACTAATTATAATTGTTAGCCATAAAAATGAATGTTTATTAATACTTTCATTATATACATTTTAAAAGTGTCCTTATTTTACTTTCATGCAGGTGATGAAACCTACCAGGATATTTTTCGTGATTTTTCCCAAATGGCATCCAATAATCCAGAGAAATTAAATCGTTTCCAGCAAGATTCACAGAAATTCTGAGTTTTTTTAAGGGGAAAATATTAAATTGAATGATCCCCTAATGTGTACATCTGAAATCTTACAAGTTTTTACTGCTTTAACTCTACTTAATTTTAGTAGGTATTGAATGGTTTGGAAAAAAGGTACCCCATTCATTGATTTTTTTTTTTTATAAATTAAAACGTAGGTCTCTAGTAGTTGGGAGAGGAACCTACTTTAGGACCTCTTTAATTAAAAAAAAAAAAGTCTGTTTAAAGGGCTATTTTTTATAGACAAAATCTAGACTTAGGCCATCTCTAGATTACAAGATGCTAATAGTTTGGATGAAATCTCTGTTTTTGCCAATGGGTGGTAGCATTGATTTTTTTTTCTATGCATCATGCCAGAGGACCATTCAGTCAAGCATATCTGCATCAAAATGAGAGCCAACTCTCCTGCTTGCCTGAAGAATATGTCTTTTCTTTAGCTTCCCTAATGAATTTTGGTGGTTCAAAAATACTTTTTTTGTTGTTTTGTTTTGTTCTCTGGTATCCTATCTGTTATACACACAATATGTAATGTAATTCTCAGAGCTAGAGAATATGTTTCCTCCATTTGCTCATAAATGTAGTGATATTCCTTAGATGCCTGGTTATTGTGTAAGTTATTGTGTATTGTGTAATGGCTGTACAAGTAGACGTAACTCAGTCTTTCAGATTTATCCCATTTTATGAAGCATAAAGAAGCCCTTAACAATTTTTTTTTTTAAATAAGCAAAAGAACCTTACTTACAGAAGTTGTAGTCCTTCATTGTTGGGTTGGTTTCCTAAAACGTTGACAAATTTATTGATGTAATAAAACTATGTTTCAAAGGTTACTTGAATGTTGAAAATTATACTTTTATCAGATTGTAACTTTCAACTGATTAAGTTATAATGTAGAGCATTTTTGTATTCAAAATTTCTCCTTTTCAAGATAACTTTGCTATTGCACTGAGTGAAAGAAAAATTTCTGGAAAAGAAAAATCTCACGGTTTTCTCAGTTTATACTAAAATATGTAATGATAAATTGCTTTTTAATTTTTTCAACATCTATCCTTTGTACACAGTATACAGTATTTTAAATTATACCATCTATGTATCTTTAGTAGTTGGTTACATGAAACACCCTTGAATTCCAGAACATGGATCTACTAATTTACACGTAAATGCTATAAATTTGTTTGATTCCATCTTTGATTGACATATCTTGTCAGGAGTACAAAATAATGAAGTAATTTGCCTTATAGTTTCTAATATTGTCAAGAATTAAGTTTAATCTTCTTTTACATGATGTCATATTATTGATACTCGGTTTCTAAATAAGAGTTTTTAAAATTTGCGTTACCAAATAAGTAGAAAAATTATATTTAATTTGGTGATAAAATAAATTTTAAACATAAAATTTCTTAATAACCCTCCCTCCAGTGACTAGAGTTTTTTAAGTTGATTGCATGTCAAATCAGGATTTGTCTAAACAGGAATTAGACTGAAGTAAATTCATGTCACAGAAAAGTTTCCATATTTGGCCAAATTGTGTGCATACAATGCTTATTTAGTAATAATCACTGTATATTAGATAAGGATAAAATATACTTGTGTTATTTCTAAGAAAATGTTAACTTCCAAAGCCTGTATTTTAATTACGACAGTAACAAAAACATTAAATCTTCCCTGTTTCTCACCTCAGAGTCACAGATCATCTGGCTTTGCACAGATATGGTCTGTAACATTTTTATTAGAGTGTACTTTGAAGTTGTCCAAAAAGTTCAAGGATAAGTTATGTTAAAAATATGTTAAAAATGAACAGAAAGAAAAAGAGAAGCTCACTTTTCCTTTGTAATGCCTATTCCAGTTAATCACAGGGCTTCACTTCTAAAGCTCCTAAGCTTTATCTGAGGAAGCCTGAACAGTTTTGCTTTTGGATCCAGCCGTTGGTGCTCCAGATCATCTCTGGGGCCTCTGGTTGTGAAGGCAGTTCCTTATGACACTCTTACCAGTGTGGCTGGAGTCGTGAGTTTTATTAATATTAGTATAATAAAAGTTTTATTAAACTTAGTTTCTACTTAAATTTAATGGTTAGAGATGTATTTGAAGATGATCATGGTTCTGAATATCTTCAGAGAAACTAAATCTTTATCAGTATAGGGAGCCTGACAATACAAAAATACATTCCAGTGGCTTGATTTCTTGAATATGCCATGACCCAATTTGGATGAAATTTGGCAGAAACGATGCAGTAAATATAGCAAGGCTCTAAAGTAAATTAATAGTTATAAGTAGTTACAAAGTAGATTGGCTCTTACCAAGGTGAATTTAGCTGCGTCAACTAATAGCTTTTATATAGTATGTAACAAATCTTAGTTTTATGCTGTGAATTTTTCTCAGTGCATTATGAGAAAGTACAGTGTGAACAATGTTAATCATACTTTTGGGATTCATAAGTCAATGTGATAGCTCTTTGTTTTCTTTCCTTAACTGATCTGCTTATATTAGTTTCTGGTTCCTTGTCAGTGCCTATTAGCTTATTGTTCCTAGCACATTAACTTAAAAGCTAGATTAACATCAAAATAAAATAGCAGTACTATGAAGAGCTCATAAATGCAGTCTCACACCAGAACTAGACTAAAGGTAATTGAGTAGTTACTTGCAGTTTATGTTTAAGATTTCTGAGGTTTTTAAAATTTACCTTTGGTACAATTCTTAGAAATTCAGAAATTTCTAGGGATTCAGTACATTTCCAGGGATTCAGAACCTAATTTTTACTGGTCTTCACTGTAGATTTTAGTGAGCTTTGATGTTTACTTTCCAAAACATATAATTTAATTTGGAATATGTACTTAGGTTCTTCATGAGTGCATGTTGAAAAAAAAATTATATCTTCACAGTCTGGACAACTTAAGTTTGTGATGTGTTAGGCAGTATTTTAAAAAAATATAATTTTACACATGTAAGGTATGGTGACAATAAATCTTGTACTTAAGACTAAACTTAGTACTCATTTTGAATAGGAAGACATTCTCATAGCACTCGCATATTGTCGTATTAACTTCCCTGTTTGATAGCACTTTTGATCATGGACAGGAGCAGGAAAAATGATGTATTTTTATAGAATTATTATGTCCAGAATGACTTCCACCTGCATGATATATGGAAAGAGCACTGACTAGTAGTTACTACCCTTTTTGGATTCAGAGCTTCTCACAAATAAAAGGAGTGGATAAAACGTGGTGAAACTATAACACCATCCTTTTGTGTGCTGTTCTGTTCACAGTGTACGTTGACATTGTTTTATCTCACCTGATTCTGACAGTAGGATTTCTGCGATATTAATCTAAGAATGCCAACATTTCTCATCTTTGATCCTGGACTGCTCCTCTTGGTTTACAGAGGGGAGTCATTGATTTGCTGGTTGGTGGCGTAACTGACCCCAGAACCCCTGTCTGACTGACTACTAGTCGGAGGCACTTTACTTGTATCAGGAGATGTTTTGAAATCATTGTAAAGTAGCAAAATCTGATAATGACTGCCAGCTTTCCTTGTGTTTTCATAACAAAGACTCCAAATATTTGGGAGAACCTGGTTATAAAATTACCTTGAAGGAATAGATACAGATTTGAAGACATTGAATGGTAGGAAACATTACATTTTTGTAATAACAAACATTAAGGAAAGCAAAACATGGTAAGGTGATTTTAATTTACCATATACTTATCAAATTCTTGATGCTTCCAAATGAAAGGTAACTAAAAGGGCCTTGGATTCAGTTTGGCTGAATAATGACATCAATAAACATGGTTTTGTAGACATCCTTTCCCAATTACATAGATTTATCCACTTAAAATAATGAAATAATAAGAGGAGGGAAATAAGGTTTGATTAATCTTTTCTCTGCATTGGTCTTTTCACTATATTATGTTTTAGATTTTCTTATTTTTCCTCAACAACCTCCTGCATTGGGTGTTCATTTTAAACAGGGAAAGCTTGCTACATTATGAAGATTGCTGGCACCGTTTATTTTACACAAAGGCTAAAGGTTAACTTTTGGAAATGATGGGCTACTTTTCTATATGTGTGTATTTGTGCTTTGTGGTATTTCTGGATCATTCCAGTCATAAAGATTTATTACATGTAATATTTCTTGCTACCTGTGAAAAGGCATATTTTATAGAATGTATAACCAACACTCCATTTACTTTATTCGTATGTAGAGGATTTGTATCTAATTCATGAATGTAGTTTTACTGTAGTTTGTCATTGTAAATGGAGCAAAGTACATATCTTTATAGTTATTCTAAAATGTACATTATGTAAGAATTGTAAATATTATACTTGATTAAATACTTTGTATGCTGAAAAATTATGATAAGTCAATAAAAATCTCACCTCTGGCATAGTTCTTTTATGCTCAGACTTCCACTTTATTGTGAACTATAACTGCGGACATATGTGTTAAGAGCTGTCATGTTTAGGGCGCCTGGGTGGCTCAGTCAATTAAGTGTCTGTCTTTATCTCAGGTCATGATCCCAGGGTCCACCAGGGAGCCTGCTTCTCCCTGTGCCTCTTCCTCTCTCTCTCTGTCTCTCATGAATAAATAAATAAAATATTAAACATGTCTGTTCTTTTTTTTAAAGTCCTATTCCTTTCAACTCTGTCACATTGATCCAGTTGATCCTATCTGCTGACTGCTTCAATCAGGAAATCCATTTTTCATCTTTTAAATATTTTCTTCCTGATCACAGAGCTGTATGCATTTATTAGCTAAAAATGACAAAGGCTTTTTTTTCTTTTTTCAGGGATGGGGGCTAGCTCTAATTATTTTCCACTATGATTGACATCTGTTGAAGTTCCCCATCTAGGCAACACATTCACACTCAATCCTTTTAATAAACAAAGACATGTTTTTATATTAATTGAGATAGAAGAAATGGAGGTTTGAAAGAACAGACTTGGAAGTGAATCACCAGTTTTTGCCTTTTAAGTTAATTAAAAGCAGAAACATAAAACTTTTCTGTGTGACTTGCTTTATTCCATTTCATTTCATTTTCAGAATGGTTCTGTGAAGAGAACCCACACCAATAGTGAGTAAATGTTTGTTTTTTTTTTTAAAGTATAGATTTTTTTTTAAATTTTTTACAAACATATATTTTTTTCCCCAGGGGTACAGGTCTGTGAATTGCCAGGTTTACACACTTCACAGCACTCACCATAGCACATACCCTCCCCAATGTCCATAACCCCACCCCTCCTCTTCCAACCCCCCTCCCCCCAGCAACCCTCAGTTTGTTTTGTGAGATTAAGAGTCACTTATGGTTTATCTCCCTCCCAATCCCATCTTGCTTCATTTACTCTTCTCCTACCCCCTTAACCCCCCATGTTGCATCTCCTCTCCCTCATATCAGGGAGATCATATGATAGTTGTCGTTCTCCGATTGACTTATTTCGCTAAGCATGATACCCTCTAGTTCCATCCACGTCGTCGCAAATGGCAAGATTTCATTTCTTTTGATGGCTGCATAGTATTCCATTGTGTATATATACCACATCTTTATCCATTCGTCTGTTGATGGACATCTAGGTTCTTTCCATAGTTTGGCTATTGTAGACATTGCTGCTATAAACATTCGGGTGCACGTGCCCCTTTGGATCACTACGTTTGTATCTTTAGGGTAAATACCCAGCAGTGCAATTGCTGGGTCATAGGGTAGTTCTATTTTCAACATTTTGAGGAACCCCCATGCTGTTTTCCAGAGTGGTTGCACCAGCTTGCATTCCCACCAACAGTGTAGGAGGGTTCCCCTTTCTCTGTGTCCTTGCCAGCATCTGTCATTTCCTGACTTGTGAATTTTAGCCATTCTGACTGGTGTGAGGTGGTATCTCATTGGGGTTTTGATTTGTATTTCCCTGATGCCAAGTGATATGGAGCACTTTCTCATGTGTCTGTTGGCCATCTGGATGTCTTCTTTGCAGAAATGTCTGTTCATGTCTTCTGCCCATTTCTTGATTGGATTATTCTTTGGGTGTTGAGTTTGCTAAGTTCTTTATAGATTCTGGACACTAGCCCTTTATTTGATATGTCGTTTGCAAATATCTTCTCCCATTCTGTCAGTTGTCTTTTGGTTTTGTTCACTGTTTCCTTTGCTGTGCAAAAGCTTTTGATCTTGATAAAATCCCAAGAGCTCATTTTTGCCCTTGCTTCCCTTGCCTTTGGCGATGTTCCTAGGAAGATGTTGCTGCGGCTGAGGTCGAAGAGGTTGCTGCCTGTGTTCTCCTCCAGGATTTTGATGGATTCCTTTCTCACATTGAGGTCCTTCATCCATTTTGAGTCTATTTTCATGTGTGGTGTAAGGAAATGATCCAATTTCATTTTTCTGCATGTGACTATCCAATTTTCCCAACACCATTTATTGAAGAGGCTGTCTTTTTTTCCATTGGACATTCTTTCCTGCTTTGTCGAAGATTAGTTGACCATAGAGTTGAGGGTCTATTTCTGGGCTCTCTATTCTGTTCCATTGATCTATGTGTCTGTTTTCGTGCCAGTACCATGCTGTCTTGTAAATGTTTTAAATTAAAAGAAACGACCTACTTTTTTCTATTGCAAAACAATGCTTTTTCATTGTAGAAAAATGTTTAACAATAAGTAAAAAAGATAATCATCCATAATTCCATCATCTTCCTGTGCTCCTGATATGGTCTCTACTAGCCACATGTGGCTATTGAAATTAACTAAAATTAGAGAAAATTAAGAGTTGAATTCTTCTCTCACACTGCTACATTTTAAGAACTCAGCCGCATGTGCCTAGTGACTACTGTTTTGAACAGGACAGGTTGTAGAACATGTCCATCATTGTAGGAAATTCTGTTGAATAGCGTTGAGGGGGAAGCTTAATTTCTTGGTATTTATCTTTCTAGAACTTTGTGTGTGTGTATTTTTGTTAATATACAATGGGACCATACTGTTACCTGCGTCTTTCACTTAATAAATTGGGAACAGATCTTTAAGTCCCGAAGTCTTCTACATCACTTTGGGGAGGGTTTTCAATAGTCTTTATTATGGAAAATTTCAAACAAACAAAGTAGAATAATTTCAATAGCTAGTAGCTCATGGCTAACATCGTTTTATCAATACTACCACCCATTTTTTTCTCTTTCCCAGATTTTGAATAAAATCTCAGACATTTCACTAACATCATTCAGTATGTATCTCTAAAAGAAAAGAGTCAATCACAATATTCATTTCCTTAAACTATAAAATTATGTAGTCACTATTCAAATTGCCCCGATTATATCAAATGTGCTTTTTAAAAATAGATTCTTCAAATTAGAATTCATAGAAGTTCCATTCATTACAGTTGGCTAATAGGTCTCCTGAGTCTCCTATAAGTTCTTCATTAATTTTGAAGTTTCCACTTGCAGTTTGTCGAACACATCACTTTTAATAACAGCACCATTATTTTTGTTTAACCACTTTATTGATGAATATTTGATTCTAATTTCTTGCCACCCTAAATCTAGCTCTGTTTTATCCTTATGGCTAAATGTTTGCATGCATTCTTAATTATTTCCTCAGGATGAATTCCCAGAAGTAAAAATGCTGATTCACAATGGGCAGATATATTTTTGAGGCTCATTCAATGAGTCAGGTATTGGGGATATTGCAGTCAAAAAAATAAAAGATAGATGAACTTCTATTTTCTTGACATCTTGGAATGGAGAAGGATGGGACTGAATAGTTTATAGGTGGCGCTCGTGAGATTGTTGGAGGATAGCGCCTCACAGTGTTTAGAGACCACTCATCAAGGCAGTGACATCTAAGTCAAGGTTTGACGCAGAAGGGGAGTTTGGCAGTGTGAAGATCTAAGGCAGCGCTTTACAAACTTTGGTCTGTAAAAGATGCACTATTGAGGCCCAGTCTCACTGATGATGCATAGGGCCTGATTCTCTGTGTTTTTACCTAGCTCCCCAGGTGCTTCCAAAGCCAACCAAAATCTGGGAAGCTCATCTTGGAGAGAAACATTTCATCACAATAGGAGAGAATTGAGAGTGCTCTTAGGGCCCAGAAAGATTTTAGTTATTGCCAGAGTGCCTTCCAGAAAAGTACCCACCCTTCATCTGCTGTAGAGGAAAGTTTCTTTCTCTGTATCCTTGACAGTATTGGGTACTAGTCAATATGAAAAAAATCCGATCATCTACCCAATATTACAGATGGAGAAACCAATTACCTCTAATCTCTGGTCAGAAGTCTTGACCAAAGTGAGAACTGAAAGAGTTAATGTGCTTAAAAAGTTCTTTGTTTAGCTGGGTCTATACCCAGCCAGTTTTATCTGTTTTGAGTTGAGGAAACAGCACATGTCACCACGTGACACACTACATACCTTTCCTTATTCTATTTTCTCCTGCTAGAATATAAGCTCTATGAGGGCACAGATTTCTGTTTTCTTTCACTGGTGTAATCCTCAGGCACTATGTGCTTGATATTCAGGGGTCACTTGTTACCTGTTGAATAAATGGCCACCTTCATTCAACTCCTGTTTTAGTTTCCAGCCAGCAATATATTTTAGGAAGTTGCAACATTAATTTTTCTTTATGGTCAAAGAATTGGGAATAAAAAATTAACATGGAGTTAAGACTAGTCTCGAGTATTTTCCTTTCTATGTAAAATCTAAATTATCTTGTCACTCCTCTATTATCCATAAATACCAGGAGTAGTGATCTTGTAAAGGTCTGAAAAGTAAAATAATTGAATAAGTTCTAGAATAAGTGGCATAAGGAAAAACCACATTATTGATGTGAAGGTGAGGGGCACAACTCCAGATTTTTTACTAGTGAACAATTAGAATATAATATAGCCGTAGCACACTGCTGTGGAGATAATACGGAACATATAATAAAGTCTTAAAGGAGATTTGTAGTTTGGTATTTGTAATTACCCTAGAAGAAAAGTTATGGTCGCTATTTTTGGGTACTTGTTGGCTATTTAGCCCTTTTGTAGAGTTTGGTGTTTCTAGCATATTTTTTATATATATATATATATATTTTTTTTTTTTAATATATGTTGTTTGCTAAGTGTTAGGCACAGTTCTGCTTTTCATGTATTGTCTTATAATCCTATGAAGCTTAGGTACTAGTATTTACCCTGTTTTCCAAATGGATCTTATTGAAGCTCAGATTAAGGATCCTGTCTGAAGTCTAATAATTAGTCATGCTAGATTAACTTGGAGAACTTGCTCTTGTAACCAATATCTGCTGAAGGTTGTGGTAAAATACACACAACCCAGGGCTTGAATTACTGCTTTCAGTGTGAGTCTTGTCTAAAAGCTTGGGCATTGGCAGAAGTAAGATTTGGGTTGAGATCTGGCTCTATTACTAGCCAGCTAAATTTGCGCAATATATGCTCTAAACCTCAATTTCCTCAATTGTAAAGTGCAAATAATACCTCTGCTTCTTAGGGTTGTGAGGATTAAAGGAATTAAAGTAAGAGCCCATCACTTGAGTGAGTTAATTTAGCTACTGGGTTACCTTCCTACCCCCACAAGGTAATTAGTATGTATTGGTCTTTTCACTCAGCCCACTTCAGAGTTCTAATTTTTTTTCTTTCAGAAAACTGTTACTCCGATTGAAAAAAACAAGAGATAAAAGTGAGATGCATTGTGGGGCGACTGGGTGGCTCAGTCAGTTGAGTGGCTGCCTTTGGCTCAGGTCATGATCCCAGGGTCCTGGAATGGAGCCTGGCATCCGGCTCCCTGCTCGGTGGGGAGCCTGCTTCTACCTCTCCTTCGGCCTGCCACTCTATCTACTTGTACTCTTTCTCTGTCAAATAAATTAAAAAATCTTAAAAAAAAAAAAAAGATGCGTTGTGGTTCTGGGTACCAGTCACTTTCACCAATAAGAGCATGGCACAGTAAACTGCTGAGTGATAATTCGTATGTGCATTTGCCCATGCATTTTCACCTCTGCGACCTTCAAGCATGCAGATCATTTGTACATGTTTAAATGCTGTAGTATTATCATCAGTCCTTAGAAGACTGAAGTTAATGAGTTTTTATGTAGTTGTCAAGTGTCCCAGCTGTCTAAGGTCAAAGCCGTTAACTGTGTGACCTTGGGCAAGTTACCTCAGTGTGCCTCAGTTAAAATTTTGAAAAACGACTTGGCACGTCTTGAGATTCTCTTAAGGTATTATTAGTCTCTTAAAAAAAAAAAAGTCTCCGGCGTTACTTCCTGGGACTTTGGAAACTATCTCCAAGTTGTGGGCAGCAGGGTCCCCCTGCTGGCCACATCCTTTACATGGCCTCAGGTGCCAGTGGGCTGGGCAGGCCATTTGCACCTTAGGTGGCATTTCTCGTTTACCGTGAATGAGGAAGGAGCGTGTTAGTTTAAACTCCCTAGCCCCAGCTAGTCTCCCAGATGTGAAGGGAGTCGGCGGGGAGAGGACTTCAAGCTTCCAAACATTTCGGGGAGAAAGGTTCAGAAATAAAATTTTTCCCTTTTTGTGCGTCCAGTTTAGTATTTTTGCTAACGAACGTCCTGCGTTGGGGCGCCTCTATACCTTTCAAGGCACAGCTTCGATTTCTAGCGTCTGGGTCTGGGTATTTAGGACGCCCAGTTTCAACAAACCTTCCTTGCAGCCCCGCTGGTTTTCTCCAAGTCTCAGTCCTCACCCACCGCCCGATCCTTCCCGTCTGGAATCCCGCTAAATCTAGGACCCAGCGGCTGCCGAGCAGCCCTGGCCCCGCCTCTCCGCGCATCAGCGCCCGCGGATTGGCTCCGGGCAACGAGGCCCCGCCCCCGCCATGGCCGCTGCCCGCCGCTTGGGTCACTAAGTGGCTGCCTGGCTGCTGGTGTCCGCTGCCGCTCCCCTGCTGCTCTGTCTGGGGGTGGGTGGTGCATGGGTCGGCGAGGCGGGCCCTCATGCTCTCGGGCCATGGCGCGCCTGGCCGCTGTGCGCTCCCACTACTGCGCGCTGCTGCTGGCGGCGGCGCTGGCCGTCTGTGCTTTCTACTACCTCGGCTCCGGCCGGGAAACCTTCTCCAGCGCCACCAAGAGGCTGAAGGAGGCCCGCGCCGGGGCTCCCGCCGTGCCCTCGCCGCCCGCGCTGGAGCTGGCGCGGGGCTCCGTGGCGCCGGCCTTGGGCGCCAAGGCCAAGAGCCTGGAGGGCGGCGGGCCGGGGCCGGTGGACTATCACCTGCTGATGATGTTCACCAAGGCGGAACACAACGCCGCGCTGCAGGCCAAGGCCCGCGTCGCGCTCCGCTCCCTGCTGCGCCTCGCGAAGTTCGAGGCGCACGAGGTGCTTAACCTGCACTTCGTGAGCGAGGAGGCCAGCCGCGAGGTGGCCAAGGCCCTGCTGCGGGAACTGTTGCCGCCAGCCGCCGGCTTCAAGTGCAAGGTGAGCGGGGCTGCGGCTGGGGGCTCCTGGTGGAAGGCCCACCCTATACATTCATCTGTCCCCCCACCCCCCACTGCCCCAGCTTTGCCCGAAACGTGGGAACGTGTTTCTAGGTGTGCTGGAGGCAGCGTTCGGGAGGCGTGCCCAGGAGCCAGAAACGCTCAGCGGGTCTGGGAGTGCTGCGGGGCATGGACTCACTACCCTGACCCGTGCCCCACCCGTTAAGTCCCTCTTCTCCCGAGATTTGGCTCGCCCCCTCTCTGCTGGCGTTGCAGGATTCTGCACTACCTTCGCAGTCTGCACTTTTTATTCTCAGTCTTTGACTTTTGAGGTTGGAACGGGTCGTTTGAGGCAGTAGTCATCTGATGCGGAGAGTCTGTGGCCAGGGTCTTAGTGAGGTCGCGTGAATTGAAGTTGCAGTGATAATTCTCGTATTAAAGTCAGAATTGCCTAAGCCCAAACCTAGACATTGTGAACCACCTCATCCCCTCTCTGTACCTTCTTCTTCCCTAGTCTCAAGGGTCACGAACCCATTTAGAGAATCCACCAGTTTCTCTGAGGGAGGAAGCAGAAGCTCTAAGAGGTACAGATACGATCTGGGGAGAGCACAGCAGAGCTAGCCACCCTGTCCCAGGCTGGACCAACCTGCTTCGTTGGCAGCTCTGCTCCCACCTCTCTCCCTCATCTCCCATGATCTCCCAGCGCTGCTTGTCAGAGATTAGCTTCCTGGCTTAGTGTTAATTGCTTCAGTCAAGTTGCTAGCCTCATTTTGACCTCATAGTTGCACAGAGGGCATCCAAGGTCTGATTTTTGGATAAGACTAGGAGGTGATCTTAAAGGATGGAGACTGATAGTGGGGGAAGGGGTAGTGAGGTAAGAGTAATGTTCCATGTGTTTGTGTCCAGTGAGTGATGGGGGAGCTGCTGCCCGGATCCTGCAGGGTTCAGGGGTCTCTGGCAGCTCAAGTCCCAACTTCCAGGAGGGCTGCGTTGTGGGCCTGGCCCTCCTCTCCAGCCTTGCTTTTTGTCCTCCTGTGTGCACCTTAGATCTTGAATGTGCTGAATGTGTCTTTACATAAGATGTATTCTCTGCCCAGGATGTCCTTCCTTTCCTCCTGGGCCCTTGGCCACTCTTTACTTAGCTTTCACCGTCCCTGGAATGTCCCTAGACTTGGGGACCATCTGTGCCCAGCCTTCCACAGCTTTCCATTCCTGCTTCTCCTCATAGCCCACAAAGTCTGTCTCTTGTCCAGAACAAGTAAGCCTGTCTGGAGCATCCACCATAGTCAGGGAAGGGCACCCGGGCCTGGACTTCATGCTGTAGGAGACCCAGAATCCAGGTTCTTGACCACTCTCTGACCTGGGGTTTTTCAGCATGGGACCCATCACAGTTTACCTAATTGGAATCTCAAGGTGAGATCTGGCAGCCTGTCCCAGGTGATCCCTAGTACTTTAATGCTTGAGAAACGCTGTGCTGGTCTGAGGGAGAAAACCAAGGGCCAGTCTGGGCAGAGTTGGGATTTGACAGGGTCTCCAAACACCACCCTGAAGACCAGCATTGTCATTTTATCACTTTATGGAGTCAGAGGTAGCAACTTGGGCCAGATCTCTACCCAGCCCTTTCTCTCCAGCTCGACACAGCTTCTTGTGCACTTGGGGCTGTGTGGCTGCTTGGCCTTTGCTGTGTCGTGCTGCCGTTGGGACCCTCTTTCTCTTTCCATCTCCAGGTCTTGGTCATCTGTCTTTGCCATCGCCTCTGGAGCCTTTCAGGGAAACCCCATCAGAAAGACAAGTCTTCCTCTTCTTCCTCCTCCCTGGTGTGCACTGGTGCTATGAACGTGTTGGGTCTTATCTCCAGTCCCATGATGCCTAGCACAGAGTCCGCACCAGAAATACTGACCTTGGGGCCAGGTTCCCATCATGGTGCCTGTGTTTCCTGCTCTCTCCCTCTGCCATGCTCTCTTCAGACAACCATAGGTCACTAGGCCCTGGATACAGCTCTGGGGGACGTGAATTGAGGCATGGCTGATGAGGGTCTGGAGGCTTTGTAGCTAGATGGCTGTGGTCAGAGAACAGGAAACTGTAGACATTCTCACCCTGGTTGCATCAGGGCTGGGAGGGGTCTTCAAGAACATAGTACAGTGGGTGAAGAGACTTGCCCAAGGGCACTTGGGGAGTTACTGACCTGGCTAGGACCAGACCCATGTCCTAGGTCAGTGTTTTCCCCTTTCTACCATGTTTCTTCTTTGTTTCTCTTCTGAGGTTTTATTTAAATTCAAGTTAGTTAACATATAGTATAGTATTGGTTTCAGGAGTAGAATTTAGGGGTTCATTATTTACATATAACACTCAGTGTTCATTCCATCAAGTGCCCTCCTTAATGCCCATCACCCAAGTACCCCATCCCCCCCACCTCCCTTCCAGTAACCCTCTGTTCTCTATGTTGCGTCTTCTATGATTTTGCCTCCCCCTCTGTTTTTATCTTATTTTATTGTTCTTTCCCTTCCCCTATGTTCATCTGTTTTGTTTCTTAAATTCCACATATGAATGAAATCATCATAGACCATGTTTCTTCTTTAAGAAACACTTCTGTCTTGTAAGGTAAGGCAATAAGGACAGTTTAGTCATAGGAGAAGAGTTGTCTTGACATTTGTGAGGACACCTTGGGGAGAGGAAGGCAGCTCCCTGCCCACCCACCTGTCTGGAGACCGCCTGCTCCCTCAGCATGGGCTCTTAGGAGGTCACCACCATGTCTGTAAGTTGCAGACCAGAGCTCTGGTGAGCCGGCGTGGAAATTGTGCCCACATCCAGAGGTCTCTTCTAAGGCCCTTTTCAAGGGAAATTAAAATACCTTTTAGCTGAAATGCTTGCAGAAAGAGACTACAGAACATTATTAGTGACCTCAGATTATATTTTCATTAAATATTAGCCAAGGAACCATTCACTTAACCAGAAAAATCTTGTGTCCATTATTATGGAAGACCTTTTGAAATCTACTGGTTTGTCTCCTAACAGTGTGGAAGTCTATTATGTCTTCATTTATTTAATAAGCATCCAAACCTGCTGTGTTCCAAGCACCAGGTTAGGAGCTACTAGCCTGTATAAATAGGTCTGTGGACTGACGGCATCAGAATCAGGGCATGGGGCACCTGGGTGGCTCAGTTGTTAAGCGTCTGCCTTTGGCTCAGGTCATGATGCCGGGGTCCTGGGATCCAGCCCCACATCAGGCTCCCTGCTCCAGGGGAAGCCTGCTTCTTCTCCCTCTCCCACTCCCCCTGCTGGTGTTCCCTCTCTCGCTGTGTCTCTCTATCAAATAAATAAAGAAAATCTTAAAAAAAAAAAAAAAAAAAAAGAATCACATGGGCATGCTTATTAAAAATTCAGGATCCTGGGCTCTGCCCCAGCCTGTGGGTCAGAAGCTGCTGGGTGGGCTCTGGGAATCTGAATTTGGATGGAGCTGCAGAGGCTGGTGTGGGAGTTCACTGCCCTAAGGGGATACAGGAGCACCTGGGGCTCTCCTCCCGACCTTTAAGACCCAGTTCAACCCACTTCGGCCCTCCTCTCTGTGCAGCCTTCCCTGGGAGCACAGTGCCTGGCTCACGGTAGGCATTCAGGAAACATTTGGCTGGACTGCTCTCTGTCCTCCAGGCGCTCCTGGTTCTGCTGGCCTGGGCAAGGCTGCTGCATTTGTTCATCTTGCATAAATGCTGCTTTTATGATATGCCTTCCACTCAGAGCCTCCTGACCCCTGGCTCACTTTCATCCCGGATTAGTCCTATGGTGTGTGGCTTCAGTTTTTTGTTCCCACCTTTCCTCCCCAGGCTGTGGAAGAAGCTGTCCCTTCTTACGGGGTTTTGCTCACTCTGCTTCTGAGCCATCTGTTGCCTCATTCTGTTTGTCAAGAGGAACTCTACCCTTGTAACACTTATATCCAGACGTGTCTTTTTCATCAGCCTTCCTTGCTCTATCAGGTTTGATAGAATATGCCGTGGAATTCCCAAATTGTGGTGGTTTATGCAAGATTGAGGTTTATTTCTCATGTAAGTGGAAGGTCAGAGGTGGGCATTCCTGGTGGTCTGGGGGCTTCCTGAAGTCGTGAGGGTCCTAGGCTCCTTGCAGCTGCCTATCTTACTCTCCCTAGGGAGTGACTAACCCTTGTCCTCATGGGCCAGGCTGGCTGCTACAGCTTTAGCCATCATATCTGTGTTTTGGTGGCAGGATGGAGGAAGAAGCAAAAAAAGACTACTCCATTCAAAATAGGGGTTCAATTAATCAGGAAGTGGAGGAGAGCAGGTTTAGAGTA
Organism: Lontra canadensis; assembly: GCF_010015895.1. Classification (NCBI taxonomy): domain Eukaryota; kingdom Metazoa; phylum Chordata; class Mammalia; order Carnivora; family Mustelidae; genus Lontra; species Lontra canadensis. Next base: position 1,585,886 of record NW_022631032.1, on the reverse strand, counting down.
GATGACTGGCCATCCCTGCCCCATCCCTGAAGAGCCCTCCCAGGCCTGACCAAGCACCTGATGTATGTGGAACCCTGATTCGCAGCTATGGGGGACACTGACGTGGGTCAGGCACAGCCATCCAGGAACCCACACTGCTGAGTGTCACCGACCCGTTCATCCTGTCTTGCTGCAAAATGCAGTGGGTTGGGCATGAGAAGGCCCTGAGGGGGTGAGACAGCTCTGAATTGCAACCCCAGTTGGCCAGTTACTAGCTGGGGTTACCATGGGTCAGCCACCTCGCCGCTCTGGGCCTCCGAGGCCTTGTCTGTAAACGAGGATCAAACCCCTCCCCCTACCGCCTCCCGCATAGCGGCGAAGATTCGATGCAGCCCTTCTGCAGTGTGTCCAGCCCAGTGCTGCTGCCATGGCATGGCCCCCACTCTGCTGACCTGTGGGGAAAAATCAGCACAGCGAGCAGGCCCCGGAGCACCCGACATCCCTTAGCACTGATACGACCTGTGGTCCACCCCTTTCCCCTATTTGGGGTGGGCAGCGCCCCCACCCCGGCCCCTTTCCTGGCACAGAGGCCCGGTGGGGCTCCCCCGCCTCGCCGGTGCTCCATACTGCTTCTTCATGGTGTTTCTCTTATGCTCTCGTTGCGTGATCACTCAGATGTTAGCCACTCCTAAAGGCCTTCCCTGAACCCCTTGTCTGAAGTGGCCCCCGCCCGGGCCCTCATCTTCTTTCCCATCACCCTGTTTGTAACACATTCTCATTTGTTCGTTCCTTCATTTGTTCAGCAGAGGAGCTCTTACCCTGTGCCGTGAACAGTGGGAACAGAACCGAGTTTCTGCTCTCGTGGAGCTTGTGTGTGTGTGTGGAAGAGGAGAGAGACTTCAAACGGATAAACAAGTACAGATAGGGCAAATCAGATTGTGAGAAGTTTAGAGCAGGTAAAGCAGGGTAAGGATATAAGAAGCGTATGGTTCGGGGAGGGGGCAGTTGGCTGGCCGCGGTGGTCAGGGAAGGTCCCACTGATGAGATGACACTTGAACAGAGACCGAGGGGAGTGAGAGTATGCACTTTTGGCCCTCTAGGAGGGAGAGAGCTCGCGCCAGAGCTGCATGTGGGAAGGCTGCAGGTGGGAGTGTGCTCTGCATGCTTGAGGAAATAACCATCCTTTTATTTATTTGCAGTCTTCTCTCCCTACTAGAATATAATCTCTGTGAGGGCAGGACATCACTTCCCTTCTTCATCTCCCGAGGTCCACAGGAACCCCTTAAACGCCATTCCTATTTCTGGCCTAAGTTGGAAGTGATAGACTCGGGACAGGCAGCCTGCTAACCTGGAACACAAGAATCAGACAGACTTCTGGAAGGATAGGCAGCCCTGGACAGCCACTGGCCTCCCTGCAGGGGTAGGCAGGCTCTCCACAGGTAATTCCATCCAGAAGAGGGAGGAGGAGAGGAGAAGAGAGGAAGGGAGTGGGGAGGAGAGGAGAGGATGAAGGGCCAAGTAGAAGTAGAGGAAGGGGCCAGGGCGGGCATGCCTTCCAAACTCACCCATCAGACCAGTTTCTCCTCCTACCTTAAGGGAGGTGTTCATGTGCATGGTGGGGAGCAAGAGGCCAGGAGAGCCTGTTTAGTGGAGACCCGCCCCCTCCCCTGTGTAGAAGGCACAAAACAGTGGAAACAGGTGCTCCTCTTTCCCCCACCACCGTCATATTCTTAGCACAGTTCCTGGCACTTTCAAGGCTCTCAATCAATATTCACAGTTGACTGACTGATGGCTGTATTAGCTAAACCCAGGAAATCCTCTGAGAGTTCTCAAGAGTGATTGGCAGATCATCTCTTCCGACGAACCCATCTTCCTCAGAGCATGAGGCGGGGTTGCCCAGTTTCCAGATAACAAGTTAGGACTGAGAAGGAAGCCATGTGCTTTCCACACATAAAGCGGTTGCTGGATTTCGGGAGGAGCGTGTGCTGAGGACTGGGGTGGCTGACGGATGGGGAAGCTCTGTGCACCCTGGGGCCCTTCCAGAGTTTCTGCAGGAGCACAACTGAATGGTTTTGAAGAGATGAGACCTTCAGCTCACAGTGGGGGCTTGGAGGAAGCGTAAAGCCCGCCATGCTGGATGTCGCATTGATGAAGCTAATGACAAACAGGTGACACTGAAAGGCAGCTTCTCCAGCTGGTCAGAGCAGAGACCCCTTGCATATGAATGAGACTTGAATAAGTTATGACCATCTGGGAAAGAGGAGACCTGAGAAATGCCTCCTGTGATGAGAGGCTCTTTGGAAAGACAGGCCGACATTTTTTTACTACAGAATTTAGAGAACAGTGCCACGTCACCAAACCTGTTTGCCAGTGGAGCGCTTTTAAATTATAATATGTTCATGAAACAACTGAAGTAGTTTGTGTACCGATGCGTGTTTCTCAGGAAGAACTTCAATCATTGATCTGAGGGAATGACTTTATATGGTATTATTGTGTCCTGTATGATGCACTCTGGATAATTCCATAGACAGTACCACAGATCATATATTAACGTTATAAGGCAAAGCCCGTACCATAGGTCAGGGACCATCGTAGAGCTGAATCACACTGACACATGGGTGGTTGGCCTCAGGGTACAGATGCAGTGTTCTAGCTGGACTCCAGGAATTCCTCACAATTTTCTGTTTTCTCTTCCCATAGATCATTTAGAAAAAGGTGATCACTTTTTTCTCTTTTGCAATTAAAAAAACTGAGGTAGAATATACATGCCATAAAATGCAACCCTTTTGAAAGAAACAGTTCAGTGGTTTTTTATATCACGAGATTGTTCAGCCATGACCACTAGTTCCAAAACATTTTCATCATCCCCCAAAGAAACCTCATACCCATTAGCAGTCACTCCCCATTCCACTCTGTCCCCAGCGCTGGCAATCTGAAACTGCTTTCTAGCTCCATAAATTTGCCTGTTCTGAACATTTCATAAAAATGGACTCCTTCAATACGTGACCTTTTGTATCTGGCTTTCTTTGCTTGGCACGGATAATACTCCATCCTTTTTAATGACTGAATGATATTCTGTTGTATGGACATGCTGCATTTATCCATTCATTATTTGGTGGACATTTGGGTGGTTTCTCCTTATTGGCTATTGTGAATAATTCTGCTGTGAACATTCGTTTATGAGTTTCTGTGTGGTTATATGCGTTCACATCTCTTGGGTATATATACCCAGGCATAGAATGGCTTGGTCACATGTTACCCTTTCAGGAAATGCTAGACTGTTTTCCAAAGTGGCTGTGCCATTCTGCCTTCTCACCAGCAGCGTATGAAAGTTCCAGAGTCTCCACATCTCAGGCCACACTTGCTGTGGTCTGTCTTTTTGATCATAGCTGTTCTCGTGGGTGTGAAGTAGCACACTGGTTTGATCTGGTTTTGATTTGCATTTCCCCAATGACTAATGGAGAGATGATTACCTATTGATAAGGACAACTGCATATGTGTATTTGCTGTTTTTCTATGTGTTTGCCAAAATGCATTTTACAAGAATACCCAGGTGCCTGGACACTCCCTGCCCCACCAGAAAGATGTTAGATAGCATCTCTGGAAAGGCTTGTCTTCTGAAGAACACAGTTTAGAAATTTCAGATGTATACAGTAATGTTATTTCTAAAATCAACGAGGCCATGTTACTCGTATGAAGACTCGATTAGGAGAATAATAGTAACATTTGTTAAGCACTCTAGAGTGTATAAAAGGGCTTTTACAAACATCTCATTTGAATGTCATGGTGACAGGTGAAGGAGACCCCATGGCTGACAGATCAGGTGACTTATTTGAGTCACAGCTGGGCTGTGTCGTGCTTTAGGGAGGAGGGGACACCCTCCAGAGTGGGAGCCAGTGAGGGCTGGGCTGTAGCCCACCTCACACCGCTGCCCGATGGCCCCAAATAATTAATTACACCAGTCTGAACAAAGCCTGTGCTTGCTGCAAGGGTGGCATCTGTCTCCCTCGCTTTCCCAGAACACTGCAGAATCACCAAGCTTTGGAGCTGTAAGGACGTTCTGAGCCTATGGGTGCAGTGTCCTTCCCAGTGAGCTGATGGACCTGGGTGGAGGGGGTCAGTGATAGTGCCACACAGTGCTGGGGTCAGAATCAGTCCAGGCCCTTCTGTTTGGGCGTCAGTGTTAGCAGCAGCCTCTACTCCTCCTTGGGAGAGTGGATCGAGAGCCAGCTCACCCTACCCGCCCTTGCAGAGGCGGCCAGTGCTGGGCCTGTGTTCAGCCACCCCAGCCGGGCCTCGCTACACTGTGTCTCCATGGATCTTTCTGGCTGGGGAGGGGAGGCCAAAGCCCTGCTGGTTGTTGGGGGCTAGCTTGGTGCCCGAGCCGGACCAGGGGGTCAGTACTGGAGGGAACCGATGTAGTGTGTCCACAGCTCAGGGTTTGTGCTGGAGGGTGCCCCAGGGCTAGGATCAGTGCGCCGGTCTCCGCGCCAGGAGGTCCGCAGGTGGAGTAGCTGTAGGAGTGCAGCCCACAGTGAGCCACCAGGCTCTCCTGCCTGGCACTGCCTTGTCCCTGAAACCCGCTCTCCTGCTCCCTGTGCGGGGTTCCCTCGAGGGGCCCGAGGAGCCGTGTGCGGCGCTCCGTGCGGCCACTAGAGGGCGCTGCCGCCCCGCGTTTGTTCCGCTGGAGTCGGGTGCCAGAGCCCGCCCAGCTCTGCCACCGTGGGAGCCCGCAGCTCAAGCCCAGCTGTTTTTGTTCTTTCTCCACGAGGGGCCCCCGCCCCTCTCCCCGGGTTTTAGAGAGGAAGATTGAAATGAAAGGGAGTCTGCGTGGCGATTGTGGGCGGTCATTTCCTTCCTCCGCCCGGTGTAAACTGGCTTTGATGAGGTCCTTTGAAAAAAGGTGGATGAAACAGAAGCTGGATGGTTGCATCCGGATGGAGAAGACATCAGGGCTTCCTGGCCGCGTCGTCTGAGGGACCCTTGCGGGTGGGCGAGGGGGAGTGTCTGCGCATCCCGCAGCCCAAGCCTCTGGCCTGCCCTTGTTCCTGCCAAGGGGCCCCCAGCGGGGCCCTGCCCACAGCCTCCCAGCTTCCCAGGGTGCATCCACCCAGCATTTGTGGGTCCTCCAGGAGAAGGGAGGCGGCCTGCCGCTTAAATAGGGGGGATCTGTGGCTAGAGCTGGGTGAAGGCAGAGCCGCCCCTGACGCCCACCAGACACTCCTGCAGAGACAGAGCCGCAGGTCCCCTGGCATGAGGTGGGAAGCTGGGGCAGTGGCCGAGAGGCAAGCTTGGTGGGTAGAGGTGCAGTGCCCCCCTCTTGGTGGGCAGTCACTGTGGCCGTGTTGCTTGACGCCAGGTGCGGGGCTTCTTACTGTTGGCAGTGCAGTGCACCCAGCCCTGTTGTAGGTGCCTGTTTGGACACAAAGCCAGCTGTTCACTTAACGTGCTTTAATTAAAGCCATTTGTTTTCTTTCTTGGGGTGATTACTCTTAAGCAGCTCCAAGAAAGTGATCCTCCTGCTGGTGGGACTGAATGTCAGGGAGGCCTTGCCCTGCTGGCCAGCCTGGGAGCACACTTTTCCTCTCTGGCCTCTTTCCTCTCCTCCCTGGAGCTCACTACCCCTTCTGCCCCCGCAGAGTCTGTACTGTGCCAGCCAGGGCAGGAGCACAGGGCTTGGAGCCCCAGGCCTGGGACTCAAGTGCTGTCCGGAGTCTTTGGGAGCAGTGGGGCCCTGGGTATAATCCCTGGACCTCTTTCCCCTTCCCCGAGATCTCAAGGGTGGCTAGGAGATAAAATGGGGCAGCTTGGGGCCTAACCTGTGGCAGCTGATGGGCTGATAAATGGCGGCTTTCCCTCCTGGTACCTGAGTAGGTGTGTTGGGAGGAGGGACTCGTTGCTCATCATCTGAGAAAGCACAGTGCTTACTGATTCAGTTGGACGGCAGGAGAGCTGGCTTGCAGAGCTGTGTTCTGCCCAGGTTGGCTTCATGATGTCTTCGTCTTTTGGGGCTGCTCTGACAAACTACCACAGACTGGGTGGCTTGTGAACAACAGGTATTTCTCACAGCTGTGGAGGCTGGAAGTCCAAGACCAGGGTGCCGCAAAGGCCTTTTCCTGGGTTGTGGACTGCCAGTTTCCTGCTGTGCGCTCACTTGGGGTCTCCTAGAAGGGCTCTAATCCCATTCATGAGGGCTCCACCCTTGTGACCTATTCACTTCCCATAGGCCTCACATTGGGCATTAGGCTTTCAGCATCTGGATTTGGGTGGGGTGGCGGGGGTGGGGAGGAGATAAACATTTGACTATAGCACAGGGAGACCTCATGTTCTTTTGAGTCTTCCTGAGTTCCCCAGACTACAGTGTTCTCTCCTCTGAGCCTCCCCTCCAACTCCCCAACCCCTCTTAGCAATGCAGTGTGTACCCCTTGGAAAGCTCTGGATACTGGCCTCATTTGGTACTTAGTTATGCCCATGCTTTCTCTTTTCTGTGAGGAGGATGAAGCCCCAGTCTTCATCTCTCCCTTCCCCAGTGTGCCGAGCACATGTCTGCTTTGAGCAGAGGCTCAGCAAATGCCTGCTTGATTTGGCCTGCCTTTTGGAGTGTGTGCTATTGTTTCCATTAGGATGGTGAAGCTGGGGTCTGTGCTTTATAGTCTTTGTGTAGGCAACATGGATGATCCTGCTGCGCCTTCTGGGGAGTGGAGCCCTCTCTCTGAAACGTCCTTTCTAGAAGGTCCAATTCTAGAAATTTCTAGAAGATTCCAATTCAAACTTGTTCATAGTAAACTGTGAGCATTTTTTAGGTTTGTTTGTCTCTTCTTAATGGTGTTCGATTTGTTTTCTTGGTCTGATCGCAACAGTAATTATTCATAAAGTTTCTCAGAATTTTGTCAGGTATAAACTGTATATGATTTTTAAAAACCAGGCTACTGGGGAGACCCACATATCCCTAGGGCTTGCTCATATCCCTCGTTCCCACCCATCCCTCTTTGCAGGGTCCTGGGCCTTACCCACTGTGGCTTGTACATCATTGAGTGTTGTGAGGGGCCTTGCTCTTGCCAGATCATCATGGCCGTCTTGGATGCAGGTTCTGGGAAACCTGCCCCTTGATGGTCAGGTTCCTTGAGTCCTGGTCACTGTGGGAGTCTGAGGGGCTTCATGGGCTTTGGCAGATGCACAAGTGGATTGTTGCACAAGTGTGCAGGCTTTTCAAAAGCCTGCACAAGGTGAGGCGTAATGCAGGCTCTGCTCAGGATGTCCCAGGCCACCTGCTCTGGGGAAGGGGGCAGGAAGACCCAGGGCAGGGGATTCTAGGTGTGCCTGAGCCCAGCTTTGTGAAGGTAGCGGTTCTGTCTGCGGCAGTCAGGGAACTTTGGGGAGGTGCATGCATTGTAAATTGGTAGGGTGGGACCCTCCCAATCTTTCAGAGTGGGGAACTGAGGCAGCTGGGGCAACAGACTGGCTTGCCTCCTGTACCTGGAGGGAGAGTCGTGACCAGAAGGAGAGGGCGCCATCTGGCTGAGTGAGTGCTTTGCTCTCTGGCTGGTTGGCAGCGGTCAGATAGAGCCTGGGCAATCAGGACTCCAGAAGAGTTGGAGGGAGCCCCAGAGCCCATGCTGGCTGGGCTGTGTCAGGGAGGGGCCACTTCTCCCAGCACTCTGCCTTACTGTGCTGCTTGGACTTTGGGTATGCTGCCGGCCATTCATGCCCCTGGGACTTTGCTCATTACTTCCTATCCTGGAGCACCCATCCCTCCCTTCTTTATGGGCTTCACATTTTACTCTTCAAGATTACGTTCTAGTAGGGGCACCTGAGTGGCTAAGTGGCTTAAAGCCTCTGCCTTCGCCTCAGGTCATGATCCCAGAGTCCTGGGATCGAGCCCCGCATCGGGCTCTCTGCTTAGCAGGGAACCTGCTTCCTCCTCTCTCTCCTGCCTGCCTCTCTGACTACTTGTGATCTCTGTCTATCAAATTAAAAAAAAACAACAACCCCCTCCCCCCCCAAAACACAAAAGATTACGTTCCAGTAGATGCCGGCTGTGGGGGAAGGAAGCCATCCCTGACTGCATCCCTGCCCATCTCTGGGTTCGCCCTTCTCCTCTGAGTCTGGCTGTACTGAAATTGGGCCCTCTGTCAGCTCCTGGAAGGCCAGGCTGTGTCGTCTTCCATTCTGTGTTTCCAGGATGTAGTATAGCCCAGGGCCCTGGGTAGAATAAGACTGCACCAGTTTGTTGAGCTGGAGAAGGTGTTTGCCAGCTCAAGCCAGCGTAAGTGGGCCGTACGGTGTACTTGCCCCCTCGGGATGCTTCTCCTGGGGCTTTTGGGAAGGCCTCCAGGCATCCGTTTTCCTCGCCCGACATCCCATGAGCATGCTCTGACACGTGTGGGATGTGGCTGGCCAACACAGTGAGTCCTTGGCCACTGATGGAGGTCTCTTGATTTAAAGAAGACTTCCTTGTGCCTCTGCCCTGGGCTTGGAGTGTGGAGTCACGCAAGCCCTCTCAGACGCTTACATTGACCTTGCTGTTGGTGATAGTAGCTGTTGCCACCATGTGAGTGATAGGCACCATGCTACATTCTACCTTCCCTCTCTGATTGAATCCTCAGAGCCACCAGCCCTGTGAGGGGGCATGTATTCTCTCCTGGGAAGAGGCTTCATGGATGAGGCCCCTGAGCCCAGACCACATTTAGTAGCTTGCTCTAAAAGTGGCTGAGCAGTCTTCCGACTCCTAAGCCCTCTGCCTTCATGCCTGTGAGATCTGGCTCATTTTAGCCTCTCCACACGGGGAGTGCTCTGTGAGCGCTGGGACCGTGGAGGGCATGGTACCCCTGGGCCTGCTGCTCACTGGGGCCTCACATGCATGTCCTCTTCTCCTTGTCAGCAGCTCAAGGGCCGGATAGGTGGCCTGCGAAGAGCGGGGGAACCTCAAAGCCTGTGTGGGGCAGATCCCACTCCTCCTCCAGGTTGTGCCCCGTAGAACCAGCTGAGAGCCTCTATTAGTGTGTGGGTGTCTCAGGACCCTGCTGTTTGGAACCCCACCTCCTGGGCTTGGCAGTGAGGCAGAGGAGGTCAGCCTCGGAGAGAAATGGAAAGGTTGTGTAGTCCTGTCCCTTTCTCTTACCTGTAAGGAGACTGCAGCCAGAGAGGCCAAGCGACTTGCTCAAGGCCCCTCTGCTAGGCTGGCGGATGAAGGGTCTGGAAGTCAGGTCTCCTGCCTCTCTGCCATCTCCCTGCCTACTTTTCCTTTGCCGGGGTTTCTGCAATGGGTTCTCGATTGTGCTGGTCTCTGTGTGCTTGTTTGAATTCGGTTTTTGTTCTACTCCTCCCCCACGTGGGACTACCCTGCACACGCCTGTGTTTTGTTTACCCTGAATGACTGTGCTTCACGCCCCGCGGAGGGGAGCCCCAGTGGAGCCCCCCCATCCCCCCACCGTTGAGGGGAGCCGGCCTCCTCCCGGGGCAGGCCCCAGGCCCCAGGGCCCAGGGCCCAGGGCCCAGGGCAGAGGCAGGAGGAATCCCACTGCTGTCTCCTGCCTGGGTCTGCGCCCCATCAGCTGCCCTCTGGCGGTGTTGATCAAGAGGATCTCTGGGTGTCGGGGAGTGGGCTCTCTGTCATGTGAGCTGAGCTACACCCCCCCCCCCCAACGCATGTACACACAGCAGGTCCTCAGGATACTGCATTTTCTGCTGCTTTGCAGCCCAGCTTACTTTTAAGGGGCTGCTCACATGCCCTATCTGGAGGGCCCACTCTCTCTGAAGACCTGTTGCCTTTATGGGTTTTCTGATGCCTCTGCGATCCCCAGCTCTGTGTGCAGTGGTGGCGAAGCTGCCAGATGTGGGGGGGCCCTCAAGGGTACAGTCTGTGTCTGACCGCCCGCCCCCGCACTGCAGCCTAGTGTGGGGCTGGCATGTGTCTCCTGAGGGAGTATGGTGCTGACTCCTGATGGGTCTGGGTTGGGCTGCAGCTCTGCCTAATCCTGCCTGGAGTTGGTGGGTAGTTGTTGGCCTTCTCTGAACTCCTTCCTTATCTGCTGAAGAGACAGAGGAGTATCACCCCCCTCGAAACCTTGTCGTGGGGATGAAATTAAATGGATTAATGTTTCTAAAAGTCCCATTTGTGCCTAGCACATGCTAGACGTCTGCTCTGGACCTTGGCCATGGCTGCCCTGTTCCCCATAAATACTGTCCAGATCCAGCAGCCAGACCCTGCCCGGATCCCCCGTGCCATCTCAGCGGCCAGCCCTGCTGGTCTGCACCCGTTCCTCAGGTGTCACAGGCCAGATCCTGCTACAGGCAGCCATGCTCGGGTTCGCTGTTTGGATGCTCAGGCTTGTCTTATAAAAGGGCGAGTTTGGCTCAGAGATCCCCTGGCCTCTGTAGTTTATTATATCCTGTGTACATGCCAGGTGAGAGCGAGATGGTGACTGAGCCCGGTGGGGTTAGGCCCTGTTGTCCTCAGTTTCCTCCTAGTGGAAAAGGAACAAAATTCCAGCTCAAGAGAATGAGTCCTGGAGAGGAGGGAATGACTTGGAAATAACCGCATTCGGGAAGCAGATCTGTACCCTCTGGTTGTTCTTTTGGCTGCTGACTGCCTGCTTTAAGGTAAATGTAACCTGTGGTCAGAGGAGTGGAGTTTAACCCAGATAAGCTCAGAGTAACCTTTGGTCCTGGTCCCTGGGGAGGGGGTCAGGGCCCTGGTGAACTGGCTTGCCTCAGTCTGCCACTGCTGACTGAGTCTGCGTCATAGCTGGCATCTCAGGTCCCTGATTGCCCACTCGGGGTCTGGCTGTGCCTGCAGAGGTGCTGATGGCCGGGGCCGGTGACTGCCCTCTGGGAACAGAGCCACAGAGTGCCCAGCCTCAGGGTCCTCAGGGTCCCCTGGTCACCCTGCAGTCTCCCATGGAGTCTGTACGCTGTGAGCTGATGGCAGGCGCCACTGGGACTTGGCTGACATCATCATTTCTAAGTGTCCCAGTTTAAAACTCAACTTAGCTGGAGGCTCCCTTCCTCAGTGCAGAGCAAACAGCTGAAGAGTTAATTGAGATTAGTGAATGTATTTGCTGAGGACATTCAGATGTTTATGGAGGTTGATTCCATTCGCTTGTCTGCTCCTCAGACTCACGGAGTGGCTTTTGCTTTGATCAGAAACGTGCACAACTTGAGATGTATGAATCTGGCTTGCTCTGGGGGCTGCTGGCCTGGGAGAGCGAAGGCGACGTGAGAACATTCCTCTTTCCTTAAAGCAGATGTGCAGAAGCCCTGTCTTGGGCAGCTGGCCCTGGGGAATGACCTAAGTCCCCGCTGCTTAACCTCTTGGTTTCTGGAGCCACTGACCCCTGAGCCCTTTCCTGTGACACGTGCAGCATCTGGAATGGACTTACATAAATCTCTGAGGGGTTGGTTCTAGTGTGGAAGTATGGGAGGGGATTCTCATTGCCCCAGGAGAGCCTCCCGTGGGAGCAGGGAGTGGAGAGCTGGAGAGCCTGCCCACACCTGTTTCTGGGAGAGCGGGAAACTGGGTGTCCAAGGCTAAGTAGCGTGTTCCTTGGAGCCTCGCCCACTGCGGACATACCTGGGGTGCACCCAGGGCATTTGGTCGTGTGTCTTGTGTGAGACCCACCTGTGGGGTTGCAGCGTGAGGACGTTTTCCCATCTTTCTGCCTCGATTCGTGCTTATGGCTTGTATGGTTGTGTTGTTGATTATTGTCTGATTTCTTTGTAAGCTGTCCTGGGAGTTTCTGATTTTTTCACACTCTAAATAAGCCACAGAGAACATCTGTGTGTGTGTGTGTGTGTGTGTGTTTTCCTTCTTTTTCATCTTTCCCTGAACTCTTCCTTGAGTCTTCGCAAGGAACATGTCACAGTTGCAAGTGGTCTGATGCCCATAAATTAGATCTGAAAATCAGGACCTAGCAGTAGCACTCCTTGGGTGTCCACTCTCTTGGCTTTCTATTATACACTTTTTCAGCTAATTTACATTGCACAACCCAGCTTTATCTCCTCTTAGTATTCTATTTTATTTTTTTAGTATTTTATTTTATTTATTTATTTTTAAGGGGTTTATTTATTTATTTGAAAGAGAGAGAGAACATGAGCATGGGGTAGGGACAGAGGGAGAGGGAAAAGCAGATTCCCCACTGAGCAGGGAGCCCACCATGGGGCTCGATCCCATGGCCCTGAGATCATGACCCGATCTGAAACCAAGAGTCAGACACTTAACTGACTAAGCCACTGGGGGGTCCTTTAAACAGTAATTAAAATACTCTAATTTTATATGTGTGTGTGTATATATATATATATATATATATATTTATAAATATAATTTTGATACTTCTTTTCACTCAACCTATGGTTTTGGGGGTATATCCAAGTTGATACATGGGGGTCTTGTTTGCTCACTTTGACTGCTATGCAGGATTTCATGATGGGCAGAACTGTTTATCCATTTTTCCACTAGAGCTGGCTGTGTGGTTCCCTTTTTGTCTCCCAAACATCGCTGCCATGAGCATCAGGCGTGCGTCTGCGTGCACACGTGTGCTGAGTTCCTCCCAAGCGCACACCCAGACAGGCATTTCCTGGCCCAGGAGTCCGTGTGTCTCCCTGAGGTGCTGGAAGTCTTGTCCGTGAGGTGCTCCTGCCGCCCGCTCCCTGTCCTCCCAAGCACTTGGCGTGCAGGTTCCCTTTTCTTGAGGCGGGTCCTCCTGCCTTGGAGTCAGGAGGTAGAAACCTGAGGGCCACCTGGAGAATAGGATAGGAGGGAAACTTCCAGGGCAGACCTGAGTGTTCCTTTGTGCCCCCCAAGCTTTCTGGCCGTGTGGAGACTTGGATCAGTCTCCCCGGTGTTTCAGAACCTCAGTAGCTGAGAGCAGAGAGGAGGGTGCCTCCAGCTAGAGGTGGACTGGTCTTTCCCTGAGTTCTGCCTCCACTGCCGCAGAGCTGTCTGAGAGGGCACATGGCCTGGCTTTGGGGTGGCGACTTGCCCTGTAACCTGGGGAGAGCCTTTTCCCCTCACTAAGCCTCAGGTTCCCTGTCTGAAAGGGGAGGGTTGGTTCAGGGACCGTGTGAGTTCTTGGCTCCACATGTATCGTCTGTCCACTTGTACTTTTACAATTAGCAAACCCCATGTTCTTAGCCATGGGCCGCTAGGCCTGAGCCTTGAGCCGCTGTTGGGTCTGGGTGGGGGCCGGTGGGCTGCCTATCAGGGTGCTCCCTGATGACCGTTCTCTTCCCTGTGGTATGAATCCTTCTCCTCAGTGAAGTGGTCTGTGTTCTCATATAGTTTGAGGGAAGATCCTTGGATCCCAGGGGCTTAGGGGCAAAGTTGAGTAATGCTGACAGAGGGGAAGCAAAAGATTGCGGCTGGTCCTGTGGGAAACGTAAGAAAACCAGAACAAAGGATCACTGCTTTCTTTGCGGTGAGCATGTTTAAGGTCAATGTAGACTGAGCTACACTTAGCGGTGTGTCTAACAGGTGCCAGCACTGCCCCAGGACATTGATATGTGCTGGGTGTATCCATGAACAAAAGAGGTAGAACAGATCAAGTATCCTGCCTTTTTGGAGCTTATGTTGGGGCAGGAAGAGGATTAAATGAGCTAATAACATTTGTTTGCTTTGTTGCCTGGGACACCATGAAATAGGGGCTCAAAAAGGCTCGGTTTCATTTCATCTCTTTGTTGTTCCATGATAAGCAAATGAGGAAGTAGTACAGTGTCCTAGGAGGTGAGTAAGTTACCCAGTATGTTAGCAGGGTAAGAGGCCTCAGGAGTATGGGAAAGTCATGATAGTTAGTTGAGAGACAGGGACACTGTCACTAAGGATGTGGATTTTGAGCAGAGGCCCAAGGAGTGGAGTTGGCTGTGCAGGCCAGGGTGGGAGGTCGCCTGGCGTGTGCAGGGAACAGCAAGGCCTTGCAGGTGGTGGTGGGGGAATGGCTGGGGAGGCCCTGTGGAAGGACCCCAGACCCAGGCACGGCCCAGTGCCCACTGGTGATGGGAGGGGCTGCAGCTGTGTTTTGAGGGGAGAAGGATCACTCTGGCTGCTGTGTGGAGGACAGAATGAAGGTGAGGCCCATTCAGAGGCCAGCTTCCTGGCCCAGGAGAGAGGAAACTGTGGGGTGAGGAGGAAAGCTTTGGGACCGTCCAGGAGAAGGGTGCTTATTGGGTCAGGAGCCCAATGAGGGCTTTCTACACTAGACTTCATTCACACCCAGACTTGTGGCCTCTGGAGGGCTGGAAACATGTCACCCCCTTTCTCCCCCCCGGTAGTAGGGACTCTGCCCTCAGTGAGGGAATAACAGAAGAAAGGTGGAGTGCAATAGTCCCCAGTGACTGGCAGGTTGCTCGCATTCTAGAATCAAAAAGGCCTGGGCTCAGATCTGGGCCTTGGCTATCCAGCAGGTTACCTTGGACAGGTCACATCCCCTTTATGAAGGGCACAGTCATGATGAGGGTTGGATGAGCTCATGTTTGTCCACATGGCTTTCCCTGTGGTGCCATGATGCCCAGGTGCTGATGGCCGGCTGGGGGGGTTGGGCAGTGTGGTGTCCTGACGTGCCGGGGGGATTTGTGGCTTGAGGTTATGGGAGGGCCTGCTGGAGATGGCGCCCTGATGCCTGCCGGGGTGACCTTGGCGGGGGGAGGTGCAGCCCTCATGCTGCAGACACCTCCTGGCTGATGGGGCTGTGCTTGGCTTTTTTTTTTTTTTTTTTTAAGATTTTATTTATTTATTTGACAAAGAGACAGTGAGAGGGAACACAAGCAGGGGGAGTGGGAGAGGGAGAAGCAGGGAGCCTGACACGGGGCTCGATCCCAGGACCCCGAGATCATGACCTGAGCCAAAGGCAGATGCTTAACGACTGAGCCACCCAGGCAGCCCTGTGACTGGCATTTTAAACACATCATATCACCCCCAAAAGAGGTGATGGACATGAACAGTGTCTCCCAAGTGAGGTCATTTGACTGTTTCCTTCACGGTTTTTGCCCAAATCCCAAAACTGCCTGCAGCATTACCTACTTAATGGGTATTTTATACTGACTCTTCCTCTTCTTTAAATCATTTCCTTAGCCTCTCCTTAGGTACACTCTGCAAAATCATAGTGCTGAAGTATTTTTGCTAATTTTCTCGTATTTTACATATCAGAATCAGTCCATAAGTATTAGAGTGGTTGGTCTGTGTGCCTTTTAGAATTTTCTTTTGTACCCTGACCTCTTTACCTCCCCCACCCACCCTCCTCCGCCCTGCCATGGGTGTGTGCAACATCTTGGGGAGCACTGGACAAGGGGTTTCATGGAACCTAGGAGAGCCAGGAAATGGTGGAGGCCGTCCTGTGTCCTGGAGTCTGACTGGTCTGAGCTCAGAGGGTCCCATGGGTCCCTGCTTGGGCTCCAGCCATGTCCCAGTCCCAGTCCCAGTCCCAAAAAGCCCACAGGGGAGTGGGCCTCTCTGTGAGGAGAGGGAGTAGGGAGCAGAGGGGGTAGGGAGCTTGGGGCAGGCCCCCCCCACCAGAGGCCACTTCCTGTCTGCCAGGTTGAAGCCAGAACTGGTTAAGTGTGTCCCTCTGGGTGTCACTCCTGGTAAAACTGCAGTGTTTTTTGGGAGGTCATAGGTCGTGGGAGATTATAACAGATCAGGGAACCTGGTCAAGAAGGACCCGACTGATCTACAGTCAGCGGACTTCTGGGAGAGGAGAGAGACCAGACCATTGCTACTGAGGTTTCCAGGACAGTCCTGCTGCTGCTGTTCTCTCTTGGGCCTTTTTCCCATCCTTCCGCCACTTTCCTATTGTCTCATGCCTTCTCTTTATCTTCCGAGGTGGAAAACATTATGTTGTAGGCAATGGGCTTGTCCTGTCAAGAAATTTAACATTACATGTAAAAAGCCCAACCTCATCATTTGTAAAAGAGGCAAGTTAAGGAATGATAGTGACTGCTACGTAAGGGTTGTCTCAAAGAGCTCACTCAGTGTGTTCTTCAGTGAGTGCCCGACAAGGTGGGGAGAAGGTGGGGAATGGCTGAGGCATTTGCTTTTAAGAATGAGCATTCAGGGTTGAGAAGAGGGAGCTGGGACCCAGAGAACAGGGGTGAGTGGCATGGGAAATGGCCATGGGGCCATGAAGTTGGCTGCACCGTGCTGTAGAAATTATGGCTTTCTGCTTGTGGAGCCCCTCAGCTATGGCAAGCATATGTGGAAGGCCAGGAAGCCTGATGTCACCATTAGCTGGTCATGAACACGTCCAGAGTCCAGAAGAAAGCACTCACCTTTTTTTCTCCCCTTCCATTTTTCTTTTGGAGTCACCTTATGGTTCATTTCCAGTCAGCCTTGGAGGAGCATCTGGGCCACTCCCTCCGTCTCTCTCCACTGCTCTCCATGTGCTCCTCTTTTCTCAGACCCTTCTTTGCCTTCCAAGGACATAGCTCTCATAGCCTTTTTGTTACTTTTGTCATGTACACAGCCTCTCAACGTTGCCGTGCTAGTCAGATCTTCATCTTTGCACCTGCTGGAGGTGGGGAGGACAACACGGGACGAGGGGTGAGAAATGTTGGTGCCGTCACACCGGGCACACAGTCCTCTGTGTCCAGTTCCTCAGCCTGGGTTCTGCTCTCCTCCCGTCTTGGTGGCCTGTTCTAACTTGGGGCCTGTGCTCGATTCCTCTGTCGGGGGCTGTTAGTCAACAGAGAATCGAGGTTTGAAAGGAGTTAGGGTATACCTTTGCCATTTATTCTCTCTCCACTATAGGCAAGAAAATAAAACGTGGGGAGAACATGAGTGGGGAGAGAGGGTGGAGCTGGAGAGAATGATCTGGGTCACGTGTGAGAGTGTATGCTCCTCTACCCTCCATCCCCACCGGGGCACATCCCCACAGACCCTCCAGCTGCTCCTCAGGTGAAGGGGTTCTGGACCTTTTGCCACCGTGGTCTTCTCCTTTGGCCGTGCTGTGGAAGTTTGCCCACAGCCTTCCTGCAGTGATGTCCAGAGCTGAGCCCAGCCAGGACCCTGAGGCCATCTGACTGGTCCTGAGTCCAGCGGGACACTTCTTCGTATGTCTGAAGACCAGTAGAATCACTTGGGGGTGGTTTCTGAAAGAAGATTTCTGGACCCGCCTGCAAACTGACTCATGATGTCTAGAGCAAGGACCTAGGAGTCTGCATTTTTGTAGGACTCCCCAGCGACAGCCTTTGCGCTCTGGAGTTGGAGCGCGACTCCCCTCCTGACAGTGTGGCTGCAGCTTGCTGGTCCACGTGGTTCGGCCCTCAGTCACCTTCTGTGCGGGGGGCCTTTTCCAGAGCTGCTGGGCCTGTTTGACATGTCTTCCCTACCCTGGGCACATCGAGGTGTGGGAGAAATGGAATCTGCTGAAATGTTGGGCATCTTGTAGGAGTCCCAGAACATTAACTGCAGACCTGGTTTACTGGAAACTTCTGATAGTGCAGTAAGTGTGAGGTGGAGAGGAGGGTGGGGAGGGAACCAGACAAGATGTTTTGTAGCAGCTAGATTCCTTGTAGTATAGTGTAGTAAAGAACGGCTTTAGCTCTTGAGCTGTTAGTAAAGTGGGTCATGAGCATGGATGTTGGGAAATCCTTTGGGAATTAGATGGACAAGCCTCCTTTTTCCTCTTCAGCTGTTTGTGCTTTTGCTTGGCAAGATTAAATTACACCTAGGACATCTTGTAGAAGTGATGAAAGTCACATTAGGGAGGGATGGAAACAGGGCACCTGCAGCCCTGGGGGGTGAGTTTACCTGCCCCCTGGTGGACACTGGTGCTGGTGGCGGCTTGAGTCTGGATGTGGCTGAGAAGCCTTCCCACCCAGTGCTCCAGGCAGTCCCTTGGGGCAGGCGGACACCAGCCCCTGTCACCTCTTTCTTGGCTGCCAAGTCACCGTGTGACCTGCTTCCCCACAGGGCATGCCAAGTGATCAAGGAGTTTTCTCCACCAAGTTGAGCTAAGGCTTGGCATTGTTTTATGTCCTCAGTGAATGCTGAGGGGAGCTGGGGCCTGGCTCTTCAGGCCTGTCTGTGCCGGTGAGCCCAGGGCCAGGTTGGCAAAGACGTCTACCCCTGCCTGGCCCCAGACTCTGCCGTTCTGATTGGTGTGGTCTCCTCATATTGGAAGTGTCTAGAATGTGCTGTGCCTGGTGGATGTGGGGCAAGCTTCCCCTCTCCCCGCATCCCCACTTTGTCCTTTTCAAAAGAGGTAGGGCTTTCCAGAGTCTCTTGTACACACTGCTCTCTCAATTACACGTTTTATTTGAAACGCAAGGTACGGCTTGAGAACACCTTCGCCTGGAACAACCTCAGTCATTACTGAAGTGCTTCTAGAAGTCTCTTGACAGAATTAATTAAAAATAAAAGGAGGTGAAGAAATTTAACCCAGATTTAGTCATTATTCCTGGAGTTTTGATTTCATAATTACAAGTGTAGAATATTGATATAAGTGAGGCTTTAAAGATCACTAATGAAAGGAAGATAGTAAGTGGCCACAAATATGTAATTAGAGGCTGATGAGAAACAACGGCTTGATGATATGAACGTGGATTCTCCTCGGTGGTTGGGATACTATTTTCAATGACACCGTCTGACATAAATTCACAAGGAGCTGTATCGAGCATCTGAAATGGAGGACAAGGATGATGTGTTCCGGAAACCGGCTCTGGATGTTTCAGCTCGGGTTGATAAAGGCACTAATGGGGCACATGCACGCGCAACGTTCCAAAAGATACCATTTTGTAAGCTGTATGTGGGACAAATAGTCCTTTAATAGGATTTTAATATTGAGTATTTATATATAAATACATTCATGAAAGTTACAGATGGTGATTTGATTTTTTAATCTAAGTCCCCCCAAATTGTATAGACAAGTTTTGCAAACCCAACCATTGTCTTAGATCTTCTCATTGGCCAGTTGCCTTCCACAGGAGAGTTACTTTATATCCCTCCTGGTTTTCCAGGTTATGTGGTTATTCTTCCTGCAGCCCCTGAGGGTGGGATTTGAGAGTAGGGGGGAGGGGTGGGCGGGGTCACCTCTTCTCTGCCTTCCCCCCACCCTTTTTACCTTCCATCTCTCTTGCCTCACTGCCCCCTGCTGGGGACCAGACCCCAGGCTGGGGGCTTTCCAGTGTGCCCGACTCTGACCCTGCCCTTGGAAGGTCACGGTTTGCAAACTGGTTTTAGACATTGGGAGGCCTGGGTGTTTTGATTCATACTTGCAGTGTCTGTGGTTTGTTTCTTGCTATCGGTTCATGGAACATATTAATTTATCTTTAAGTAGATTTATTAAATGAAATATTCATGGGAGCGGGTGCTTCAGTGGGCAGCATTTGGAACAGTGTGCTGAGTACAGTTTGTCCTCCTAAATCTATTAATGCTGATAGGATGTCATTGTCTCCTGTGAAGCTGCGGGGTGAGCTGGGGGCCTAGGCAGGGGACTGAGCTGGCCGCTGGAAGCTGTCTCGCTCAGCTCGACTCTGGCAGGCTCTGTTCTGAGCAGTCCGTGTGTGTGTGTGTGTGTGTGTGTGTGTGTGTGTACGTATCCATTCTCTGTCTTCCTTTTTAATGAATACAGCAGCTTCCATTTCTGAGAGAGCCCTCTTGTCAGCTTCCAGCTTCTTGTCTAATTCCCGCTTGCAGCCACGGCTTGGAGGTGTAATGGGGCTCAGAGGGAAAAGCTGGCTTATAAGTGAAGACTGATCCGCGAGGAGAAGCGATTCAGGGGACTGAGGATGGGGACAGGGGGCAGAATGCTAATACTCAGGAATAAGCACAGCATGACAGTCCCTGAACTGGGCACTTTGTCTCCTGCTCCTGGGTGGTCCTAAAAGCCACAATTGGAGGTGGATGTTACCATTTCTGTATTTGAGGCTCAGGTTGGTTTAGTAACTTCATTACTAATTTAGTAAGTTCATTTAGTTCCACAGACCTCTGTGGAGGCCTGTCCCAGGGCCAGGGGCTGGGCACGGGGCACAGAGCCGCCATCGCATCAGGCCTTGGTGAAGGCCCCATCTAGCAGATACAGAAACAGGCTTGTGGAGGAGCCGGACAGGGAAGCGGAGCCTCCCTCTGTGTGCTGGAGGGTGCCGAGGAGGGTGTGACGAATTGTGGGAGGCTGAGTCCAGGGCCATCCGAGCCAGGCTGGGAGACTGGATAGGAGTTTACCAGACACGTGGGGGCTGGGAGGAGTTCCCTATGGTGCAAAGAGCAGGTCCAAACATACAAGGATCTAGGACAGGGTGGGGACGATGGCCTGGTTCAGTTCTGCTCAATCGCCAGAGGAGGGAGGGTGCTGGGTGCCCGAAGCCTTGCTGGGGAGTTTGGACTGTGACTGATGGCAGTGAGCCATTGGAGGTTTTGAAGCCAAGAAGAGGGAGAATGGAAGCTGGGTATTTGGACAGTTATTCGAGAGGCACTGCAGAGGCTGGTTTGGAGGGGATGGGGAGGAGGTGGGAAACCTAGGACTTGGGGTGCTCAGGCAGCCAGGAAGTCACCGGGGTGAGGTGAGGGGAGCATGGGGGGTCTAGGAGGTAAAAGGCATAATTTGGCATCTGTATTGAGGAATACCAGAACTGGTTGAGAAGTCATGAAAAAGAAAACATCAAAGAAAGGAGTCAGGAAAAGGATAAAGGGAAGTAGCTCATTAGAGAAACGTGAATACATTTGAAAAAGACAAAGAGTTACAAGAACGAGGACCCTAACACAATTGAAAAGTTTCTCCAAGTGTAGTGGTGTTTCTGAAATCTAAGCAGATGGAAAGGGAAAAGCAAACACTTAAGTGAGGGAAGACAAAAATAGGTTTGCTGCCAAAAGCAGAACCTAAAGTCGGGAGAAGCGGACGGGGCAGTGGGCCCCCACTGCGGGGCCGGGAGAGCTGGTTCTACTGGGGACCTGATGGCTGAAGGCTCTGGGGGCACAGTCTGAGTGGGAGATGTGCTGAGACGGACGAGGAAAGGACAGAGGTAGATGGGAGGCTGGCTCCTACCTGCTTGAGGATCTCGGGGCCCTGCCCACACGGGGCTTTCCTACAGCCGGCAGAGCCCCTGTGACCAGGTGAGCAAGCCAGTCAGGGGAGCCGCAGGGCCTCTCCCTTCACTCTTGCTGTCCTGGAGTCCCCATGGTGAGGGCTGAGCAGCACACGGCCTCCTCGCAGGCTTGTCCTGTCCTGTGAGCTGCCAGGGAAGAAGGGAAGTTGAGGGGGTCATCAGCAGATCTCTTGTGAGGGCTGAGGTTGGAGGAGGATGAACATCTAGCCTTCGGGCCTGGGCTGTATATACTGAGTGCCTCTGGTGTGCAGTGAAGTGTTTTAGGTGTCGGGGGTGGGGCGCACGGAGCAACAGAGAAAATTCGCAAGACCTACGGGAACACAGTGCATGGAAATTTGGTAGCTGCACAGGGGATGAATTCAAAACTGGGGATAACGTCAAACCAGGAAAACCAGCTCTCTATATAGAGTCCTGTTAGTCATCTTACCCATTCTATTTGCCGCTTATGCTGCTTGGGGTTGCTGTTAAGAAAGAGGATGCGTTTATACCTGAAAGAGCGCGGACTTGGAATCTAGAGACCAGGGTTCAAGTTCTGGCCCTGCTGCTCAGTAGCTTTGTGACCTTGGAAAAGCATAACCTCTTTGAGCATCTGCTTTCTCACTTGTAATTGTGATAACTGATAATCATAATAGAGCTCTGCGAGGGACGGCTGGCTCACTGAAGTCCCAAGTTGTCATGGGTATCCATGTGTGGGAAAGCGTTTCATACCGTGCAGTGCTCTGTTCAGTAGCTGCTGACCTTCCTAGATCCTAATTGCTTTGCAGGAAGTGGTGCCTGGTTAGTCGTCTCGCTCTCACAGCATCTCCAGAGTGTCTGGGGCCCTCAGGACATGCTGGTGGAATTGTTGCATGAGTCCGCTGTGACACTCTGTGTTCCACGGCCATCTTCTGGGGGTCCTCTCCCTGTCCACACTGGTGGACGGGAAGGTGGGGCATTGGACACATGGAGTGGCCCCTGGGAGTGGCGATGCCTGGCCAGCACCAGCCGCCCGGCCTGAATCTCAGTGCCAGACATTGGCATGTGGCTTCAGTTTCCAGGTGGCCTGGTTTGGAGTTCAGAAGCAGAAAGCAGACTGGGGAGGGCTCCCACACCTCTTCCACTGTGCGCACCCCCGACATGCATGGGGACACAGCTCTCACCCACGGGGCCCTGTCCTTACAGGCAAGCCTTAGCCGACTCCCTGTGGTTCCTCATTTCCATAGCTCCAGCCTGGGCCGTGCTACCCGTGGCCCTGGAGGGGCGTATGCTGGGGGTCTCCGTGGGTCTGCTCACTCCTGCGGTTTCCTCGTGTCCTGCTGCAGGTTGTCTTCCACGACGTGGGTGTGCTGACGGACAAGCTCTTCCCAGTGGTGGAGGCCATGCAGAAGCACTTCAGTGCTGGCTCGGGGACCTACTACAGCGACTCCATCTTCTTCCTCTCGGTCGCCATGCACCAGATTATGCCCAAAGGTAACCTGGACGCAGGCCCCTAGCCCTGGTTTCGGACTTTCGTGTCTCTTCCCCTGGCTCCAAAGCGGCTGGTGCCCTGAATCAGGGAGAAGAGCTCCACTGAGACACGAGGGAGAGGGCCAGTTACAGCCTTTGTGTCATAGCTCTCTGCCCAAAGACTCAAGGACATGGCCCTGGGGGGCACAGCTGCTGTGCCCCACTCACGAGGACAGTGGGACTTGTGCAGTGTGCTGTCCCCAGACTCAAGCAGGGCATCTGGGCTCCAGGCTTGACCTAGCGCCTGCACACACCCCAACCCCCAGGACTCAGTTTGCTCATCTATCTGTAAAGTGGCAGGTTAGGCTAGGGGAATTTCCGTTCAGATCTGTGATCCCATTCTATAGTTTGTACCTGGACTTATCTGACTTTAAGATATCCAATCTACATGTGAGAGGTGCAAATTAGAACTCAGAGGTTTTTTTTTTTTTTTTTTTTTTAAAGATTTTAAAAATTTATTTGACACAGAGAGAGAGAGAGAGAGAGAGAGAGAGCGCGAGAGAGGGAATATAAGCAGGGAGAGTGGGAGAGGGAGAAGCAGGCTTCCCGCTGAGCAGAGAGCCCCATGCGGGAGGGACCTCAATCCCAGGACCCTGATTATGACCTGAGCTGAAGGCAGACGCTTAATGACTGAGCTACCCAGGTGTGCCATAACTCAGAATTTTCTGAAACTTTGATGCACAACCAGAGGATTTTCTGGGCTTTGGTCCTTCTGGGCCAGAAGAGATTGATTGTCTGGTCCATGATAGGTCAGACTTGTGTGGAAATGCTGGCAAGTCTGGTCATCCTTGGATTAGAACCCTTGGAGGTTTCTTGTTAGTGGGGTGTCCCAAGCTGCTGGGTTCTCTTCCTCCTAGCTATCCTTGATTAATTCTGGGGGGCTGGATATTCCTCCCAGTTTCAGGCCATGGTGAACCATGACCTGAGCCTTTTAGGGGTGTGGAGAGGAGTTCGGGGCTCTTGGGGTAGCTGGGACCTGAACTGTGACTGTTTTGGGGTTTCCAACAGTCAGACCAGGAAGAACCTGATCCCCCAGGGGACAGCTAGGCCATTTGGAGGAGACCTGCTGCTCCAGCCCAGCAGACCAGAAGTGAAAGAGAGGTCAGGAGCCCCGGTGTTGGAAGGGGCCTGTTAGCTGGGAATTCAGGTTGAACTGGGTTCCCCTTGGCAGTATGGTGTCCCTGGACGCCACAGGGAATGTTAGCCTGTGCGCTGTGGCTGCGACTCTGTCTCTGCGAGGCAAGTCCCCGAACCATGGAGGCCTCTGAATATTCTCTTGCTGGAAGGCCAGGGCTCAGGGAGATTTGCTGAGCAGGGCGGGGTCTGAAGGAGAGAGGGCGGCGCGGGGGAAGAGCTAGCATTTGTGCAGTCTGTGAGTTCACCGATTCTGCCCCCAGCGCTGTGCCGTCATAGCTGGGAGACCGAGGGGTGGGCTTGGCCAGGGTCAGACAGCCCTTTAAGCGGCAGGGCTGGGATTTGGGCCCCAGTCAGACTGAGTTGGAGGCCCGCTTCTCTAAACAGCAGCTGCTCTGTCCCCTCCAGAGTGCCGCGAGTGGTCCCTCTGGGTAGGACTGGCGCTGGTACCATGGGGAATGCAGATGGAAGGAGGGTGTTCCTGCTGTCCTGGGTTCTAGGGGGAGGCAGACATGGTGCTAGTCCCAGCCCTGCTACTAACCACTTGTGTGCCTTTGCTGAGCCACTTAGCCTCTCCAGGCCTCAGTTTCCCCACCTACCAAATGAGAAGCTGAAGGGTGCTGATCTAGTGAGCTATTTGGCTTGTATTTGGAAGAGCCCCGGCCTACAGGAATCCCCCTGTGGGTTTTGGCGGTCCTGGGGAGCTGAGGGAAGAGGGGTTCTACCTTTATTCTACCCCTTGCTCCTACCCCTCCCCCGCATCCAGCAGTCCTTCCTGATTACTGCATGGATGAAGCTTTGAAACAGGATTCTATGTGGTCAGAGGACTCCATGATTAAACTCATTTGAAGCATCTTGGTGAGAGGGGCCTTCAGGATCCGGCCAGTCTTGTCCTGCATGCATGATTAGTTCAGCGAAATGCTGTGAGGGAAGGACCCATGAGGGACAGCAGGAGATCTGGGAGGAGCTGTGCCCGACTTCCCCTCACTGCCTCCCTTCCCTCCCTCCTCCCTCATCAGCTGGTAGGTCACTTCCCAGCATGGGCTAAACTCCAGGCCAGGCCATGCTTTGGGGCCCCCAGAGGGAGGGGAAACACAGCTCCCTGGGGCTGGTGAAGGCAGAGAAGCTGGCTGTGCCTCGCAGCGCCAGGGGGAACCAGGCAGATGACGAGAGTTAGGGAGCCCCCAGACTGCCGTCCCTCTGCTCTCTGCCCTGCCTTGAAGCCTGGTCTTATCCCCGGGAGGGGTGGGCAGTGCCTGCTGGGATGAGGCTGTGGCCAGAGCTTTGCTGTCTTTGCAGTAGATCAGATGCTGGTGTCCCTCCAAGTGCGGTTCATGCCCCTGAGGGGCCTGTGTCCTGTGGGGAAGGAGGGGAGGTGCACAAACACTGAATCCTCTCTTGGGTTCTTCAGGCAAATGACAGTGTGTTGTGCCCAAAGTCCACTTCCTATGAAGAGAGTTCCTGAGAGTTACTAAAATCTGACGGCCATAACACAAAGCCAGCAGTCCTGGAGTTCCTGTGGGGCTGGGTGTCTCTGCTGAGCGGTCTGGCCGCCACACAGCACTTGGCAGCCTGAGAAACTCCTACCGGCCAGGTCCTTTGGCACATCCTGTGAGGTTTGGAAGGATGCTTTGTTTTCATGCACCCTTCATGCTGCCTTGAGTCTGTCCTGGCTCTTTACTTTTTGGTATTCTTTTTTTTTTTTTTTTTTTTTTAAATCTTAGAAATCAGTGTTTTGTGCTTTGTTGACGGTTTTGTCCTTGTACAATTGGTGTGTTTTTGCTATTTTAGTTATTTTGTTTCTTTCACAGAGTTCTTCTTTCTGTAGGAAAGTGAGAAGGGAGTGGGGTGGGTCACAAGTCCTTGGTCCCACCCAGGTAGGCTGGGTCAGAACAGCTTACATTCTGCCGAGTTACATCTCAGGAGGTCCTGTCTGATGCTTGCCGCAGACATCCCAGTTAGTTCTCTGTGTGCAAGCCTGTCCTCTCCACCCACTCTTGGAGCAGTGGGCTCACCCTTCTGCACCTGAACCACCCTGAAGATATGTTTACTTATTCTATCTTATTTTATTTTAAGACTTTATTTATTCGAGAGTGACAGAGCAAGTGTGAGCATGAGTGAGAGAAAGCACAGGCAGGCGCAGAGGGAGAGGGAGAAGCAGGCTCCCCACTGAGCAGAGAGCCTGATGTGGGGGCTCAATCCCGGGACCCTGGGATCATGACATGAGCTGAAGGCAGATGCTTAACTGACTGAGCCACCCAGGCCCCCTATTTACTTATTCTATTTTAAATGTAACCTTCATAAAAGAATATCTGAAAACTACATAAGAATAGAAAAAGTTATCCTTCTACTACTACATAAACACGAACTCCTTCGTTACCTCCTAATACGTTCCCAGCATATAGCTTTTTAAAAACTTAGATGAAGTAAGACTTATGCCATGTATTAAAACATTCTCTGTCTTTCCGTGCATATCACAATATGAACTTGGACATTAAGCTCAAAGGATGAAAGAAATGGTGCAAGGAAAGCCATGTCATGACATTCTCAATTAATGTGACTCATCACCATTTTCTGTGTGGTCACAGTCTTGGAAAATTTTCTGAATGCTTCCATCAAGTAGATGAACCCCAGTTCACTTTATCATTTCCCTGTTCTCAGTTACCTGGCACTTTGTGGGGTTTTTTTGTTTTTTGTTTTGTTTTGTTTTGTTTTACAGTCATAAATTATACTGTGATTAATATCCAAATATATAAATATAATTTTCTCTAATTAGGATTTTTTCCTTATGGTAACTCCCCATGGCTGGGTTCACTGGGCCAGAGGTGGTCCTTACAAAGCCATCCTGTGTCAGTTGCCCCCTGTCCCTGGGTCACCAGCCTGCACATGAGAGGGTCTGCACGATTTTCTCTGCTCACTGCTGTTGGCCTCTCAGGGGGACCTCCGGCAGCCACATACAAGTGTCAGCACAGTTCCTGTCCCCTCGCCAAGGCAGGAAGCAAGGAGCTGAAATCGGGGCACTGCTCTAAGTCAGAAGGCATGCTGGGCCTCCTGGCCTGGTTCTGGTGATCTGTCCCATGCTCATTCTGACAGCCAGACCTGCGGGGCTAGCCTCCCACACCCATGTAGCCCCGCAAAGCTTACAAAACCTGGTTTCCTCTCTCCTCATCTTGGCTCCTTGCTGCAGCCCTGTGGAGAGGGCCTGGCTGGGTCAGTGGTTAACCCCGTGTGTTTTGCTCTGACCGTCTCTCTTGAAGCAGCACCACCTAGACCGTGTCTGTAGAGTGAGGACCAAGGGGTCCTGCCTGCCAAACGTGCTGGCTCCGATTTTGGTCAGAGCTCATTTTCCTTCTGGTTGCCTTTTGTTAGGGTCACGTGTGGCTGGCTGGCCCGTCCTGCCACCGACAGGCAGCCACTCTGCTCCTCACTCACACCCACGGGGCTTTTCTCTCCTCATCTTAGTGCCGTTAGGTTTGCCATCGTTGGAAGCATCTTTATGCAATGGAAAAGAAAACATTTTTTGCCCAACTGGAGCTGGAGGGAGCGAAAAACAGCCCCTCAGGGCCCTCTGGCTTCCCTCTCCTGTGTTGTGCGGCTCCAAGGAGCTGTTGGCTCCAGCTGAGCAATAGGGGCCATAAAAATAGGCATCACCGAGCCTTAGCCACGACGCCTGGCCTGTGGTTGTGGTGTTCTCCCTGGGCAGGGAGGGCAGGTGCCCACATAGTCAGCAGTCGTTAAGGCTGCCCCAACGCCCTAGAAGTCTCTCTTGGAAGGTTCTTCTGTCCTGGGGTCAACCCTTTGCCAATAGACCTGCTTTGCCGAGGGTCTAGTGTGTGCGTGGTTTGGTGCTGGCCACTGTGGTGTCTCGGAGATGCTCTCCAGGCTCCTGCTTTGTGGGCTCATGGCAGTGGGATGGTTTGCATGGTCTGGCCATTAGGGTGGGACATCAAGAAAGCCACAAGGGAGAGGGGTGCCCGGGGGGCTCATTGGTAAGGTGTCTGCCTTCAGCACTAATGATGATCCTGTGGTCCTGGGATGCAGCCCTGCATCAGGCTCCCTGCTTGGCAGGGAGTCTGCTTCTCTCTCCCTCTGCTCCTCCCCACTGCTCGTATTCTCTTTCCCTCAAATAAATAAAATCTTTTAAAAAAGAAAGAAAACCACAAGAGAAAGCCACACACAGTGCTGAGAGTTTCACAAGGGGATGACTTCCAGCCATCTGGCATGAAGGAGGAGGGCTTCACGGAGGAGGTGGTACTTGAGGTGGGCTTTGAAGGGTGGGTGAAGGGTCATTGTTTGAAATGGGTAGTGAGCAGGTGAGGCAGTTGGGAAGTTACGGTGTGCCTTTGAGAAATGGCACACTGCCTGTTTTGATGACTGTATCAAAGCCCGTGTTGGAAAGTAGTGGCAAAGAAGTTGGGTGAAAGAGGCTGGCATGTGCCATGGAAGCTTAGATGCCAGGCTGAGGGGCTGGCCCTTGTCCATGGGAGACTTTTGTGGGCATTCTTGACATGGAGGAACCTGACCAGACTTGTGCTTTTGGAAGGCTGATGTGTCTGAGATGGGGAGTGGATCACTGTGGGAGGTAGTGGGGTCCAGCTTCCTCCCCTTACTGAGTGTGGGCTGGGCTGTGAGAGACCCACATGCGGACTCCCTGGCCTTAAGCAGCAGCTAGGCTCGAGTGTCCCCATGTGTATGTGTGTGTGAACGTGTAACTGTGTGTACCAAGCATATTGTACACATGAAAGGTAAACCCTGGCAGGCATCCCCAGCCTTTGCATGAGAGCCCGAAGGCCACGGAATTTATGACACTGACATTGTCCTGGCCGCTCTAAGGCCAGTGAGGACCTAAGTGGCAGCTTTTAACAGCTTCATGGGTCCAGAACAAGAGGAAGTAGAATTATGAGAGTAGGCAAAGCAGATAGTCTTCCATTTGGAGCTCAGTTAGGAGGTTGTAAACTGCAAAACCATGCAGATAGTCCTGTCACAGTACTGCTTGCCTGGCAGTCCTTCACACTTTAGTGTAAATTAGCCCCATCTGATTGCTCTACTCTGAACACTGAATTGAGAAAGATGCTCCCAGCCCTATGCCTGGGGCTTTGGGGTGAGCAGAGAATACTCAGTTCTGCTTCAAGTGAGGCAAAACTCAGTCAAGCTGAGAAGGCAGACAACTCTGTAGAGACAGCAGAGCTTTTGGCTCCGTTGTGAGGAGGGACTTGGGCGTGAGGGAGCATTCAAGCTCAGGTGCCCCACATCATAGCCCTCTCCAGCCTGGCTTTCCTCATCTGTGCACTGGGGGTAACTTGACCCTTTCTTCCTTGCTTCCAGGCTATTGTGAGGGGAGGTCAGTGTGGAAAAATATTGAACAGTGATATGTTGATGACGATGATGGTGATGATTATGACTGTACACCTGAAGAAACACCAGGTCAGATACCCCTCTGGCTGTCCAGATCGCCAACACCTGTCCCCCACACTTGCCAGCAGGAGAAACCTAGTGCCAAGTTAGGTGGAGAGGACTGTGCAGGATAGAGGTGGTCTGGTTGGTTGTCCTGTCAGAGGTGGAGCAGGGCGTTCTGTTGTCCCGGTGGTGTGTGACTGTGCATCCCTCAGGGACGATGATACTGTGTTGTGGGGAGCAGGTATTGGTCATCCCTCGGTCTAACACCCTCACAGTTCTGTGCAGAAACAGTAATTGAATAGGCCCATTTTACATTTGGATAGCATGAAGCCCAGAAAAGGGAGGGCATTTCAGCAAAGTCACCCAGTGACTAAGAGATTAGGACCTAGGTTGTCCAACGCCACTTCTCTCCCAGCCTCGGTTTCCCCAGCTAGTCAGAGCAGGTGTTGGGCTCTCTCAGCTGCTCTGTCCCCTGCACCCCGGTGTCCTCTGAGTGTCCCTGGGGCACATACTCTTCTGGACACAAGTCAGGAGCGTGCTGGCCATGTCGGCAGTGTGGGTGTCTGCTTTCTGTGTGTTCCACAGTTTTCTGTTCGGTGTCCAGCCCTCCAGATATTTGCACGAGTGTGTGTGCGTGCTTGTGCATGTCTACACTCTAGGTTCACAGAATCCTCTTGGGCCTTTGGCACTTTGGGCCTTTGTAGCTTCTCTACGTCTGCCTCCCTATATGTTTTTATCCAAGTGTCGGATTTTTTACAAGTTTGAGATTTATAGAAAAATGATGAAGCTAGTACAGAGAGTTGGTATGCACTCCATACCCAGCTTTCCCCATTATTAGCATATAACCTTAGTATGGTATGTTGGTTACAATTAATAAACCAATATCAATACATTATTACTAACTAAAGCCCACACTTTTTTCAGTGTGCCTTAGTTTTAACCTAATGTCCTTTCCTGTTCCACGATCCCATGTTACATTCAGTTGTCATGTCTCCTTAGACTTCTCTTGGCCAGGGAATTTTCTACAACTTGCCTTATTGTTTTTGATGACCTTGACAGTTTTGAAGAGTACCAGTCAGATATTTAATAGAGTGTCCCTCTGTTGGGATTTGTTGGGTGTTTTTCTCATCACTAGACGGGAGTTATGACTTTTTGGGAAGAACACAGTGGTAAAGTGCCATTTTCATCCTGTTGTATCAATAACATGTTGCAGCATATCTAGAGTATGTGATTTATTACTGTTGATGTTGGCCTTGATCTCCTTTGCTGAGCTAGTACTTGTTTGATTTCTCGACTGTGAAGTTCCTCTCATTTGCCTCAGCCTGTGCTTTAGCGATGGCCACTTTTCAGAGGGTATGTGTCCATCGCTTGGGCTCCATCCCACGTCCTGCTGGTGACGTCTGCCTCCTCATAGTGCCAGCCATGGTCCATGGGAGCCCAGAGACTCGGAAAGACTGCTTCCCCATTCCAGAGGGTAGGCCCCACTCTACTGTGCTGGTCAAGAGATGATCATGTCCGAGCTTTCCTCGACTTCCAGGCCCAGTGTGTGCAGGGAACACTTTGCCAGGCAGGTCTGAAGCAGGCCTAAAGGGGTATCAGAGAAAAGGAGTTCGGGCTCGGGGTCAGACTGAGCTGGGTGCAGGTTGCTGCTCTCTGACTCACTAGATTTGCTAACAAAGGAAGTTACTTGAAAGGAAGTTACTTGAAAGAAGCCATGTGGGACGGTGGTTGGAAACATGGGCCAGGGGCCACTGTTCCTGTGTCCCCAGCAGCACCGTCACTGGCCTGTTATGTGACTCTGGCCAAGTTACTGAACTGTCTATGTCTGTGGTTTTCTCCTCTATAAAATGAGATAACAGTTCATATCTCACGGGGTGGTTATGAGAGTTCAGCAGGTTAGTATATGCAGTGGGTTTTGAACACTTAAATTGCCACCTTGCTGGAGTTCAGCTTCCCTGGCTGTAAAATGGGGATGGTACAGGACTTGCCTCAGAGGATTGCCAAGACAGTACCTGTAACAGTGCTCAGCCCTGTGCCTGGCCCATGGCGAGCGCCCAGGAGCTATTGGCCCTTTGGGTGGCGATGAGGAGGCATGCCTGCAAACAGCACCAGTGGCGTGGGGCTGGAGGGACTCTCAGGCTCTTAGACCACACAGTTTTTGCCTTCTGGGAAGAGCTTCTGATAGGGGATATGGACATTTTCTGCATGATCCTGGACAAGGCATGTCTCCTCTTGTCTCCAAGGGCCATGTCTGACTGGCCTTCCTCTCAGGGTTACTGTGAGCTGGAAATGGAGTGATGCCACTGAAAACGTTTCCTCTCCCTTACCCGCCAGAAGAACTTTTCCATTAGCTCCCAGAATCGGGGCTGAAATCTGCACAGTCCTAGCATTGTCATGACCACTGTAGCCCCATCCTGCTCGTGTTTCCTGAGGAGACTAGTGTGTGCAGGAAGACCAGGCAAGGGCACGTGTTTCAAATTCCTGGAAAATGTGAGACTTGGGGCCCAGCCTCCTCTGCCCCAGTGTCACCTCCTTGAAGCCAGCAATGTTTTCTGTCATAGGAAATCAGGACAAAGCTGGCTGGTTTGGAATCAGGGGTGGACCCAGGCCTCCCAGCCCCCCTTCTTCTGGCATCATGGGTGCCATCACCCTGGGGGTCCTTGTTTCAGCAGTCTGTCTCTGGGGCCTCATGGTCCGGAGGTTGGAGGCAGATGACTGGACTCTTTGGAGGACAGTCTTGGGTCTGCTTTGGACCAGTGTGGCACTGGACAGGAAAGGCTGGTGCAGAACTTGGGTAATTTGTGTTCAAGTGCTGCTCAGCCCAGGTTCACAGGTCCATGTGAGAAGGAATGGAGGCAGGGCTAGAAAGCCTATAGCCTGGGACAAAACCAGAGTGGGGACCTGCAGGCTGGCAGCTCTCCTTTCATTCATCAATCATTCATTCACACTTTGAAATGCTGGGGTTGGTGTACAACCTTCAGAGGAATGCCTTTAAAATTGCATTGTTTTTTTCTTAAGTGAAATTTGGCAAATGTAGTAAAAGCCATATTCAGTTTGGATTGTTCTGTGCTTTTATATCTTTACTTATTACCATGGAAGGTCTTTAATGCTCTCTACTCTTTATACATGGCAGTTTTCTAAGGTAGAGAAGGTTTTCAAAGGCTGGATTGTGGAACTTCATAATTTCAAAACCAAATTGGAAATCGTTAGTCAATGTCTAGTTATCCGTCAGCAAGGCAGACATGCATCTAGTGGGAAGGGTTCTGTAGGGAGATGTTCATGCATTCTGGAACCTGGGGTTTGGAGGAGAAGGAGTGCGAATTTTGGCCTCTTCTCTACCCTCCCCCCATCTACCTCAATATCAGAAGGAAACAGAAATAAGGGGCTACTAAACTCATTGATACTGTTTTAAATGGTTTTCCAGTCTCTAAAATCCTTAATGTGAAAAGTGCTGGCCAGCATGTGCCTGTATCCACAGTTAGCTCTCTGGGTTCTGTTTACTTTGGGGTAGAGTGGCCTGAGGACAGATGGGGGTGATTTAGCGTGGATACAGGTCTGCCACCCTGGCAGTGAGTTCTCACCCTACCCCCTGCCATCTTAGCTATCAGGTATCGGGGAGAAGGAGAGCTGCCCCCTTCCCTGATTGCTCCCCAGAGGAAGGCAAAACAGAATCTGATTCCAGGACCCTGTTTACCAGTGGACATGGTCCTTGTGTAAAAGGTCACATATATGAGTGTGGCTTTCCTTTCCTGTGGAGTTTTATTCCCATTCTTGAGGCAGGAGAGGTGAGCTGGGACAGGGCTGCCTCAGCAGGATGGGGTGAGGAAGGCCCCTCATGCTTCCTTAAGCAGGAGGAGAGCGGGTCCTACCGAGACTTTGGGCTTCAGCTGTATTCTCCAGCCTGGCTTGCCAGAGAATTCTCCATCACACCCAGCTAATAATAAATTGGTCCTTGACTTCCTGACGTGCTGTTCCTCTGTCTCTGTGTCTCAGACACCTCCTCAGGAGTGGGGGTCACTGGGCTGTCTCTGAGTTCTCTGGCCAGAACAACACCGAGTACAGGCAGTGATCTGTTGGAGGTGCTGAGGCTTTGCATGGAGAGTAGGGGTGATGGTTGTACACATGTGGTGGAGTTGTGACAAAGGCAGGCAGAGATGTGCGTGAAGTGTCCTTGTGCCTCAGCACACGTGGTATCCATGCTTTTCCTCTTGGAGGCCCAGGTACGTACCAGCAAACTCTGAAGCTCTGAGTCCTGAAGTAAAAAGAAAAAATGTAGCTTGCTCCAACCTAGCATTCTTTTTCAAGTACAGCTTATTACCGAACACATTTGGAGGAATACCCGTTCACGATCTGAGACAGGGCTGTTGCATGACCTCACTTTAAGAAGTGCTGCCCTCAAATAAGGGTAATAACTACACATCTGTGTGAGGCTTTCTCTGCGGGGGTGGAGGCCGTCCTGTCAGTGTTTCCTCCTCTCCCTGCAGCATGGCCAGCAGGCCGTGTCATCGGGTATGGCATTTTAATTAGTCACTACTTTATTGGTTGGACGTTGGACTGTGATTCCCTCCTTGAGTGTATTACTCAATGTTTACCTCAGACCCAGAAGGATTAAGGAATCGTGAATCATGGCGGAGACCCCGGGGACAGAGCTGTTGGGAAGGAGGGAGATTCATGTCTGGTGCCCCTCTGCAAGCAGAGCACCCTCACGGCAATGACAAATGGGAGTGTTTCAGAGGGGGTGACCCTGAAGGTGGCCAAGGGATCTCAAAATCAACTGTTGAAGGAACTGGGTCCTCCACACCAGAGAAGACATGCCGTTTTGTGAAGGGCTGTCCTGGAGAGAGGGAAGCAGGCGTGTTTTGTGCGGCCCCAAGAGGCAACACCAGTTATAGCTGACTAGAAGTTCTAACGGAGTCACCATCTTTCCATCAGCCTGCGGGCGAGGCTTTTTCCCGCCCAAATGGTAGCTCCTTACCTGAAGACTGAGGGATTGGATAAGGATCCAGCACACAGACTGGCCAGCTCGGGCCACGGACTGCAGTCTGGCGGTTTTATCATTGTTCAGGAGCTTTCGGTGGGAGTGTTACCTGGGGACTGCCTGTCCCAGGCTCATAGCCCATGGCTCCCTGTCTTTCTGTTGCTTGTGATGCCCGCTGGGCCTGAAGGCCTCGTGAGCCATGAGGTCAGCTCAGCAGACAGCGAGCTCTGCTCTGTTCACTTGCCGGCATCTTTGCCAGCTTCTGCCCGAACCACCCTCCCCGTGGAAACCGCCAGGGCCTGCTCCCTCACCTTCTTCAGATCTTTGTCTGCATGTCACCTCCTCAATGAGGCATCCCTGACCCTCCCATGTAAAATTATTCTCCTGTCCTCTAGAGTGCCCATGTCCTACTTTATTTTTCTTTATTTTTCTTCATAGTCCTTATCACCATCTGCTAGACAATGTACTTTACTTTCTTTATTTTTTTTTGATGGTCTCTTTCCTCCACCTAAATGTAGGCTCCGTGAGGGCAGGACATTTTTGTTCACTGTCGTGTTCATAGCCTAGAAGATGTCAAGCACACATATATTCTATAAATATTTGTTTCGTGAATTAAATGAGTGAATTTTTCTCAGGCTTAGATCTTGAACGAGTGTGTTTTGTGGATGGCCTCAGTATGCCGGAGCCTTACCGATTTTACTGAAGCCCCTTTCACACCACCTGGGGGTGAAATCCAGCGGCCTCCAGTAAAATGTCTAGAAACTGGATGTTTCTTGTGGGTCAGTCACCACTAAGAGCTTGAATTTTCTGGACAACTGTTTCTTGATGGGTCCCCAAAGCCTTGAGGAGATCCAGTGGATGCTGATTTCCTGGGGTATCCGATGTGGTGCCCCGAATGCCAGGGCTCAGTGTGGCGTGACCTGCAGGAGTTCTTGTGTGGAAGAAGCAAAAGGAGAAACAGATACGGGGAACTTGCCTGAGTGAAAACATCTGAGCAAATACTGAACCAAGGTTATAAATATGTGTCCAGTGATTCTAGCAAAAACTATTTTCTGGCAGCTCCCATGGAGCAAACTTGAGACATTCGAGTCCCCTTACTCTGAAGAGGGACAGCCGAGCAGATCTGTCATAAAGTGCTAAAAATAGTCATGTGATCTAGACCACTTTCTACTGATGCCAGAAGCTCTTTGTAAGCTGATGAAAATAGTTGCCAAGCTGATTTGGAACAGGAATATCTTCCATTTTTGTCCCCTCTATTAGATTCTGTCTTTTTTAAAGCTTTCAAGATCCTCTTGGAAATTGTTGGCGACCAGGCAAAGGCATGAGGCAGTGTTTGTTGTCAGGAGGTCAAGCGGCCCTTTCTTTAGGCATCTCATCCCCTGTGGAGGGTTGGCTGCCCCCCACCACAGGCAGGGCACTGGGGTGGGTGCTGCTGCCTTGCCCTTGCAGAGCTCACCTTCTGGTTTGGGGAGAGACCACGCGGGTGGACGCTCATAGACTAAGGGTCGGGGTCTGCAGCACTGGGCCTGGGCTGAAGGGAGATCGTGTGGATCGTGCCTGGAGAGCAGACCAGATACTGTCAGTTCCGTCAGAGTTCAGAGGGCAGGCTTCACTGAGGAAGATGAGGCAGGTTTGTGCCAGCCTTGAAGGCTGAGGATTTGAGGGCTGAAGAGGGGAAGGGCATCGTCTGCCACAGAAGGAAATCCGTGTTCTGGGTGAGGGCTGTGCTGGGCAACCCGGGTCTCAGCCTGGGCAGAGGCCTCTTCAGGGGTGTGAGGTCCCAAGTCCCTTAGTCCAGTGTACTGGACAAGCCCCTTCGGGGCTGGCATGAGGTGTGCCTCTCCTCTCTGGCCTACCTTTGTGTGGGGACCCCCTGGCAGGAGAGCACTCCCATCTCTCGACTCAAGCAGTGTGTGTGCTTGCTGGTGACCAGGGCCTGTTGGTTAACCATCTTGGATTTTTTTTTTTTTAAATAAAATCTAACTTTTTATAAAATCTGAAAGGCAGGGCGCCTGGGTGGCTCAGTGGGTTAAGCCTCTGCCTTCGGCTCAGGTCATGATCTCAGGGTCCTGGGATCAAGCCCCGCATCAGGCTCTCTGCTCAGCAGGGAGCCTTCTTCCCCTCTCTCACTCTGCCTGCCTCTACCTACTTGTGACCTCTGTCTGTCAAATCAATAAACAAAATCTTAAAAAAAAAATCTGAAAGGCTTTGGGGGTGGTAGGTGAGGATGATTCCCATAAGGTGTGGATAGGAACTCTCAGCAGCCAAGGGATTCCACTAAGTGAATAGACTCAGGCTGGCGGGGAGGGTGTGGTGTTCTGAGGACAGGATGCTCTTTCAGGCAGCTAGCACAGGCCTCCCCGTAACTTCAGCCTCTGCTTTTCCACTGCTCTCCCTCGTATCAGCTTCCTGCCTTGGTTCAGGGCTGACTCCTTAAATAGGCTTGCCCGGTTCCTGTCCGCATCTCACTCACATCCGAGGCTCTGGGACATAACTGCTCCTTGAGAGGTGTATGGGCCTGTGGGAAGAAGTGGGTCATGGTTTCCCGTCTGCGTTGAGCTGGGGTAGTGAGATACAATATTGTTTTTTGTTTTTTTTTTAAAGCATCATCTATCACATAATAAAGTTTGTCCATTGGAGTCATTAGTCACAGAACTGTGAAGTGCAGGGAGCTCTCAGTGCCTGGGGCAACAGCGAGCTTCTGACTGAGGTCGTTCACCTCAAGTGACCTCCCTCTTGCAAGCCTTCTGGTCCTGACTGGATGTGACCTCTAGATGCCCTCCTTCCTTACTTCCTCCTCCCCATTCTCTTCTTTCCCTTCTCCTTCCCTTAGGAGAAAGTGAGGCTCTTTTGAGTCAACACAAGAAAAGGGGTTATCATGGGATCACTGGGAGTGGGAGGCATGAAACTTGGGGCAGTCCTGGGGACCTGTCAGTTTTGGTGACTCTTTCTCTTTCCCTCTCTCTCATGGTATCTTTGTTTCTGTCTGCACTTCTACATTTTATCCTCTCTATAGCTGCTTTTAAAAAATGTGCTCTTTTCTGTTCCCACAGAACTGAAGCTTGCATGGGGCTTTGGTTTGTCCCGACTTCCCCATATCAGGCAGGGGAAGTATTTTCCATTTTAGATTCTGCAAGAGACTCTTTGGGACAGTCTAGAGGCCATAAATTGTTGATTTTTGTTGTTGTTGCTGTTCATCCATTCAGCTGGGACCACAGCAGGTGGGACCACATGGCACCTCTCTGGCAGGGCTGTGGGAAGTGGGCCAGCCCATGATTGTGCCCTCACATACATAGCAGTCATTGACCCCTCTCATTGGAGGGGAGGACAGAAGAGGGAGATCTGATGGGGGTTTTGCTCTCAGGACTTCATTTTCTAGTGGGAGAATGAGAAATTCCTGACCTACCATGATCATCCATCCTGGAGTGTGTTGTAGGCAGCCTCTCAGGTGGCTCTCAGGGAGCCCCATCTCCTAGTGTTCGTGCCCTTCATTGAGCATGGGCCGGGCTCATTGATGTCCTTCTCGAGAATGGAAGATGGCAAAGCGGTGGCAGAACAACTTTGAGATGATGTCATAAGACACTATGGCTTCCATCTTGGATACCTTTCTTCTCTCTCTGAGCCCAGGCTCTGGAGGAAGCCAGCTGCCAGGTTAGGAGCTGCCCAGTGGAGCGGCCTGCATGGGAAGGAATTGACATCTCTGGCCAATAGTCAAGAGGACCTGAGGCCCACCAGCAGCCTTACCAATGAACTGGGAGACAATGGCAGCCTACGAGCCAGTAGCATCTGGCTAAGCCATGTCTCCGGGACTGGGAAATAAGAAATGTTTGTTGTATTCAGCTGCTAAGTTTGAGGTTAACTTTGTCGTGCAATAGGAGATAACTGATACAGGGGCATATGAGCCCAGAGCTGTGGGAGTGCAAAGAAGGGGCACCTTTGGCTGAGGAACTTGTGTTTGTGGTATTTGAGCAAGGCCTATCTTTTTTCCATAGAGTGGAATATGGAATGGCTCTGGCACTCTTCACTTTGTATGGCTTCTGAGAACCCCCATATCTTCAGTTGAAGAAGGGCAGGATTGGCTGTTTCCTTAAGCCTCCCGCTCAGCCTGACATGTGGCATCTCTAATGAAGGCTGAGTCTCCTAGGTCCTGGTGGCCTCCATCACAGCCCTGGTCACCTGTGTGCAAGGCTGCTTAGCATCTCATATACTGGTTAGAGAGGGACAACTTGGGGCTCACAGGGCTGGCCCTCCAGGCATTCCTGAGACCTGTGCTCTCTGAAAGTCTGCTGGGCCAGCTTCTCACTGGCTCAGTTGTGGGCCCTGACCTCGATGGGCCTTCCAGAGATAGGCTGGCTCAGCCTCTGCTAAATGAGTCTGAAGACCTGGGTTAAAGTCCCATTTCTCCTACTGGTGTTGTGGCCTTAAGGTACTGAGCGTCCTCTCTGGGACTTTTTTTTTTTTTTTAAAGAGTTATTTATTTATTTTAGAGAAAGAGAGAGAGCATGAGCGGGATGGGCAGAGGGAAAGTGAGAGAGAATCTCAATCAGATGGAGGAGCCTGTTGTAGGGCTTGATCTCATGATCCTGAGATTATGACCTGATTCGAAATCAAGGGTCAGATATTTAACCAATCACACCAACTAGGCACCCTGGGACTTTTTAAAAATTACTCTTCTACCTTTTATTATTTTCAAATATATATATAAGTAGAGAGACTGGTGTAATGAATTCCTGTGTATCCATCACTCAGCTTCAACAGTTATCAACTCAGGGCCTGTCTTATTTTCTCTCTCCTCCCACCTACTGTCTTTCTCCCTCAGCCCAGTGTTTTTCAAACA
The DNA here is from genome assembly GCF_010015895.1 of Lontra canadensis. Lineage (NCBI taxonomy): Eukaryota > Metazoa > Chordata > Mammalia > Carnivora > Mustelidae > Lontra > Lontra canadensis. Next base: position 1,547,046 of record NW_022631032.1, on the reverse strand, counting down.
TGATATTATTATGATATTTTATTCTCAAATACTTTGATAAGTATCTCAGACAGGTAAGTACTCTTACCATAAACACAGTATCTTTACCAAATTGAGCAAAATTAGTCGTAATTCCTTACTCTCATCTCGTATCCAAGCAGCATTCACATTCTTCTGTGCTCACATTTCATGTGAGGAAATGCCTTGAAATGTGTTTTTATTGGTGTGTTCAAACTAGGATCCAGGCAAGGGCTGTATGTCTCTTAAGTCTTTCTTTCTCTCTTGCTCTCTCTTTTTGTAAATTAAACTTTAATTTTTAAAAAATTTTGTTTATTTGAGAGAGAGGGAGAGGTAGAAGCAGGGTCTGTGCTGAGCAGGGAGACTGATGCAGGATTCGGTCCTAGGACCCCAGGATCATGACTTGAGCGAAGGCTTACTGAGCCACCCAGGCACTGCTGAACTTTAATTTTGAAATGGATTAACATGCAGTTGTGGGAAATAGTATAGAGATCTTTTCCCCACTTTTCCCCAAAGGTGCCATCTTGCAAGACTAATACAATGTAGCAACCAGTATGTCAACATTGATCAGTGAAGATACAGAACATTTCCATCACAAGGATCTCTCATGTGACCCATGTGTAGCCACACCCCCACCAACCTTTGGCAACCACTGATCTGTTTTCCATGGCTATCTGCATCTATATTTTTGCTGTTTCAAGAACGTTATATAAATAGAATCATAAAGTATGTGACCTTTTTGGACTAGCCTTTTTTCACTCTACACAATTCTCTGGAGATCATTCAGTTATTGCCTATATCGATAATCTATTCCTTTTTATTGCTGAGTAGTACTTCATGGTCTGGATATACCACAGTTAAATCATTTGCTTATTTAAGGATATCTGGGTTGTTTCTAGTTTTTGGTTATTGTGATTAAAGTGGCCGTGACATTGGGTACCAGTATCTATGTGACCATAAATTTTTATTTTTCTGGAGTAAATGCCAGAAAGTCCAGTAGCTGGGTTTTAGAGTTCCACATTCCATTTTATAAGAAATTGCCCAACTTTTCCAGAGTGGCTGTGCCATTTTATATGCCCACCCATGACGTGTGAGTGTTTCCTGAGTCTCTTTTAATCCATGGGTCCTCTCTCCCTTTGCCTCTCTTTCCTGACCAACTGGGGACAAAAACTGGTGCTGAGGTGAGCCGCACGATTGAGGTGATTCATGGCAAGCTGCTTTAGAAACTGTCCCTAGTTGGGACTCTGAGTGCTTCTCTCCCATGACAGTACCTGAAAGTGGCCTCAGTACCTTTGGGAAGCCTTGTAGATGTTGAATCACTGTCTGCCCCTGAGTTTCCAACCTGGCTACAGGGCCGCAGGGTCACCAGAGTAGCCACAAGTCAGGCTAGTTCAGCTGGCCTTGTAAAAGATGCTGAGGGTAGGAAGGAGATTGTCAGGTAGCCTAAGCAACCAGGGAGACCCTAGTTCCTGCTCGCCATCAGCCAGGTTCTGGCATGACCACCCTGACTATCAGGACCTGCTCATTCTTCCTTGTCCTGGCCAGCCAGCAGTCCTCCTAAGCAGAATGGAGCAGAATGGAGAGATGCCAGGGTGTGTGATCGGGGAACGTATGTGTGTGCTGGCCGTTTAGCCACAGGTCCATACCACATTTGCTGAAGGTGATGACAGTTTTCTAGAACATTCACTGTGTGCAGCAAATTCCAAGTTCTATTAGAAATAAAAATATGGGGTGCCTGGGTGGCTCAGTGGGTTAAGCCTCTGCCTTCAGCTCGAGTCATGATCCCAGGGTCTTGGGATTGAGCCCCGCATCCTACTCTCTGCTCAGTGGGGAGCCCTGTTTCCCCCTCTCTCTCTGCCTGTCTCTCTGCCTAGTCGTGATATCTCTGTCAAATAAATAAAATCTTAAAAAAAAAAAAGAAATAAAAATGTGAGGCTTTTAGGGGTGTCTGACTGGCTTAGTCAGTTAAGCTTCTGCCTTTGGCTTAGGTCATGATCCTGGGGTCTTGGGATCGAGCCCCTCGGCGGGTACCCTGCTCATGTGGAGCCTGCTTCTCTCTGCCACTCTGCCTGCTAATGCTCCCCACCCCTCTCTCTCAAATAAATAAATAAATAAAATCTTTAAAAAAAAAAGAAATAAAGATGTGAGGCTTTTAAAAAGCACTTTCCTTGTCCCTTCCCTGGAGCTGTGTCTAACACGACACTAATTCCCTCAGCTGTCGTCATCCTTTCCTCATCCGCCCTCTCCCTTGCTGAGCTGTTGACTGATGTCCCCGATATTGGTGGCAGCCTCTGTTCCAGAGACCGACCTGACTAAATGTCCCCAGGTCTGCTGCTGACCTCAGACAAGAAGCCCAGTGGTTACCTGGCCTCCCGGCCTTATCAGCATCGAGAACGACAGTCCTGGTGTACTGCAGCAGAGGGCTGGGAAGAATAAGTAATAGACTTAAAGGGAAAAAACCCAAACTATGTGCAGGGGAATCATGTTGGGGAGACACTAACCCAGCAGAGAGAGTGGATGTTAGGCTGTTTGCCCCTGACTTAAATGTCGATCGGTTGCTGGATCACTGTTCTTTGTGTTTTAGAAAATGAGATTTTTATTCTGTGAGATTTACCTCTGTGTTTTCTCCACTGTCTGCACACTCCTTTTGCATTGCCATTAATCACAGGCCTGGGGTTGGGATTATGTCTGCTGCTCTTGTGAAGGTTACGAGGACCCTAAAAGGGTGTTCAGTGGGGCACCGGGGTGGGTACAAGCCACTCGGTGAGCAAATAATGGATCGGTGAAGGTCCAGGAGTGCTGGGAGCCTGGCATGAGCATTCGTGTTAATGCAAGACACAAACATGAGCAAGAATTGTAGACAGAAGGCGATTAGAGGTGTCGTTGCAGCTGTTCTGCAAGGACCCAGCTAGCTCTTTCTGCCTCATTGTCCCTATACGTCTCCACTCTGTGGGGGCGGGGCGCCAGTGAATTCCAGGGAGCCAGGCTCTTTCTCTGGTGGCAAATTTGGGCCCCTGTGGCTGAGTAGTAGCCTCTCTGTGGGCAGTCACCATCAGGGCAGTAAGCCTGGAGTCCCGGAGAGCCTGGGGGGCACATTCTTTATCACGCAGTCCCTTTAACTTATTTCTTACGTTCTCAACATTTTTATTAATACCCACCACAGACTAAGTCACCTGTGAGAAGTGCTCTGGTCCCTACAGAGCTTAGAGGCTACTTAGGGAGAGACCCCATTCCTGGTTATTCTCTCTTACCCACCCTCCCTCTTCCTGTATTCTCGCTGCCATCTCCTTGGGTCACATCCTTATTCTAAAATGTTATTGTTATAGTAATTTCCATGATTTCAAGAAGTTTCACCTTTGACGGGCATGTGCTGAGTGCCTTACTGTATGTACTATCTTATCTCCTACAAGCCCAGAAGGAGGTACGATTCCATACCTTACAGGTGAGGACAGTGGGGCCTAAGGCACAGCCCTGACTGGGGAGCTGGACCCGAACTTGGACTGCCTGACTCAGGAGCCACACTCTTTACCAGGATTAGGGCATCTGGGGGATCCACAAACCTTGTGGGAACTTAGTTGAATGTTCTCACAAGTAACTTTCAAGGACAATGAACAGTGCACAAACAAAAATAACTAAGCACAAAGAAAACAAGGTGCAGTGAGTGAGAACGAGCAAAAACAAGAGACAGCAAAAGTAGGCTCTCAAAGACTTCAGGTGTTGGACTTACCAGACACTAGCATAAAAAATGTATGCTAACCATGTTGAAAGAAACAAAAGACAGGCCTGAAAATACCTGCAGGAAACTGTAAAAAGTGACCTTGCATATTTGAAAAATGACATACAACTTTTAGAGATAAGGAACACAGTATTCAGAAAGTTATGGGCGGTCAATTAGAAAAATCTTAAAAATGCAGATTTTTAATGGTAATCAGTGCACAAATTCCTTCATTCCTTCTTTCCTACCCCAATTCTACTCCGCTCTTCAGGGATGAGCACTGTAAATAGATTGGTGTTTCATTTTAGGTCTTTTTCTGTCCATTAATGAATAGACATACCCCAACACACAACAAAAATTATTTTAGTATAAATGGGATTAAACTCTACATTTGCTTTTTCTCCCCACTTAACTTTGTGATAGACATTTAGCTGTCAATGTGTATAGATTTACCACAACGGTGAAACTCATTAAGACTTATTTTTTTGGGTTTTCTTGTCTTATTTGTCTCCACATGGTACAAAATTCAGAAAATATAAAAGAATAGACATAGAAGATAAGTCTTCTTACCCTCATCCCCTGTTACCAAGTGCTCAGCTCCATGGGAAAGTTCTGCACCTTGTTTATTTTTTGCTTCACTTAATAATATGTCTGCTGGTAATTTCAAATCAGTGTGTTTAGGGATGGCTAATTTTTTTTTAAAGCTATAGAGTACTTCATTGTACAGTATTTGATTTATTTAACTAGTCCCTGTTGATGTACTTTTAGATTATTTTTAAATTTTATAATTAGAAACAATACTACAGTTACTTCCTTGTTTTTTTTTTTAATTTTTAAAGATTTTATTTATTTATTTGACAGAGAGAGACACAGCGAGAGAGGGAACACAAGCAGGGAGAGTAGAAGAGGGAGAAGCAGAATCCCTGCTGAGCAGGGAGCCCAACCTGGGGCTCGATCCCAGGACCCCAGGATCATGACCTGAGCAGAAGGCAGATGCTTAATGACTTAGCCACCCAGGCGCCCCTACTTTCTTGTTTATAAGCGATTTTGTACATACATAGGATTTTGTTGGACAAATGCCTAAAGATTAGTTGGAAATGATTAGTTCTCTCTGTAGGTATACAGAGTTCCAGAGGGGTCACAGGAACCCTGAGCAGGTGAATAAGAGAACAGACTGTGTCCCTTTGATCTGGATTCCTCTTCTGGTCCTGCTGACGAGGCCTCTTCTGTGGGCCTTGCTTGTTCCTATCCCACATTACTCCCTGTCTAGGAGCAGCCGCATATCCCAGCTCTTCATTAACTTTGGAGATTAATTTCAGTCCCTGGTAATGTAGTTGATCAAAATTTGTTTACAAGCAGCAGCAAACCTTTTTCAGTTGATTTTTTTTATAGAGATTTGTTTTTTTCCAGTGTGCCTTGCAAAATGCCTACCAGTATTTATTCACTAACTTGGTAATTGGTTTTTGTACTTCCATCTGAGGACCCTGCAGCTTTTGTCTGAATTTCTGTAGTGATCCATGTGCCCAGTGGAGACGGAAGGGGATATTGTGTTTCCAGTAATGCAAGAGTCGCTTCCTGAACTGGCTATCCATGCTGTGGCCTTGCGAACACTGTGTAACTTTTCTCTGATGACTGGGGAGTTGGTGTTTAAAGATCTTGTTATGTATTGCATAAGGATTGAGAGCCCTGGAACAACACTGTCTCGGTTTGAAAGTAGCTCTGCCGCTTAGTAACCGAAACCAATAGTATCTGCTTGTGAAAGTTAATTGAGTTAATATATGTAATGTGTTGGATGATATGAGGCACGTAATAAGTATTACTTAAGTGCTTGCTGTTACTGTGCTTTTTAATGTGGCTTCAGTTGGGATAACCCTACAACCCAGCTCTCTGGACATCTAGGCCCTTGGCTCCATACTTGATAACCCTTTCTTACTGTGGAGTCATTGTGGCCTAGAACTCCTTCATCAGGCTCTTGGCTTTCCCAGGATGAAACATCTGGGTGGCTTGCTACTAATTGACTCGTTTCTAAAACTCAGAGGGAGTGGGAACAGAAGTTTCACATCGCATGACTCTTCTCTTTGAGCCTACTTCCTCCTCTAGTTACTCATCCTCGTTGTGAATCACCTGTGCCAAATACTGCCTCCTTCGTTTGCATCCTTCCCTTCCCAGGCTTACTTCTGGGATGTTTTCCTCAATTGCTCCACGGTGAGGAAATGCAACTAGTTTTCATAATCCAGGTCAGACACAGTTGGGTGAAACTGACATACACATATTTAATTCTCGAAGCCCCCACTGAATGTTTATTGGATTTCTGGCCATTATTAATTAGTTACATGTGTCTAGTCTGATTTTATGGATGGGGAAAGCTGAGGGTGAGTCTGTGGTAGGCACCGGAGCCCAGTGCGGCTCGGGTTGGCTTCTGTCTCCAACTTGAGCAGCAGGTAATGGGTGGGTAGAACTAGTATAAGCTGCCTCTGAGCCTTGTGCCTGCAGGGCCCTTGGGGGGAAGCCTCAGAGTTTGCTTTTCTATGAGCTCTTGGTTACGTGAGGGGAGTTAAGTGAGGCCAAGTGCATAAAACGTTTCTCAAGAGGGAGAGTGATCATCTGTGTTAAGTGCTGATGAGGGGTAAGTACAATGAGGGCTGACTGTAGCACCATGGAAGTCATCGGTGACCTTGACGAGCAGCTTCTCCAGAGCAATGACAAGTGTAGAACCTGAACAGAGTGGATATATAATCGCTTCCTTCTTTGTAGAACGTTTAATTTGTGTCAGTTGTTTAAATTTTTGCCATTTTAGATTACGATGCTTGCAAACATCTTGAGGTAGAGAGTTTTTTCTTTAGAATCATACTGCCCAAAAATGATCATGGTGAGATTACCGGACCAAAGAATTAAAACATTTTAATATTATGCCATTTATATTTGACTCTTAGTCTGTTTTTTTGCAGATTCTCTAAGACAATTTGAAATAGCATTGCACTTTATTATAAATAAATATCCCAATTAAAAATAGAGGCTGCCTACTATTTTAAGTTGAGAGCTAACTGAGTCATGAAAACTCGCCGCCTGTTCAGTAGCAGGAGGTGCAGAAAGTGATTGCCTGGATGCATACTGATTTTTTTCAATCCAAGGTGGTGGTTATGTTGTAAGATAATTGACCAACCGTGGCTTTTTAAAAGGACATACCTGCCCCAAAACAAAGGATTTTCCTTCTGCTAGCTACTCTGCCTATCTTCACAAGGGTTACTTCTTTTAAAAAGATTTTTTCCATGAAATGACAATTAATGCCTTGATATTATAGCCCCGTGAATTTTATCTCATCAGATAGTCCTCATTGCTTTGCTGTTTTAGTTTCTGTAAAACATTTTATCATTATCCTCCTTTTCCTGTCTCCTGTGACTCTTAAATCTTGTTTTACATGATTTGGGCCCTCTTACTCTAGTGGTGAAATTATGACCAAATTCCATCCAAGCAAGTTATTTATTCAGATTTAAAAGGAGAAAGCAGGGCCCTCGTCCATCCTTCCTGTTTGTGTAGTTGTTTGCAGGCTCACAGGCCGGGCTTATCTCTGTGGTCTCTCCCTCTGTGTTTTTTTCCCCTGAGATGTGTTGCCAGACTTCTCGGAGTGCACCTGTTGCCCCCCCGGGGTGTGGGCGGGTGTACTGAAACAGTCAGGGCTGTTGGTTTGGTGGTCGTGCTGGCGGGGATGGAGAAGAAGCCGGAGCCCTTGTGTGCAGTGGGAGAATAGGACTGGATGAAGGTCAGGAGGTTAGGGAGCTCCCACCCGGCTGCCAGCAGATCCCTGAGCTCTGTTGTCTGATCTCATACCCAGTGGTCACATATGGCCATTTAAATTTAAATTAATTAAAAGTAAATAAAGTTAAAAATTCAATTCCTTGCTCACAGTAAGCATATTTCAAGTGCTCAATAGCCAAATGTGATGAGTAGCAACTGCCTTGAATGGTGCAGATACGGAACATTTCCGTCGCTGTAGAAAGTTCTGTCAGCGCGGCTCTAGAGTCCGTGGCAGCCTGCTGGGTGGTTGGAGAAACCAGCATTTAGGGTACTTACTGGCTAAGCCCCATGTACAGGAATGGGATTCCGCTTCCTGAAGAGGGGAGAACAAGTTGTGGCCTCAGGCTGGAGGGAATAGTAATGCCAGGTAAAGAAATTGAAGCTCACCCCAGCCACACCCTGGTCAGCTCAGTGAGGAGGAAAGGGGACTAACTCGGAGGTGGTGACAAGACCCTGGCCTGCTGAGGTAGCCTAGACATCCTTGAAGACCAAGCTGAAGTTGGGGTTGTGGAAATCCTGCCTGCCAGAGGGGTCGAGCCTGCTAGGAGGGGTGCCATCTGCAGTGCAGGGGAGAGAGGGTTCCCAATCCAGCACTCCCCTGCTGCCCAGAGCTGTTCTGGAGAGCAGTGTGAGTGCAGATGGTGGGGTGGGCGAGGGGATTACTTCAAGAGACCAGAGACCAAGACACACAAAAGGCTAGTCTTTCTTTCTTTCTTTTTTTTTTTTTATATTTTATTTATTTATTTGACAGAGATCACAAGTAGGCAGAGAGGCAGGCAGAGAGAGAGGAGGAAGCAGGCTCCCCACTGAGCAGAGAGCCCGATGCGGGGCTTGATCCCAAGACCCTGGGATCATGACCTGAGCTGAAGGCAGAGGCTTTAACCCACTGAGCCACCCAGGCACCCCAAGGCTAGTCTTTCTTGAATTTCT